>NW_027273867.1:7647500-8847500 GCF_046630095.1 Trachinotus anak | reverse complement strand
GCATATGGACGTGCGAATGCGTATGCATGCATTTCAAGAATTGAATGTGCTTGCACACCCACAGCATGCATGTTTGTCTGCTTTCCCATGGGATTTTTCTCCTCACACGTTGACGTGAATGTGACAAGTGGCCCCTCATCATCACTAAGTGGATTGAGCCGCGTGATGGGCATATCGGGCGCCCTCGGGAAAAATGCCATGCGACTCATATAATGTGATTCTCCTCTGTCGTAATGGGTGACAAGTGTTTCCTGTCTGTCCACCCACCATCCCTTCATCCATCCCCCTATCTATCCATCCATCCCCCCATCCATCCAAGAGCGTTGCCTCCTTAAGCTTCGCCCGAGGAGACATGGAAGCAGATATGATAAGAAGATGGAGAGATCGACAGGAGAGAGCAGGAAGAAGGATGCAAGAGGGGGAGCCAAGAGATGCCCACGAGTCTTCAAGTTTCTTGTCTCATTCACTCACAAAGAGAAGGAAGAAAAGTGAAATGCCTGCACTGACAGAGAAATAGACTCTGGCAAAGGGAGATGCAAACACAGGGTGGCTTAGGCTAACATTTGCCCAGAGCTAACGTCTGCTGGATTGAGCTTTTTGTATATCTCGTCTCCCTTTCTCTGTCTCCGTCTCGCACACAGACATACATATAAAAAACACATTACTCAAAAGGGATGTGAATAAGAAGTAGCACACCACCAAGTAGAAAAGAAGCCTGCTCTATTTTCTCATAGCTATGCTAATCAGGTCAATTATTCCAATGCATGTTTGGCATCACCGAGCAGTTGGTGCAGTTCGCAGAACATTAACAGTGATGTCGTGCTAATTGCGAATTTGTAGCGAATTTCTGCTCAGACACGACCATTTGGCTCGGGTGTGGGCGCAGCTTAGTCTCCTGCACGGCCTTACCTTTCTCATCAGGGGGAGACATGCAAAACTGGCCGAGGACCAGCCACCACCCATTCGGGGGAAAGGCCTCTGTGGCTCGCTCATTTAAATGGAATAGCAGCACCGAGCCAGGCTCTGGCATTCACAGACTCTTTTAATTGCTTGAAACACTATAAAGGGGGGAAAAGAGCTATTTGTCTGGAAAGTAACGCTTATCTAATCTCTCTTGAACTATTTCGCTTGGAAATACAGCTCTGGGAAAGCCGAGACAATTAGCACCTTTTAGAACATACTAAGGCAGATCTTGGGCAAATTTCAAAAGGCATTTGGGGATGATGTGATCATTTGAGGATTTTGAGTCGGAACTTGGCACTGCTGTTAAAAGATGGCAGGATCCCTCCCCAGCATCTGAAGGAAGGAGATTACAATGGGGACATCTTTTGATTCAAGGACTACAAATTTTTTTTTCAGTCTGAATATCATTACACAGCTGTAGTAAAGGCCATGTAGCGGCTCTTGAAACTACATTTATTCACAGTAAAGGACAAACCGATAAGCTAAATTGCAAAAATTCTTTCAATGCCAACCTGTTAATTGGTTTGGCAGTTCCTCAAAACCATCTCCAATGCTTTATCATTCAACACGAAGGCAACACTGCATCAAGTGCTTTTAGAAATATACAGTATTTTTTTTTTCTCGAGTAAAAATGGGCAACCCAATGATGTTGTAAAGTGCATGCCAGGGGAAAAAATGGCCCCAAAGTGATGTTTAAAACTCTGAAACTATAACTGCTACCATATGACAATAAGATAACGTCATAATATTAATTAGTACAGCCTATGATTATTACTGTGCTTTGTCATTTAGTGTAGTTCAAAAATGTATTGCGATAACAGCTGAATGTACACGCAGATTAGTGTCAAAGTGAAAGCGTATGTGCCACATTTCTTTTGCACTCTACAAGAGCGTGTCGTACATCTCTAAAGTAATATAACAGCCACTGAAGAATTGACTGCTATTATTGAGGGATCCGTTCTCTCATTATTGCCAACAAAAACAGCTCTTGAATGCATGATATACTTCCATTGCCTGCATTCTGAAGTAGCTTGCAAAGCGCACTCGAAAGCAACACTAGCACACGGCAATTTGCAGAGTGAAAAATAGCTATACTCAGCTAGCATTATTTGACAATGATGAAATGTGAGGCCTACATTTTCCTTCAGGTGTTTGAGACAGTGCAGAAAACTGCAGAAAGGGTGATGGAGGCTTAACTCCTTCCCCAGCATTAGGGAGTAGGTCCAGCAACTTGGTGTGTTTCTTTGGTAGTGCACATGAGTGAGTCTTTGTGCGAATGTGTGCCTGTCGTATATATGTGTGCGAGTGTGTGACTGTGTGTGCGTGCGTACACAAGCCCTTTATCAGATGCTGGCAGAGTGGAGCACAGGGGGGATCGATAGAGCTTTGGCTTGAAACAGGGAGACAGTACCTGGATCTCAGCCGACCTCCACCTTTCCTCTCATTGATCTTCATTACCTCCACAGACTGGAGCTCGAGCAAGAAGGAGCTGGACGCAGTGGCCCATACACACAGGAACACACACTGTACACAAACCTCCCACAAACCTCCATGTACACATATGCACACACAGACTGTACAGTCACAATAATCTCTCTTTAAGTGTACAAGTACATATAGCAAAGGCAACATCAGACACAGGCCTAACACATGAATATATAAGATAATATATAAGATACAGAATATATAATATATAATATATAAAATGATCTTGGAATAAGTTTATATATATATATATATATGTGTGTGTGTGTGTGTGTGTGTGTGTGTGTGTGAGAGAGAGTAAAAACATACACAAACATATAAACATACATATATGTAAAATATATATATATATATATATATATATATATATATATATATATATATATATATATGCACACACACACACATCTGATATGTTTATCAGATGTAAACATATAATAAATTTATATATACATGTATACTATATAGTAAGACACTATATACTGCATGTAGTGTAAAGCTAAACACTGTCAAGCTAAAGTTTTAGTCGACACAGATTCTAAGATATGACTCAGATTCATTCAGATTCATGGAAAGTTTGAACATCTGCAGGAAGACTGTGCAGTCTGTGTGGTCAAAAGGTCCAAAACAAAGAAAAAGAAATTAAGTTAACCTTGAGCTGAGTTGGTTTTGTCAGCTGCTGTTTCAAGGTCAAGAATAGACAATCTAGCTCTACTTTTGAATAATTGCACACTTGATTTATGAGCACTTCAGTGATTTAGGATTGCACTTTAATAAAGTTGATGGACAACATTTAAAAAAAAAAAAAAAAAAAGCCAAGTAGTACTTTAAGTTGCTGGTATGAGGAAAGCTCCAAAATAGTGGATCCTACAGTCCACTTCCCATAGTGTGACTCCTCGGACCCTGGTTGCCTGTATAAAATCTGAAGTCTCAAGATTGTCATGACCGGCTCAAAACCCATGACAAATAATGGGAGGTGACACAAAGAGTTAAATCATACCATTAACTCATTAAACTCTAACCAAAAAATTAAGTGAAAATATCCAAAATGTTATGGGATGTAAAGGAGTGTTTGCATTAGTGAAGTAATGAAGAAGTGTTGGACGGCAAAGAGGAAAAAAGAAAACCCAAAAACACGTGTTTTTACAAGCAACATGGAGTCTTTTAGTACAATTTATCATAATGTAATCACAGACTAGTGACTAGATAATTACAAAAGAAATGAAAGAGAAACATACATATAGTAGAAATAGAATATAAAGACAAATAAAAAGGAAAAAATATATATAAACAACACAAGCAAAAACTTGACACTGACACTGTCTAAACATTGACAATAACAGTTTATCTTTCACATGATTTTACATGTACAATTTCACTGATGTGATTTACATGTAAGATTTAAATGAATCAGCAGCAGCTGCCTTGATAGCAGAACTTGTCTCATCATCAAGAGTGTTTATTGACGCAACTGCGTTTATTGATTTCAACATTAAAAAGAGTATGACGAGAAGACGCCCACTGGTTGGTACATAAACTATGCAGGAGTTTCTATCTTACAATAAATATTTTCTTGGCTGCAGTCAGACCAGAAAACAAGAAGCTTCTTTTAACATTTAGGAGTGAATCGTCATTCAGCAGCACATCATCATCTTTCAGAAAATCTGCAATTTTTTTAAAAAGGAAAAACAATTAAATATCCCATTGATATAAGTATTCGGACCCTTATCTATGACACTGTCACATTGGAGTCCACCTTTGGTATATTCAGCAGATTGGACATGATTTGGAAAGACACACACCTTGTCTATATAAGGTCTCACAGCTGGCAATGCGTATCAGAGGAGGGAGAACCTGCCTGCAGAGCACAGAGATAGGACTGTGTCAAGGCACAGATCTGGGGAAGGATACAAAAATATTTCTGCTGCATTGAAGGTTCCCAAGAGCGTAGTGGCCTCCGTCATTCTGAAATTCTGAAAAAAAAGGTTTGGAACAACCGGGTCTCTTCTAAGAGCTGGCAGCCAAACTGAGCAATCAGGGGAGAAAGCAGGTCCTTGGTAAGAGAGGTGAGGCTTGGAAGGCATCATGTCTGGTTTCCTCCAGAGTGAGGTCAAACAGTTCAGTGTTGGTTTCATCAGACCAGAGAATGGTGTTTCTCACAGTCTGTGCCTTTTTTTTTATTTCTTTCTTTCTTTATTTTTTGCAAACTTCTGAGGAAGCCTCACTGAGGAAAGGCGTCCGTCTGGCAACTCTGACACGAGGCCCATGTCGGTGGAGTGCTTCAGTGATGGTTGTCGTAATCTGTTGATTAGGCAAAGTCTTGTCCTTCCGAATATGACAAATTTGGATATCCAGGATTCTCAAAAACAGAGAAGCTGATCTCAACAGGCTTTTAAAAAAAAGGCTAAAGAAAAAGAAAATAATTAAAACCTTTTTCTAAAAACCCTCCTTTTTAAGGAGCATTATCTGTTTATATCCGAATAATGTATTCATTTACAGTACATCCCAAGTGGGGACATTTTCTTCTTTATTATTTCCACAGACAACAACATCAAAATTGGAAGTAAACACATTTTAGTCAAGCTCCAACTTTCAATTAAGCTGCCGAAGGTTTTGTCTATTCGAAGAGACTAGTATAATTACTTTATTCAGCTCCATTATTGAACGGAATGTCCTTGACAATGGCAATAACAAGAGAGAAAACAAAAGCTGTTTTTAGTCAGGGAAATTGCTTGAAATACCCGTGTAATCCTTTAAAGATTTTTAAACACTCGCAATCCAAGATAATTTACAGTCAATAGAAGCAAACAAGTCAAAGCAGCTGGTAAAGATGGAAGGTCTAGCGCATGGATTAGGGACTTTGTTTCTGCAATGCTGGTGTGTCTCTCTTCACCTTGTCTCCAAGAAGCCAGGCATTTAATGCACGCCAGGGAAAAGGGAGTTAAAATAGGACGGGCAAAAGCAAGGGAAGAGAACGAGTGAATGAAGGGTGGTATATTGAATAACCAAAGCTCTCAGGTGCTATTCTCCCCCTGTGACTTAAGTTAATTCAACCCCCCCCCCAGTCCCATCAAGCCTCGTCTGGAAGTAGACGGCATCAAAGCCGAGCCGGAAAACACTAAATGATTGTAACTCAATTGTTGCTGAGCCATCATTGATTGTTTGCCCGGAAAGATGTTGGAAGAGAGACAAGACACTTATTTTCTCCACCTCTTCCCCCCTCGGTAATCACTTTTGGGATGGATGTGTGTGTTTATGTGCATGTTTACACCTATTAGAATGAAGAAGATTCTGTGCATCGAGCTTTCATCTGCACTTGCAAAGTATATGCACTCAAAGCGCTAATGACACACAAAGTAATTTCAGATAAGAGGATAAAATTGCATGAAAAACAGAGAGCTCTTTGGTCACACACATAAACAGATAGATATTGAATTAAGTGCCTGACGCAGGTCATTTAAACTGCCACTGTCAATGTATTGACAGCATGGTGTTGAGCTGTGACACAGACAAAAGTGAAAACCATTTTACTTTCTTAAATAAATGTTCTCTTGACCAGTGGTCAAGCTTTTCAAGCCGCCGAGCTGGGCGGGCAGGCAGACAGGCAGGGCAGGGTAGCAGAGGCACCAAGTCTGGGGCATAAAGAGATTCAATCAGAACTCAGAGCTTCACAACAGAGACAAGGGTCAAAAATAGCTGGCCGGACATGATACAGAGGTAGGTAACTGTACAATCTGGCAAAGAGTGGAGGTCTGAGCCGGTCTTTAATACTGCAGCGGGTGAAACCAATGATTGGAAGACGTGTAGAGGCAGAACTGGCGGGAACAGCAAACCGGGAGGCCACTCCCAGCTACACACACATACCTGCAAACAGACCAAAAACACAGACTGGGGACAAACACAAGAGGAGAGGGAAGCACAGGAGCACATGAGGAAAACAAGGACCCAAGGGGGCCTAATCCTAACAGTTATTCCTAAGGACTTATTGTTGTCTTAAAAATAGAACTGCCTGTATGCACAGTTGTATAACGTCTTCTGTGGCTTTCTTAAGTATGAAAGAATGACCATGATGTTGTCATAGTGATGTCATCAGGGTTATCTGGTATTGGAGACTACAACCTTTTGTTGTTAGGTGAGGAATTTCAAAGATGTGTGCACCTTCTTGCCAAGGAGGGACTAATAAAACAGTGGCTCTCAAAGTGGGATCTGGGGACCCCCAGGGGTCCTTGAGGGTGTTCCTGGGGGTCCCCAGCAAACAGGGGAATAATTCATTTTCACAATAATCTCACCCATAAGTAACACATAGACATAATGTGTAAATATTTTTGTCATGGGTCTCAAATACTTTTTGTAATAAAATATCTTAAAGCAAAAATCTTATCAGATGGGGGTCCATGGTCTAATTTGTGTCAGTTTAGGGGTCTTTGAAGTGAAAATCTTTGAGAACCACTGTATTAAAAGATGGTGTTGAGTTGCATTTTGGGAAATGTAGGATCTACTGTTTGGGGTTTGACCCATACTTGAGACTATATGTCATTGGATCTTGCCCTATTCTGCTTCAATTTTTGACCCTTCTTTTTTAATCTGTCTCTGGTAATTCCTCCAACTTTATGGAAGTGCAACGCCAAATCACAAAGTACCCAAGTAGCCCTTTAATCAAGTCTACATATGCTGTAAACAGTGTCATCTGCTAATTCATAAAATACTTTTTCTCTGTTGAAACACCGCAAACACTGGTCTACTTGTTCTGAGAAAACAGACAAACAGAGTCATTGAGGACAAACTTCACAATGAGGTTCAGGTACTGCTAAATGAGGAACCTCTAAAGCAAAATGTTAAGAAAAAAGGACCGATGTTCACAGCAGACAACAGACAAATGCTGGGAATGCTTTGTCACCTGTAATAAGAAATGTGGCACTGCTAAAAGAAAGTGATTGCCGAACCCAAAAGAGATGTCAGTGCCACAGGAGGGGGCCATAGTAGCACTGCAGTGTCATCCACAGATGACAAAATAGCACCAATTACTGGAGAGATATCTCACCATGTCTGATGGTGATGGCAACCCCATCAGCCACAGGGGAGGCAAGGACCACCAACATATACTGTACTAAGGTTTGACCTGGCTCTCTCAATTCACAAAGAAATTATGGTGCAGAATCTTAAAAGTTCATCATTAATATAAAATGGTGACAAATGAAGGTCTTTAGTATGCCCTCCAAATTTGCTACCCTTCTTCACAACCCACGCTGGCCTGGAAAACTGCTGTGTGTATGCTGCTGGTCCTCAGTGATTAATTGCTAAAGAAACAAGCTGAAATATTCAGGAGCATTGCTGGAATTAAGCATGAATTGCGGGAGGTTGATTTAAAATTAAAAGAACTATATTCCACCCTGAAAGATATATTTTCTTTGTTAAATAAAGGCCCATGGTTTTGAGAGTTTTCATCCCAGAGCAAGACAGCTGCTAGTTTTAATTAAGAATCACTTGGAAAGCTTATCTCATGTGTGAGTTGTACTACAATACAGTCACAATGGAGAGAGGTCAGGCGTCACCTTAAAACATGCTACACCTCAACCGCCTGTGGTTGACAGTCAATATTCATCAAGGTCACATGACTTTTGGAGGTTGTATAATAAATTGGAACTTATGCAGAGACATGAACACACGTGGCTGATAAATAAAACTGGTACATGATGAGGCTTAACTTGTTTTCCTGTTGGAGCATGTACCCGACCTGAAGAGTGGCTTGAAGCAGTGCAACAATCCTTGACAAGCACACTCAGGAGCAATTGAATTAAATTATGTTTTATATGACTTATGAACTACAGTATGAATGAACACATGTACATTTCTTTTGTTTGCCAAAAAGGAATGTACAGTAGCCTACATAGAACCATTACTTATGTCACTATGAGACCTCAGGAGATTTACATATACTTACTGACCTACAAAAGGGAGACCCTAGGTCATTTGTGTGGCAGGTTATTATTATTAGGTTGGAGGACTTGACAACAATTGACAATGGGAGTTGATCCTGCATCCAGTGGCTATTAGAAGAACAGCAGCCCATGGTGATTCAGTGTTCAGCAACAGCTCTGTTAGCTGTTCAGTCGTTTTTCTCTGTATATTCATTTCCAGCAGCTTAAAACAAGATAAGTGGTTATTATGGCCCGTAGGCACAAAATAGTTTGTACAACAATCCATCATAGAGGCCATCATGCCACAGTTTCTTACATATGTCTTCATGATGCTGCAAGTTGTTCAGCTGTAAAGAATCTTACATGACAAATAAGATAAAAGTGGAATTACAAAATGATTCATAAATAATACAAAAAGTAGCGCTACACGTCATCTGTTCAGTCAGTTAAAAGACTGATGAAGCTGTTGATTTGGTTAAGGGTAGGGGGTGAGGGATTAGAGTGACATTAAAAATAAAAAACACAAAACATGCAATTCCCTGGCCCTGTCGGAGGGTGTTTGTGTGTTATTTATTGGAAATAAATCTACCATACAATACTTGTCTATCATGAAGTTCTGCATCTTGATGATTTCAAACTGGGTTGAAAGCTCCAATCCTTTGTTTACTTGCTTTCCCAGCTACGTTGTCTCCATGCCGCTTCGTTGCACGTATGGCATCTCGCTGAGTCATTTGGAGCCAAAAAGACTCACAGCTGAAAACTCATTACAAAAAAGACGGTAAAAAAAAAAGAGAGGCTGTCAAAAGATATGAAGAGAGTGGCAGTGTTCATTAGCAGCAAAGTTTTAAAAGTCATGGCAATGTTTTCGCAATTTATTGCTAAATTATCTCCTATGTCACCAACATTCACTCAAATTAAAGCTTAAAGATTTTCCATCATGTCATTTGACATCTGGGGTGTGAAGCGAAAACATTTAAGACTGTGTCACTGTCTGAGTCCTGTAACTGCCAACAGAGAGTCCAGGTCCACATGGACATCATTTAGTTTTTAACATCCATGCTGGATTAACAGATATTTCAAGCTTTCTATTTTTGGCCACATCCATCTCATTAGACACAGAAAAGGTCGATCTCATGACTCAAATTGCTGACATGTTTAATAGTCCTCCGAACAGGCTGCAGTGAGTCATTCAGAATGTCCTCCCTCCCTCTGAAACTTGCCACGAACGTGGCTCGTGAATGTACTTTTCACTCCATATGTGGGCTGGGTCAAGTGGAAACGTGTGAACAAAAATTCTCCCCTTCATCACATGCATCTCTGCCACTTCACCGCAACTCCTCTTGACCCTCACCGCTCAGTTTAACTTTAACACCACGCTACACTCTCTCACACACTCACACACACCATTAGTAGTACAATCTTTTGTCGACGGTATAATCACCTAACTCCACTGGGCATGTCATTCCAATTGCCATGGTAATTAGAAGGCCTTGCTCTGACGGACGGTGGTGTGCATGTATGTGTATGCCTGTGTGAATAAAGGACAGCTTTGCTTTTCTATGCCATATCCTCATTGTGAAAGCTGCAGCAGAACTTAAGTTTGATTATTAACCACTTCTGCTTCTTTGCTGTTTCATCATGATCAAGTCATTTGTCAAGTGGTATCCATTTTCCAGATGCTAAAACTGAAGAAGGTATTTTGAAATTTGAAGAGCTTACAGATAGCAGCGGCAAAATCTGCAAGCTGCCATTAGTGTGGCTGTTAAAAAAATAGCTTGGGATATTTTAGGTGCTAAACAGGAGTCTGCTGAGGTACAAGGTTGGCTTTGGCCTCAATGCCTGATTGCAATTGCTTCCAAAAAGCAAATAAAACAAATAAATTCATAAAAAAAAAAAAAAAAGCCATCCTCAGAGATTACTGCCAGAAAAGAATAATTAGACTATTACCCACAAAAGCCTCACATTCACATTACATGTATTATAGGGATAATTTTGTTTTATTACAACGTGAGACTTATTTTTGTATCTTTGGCAGAAAACAGGAGATGACAGATATGTTGTTGTATGAGGGCTGTGTATCTAAACTAGATTGTCTTCATTTGAAAGTAAAAGCAAAAGGGCGCACAGCCGAAAATGTTAGTATGAACTAATGTGTTAACAATGTCAAAGTTCTCTCTTCCGATTAAGCTTTGCTATCCTGTCAAACCTGTATGATCGCCTGCTGCTGTTTATGCCCTGCCCTGGTTTCCTTGGAAATGCTGGTCTGTTGGTTGGTCTGAGCTGAGAAACCCGGCTTTTAAATGGATTGCCAGACATTCATGGTCCCTATAGGATCAATCCAAATGATTTTGTTGACTTTTCCTATAGTGAACCCATTGAGTTTGACACGTTTTGTTCCTCAGTGAAATCTATAAATCTGATAAGGCGTAGGAAGAGACTGGAAAGTGGAGTTTGTTGTGTGATGATGATGCAGTATGATGAATATGCAGTAAGGTGGTCCCCAGAGTGAAAGAAGACCCCCCCCCCACCAAAAAAAAAAAACAGTTGCAACCAATCTGCACTAAATCTACCCACATTCCCCTTGTTGTACATGCAATCCCATCACTTGGGATCATGCTGCATTGTAATGCAGGCCCAGGCTGAATGCATCACTCTATTGCCAAGATAATTGAAGATAATTTCTGAATGTAATCATGAATTATTCATAATACGAGAGGTTACATAATGATAGATGATCAAATGAAAGGTGTAATTTATTTTTCATAGACCTGAAATATAAATTAAAAAAAAAAAACAATTTAAGTTAGAAGAACCAATATTAACAAGGTCAACAATTATACTGTGAACATCTAATTAATAATCCTCCAATTATGAATGGGCAATAGACATCATAGACAGCTTAATCACAAAAAGCCAAGTTTTCTGCTCTAGCAGACAACAACACAATGTAGTGTAGTTTTACATGCAGCTCACTGCTCCCTCAAACACCACAATCACTGCCTGGCCCACATACAAAAAGGAAAGGAAGCTCTCTGGAATAGCAAATCCTGACCTACTCAAAGACAATAAACGGCATGTACTTCCATAGCACGGAGCATTTATAATTTATAACATGTATCAGTGAACGTGTGCAATGCATTTATCAAATTTTGTTTTGCAATGATAGGTGACATCAGGCCACATCAACTGAATTTGCACAGGCCCAAAAAATTAAACTTTAAGGGATTTTCTCTGCTTCAGTCCAATTCCACAAACCTAAATCTGGTGAATCTGAAATTGAACATATGCAAAGATTAACCACTTGAAATATGCAGTCACTTTTGAAACAGATTTCACACAGAAGCAAATACTAGCACTAAAAGTTCTCTTTTTAAGGGTCTTGCCTACCTACTTACATGATGCCTTACTGAATGGCTTAAACTACATGTCCCTGGGAAAAGTCATCACTGACAAGGAGCAGCATTGTTTGTGAATAGCTCTAGCTCTAGTAACATAGTACAAAATTCTAAATAAAAATGTAGTGTTATTGGTTCTAATATAATCCTTGGATAGTTTGGATGCTATAGGAAAACTTGGACAGGCAACGGTGATAATATTTATGCCTTAATGGAGCTATTTGTAAGTTTTGCTATTGCTACATAGCCAGCCTTAGCATCAACAGCAGTTTACTTACCAGTGCAGAGGAAACGTCACATGTTCAACATCAAACTTTATTCCTTTACCCACCAAGAGCTGCCTCCAGTGGTTGAAAGCAATGCCAATGTTAACTCTTGTTTCTATCACGTCTTTTCCTCCGCTGAGGTTAGCACACTAACCAGCTAGCCGCGGCCCATCAGCGACTCACTGTAGCCTCCGATCTGTTCTGAAGACATAGCACTGCTTATAATCTCTTGACTTGTAAATGCAACAATGGCAAAGCTGTTGTCAGGCAACAATCACCACCACCTATTACCAGCAAGAAACCACGTTCAGCGGCAGAGAAAACTTTCAAATGGCCCCTTAAAATTTTGAATTTTCAAATAGTTTGCTAGTTTCAAGACAAAACCTGCTGTTGTCGCTCAACACGCTGGTTCCTGCAGGGTGACTGTTTTATTTTGTAAGCAGTAACGCTTTAACACAGTTAGCTACAGTCCCTTGCCTATTGCTAGATTTCCGTTCCACAGGTAGTGAGCTAGTTAGCTATTGCTAATGTTAGCAGCTTAAATTAGAGCAGATACGCACAGTTTAATCCATTCCTTACACTGGTGTTCTTGTGTTTTTTATTGTTTTGTGACAGCCGAAGGAAAAAAACCACCACCTTCCAAACTCTTGTTACTTAGTATCACTTGGTCCCCAGGCATAGTACCACACAAAGCAATTCACAGCTTGACTGGCCTGCCATGCCTTGGCACAGTTGCTGAGCTATGACTGGACAATCGTTGTTTGAAAGTGCGGTTTACTGACCTGTCTATTGTCAAAATACAGCAGGTTGCAAATCCATTGGACAAGTTTAGTCAATGTAAATGTATGGTTCAAATAACCCTGATATCCCATGCCTCATTTCCTGCATTTTATGTGGAACACATTAAGTATAATTAATGGCTATTTGGTTGGCTGCAATCAATGGCTCTAAAGCATAAATCAACTCACAGAATGTGTTATATTTTTTCTAGAAAATCCCCCAGACGGTTTGACAAACCTTTCTTTCCACAGACCAGCATCCTGCGGAGTCACTCTCATGGACAGAGGAAGACAGAGAGAGAGGGAGAGAGAGAAGATGGTGACCTCCTCGAGGGGGCATCCTGACATCATCCACAGTGGCGGTGGAGACATGATGCTGTCACAACACACAGCGGGCGGGGATGGGAGGGCGCTGGCTCAGTGTCACCAGCTCTGACACAGTGGGGAATGACCCACGCTGGAGTGTGACAGTAACCGGACAGGTCTCTGGGAAAGGGATGAGTGGTGGGGTGGGGTGGGATAGGGGTGAGTGGTGGGAGGGTTAGAGAGGCAATGCATGAGACCAAGCAGGATGACTGTGTCAGCATGGATGGATACAGCATTTGGATACAGGAAACCCCTTTACAGGTGGTCTCGTCCAGCTCTCAGTCTAAAGGGTCAGAGCCTTCAGCTACGCAGGACTATAATCATATCAAGAGATTCTGAGGCTATTGAAGCTGGTGGCGTGGAGATTCACCGAGCTTCTAACTGCTTACCTCCAGACACCTACCCTGCTGCCTCTGACACTGCACCCAGCAGAGTTGCCCTATTGGGCCAGACACAAATATCAGCCACACCCGTTAACAGCAGCTCTCCTCTGAGTGATCTGTGTACTTATTATGGTGCTAGGAAATAATTTAGTGACTTTGTAAGTCCCAAGGATCAGTTATATTTAATTGGTTGAAGTAACCTTTAAGAGCCACATTATATGTATTACACACAGTCTATTTATTACTGCCCATGAAGAACTATTCTAGACAAATGAACATGAAATTTTATGTATTTGCTATGAGAGTTTATTTAAAGAATATTTTAACAAGGGTAAAGCATACAGCTGTAATTCATTTTCAATTCAATTATTAATCAAAACAATACTAAAATAAGCTGAGGCTGGTTGGCTTACAAATAATTTTTAGAGAGAGATAAATTGAGAGATCGCCTGGGCACGGCTATCACTTTTTGTCTGCGACTGGATCCGAGCTGATCTCAGAGTCCACAGTTCCTCTTTAGAAGTCTCAGTTCCTTCTTGACCACAGAAGCCAATGAGCTTCAGAGTTCCGAAACTTATCCACAGCTGGTCGGCAAATTCATTTTTTCTCGCTTCTCCCCTGATATTCTGTTCTCAGCTGTAGATTCTCTGTGGTCTCCTGTTGATAATCCTCTGGCTTGTACACTCCGTCTCCCGTATAGATGTCTGAGGCGGGAACTTTGTCGATGGTGAGTAATGGCGAACGAAGAATCTTGTATGTTGTCACTTTTATTTATCCTCCTCCATCTCTGTTTACACACCAACGTGCCACCTGTGTGTGTGTTCTTAAACACAGATTTGAAGTTTGCATATGTGCTAAAACTCTTTCAACAGCTCATGACCATATAAGATCATCCTGCAGTAACACAATCCTGTATCAACCACGTTTTACCATACATAGTAATAAACAGCATCACATCTTGCAATTAACAGTCAGTGATTTCTTTCTAATCCAACTGCCTTACTGTTACAAATCATTTCGCCATTAGTCTAATACATTTCTTTTTATTACATAATCTAAAAGTGCATTTAAAGCTTTTACTTATTTTACGCATCTTACTTATTTATTACTCTCTCTTCTTCATACTGTCATGTTCAAATGACTCACACTTCCCCTTTTCTAGCCTGCTGTCCTTCGAGAGGACTTGCTATTACAAGCATGTCTCAACATGTTGCAAGCTTATTTCATGTGATTTAAATCGTTCTTTTATATTGCTTTTGTATTGCTTCCATCCCATATTCTGCAGAATATTAATTAAAATAGAACTCTGTGTCTTACTGGTCAGTTCTGATGTTAGTCCCTTTAAGTAGATGCCAGGAGCTCTGAGATCACAGCCATTCTTGACCCACTGTTATTACGCTGATATTTGAAGTAAAGCCTAGTTCTGACCTTACAAGTGAAAAGCTATGTAGCATCAGTATATATCACTGTCAAATTAACAGTGACAGTTTGTGTTCCCAAATGAACAACTCTCGACAGCTTCTATTGATTATTATTTACATTTTACCTCATACAATAACACCTATTTTCCATAAACCCTTTTTGGCAATTTGTTGAGGCATTTGAGGCATTCCTTCTTGGGAAGAATATATATATATATTTTTTTTTTTTTTAAGTAGAAGGCTCTCATTTTCTTTGATTCCCCATGCAGATAATAAACTTGTCACTTGGTTTTATTTCACGCGTTTCTAATGGGGCTTTGCCACTCACTTAGTAGCTTCAGCATTATGAGGATATGTGTACACACACTCAGCAAATCAATCTGAGCCTATTTAATCCTTCGGGGCTCTGCCCTATAAAAAGACAGAGGAAACGAGACTCCACCAGGCATCTAGGATTGCCAGCGGACCTTGTGCAGACTGTCCAGGGTGTCAAGGTGTAATCCACCAATTGAAGACATTCGGTTAAATGGTGCTTTCCAGAAGCAACGTGGGGGAAAAGGTGTTGATCTGGCAACTTGCTCATTGGGTTCAGTTCTCTACTCGTTACAACATCTGCACTTTTCATGAGAAGTTTGGAGAAAGTTTGGTTTTTGGCCACTTTCACCTTAATATTTTCTGAACCAAACATCCAGTGATATATTCCTCTACCCCACAGTCTGAGTTGCTTTTTATTCTTCAGGCCCTGAGCACCCTTGTGTACCTACATTATTAGGCAGGGCATCCTTCAATTGTCGCCATTAAGTCTGCCCTGCTGACTCACAAGATCTATGTACTTTTCAGTCTATTTCAGATACCCTCTAATAAAAGGCATCTGAATCACACCTCCTTTCAGGCAAAAATCTCAACTTTGCCTCCAAAACTTTGAGAATTCATTTAGAAAAACTGATCTTGTCTGTATTCAACAATGACTCAAAGGATTGCTTGAGCCACTCAGTAAATTTTAAATATTGACAGTGTGTGGGGGCTGATTTTGTTACTTAGAGTTCTTTTAAGTCAAGAATGATTCAGCCTGATGTCTTCTACCTCCCACCACATAAAGAGAGGAGCAAAGGAGCATGTCTGTCTTATATTGTGCACTGCGTTAAATGGAATGCGTTGCTAAGTGAAGGGGGATACAACAGGGAGAGTGTTTTTTGGTGAGTCTGAGCTCAGGTAAACCCACCGGCTTTGCAATTGCACATTGCATGCCTATGTGTTGGACCCTTCTGTTTATTGATCATGTTTATACACTGCGATGCAGGACTTGTTGTGCAAAAGTCATTGGGAACATTACTTTTTATGTTGAGTAATTTAATGGTTTTCAGTTTTTTTTTCCAAACCCAGTGCAAACAAAGAAGCCCAGGTATCCAATCCACCTGATGGAGTTGTATTTTTGTGCAGTGTGTGAAGAGTCCAAATGCACTCTCTACGCCTACTGGAAGAACGTGTATCATTGTTAATAAAATAAGAGAGATAATATAAGAGGCATCTGAGGAGAAAACATCATGCAAGATCAACTTGATGTCCAATGATATTTTTATTTACTATAGAAGTTGTTGATTTCTATGTGGCAAATGGCCAAACTCTAGTTGTTTGAGCTAATGTGGCTCCATTTCATCTGCACCAGACAAACCAACCAACATAATTTCCTGGTAAAAAAAAAAAAAACCCAGCACTATGATGTAAAAACATATGCAAAAACACCACACATTGCAAAAACAGTAGTGAAAGCAGACTGACTGGATTCATGGGAGATAGAAAAATAAAAACCACAGGGTCAAAAAACGAATAAACAAACAAAAAAAAAACTAGGTTAAGAAAATGACACAGTTGTGTCCAGCTATGATTAAACAAACATGTTCACATGTAATGTTCATTCCAAGCTTCTTAATACCTAACGGATGAGGCATTACTACCATCTCATTTAGACCAAAGCCATATCAGTTAAATAAGCTCACTCTGATTGGCTGGGCATGTGTGTGCTCAGTGCGCTGAAGTGGGTGCCCAAGTGAAGAGAGTCATAATGAAGACCCACGAGTCATCATAGAGCTTTAGCTGTGATATGCAACAATCATTTCTTCAGTCTCACCAAGAGGCTGCTGGTGCTTTAAACACTGAATCTGTTGGTCAGTACAATTAAATAATCTGGAATAGCTTGTTTCTAGACAACAAAACCACTGCTGACAGCCGACTCTGGCTTTTCATGGATGCTGCCTCTTTCTTTCTTTCTCTCTCACAAATGATGTGGCTGCTTTTTTTTTAATAGGAGAGATGGGATCCTCTGTTTTTCTGTCTACTTAACATTTCTCCCCCCTCTCTCTCTCTCTCTCTCTCTCTCTCTCGCTCTCACCCCCCCTCTTCTTAACAGAAAAAAACAGTAATAAAATGGTGGAGCATCAGCATTCTCTAGAGGCCAATGGAGGGCATAACATATTCATTGTAGAAAGACATTCATCTTTCTCTCTGTCAGATCTTCCCCCTGTCTGCTTCCTCTCAGTGCAAGATAGTATAATATTTATTGCAGAAATCAGCTTTGTGCAGATTGAACTATTTTGAGCAAAGTGCAGTCTTCTTGAAAGGACTGACTGGTATTGTGAATAAACAGGAACCAAAAAGGAAAACCTGCTTTGTGGCTTGTAGGCAAGTAAGGTTACATTGACACACCCTGAATGAACTTAATAATTACCCTGAGATCTGATGTTCTTTCCCTTCTTGTCTCTCTGGTTCACATAGCAACAACATTGTAGAAACCTAACAATTTTAACATTGTTTGGTGTGTGTTTTCATCTGCCCAGTTGAAGTACCTTAATGCCTTAATGTATGTGTTCCTTGTACATGTTCTTTGTTTGCCTAAGAATATCCATCCTCTGTGCCAATGCAATTTGCACTGAGGATGGATAGCAATTTGCACATGGGAGAAGTTCTGGCAGAAAGGCTTTCTAACATGTGGTTAAAATTGTAAAAGGCTGTATTTCAACCCAAACCACGAGCCTAAACCTAACCGAGTTTTGGTGCCTAACCCTGACCAAACTGTGACTAAAAACTTAGATAATACCAACTTTTGATACACATGGAAAAGTGCTTTGTCGCTCTTTGTACTACCTCGGCTGACTCCCTAAAGCCTTTCTGCTGTTGCGTTCAATAAGTGCCGGTCAGCATCAGACGTTTAGAGCAACACCTGCCGTGTGGCGGTTATTAAACACCAACAATTCGCTCTATCCTATATGCAAATTTTCAAGGCTGCAAAAACCACAGTTTTTGCAGCCACAGACCCGATAGCCGAATGGTCAGGAGGCATATGACATCATATCATATATGTCATTCCCCCGCTCTAAAGGCATAAAAATGCCCAAAAGAATTACTCAAAGAAAAGGTAGCCATTGGGTGTAAATAGCTGAGCAGCTGCTATAAGACTATCTTTATCCAGGTTCAAATAAACAAACAAAAAGAATCAAACAAACAAATAATAAAAAACAAAGCTATTTGTAGAAAACCCTCCCTCCTGTGGAATGTGTTTGCTATTAGATTATTTCCCACAGGGATTGGCTGTGATGGGAATGTTAATTTTGATTACGTTGTGATTGTGTAAGTGCTGAGAAGGGAAAGGTGATACAGGACTGTCAGTTTTTGGAATTTGAATACAATGCCATAGGGGAACTTGGGGTGTGTTTTTGTTTGATATTCGTTTACTGACATCAGTAAACACACACTGTCAACACTGAAATTTCCCCTGTGTTTTTTTTTCACTTTTGATTCAAACATATTTAGATACTTATTACACTTTTATTTTGAGTATGCTATGACTCGACACCTGAAATTCCTAGGTTTCCTTTTGTGAGCACGCAGTCATCTCAGTGCCCTTCAGTAGTAGGGCAGTAAATACAAGTTGATGTAGCAGACACTAAGTGGGATCTAAAGGTTATATGCCTGAAGCCAGCAGTGCTCACACTGACTCACAGACTAGACTTTACCAGTGGGCATCAGTTCATATTATAAACAACACTGTATATGTCATCTGTTGGGTTATCCATCTGCCTGTTGTTTCCCTGTTCCAAATACCTCTGGTTTAACTGTCGCTATCACGTCATTTTCCATTCCCACTTTGCTCGGTTTCTTTTCTCTGATGCTATCTCAGTGTCGCTCCTCTGTCCTGCCCTGAGGCAGGTTTGCTGATGCAAAACAAGTCCAGGTTGGAATCGCAGGTGTATGAAGCCCCACCCACCCTCCATTCCTCAACTCTTTCAGTACGTCCACACCTCAGAGTCAGTTGTCACAGGTGAGACCTGCAGTCACAGGGCCTGCTGGGACACAGTCACTTGCCAGGCAGGAAACATCTCATTTACACTGCTTCCCTGTGTCACAGGTAAGGCATTTTATCTGCGTGTATGATGTATATCAGAGTTGTTAGATCAATAAAAAAAGATGTAAAGTAAATGAACTTCTGAATTTCAGTTTAATTTCAGATGAATATTACAAGAAACCAAGAGGACAAAAGATAGTGTAAGAGAAAATGGGACAGTAAAAGGGCAAGAAAATTGTTCATTCTGTTCCTTTTCTATCGCGCAGCCAGGCAAGATCTTGTATGTCAAGGCAAGAGCTCAGCCCTGGCGCATACAAAAGAATGAGATTTGTAAAGATGGATAACTTGAAGCAATGTGAATAAAACCACACATGGATTGCTTGTGCTTTACACCTCTGGCTGATGTGTGTTACCTTGAAAAATGGAAGAAAGGTTGACTGTACAAAGGCAAGATGTCAGAAAATGACAGAAAGAGAGAGAAAAGCAGAGCTAGGAGGAAGGACAGAGAGAGAGAGAGAAAAAAAAGAGAACTTCAACCCCACCTTGTTAGCGAGGAGCACTGACTCATACAGACAATGTAGTCTTGGTGGATGGAAAAGTATTTGCAACTAGCTCAGCCTGTAGAGCGAGTCACAGTCAAGGATCTATCACTGTGTCAGATGAGGTGGTTACACATACAAGGCGCTAGAATAAAGCTGTAAACACAGTGGTGATCTGCACTGAGGATCAAGAGAATTTATACAAGTATAAAGGGATATTTTCTCAGAGTTATGTCGGCATGTATGGACATCCCTGCCAAACAACCTCACCTGTTTGCAAGATGCACAGGATGTTTATGTTTGTTGACTTCTCCCACTCTCTGTAAGACTCTTAATAAAGCCAGGAGCGTGCACTAGAGCAGCATTTGCATCGTGCCGAGTAGATATATTGGAATCAAATGCATTACATAACCAGCAGTTTCTCACTTGAGAAGGCATGATATGTCTCGTCTGTCACAACAAAGAGAAAGACAAACACGCCGCAGACGAGATAGATAAGGCCGGCTGCTGTTGGCAGGGAAGGCAACACTGCAATCTAGAGCAAATACGAAAAAAACAAATCGTGGTCCAGCCTCATCATCTCACTGAGACAAGATATGTTCTTGTCTGTGAGGGCTTCTCTTTCTTTCTGGGGTGAATGTCACCTCAGAGTTCGTGTGTTTATTTTGTACGAAATTGAGAGGAAAAAAAATCACTCCATCCTCTATATGTTTGTATAAAAGCAGATAATCATATTGTGCATACATTTGTGTGCTTTTTGGATTTATCCTTGGTACCATTTTAAAAAAAAAGGTGTCATCCTGAGGATTCAAATGAAGAATTACAGCCTCTCCTCAAGGTAAACCTGAGGAACATCAAAGTCGCAAAGGCACAGGCTGAGACGCATTTTAAGATTAATATCACCGGCTGTGGTATCCACTCAGAAGGAGAGATAAAGTGTAGGTAAATCAGCTGTGACTGAAAGTGTCAGTGGCTTTCAGTAGCCTGTGTTGTGATTCTTAAGGCATTGATTGAGTCAAGTCTTTTCATGCTGTGTAATTTAATAGTCAGGAATGCTGGATGAGAGAGAAAATAGCAACTGATTTGACAGCTCAATATGTCTACAGTGGTGCCCAAATGCTGAAGGAAAGTGTTTCCAAATTCAAATACTTGGATTAGACGAGGCAGAATTGAAATGGAACAGTGGACAGCGAGGCTGTTATCCAACTTGTTCCCTGTCAGGCTGTGAGCATTCATCAGAATGAGATGTAAATGTAGAGGAGAGGCATTTTTCTTCCCTGTTGTTGAAAAGAAGTCCTTCAGATCTTAACCCTTTTGTAGCATAGCACACCCTCCTTATGACTACACTACTAAAAGAAAGAGGATGTTTGCATACTTCAATCAACAGTCACACCTGTGGCTCCAAACCTCCCATCCCGAACTACATCTGTGGGAGTTTATTAGATGTTAGAATGCAGTAATTCTCTAATGCACATGATGCACACACTTACACACAAGCACCACTTCATTAAAACAGCTACAGGGAGAGAAAAAAATGAGAAGAACATCCATCACAGCTCCAACTTTAAAGTCTGTACACGATCAGACCATAAACAAATAGCTGTCTTGAGAGTATCAGTTCATCCTTTGAGCGAAGGGAGGCTCTGATGATGACTCATTCATCGAGGTACAACCAGTCAGTATTGAAATGGTAGCAACGCGTGAACAGAAAGCAGGTATGACTGGGTTTTACAGAGCGGTGTCCGGTTGCTTCCTCAGAGGTGATCGCCATTTTCAAATTGCTTTTTGTTTCTGGTTCTTTATTCAGCTTCTTTGTGTGAAGGAATAATGAAATATAATAGACACAATGGCTTTATGCAATATTACTATTACAGTCTCACTTATATGAGTATAGAAAATAAAACAGACGTCCACGGAAATGTGGAAAATAATAGTATTGTGTATAACATGCACAGTGTTTCCTGGGGCTCTGGTGGAGCTTTCTCAAGACTACAAAATTACCCTGATGATGTCACAGTGATGTCATCGGGGTAACTTTGACTTGGTTTTGGAGAATACTGATTTATAACAGAAAACTTGCTTTATGAACTCGTAGTGTGAAGTTTGATAGATGTGCGCATTTTCCAGACAGAGAGGATCTAACAAAAGGCATAAACTAGTTGCATCATGGGAAATGTAGGACTTTTTTTCATCTTTACCAAATTTTAGGGACGTAAAATCAGGATATATCAGCTGCTACTTTGATTTTGAACCTTATCTTTAAACCTGTCAATAGGTGTTGGGGCAGAATCACTGTAGTACCACTTCTAAAGTGTGGTGCAGTTCTTGCTTTATGAAATAAAATGAAATATAGCCCTACAAAAATGAAATTGTGCAGCATTATTTATCTAATGTGCTTGGAACTGTCTTTTTTCTAATCTACTTTGTCACTCTTTCATTGCTCAAGGTCGGCTCATCCCACTAGTCACACCTGGGGTACTCCTGAGGAACACATCCATCTCCCTCAGCCTCCTCCATCCCCTCCTGCACCTCTTCAGCAGCAGTCATGAACTGGTCTGCATTGGAGGCACTCCTCAGTGGGGTCAACAAATACTCCACCGTGTTCGGCCGCGTCTGGCTGTCCATGGTCTTTGTCTTCAGAGTGATGGTGTTCGTCGTGGCAGCCCAGCGGGTGTGGGGTGATGACAGCAAAGACTTTGTCTGCAACACGGCCCAGCCAGGCTGCAGCAATGTGTGCTACGACCACATCTTCCCCATCTCCCACATCCGCCTGTGGGCCCTGCAGCTCATCTTCGTCACCTGTCCGTCGCTGATGGTGGTTGGGCATGTCAAGTATCGGGAGAAGAAGGACCTGCAGTACACCACCTCGCACAAGGGTGCCCATCTCTATGTCAACCCTGGGAAGAAACGCGGGGGGCTGTGGTGGACGTACCTGGTAAGAATGAAGGAATGAAAGTTTATTTCTGTCTCTGCTGAAGATGCCACACGCAGAAAGAACAGATCCAGCCATGACCAAACTGAAGTTAATCATTCTTAGAAACATCAAAAATAATTGCCATGGATGAGTGGCTATGTACAGAAAGTGGAGAAGACACTTGTGTAATTATATTTTATTTGTTTTGTCCTCATCACAAGAATAAACAGCTTTGACAGTTTCTTTGGCAGCTTTTGGCCCGGTCATTAACAGGTTTTATCACCCCCCCAAACTGGGCTTTAGTTGTATGAGTTACAATCTCGCAATGGTTGATTCTCTTCTCTCTTTTTTATTATAAATCCATCATTAGGTCAAAAAAAGCTTCCTTCCTCCAAACTCAAACAAGTAGTGACTGAGAAATCACTTGGATATTGTTTGATTGATGGACAGGCAGATGAACTTTTCTGTCATTAATTTTAAACTTGCTGAAAAATGTGTCTCCCACTTTAACCTTCATTTATCTTCTCACAGATAAGTCTGATTTTCAAGGCAGGCTTCGATGCCGGCTTCCTCTACATCCTGCATCATGTCTATGAGGGTTATGACTTGCCCCGTCTGTCCAAGTGCTCCCTGCCGCCGTGCCCCAACACAGTGGATTGCTACATATCTCGTCCCACCGAAAAGAGAATCTTCACCCTCTTCATGGTGGTCTCTTCTGCCATCTGCATCTTCATGTGTATCTGTGAGATGGTTTACCTCATCTGCAAACGCATCCAGAAACTTATTAAGAGGAAGGTTGAGGCAGACAGGAGGGTGTTCGCTGAGACTCACGAGATGGCACCTCTGGCAGCGCCCAGGTCAGGGTTCAGGGCCAAATCACCAATGAGAGTGGATCCTACAGCATCTATCCAGAACCTCACTAACATCAAGGCTGAGGATGCATCTGAGAAAAAATAATGTATGGCTACAGTATGGCAGCAGCTATGTTGAAAAACTCAGTGAAGTACCCAAGGTGCCGGAGTACATGGTGAACTGTTGCTCAACGCTAAAGAGATATTCATCAGTTCAGGGATTTCTGAGACAGTGGTTTGTAAATATTATCATGTTAAATGACTTTCTGCAGGAACGCACACTGGATGCATGCAAATTAACTCCTCCAAAAGGAAGATTACAGAAGCTAAAAGGTTATGTGTATGAATGAGTGTGTGAATGTATACATGTCTGTGTTTTTGTGTATTATAATAATCCAGTAGCACCAGGTATGAGGTTCTTTGTAAATAAATGTATAAAACACCCCAAGTGATGTAATTACAGAGGGAACCATGTCCCTGAACATACACACTGCCCCATAATGAATAAAACTGGATAAAGCACACAGAGCACTAAAGGTGTGACACAGTGCTCCGCAGAAATCAGTTGAGGGGTTTTTGTTGTCAGATATGGAATACGATGGTTTTTCTTGATGAATGTATGCACTTATTCATACCACTGGAAAAATGACACCAAACATGCTTTTTATACCCACAAATTATTATTTTATTTGTTTTAAAAAAGAATGAAGAAAGATTCTAGATAATATATTTTGTTTTACAATTCGTATTTACTGTTGTGATCTATAAAGTTATTTCACTTTTGAAATATTTCACTGTTTATTTTGTTCTTTTTGAAAAATGGACATGAAACAATATATAGCTATATCAGTGAAGTGTCTGACTTCACTGATTTACCTGTACTTTATTTTCCATACTGTGACGATACAGAAAGAAAAAAAAAAGATATAGAAAATAAATTAAAATAAAACCATGGCTTAGCATTTGGATCGGTCCCATACAACACTAGTGTATTGTGCATTGGTTTATTTTAGATTACTATAGTATTTACAGCCTACATCTAAATGAAGTTCATTAAAATACATAATAACAAAAAATAAAATATAAAATAATAATATAATGAAGTCAAAACTCAAGCAAACTATTACCTGATTGAACAGCGAGTGAGTAACTCAGTAAGTATTGGGATATGTACACGAAAGCCTGTTCTGTCGTCATCACTTTTCCACTCCATCGTCCAATCAGGAGCAGGAGACGCGGGTGCGGTTTTGACAGACCCGGAAATGCACCAATAGTTAGCCTGAGCTGAACGGCGCTGCATCCGCCTCCAAGGCTGCATTATTGAAGGAAGCGGAGTCAGTAAAACATGAGTTTCCACTACGGCCAGGTATCGAAATACTGCCCTTTGTGTTTTGTGTATTTTAATTATAATAACGTATTAACATTGTTGAAAAAGGGTATCATCGGTTTTATTGCCTTTATAGAACATAAGGGTTTATGCCATAGAAATACGAGTAACGTTAGCTATCCATTTGTTCACTTTGGCTAGCAGGGTGTCGGTAAAGTGTTGCAATCTGTTGTATTTCACTTTGCAGTAGCCTGTTTTATATATAAAATTTAAATAGTTTTGTAATTACTGTTCAACAGTATGTTAATGCTACATTATTCCTGTTTTGGGGTTGATAACTGTCTTGATTTCATGTGGAAGCCAATGTAATTGTTGTGTCTTTAGCTGAAACAGCGTAGATATGTACTTTAAGCGTTGGAAGGCGTATTCAGACACTTAGCTGGGTAAAAGTAGCACTAACTTAGTGTAAACATATTCCACCACAACTTAAAGTTTGCTGCTGTTGAAGTGATAGTGCAAAAGCTTTGTCAGCAAAGTGCATTTAAAGTGAAGAAAGTACCCAGATCGGCCCCCTACAGTGTGTTCTGTTGATAAACTGTACATATTATACCATTGGATAATTATTACGGATGCATTCAACTTTAAGAAGTATTGGAATTTTGCAGCTGACTAATCATTGCAACTAATATTGATAATAATGATAGTTTTTCAATTAGCTGATTTGTCAATTTAAAAAATTGTGGAGAAAATGCCAATTACAACTTCCTAGAGACCACCGGGAGACCTCAGATGTCTTGTTTTGTCCGACCAGCAATCCAAAATCCAAATATATTCACTTTACATATGACAAAGATAGATGGTAAAAATAAAAAATGAAAAACACAAGATCCTCATTTTAGAGGCTGGATTAAGAGAATGTTTGACTTGTTTCACTATCTTTGCCTGAAAAATAACTGAATTGTTAATCGATCATCAAAATTGTCATGATTATTTGTAATGAACACTGAGTGGAGTAAGACATTGGAGACAAGTAAAATGCAAGTTCCTTAAAACAGTACTTAAGTACAGCTTGAGTAAGTAGACTTAATTATTTTTAACCACTGGGTACTTTTTTCTTTTTACAAATATCTACAGGACTCTATATATCTGATGTATTCTGTGGTCATGTAAGACTTCTACCTGTTAATGCTCATACGCTAAACCTGTTTATTACTTGTGCCTATCGTGTAGTCTCAGTGAACTTTGCCTTTGTCTCTCACCATAGGGCTATCCAGGAGGGGGCAACCCACCAGCAGGATCTCCATATGGAGGAGGCCATGGTGCCTATAGGCCTCCCCCAACAGCTCCATACGGAGGTCCCACAGGTCAACCACAAGGTCCTTATGGTGGTTATGGAGCCCCAGGTCATGGAGGGCAATATGGGCCTGGACCAGGGGGTGCCCCCAGTGGGCATTACGGGGGTTATGGGGGACAGCCTCACGGAGGACATTATGGACACCATGCTCCTGCAGGTAACTATAGGATGAGACTGGAGCTGTGTAAGCATCTGCGGTTCCCTTCGCCTTTGGGAGTTGGACAGGCATATTCTAAACGTGAGGAGACTGCAGATAGGCTCCCATTCGCCTTCTTCATCGTTTCTCTCTCATTTTCATCCTCCCTCACTCTCTGGTGGGATGATGGATAGAAAATGACTTACGTTCCCAGACAGTCATGTAGAGACAGGGTTCAGTTTGTGCCCCTCAGCAGGATTACACGGCTGGAGTGATGACTCCAGTAATACTGAGTGAGGGCTAAACAGAGTAAGAGACAGATGGGTAAAGAGTGTGTGTGTGTGTGTGTGTGTGTGTGTGTGTGTGTGTGTGCGTGTGCGTGTGCGTGTGCGTGTGTGTGTGATTACACTGTTTTCTGTAGCAGCTAAGCTGAAGTCAGAACCTAATATCCTACCCTGCCATCGCTCCCCACAGGGACTGAATCCATCAGGGTCTCGCCTGAAGTGTCACCTGTCCCTCTCGCCCCATTCATTTCTCTGACAATCAGCCCTCCCTACACTCCGCCCCTTGTCTAACACCACATTTTCCAACACCCCTTTCTTTTTCTCCAGGTGTTCCAGATAGCGGCCTCTAGCCTGAACACCATTTCCTTCCCACTGAGGTGACTTTTCCTCAGTCATTGACCCTGCCTCTATCTTTTTTATTTCCATAGTCGTTGCCTGATGAAAACACTGAGCGTGTATAACTAAGGTTGGGGAGGTATTCTTTAACAGAATTCATTATTCCTGAAATTAGCTACTATCCTTTACTTGAAAGGCAGTAAATTATTAGACATCATTGTGATGTATGTTATTTGATTTTATTTATTTTTTTGCTATTCTTTTAAAATGGTTTTAAAATGTACTGGTTTTGTTTTCATCCATGGAAATTTCCAGGAAGTTAAAAGCAGGCACCTTACGTCCTTTTGTTAACTCAGACACATTTAAAATGCATTTAGTTGTAGGGATTGTGTTTGGCATGACAATTATATATATATGTTCTGTGTTACACTATATACCGTACTGTTTTCAAAATCAGTACCTTCTCAGTCGAACACAGGTGTATTATTTTTTATGATCAAGTTTCTGCTTGACGGAGTCAGCACAGCCTCATCTGTCAGACGGTAGAAGTGTGTTTCTTCCCCAGTAAATAAACAATTATTTTCCATCGAAACGAGGCAGATGCATCATTTCTATGAATCTTCACTTCACTCTTTCTTTTCTTTTCTTCTTTCTTTTGCTATTTCTTGTTCTCATATATTCTTCTTACTCCTCCAAGCCAGAAAGCTACAGTGAAATAATAATAACTGGTCGAAAATATAAGGATGGAAAACAGTAAAGAGAATAAATCAAACTGGTTTGCTTAGACAGTTTGAAGAAGAAGAAGAAGGTGGAGGAGGAGAGGTAAACAGTGATGGAAACAAGAGCATGCAAAGAAAACAATCTTCAAGTGATGGGTATCTCCAAAGTCAGTCCTCTTTTCACCGTCCTATTATTATTCTTATGTTCCCTCTCTGTAGGTAATATTCCTCCTGGTGTAAACCCAGAGGCGTATCAGTGGTTCCACACCGTTGACACGGACCGCAGCGGCTTCATCAACCACAGGGAGCTGAAGCAGGCACTTGTCAACTCCAACTGGTCGGCTTTTAATGACGAGACCTGCCTCATGATGATCAGTAAGTCGTACAGCTGCAGCCAGATGAAGTGCTCAGCAGAGTGTGAGGTAGCTCTGTGTTGATGGATTGCTTGTAAATGTTTTGACAGTGTTTCTTGAGGCAGAATGACACAGTGTCTAATTGCCTAAAATACTTTCAGAGACCTAAATGGCCACGGCGAAGGGGAGGGGAAGGTTAGTGAGGAATAATAAATGGATAAAGAAGTGTTGAGAAAAAGAAAATAGGCCGGTTTAGTATGTGAGTCGCCTCCTGAATCTCCCACGCTTCTAAATAGAAATTTCTTCTGTGTCTAAAAGGAGAAATCCAAGCAGCCAAGAGTCAGCCAAAAAAATGACAGAGTCATGTTTGTTTTGTTGCTTGTTAGTTGTGTGAATGTCCCCACATTCCAGTCGCATTTGCAATGCAGAGACTAATGTGTACCATTACCATAATGAGAAATGTGTGACTTCTGAGTGCTGCTTTTAGATGCAATAGGGGTAGATCCATGAGGATGGATGATGGGCTTGCTGGAAACATGTCGAAAATGCACTTCACGTTTCTGCTCTGTTTCAAAACAATGTGCAACAATAATGGAAGGAAACTGTCTGACTCATGTTTGTGTGAACATGCTGTGTTTTCTTTTATTTCCTGCTAGACATGTTTGACAAGACACGGTCAGGTAGAATTGATGTGTTTGGCTTCTCTGCACTGTGGGATTTCATGCAGCGTTGGAGAGCGTTGTTTCAGCACTACGACAGAGACCGCTCTGGGTCTATCAACGGCACAGAGCTACACCAAGGTATCCCTGTGTCTGTGTATGTTAAACGTTCTACAGTTAATTAGAATGTGTCTATATAATTATGTTACCAAAAAAAATCATCAGGACAAAGGGTGGTTTTAATCTCACAACAGTAAGACTAAAGAAAAACCCCAAACTTTCAACAGAGAAATAAAAAGTCACTCGACGCCCCTCTCTCCTCAGCCCTCGCCCAGATGGGCTACAACCTCAGTCCCCAGTTCTCTGAGACGTTGGTGCAGCGCTTCACCTTGCGAGGCGGGCGACCCGGCATCCAGCTGGACCGTTTCATCCAGGTGTGCACCCAGCTCCAGAGCATGACGCAGGCCTTCAGGGAGAGGGACACGACCATGACGGGCAACATCCGCCTCAACTACGAGGATTTCCTCTGTGGTGCCGTCACCAGGCTCATGTGAGCCTTGTGCCACTGACAGCCCGTCTGCACTGTGGATACACAGCATCATTCCATGTTCAGGTCATATTCTGCTCAGTTTTCAGTCGTCTCCCACATGTTGGTTTGTATGCAGCATAACAGCCGGTCCACATTTTTCCATGGCTTGTTGCTGTAAATAGATAAAGCTTATAAAGCTCTTGCAAAGTCAACTAAAGCCTTTACTGTATTAAAGTTATGCTGCAGGTTCTTCTGAGCAGTCATAACCTTACCATGGATGCCTTGGTCACAGTGACAATTAGCATGTCTCTAACTAACACCAGTATTTGGTTAAACTACCCTATTAACCATATTTCTGTCAGGACTGAATATTGGCGTAGCGGAGGTAGAAGATAGTGAGTGAAAAAATGAGAGAAATTCACTATTAATAACTTCTCTGCTCCTACAGTAGAGTACATGCATATGTATGTATGACAATGGCTATGATATATCTATGATTTTCTTCACATGCAGCATTGACATGGTCCTGTGCCCTTTTAAATTCATACACATATCAGGGGTATTTCCACTCAGTGGTTGCATATTGTGTTGAATATTGCCTTGTGTTGCAATGTGTTTAATTAGTAAATAAATCATGTTTTATCATACCTGAATTATACTAACCTCACATTCAGTGGAGTGTTGCTTTTAAAGCTCTGTAACTAAGTAATCCTGAGTGTTTAGAAAAAAATTTATTTATTATTTTTTGCTAAATTGCTCTCCTGTAAGCCAGTATCAACCATAGATTATGGAAAAAAAAGAAAATATGCATCTGTGACCAAAACATATATGACCCGACACAGTGAAAAAAACTGGGGTCTCCATGATGTTTACCACTTTCACCTCAGTGTTTCTGGGGCCAGCACTTTAGCTGATAATAAACTCCACTGAGTTATACATTATGCTCTGACATCACCAAACATGCCAAAATGGTTCTTAATGCCAGAAATAAATAAATGCTTTTGTATCACATGATGATGGTATAATTTCCTTAATTCACATCCATTCACACCAATGAAAAACACACTTCCCTATCGGAGCTTTAATATATGAAGCTGTACTGTATGTGCTTTGTAATCTGTATCTAAAGGTTCGATATTGTGTAAATGCAGCTGTGCCATGGTAACACCAGTAGGCTACTACCATATTGTCAATATGAAAATAACTTCTGAATTTTTATTTTATTTCACTTTTTTTTGTGCACATGGCAACTTATGACCTTTGACCTTAAGAAAGACCCAAAGTCTGGTACTCATTTCTCCCTTTGTAGGAGAGATTGGCTGCACAAAAGAGCAAAAGAGCCTGCCTTCCCCTTCCACATCTGGCGCTTCTTTTCCTCACCATCTGTTACTCTGCTTGATCACAGTCTGTGTCAAGAGTCCTCCTGCTTCTCCTCGTCTCTCTCCGAATCACAGGCAATCCATCAAATCCTCTGGTGCATCCTTTTTGGTCATATCTCACATCCATCTCCTCCTTACTCCTCTCCCTCCATCTTAATCTGAAGCTAAACTTAGCTGTCCCAAGTCCTTAAGCATGCTTTGAGTCATATTCTCCCTGCCATCCGCTCCGCTCTGTACTCACGCCACCTGAACATGGATGTGGTAAAGTGTCTGGACCGCTTTCAAAAGATTGAGCTTGGGGACTTCCATGTGTGGCCATGAAGTGCACGGTGCTTGAAGGTTTCAGCCCACAGAGAGCTGTGCAGCAGCCTTCTTCTGGCTTATGTGATTCAGCAGTGATTTAACCTAAGTCCTGATTGTCATTTCCTGTGTAATGAGGAAATTTCCCACCACTGACCATGCCTGACATCTGTAATTAACTTGGGCAAACAGAGCAGGTCGGAGCTTCAGTTAGTGAGGGTGTGACACTCTGCTTTGTCAGTCCCAGTTTGTTATTTGGAGTGACAAACCGGTTGTATTTTTACATAAAAATCTTGGCTAGTGCAGCTCTAAATCTCATGTACTAATAAACAGGAGCTGATGAAATAATCCTGGCACTGCTAAGGTTGGTGGTAAAGCAGAACTGGCACTAGTAATGTTGTTTTCCCACAGGGAATGAGCACATTTCACTTTATCTGACAGGACTGATCAAATGCCAGTTCTGGCAACTACAAGATGGACAGCGCAGAGGGAGGAATCATTTTGAAGCATGAAACATAATCACCCACATAGAATCCTTTTAATCACAACCATTCCAGCAGTCATGTGAAGTAATGATAACATAAAAATTTGGAAATAGGACCTTTTTTCACTCCCTAGATCTGCACAAATGGCCGATAAGTCAGAAGTGGTCACTGCTCCATGACAGGCTGCATTCCAGCTGCTATAGATCAGCCTTGTACCCTGCATTGGTATAGTTTTAGGGAAAACTTTCAGCGTCAATCATACAGATCTTTGCAAAGAAAACTTACCAAGTCACTACCCAGAAACTACAATGACGGAATATTTTCCTCCCATTATTTGCAACTGCGGTATTTAGGGTTTCCTGCTGAGTAGCTGAGATGGACACTGCATCCCTCATAGGCAGTTAATGTAAACAAAAGCAAGGTCTTTGTGAAACTCTTTGTCTTTCAACAGTATACCACAACTCTGAAATTGTCTCTTTCCATATAGATGCCAAACTGTGCTTTTAAAAACAAAAAGAAACCCATCTTGGCAGTTGAGGGGTTGTCATCAAAAAGGGAATAGCTCGCGCCTTGTCAACATATGACACAATACTGGTGGCAGATCTGTCAGCCTCTCATGAGGATTCCTCGAGAGGAGGATTCTGTGCAAGAACGCCGTCGAGTGTTTGAACACAGAGATAGTATTTTTATGACTCCCATTGCAATTTGTGTTCTGTAATAACTCAGCTACCTTTGGCCTTGTAGTCACAAAGAACATGCTATTCAGGTTGTTTGATTGTAAAGCATTGAATGTTTCTACAGCTAAATAAGACAAGCATACACTGATTTACTTCATAAATACTGATATGCTGTTACATGAAGATCATATGTAACCTGATTAGTGGATTTTCTGATTTTCTGTTGCACATTTGAATTACCTTAAATTGAGCATATGTTTATTTATTGTTCATAAAGTAAGAATTACTAAGTATCATGCAATTTAGTGGTACCAACCACTATCATTAATAGCAATAATAGTCTTAGTTATTGTCGATTGTCATTTTGTCAGCAAAAATGTGGCATTCCTCATCTCGGAGTAGTGTGGCACTTGTGTCACTAGGCGGCAGTGAAACACTGAAGCAAACGCAGATGAAACCTTCTTGGCTGCAGCGGAGCGACGCTCACCAGCCAATGAGGACGAACCAGGAAGGACGCAGACCGTCAGGCGGAAGTGGCGTAGATCCACTGCTGCACCAACGTGCTAACAGTGAAGGTGAGCGAAGACTAATTAAATAAACTTGTGACATTATCAAAGTCTTAGAGAGATAAACACACGCACCCGCTTATTTCGAGTAAAAGTAAAGTGTCACTGCTCGGATCTAAACGTGACTTGTTAAGTTACCCGGTTATAGCAGTTTCGTTAAATGACTTTGTAACGCTGCATAACTCAGTACAGCCTAAAGCCTAAAGAATACGTAAGCTATAATCTCATATTAAGACCATGTGTCTTTGATTTCCTTTTAGCCCCTTTCTGCGTCATTCTGTTGTTAGCATAACAGTTGAATCGACGCCACGACGCCAAACTCCTTTAAGAAAGTCAGCCATTTAATTAGTCCCGCACATGTACCAAGTGATCCACACGAGTTTGAACATCAGTTAATAACCTAAATTAATCGTGGAGAACCGTCCTCCTATTCGGCATGCGTACGACACACAAGCAAACGTAAATTACCATAAAACTTAAACTTTTGTTAGTGGTAAACGCTATCATAACACTAAATGTTCATACATTAATATGAAGCAATGCGGACAGTAGAGAAGACGTTAGGATGGTTCAGGGTCTTTCAGCTGCTTACATTTGAGAAACTGTTTCTTTGTTACGTCATTTGTTTGTTTACGCTATGGCGACTTGTTGGTTGAAGCTGAGAGAAGGTGGGGAGGGCATAACAAGGACAGCTAGGCCTGCTCATTTCACCAAGAGTAAATATGGTGGAAAAAAAAAACAAAACCCAAAACATTTTAAATACTATTCTTTTTGTCACTCATGGGTTTACAAAGAATCAGTGAACAGTTGTATAATTTATCATGTACTGGGATAATTTCAGAAATATAAATATTGATTTACAAATGTTCATAGAGTTGGCTTTCAGACATCGGAGTTGCCACCACCAGTTAAAGAAAACACCTCTACACTTTTGTCATGAGGCCTATTATTACCTGAACTAGTTTAAATATGATGGTTTCAAAGGTAGAACACATTCTTTTCTCAGCTGGCTTTTTCCTATGGTTCAAAGTTGTACACAACAAACTGTGATTTTTTTATATGATACAAGTTACAAAGTGCTACTAAAAGCCTGTTATTTTGAATTCAGGTACACGTTCACAGTGATTTGATGATTTGATTTAACCGTCAGAATCAGGTTTGAACCACAAGGGGGAACCAGTAGAGAAGAAATGTTTATCACATTTTAATTGATCAAATCAGAACTAGTGAAAGAAAAATGTTTCTTTATGAGTGAATGACCCTTAACTGTTCCCTCCAATTATATTACTGCAGTTGTAATTTAATGTTAGCTAAAACCCACTTAGTCATTATTCTCTCTCTCCTCCATACAGCACCTGGGAGCCAGAGCGGTGAGCAGTCATGTGGCCTGTAGTTTGGACAGCGTTGCGGGCCTATGCTCCTTATGTCACCTTTCCTGTTGCCTTTGTGGTTGGAGCGGTGGGCTACCACCTAGAGTGGTTTATCAGAGGGACCCCCAAACCTCGAGAGGAAGAGAAGGGCATCCTGGAGTTGAGGGAGGAAAGGAAGCTGCAGGAACAAGTGGGTATGGACAGCACGCAAGTGCTTAGCCTGAAAGAGAAACTGGAGTTTACCCCCAAAGCGGCTCTGAACAGGAACCGACCCGAAAAGAGCTAACCATGTCTGGTGGTAGAGACTCGTGTTTGCCCTTTCTCAGCATGAGGCTAGTGCACTGGGAGCAAAGAGGGTGGACCAGAGGGCAAAAACACTTATTCTTCCAATTCCTTCTCAACCATACATCCTCACTTAATATCCAACACTTGCTAGAAGCAGGAGGGTCATTAAAACATACTCTGTCTTTTATGGAGTCAAATATAGCGTAAATGTGCTGTATGTGATTCTGTGACCTGCCACTTGTCGTTGCACATGCCTGTTGTGCATTACAATGAATAACTAAATCAAGTCACTGTAGTTAAAACATCTTGAATATGGAACATTTGGGTGTTCAGGCTTTGAACTGACTACAAGGTTTGATTTAGTTTGTGCTCTGTCTTGAAGAAAAGAGGAACATGGTCTGTTTATTTAAATCTAGTTTATGGCACTGTAACAGATTTCATTGTGACTTTGTTATGTTGCTATTTCTCACTTACAAGCCTGTCACACACAAGTGTTTCTCCTTTAATCTTTTCTTTATGTTAAGAAAGAATGTCTGATTGTGAACATGAAAGCGGAGGAAGAAAGACAGCTCTTTGTTGCAGGTCTTTTTAATCACATGTATCCTTTGATGGTATGTGACAAAATAAGCCAGCAGTGTGGGAGGTCTCTCAGGAAGTTTAAGCTGTTTAGTCCTGTTGTCTTGAACATCTACTCAATACTTTCATTTTAGAAAGTCTGTATTTTTTTTTTTTTTTTTGCACACTTTAAGTTTTAATTGTGTGTCTTACCCAAAAAATGTGCTGAATAAAATAAATTTGTGTTTGTATGCTGAAGGTTTGTGTCCAACCGACCATTGTCTTAATGTCAGGGATTGTCTGAGGGAAATTTCCTCTGTAGATTTATTCAGTCAGCAAACTTGCAGTTTCATTTTTTCTCACTTGTTTTTCAGAAGCATTGTTTCACATTCATGTCTGAACAAATATCAAATCCCCCTTTATTATGAAACAATACTGCTGGCTTGGACAGAAAGTAACATCTAAGTCTAAGGAAGGAAGTAATGACTCTGCTCATTCAGCTTCAAGAAGGAAATTATTTGAGAGAAAACACAGTAGACAGAGTGATGATAAATGAGGAAGTCAACAACCCATTCACTTTTTGGAATTTAACCTCTGGCACAAATTTGAAGAAAAGGCCAAATCATTCAGAGAGTTCAGCATTGTTATTTCGAGGGTTAAAACACTGTTCTTCATTTTACGGTAACTTAAATGAACTAGATTTGATTGTTTGACATAATCCTGTATTTTTCAGTTCTTCAAAGCTGGCTTCAAATTTACCTACAGCTGCGGTCTGAGCGGTAACTTCTTAAGATTATTAAAAAAAATAAGAGCTTATTCCCAGTCAGCTGATTGATGACGGAGAGGTTTTAGGGTGAACCCACATACATCAAAGTCTGTTTCAGATACGTATGACTCTTACCCAGAGGTATCTACATTTTAAATGAGAAGGTAAAGGCTGCTTATAAACTATTATAGTTTGTTGGTTACATTTTCACAATAAAGAGCTAACTACATAAAAACGATAAATAAACTAGGTAGCATAAAAAAAAAGAAAGTGTATTTGGAAAGAGTGTGCCTCAGTTTTTTTGAGATTTGATTATGTTGCAGCCTCATGCTATTTTTTCCCTCATCAGTCTACACTCAAAACCCCTTAATGACAAAGCAAATTTATTAAAAAGAAACTGAAATATCACTTTGACACAAGTATTCAGACACTTTGCTATGACTCTAAGCTCAAGCTCCTCCCATTTCTCTCGATCATCTTTGAGATGTTGCTACACCTTGAGTGGAGTCCAGCTGTGGTCAATTCGGCTGATTGGACGTGATTTGGAATTAGACACACGTTGTCTACAGAAGGTCTCACAGCTGACAATGCATATGGTGGAAGGAGCAGGATCGTGTTGAGGCACAGATCTGTGGAAGGCTACAAAAACATTTCTGTTGCACTGAAGGTTCCCAAGAGCACAGTGGCCTCCATCGTTCTTAAATGGAAGACGTGTGGAACAACCAGAAGTCTTACAAGAATTGTCTGCCGGCCCAATCTGAGCAATCAGTGGAGAAGGGCCTTTGTAAGAGAGGTGACTAAGAACCTGATGGTCACTCTGGCTGAGCTCCAGAGATCCTGTGTTGAGATGGGAGAAACTTCCGAAAGGAAAAGGAAAACCAAAACCAGACGTGACTTGGTTTCATCAGACCACAGAATCTTGTTTCTCACAGGCTAAAAGTCCTTCAGGTGATTTTTGCAAACTTTCACTGCGGAGAGCCCTTAGTCTGGCCACTCTGTCATAAAGCCCAGATTGTTGGTGTGCTTCAGTGATTCAAAGTTTGTCCCATCTCGACACCAGAGCTCAGCCAGAGTGACCATCAGGTTCTTGGTCAACTCTCTTACAAAGGCCCCTCTCCCCCACCTGCTCAGTTTGGCTGGGCGGCCTGCTTCCTGCTTGTCCCAAACTTCTTCCATGTTAGCAGAAGACATTTTTTGTAGCCTTCCCCAGAGCTGTACCTCTGCAGTTCCTTCCACATCATGGCTTGGTTTTTGCTCTTTCTCAATGCACTGTATGCTCAATTAAAACTTGCAGACTGTCGAAAGACTGATGGAACCAGAAAAAAACAATTTAACTACGATTTTACAAAGGAGATTCATCATTTAAACACTTAAGTTAATGAGTTGCACTTGTATCATAAATACAGTCTGTTTGATAGAAACCATTAATTTTATATTGAAATAACTTTATAAACACATCACTCTCAGTGATGTGTTCATAAAATAACACATAAGTAAATTTGTGCTTTCCACTCTCATTTTGCCTTTATTTCAAAATAAGAGCATATTGTTATTCAAAGAACCCAATTAGCTGGGTGAGAATTAATGGGATCATTTTAACGGCATGTTAGCCTGGATTAGCGAAACCACATGTGAAGAACAGGGTTCATCACAGTTAAATCTATTTTTGTGATCATCGTGCTGCAGTGTACAGTATGAATAGCTTTTTTTATGCGTTGGGATAAGATCACAGTTGGTCTTGCTGTTAACTGGCATTGCTGTTAATTTTGACATGTATCATACCACTCAAGATTATACGTATAACAACAAAGACAGTTATGTGAAAACATTCCTTTTGATAAAGGCATCAATAGAACAACATGAGGCTAGAATTTAGTTTCTCCTTTTAAGGGCCGATTTCTGCTCTGTCTCATCGGTAAATCACAGATTTACAGTATATACTAGTCTAACAAAAGCAATGATTCATCTTTGTAGCCCACTGACTTCTCCTGCGTGCTAATTTAAGTCATGATTAAAGATATGGTCTGTTTATTTGGAATAATATAGTGCTGAAAGAACAGTGATCTTGCCTGTACCAACATGACCTCCCTGCAAAGGCAGAAACAGGGAGCAGTTTCCACATATACGATAAAGAAAATCTTTATTGTCCTCATTATTAAAACAAGACCAGTGATGTGGTCAGGAAGCAAAGACCCTAAGATGTTTATTGATGTCGTAAACACGACAGTATAAAAAAAGCTTTTTAAATTTGAGAAACACGAATTAACTCACACACAAACTTACAAAGAACTCAAATAATTATTTTGTTGATTTTGTTATTTGTTTTACTCCAGTCCAGCAGCCTTTCCTGTGTTAAATAATGAAAGGGCAACGATCATCTCTCCATTGCTCCAGGAGCTCTCGTAATGGATGGTAACTTTTCCAGTGTGCCAAGAGAAGTTCCGCTACGCTGCCCTGCCAGCTAGTGAAATGGGGAGAGATAATGAGGCCCAGATTTACACTGGCACCAGCGTGGTAAATGCTGTCGCGCTATCGGCAGTCATCAGCTTGTACTCCCCTCTTAAGTTTGCTATCAGTGGAATGACCTGCTCCACTCCAGTGACCCCGGTTTGTACATGTTGTGGCAATTACTTCAAGCTGGTGGAAGTTTCAACTTGAAACTAGTGAGGATGGAAAGGTGGAGGTGAGGCTGCAGCTAAATCACACAGAGGGGGATTTAACAAGAAGAGTGATGCATTTAGGTGTGTGTGTGTGTGTGTTCTCCGGGGAACAATCAGAGGGCAGGACGGCCGTCCTAACAATGGCCCGACTCCTCACAACTGGACAGTACTGTGGGAACCAAGCTCTGAGGCTCATGGGAAAAGAAGGGGGTGTAGAGATGTGTTCCATTGTTCTTGCTGGATGATGGGGATAATGGGTGCGGGTGATGCTGGCTGTTCTTTTTTGTTGTTTTTTTTTTTTTTTTTAAGGAGGTCCAGTCCAACATCCTGAGTGGACAGGCCGGAGACGGTGTTCCCTCTGCTGCAGGAACAATGGAGCTGTCTGCCTGCTGGGAAGGCATCACTTCCCCCTATTAAACAACCACGCACACATTCACATAATACACACATACACAGAATATGGGAATACAGGTAATGCTGTATATCACTCTGATAACAGACAGGAACATAATAGAAACAAATGCAGGTACACTCTCACCAGGAATTTTTTAAGAATGAAAAATGGCCACTAGACTTCTCCAGGATGCATAATATGGCTGGAATAATAACATTCAATATTAATCAGTTACAGTTATCAATTATCAGCCACACTAGCTTTAATGTTCAATGAGCAATAACTTGTGTTTTCAGAAGTGTATAACCATGCCCCCTTCTATCCTGCCAACCTTCTCCGCTGCCACAGACTCCAGTCATTTGAGCCTAACCTAGTCTCCACTATCTAAGGCCAAGCCCCAGACCTGAGGTGACAGGGCCTCCTGCTTTTGGAGCTCTTTCCCCAAACACATCTGTGAAAGGACCAGCTGTACTATGTTCAAAAAGTTACTCAAAACCTAGTGCTGCTCTTTATATGTGACTTCTTGTCCTTTGCTTCCTCATGCTTTCCTCATGCGCTCCGTAAATAAAATGTATTATTCTTAATCTTATCCTTAAACTTACACGTACAGGATAATTACCAGGTTAGCAGGATGTACATATGAAACTTTAAAGTTGTAATATTTTTTTGTATATTTGGCCACTTGGGGACAGCAAACTGAGCTGAAACCCTACAGGTGACATATTGTCATCTTATACAGTTGTTTTGGCAAACATGTTAGAAATACCTTTTTAACAAACAGCAGCTACAGAGCTACGTTAGCATTTTACTGGGTTCATGTTTCTGACCACCTCACAAATGTCAGTAGTTTTGTCTCTATTAACTCCTGAGCAAAATACTTGGCTGTTTACTTGCTACTTGCTCAACTAGTTCCTAACGTTGTCTTTGTTGTTTGTCGCATTAGCAGAGCCTTTTCACTTTAAACTGTTGGAAACAAGTTTGATGAGAGCAGCAAGAATAACCAATAAAGTTGAGTTGCATGTCGTAAAAGCAAAACAGCTGAAAGACGTAAACACTCCATAAAGCTGAGGGAGACTCAAGAGTCTTTCAACATTTATTTGTGGGTTCATCACTATAGGCATTACACACAGTGATTTGATCTATTGTAGATATAAAAATATTGATTAATGCAGCTTTAACCATTGAATATCTGGAAGGTCATAACCCAAAAAGGACCCCACTCTCCACTCACCACAAATCTCTGCGAGCTATAAGTGATATCAGCTCTCTTAATTGACTCCAGCCATACAGCAGGGACTTTGCCCATTTCCCCCCATCCTTCACAGGCCTTTGATGGGCCGGCCGTGACATTAGGTCTACAAAACACTAGGGAACCAGGACAAAACAATGCAACAATGCCCACTGAAGCCCCATTGTCAGGGTGAACAATCCCCAGCGACCAGTCCCTGTGGAGAAACAAAACTATACTGGAACAGGATACAGATACAGACCCACTTCCTGAGTTTAGTCCAGAGTTTAAATTTAGGAACAACTAAAAGTGTTTTTTGTGTTGTGTTGCCCAAATGAAGGACTGGGTGCTTGGTCAATACATTGTTATGGATACAGTCGTGTGTCGGTATTGTGTGTATGCACAAAGGGAGTTGGCACATGTAACACTGTATGCCTTCCACGCATCCACACCCACAAACACATAAACACTAAGCCCTATAAAGTGGTCTTTGCTATGGAAGGTACGTTGTTTCCAATTGCAGCCAAATAAAGAAATATCGCAGCGACCTCATTCGCCCTGTAGCCTATTTTAAGCCATGCCGGTCCCTTGTTTATGTTTGTGTGTGTGTGTGTGAAAGTTTCAGTTATGTGAAGGGAGGTTATGCTGGTCATTCCTGGCTTCTTGAGTGTACATTTTTGAGTGCGAGTGCTTTCTCTGCCTATCCAGCGTGCCTCCTGGATACACGCCGGGCCTTTGGCAGTACAGCTGGCAGGAAGTATGACAACGGAGCACCCCTTTTTAGCCAGGACCCTTTAAAGACTCTCCAGTGCCTGGTGTAGGGCACGGTGGTAAGACCTTCCCCAAAGGAGAGCTGCCTTTCAGCATAAAACAGTTGCCCTTTCATAAGACCTGCTGGAGCCCGGAGGCTGCTTGATAGCCCTTTGAACTGCTTTACAGTCTAACACAGTGGTGTGTGTGTGTGTGTGTGTGTGTGTGTGTGTGTGTGTCCACTCATTCACCAAACTTCAAGATTGCCCTTCTTTGTGTGTGATCAGTTGCACCAACAGAGGGAGGAAATGCATCAGCGGTGACTTCAACAATGTCAGGAAACACTGTCAGAATGGCATCTGATCCCTGTATGACTGGTAGGGATGACCCGTAGCACAGAGTGGGGTCTTCCCAGCCAGTGAGTCCCACTTATTTCATTAGCATATCTTGACAGAAACAAAAATCTCCACTGTAAATCTTTCGTCTGACTGTCCTCTTAAAACGACGTCTGATTTGATTGCCCTGAATATGGGAAATAGTCTAGACAGGAATAATAGGTAATTAAACCAATAAATGGAAGAGCATTTGATTAATGTCTTAATTTCCTGACAGAGAAACATGGAGCTGAAAACATCACTTTCATCAGCACTGTTAGGGGGCTTGATAAGAGGGCTGCAATTTCTCTGGAAGGCAGATATTGACTGTGGAGAGAAAAATGACTGTTGGAACAACAAATAACCTGCACTCACTGCTATATTTGCTTCACTGAACAGGAGGTAAGAGTTTACTCGGTGGATAGAATAGAGCAGGGCGTTGGGCTTCTCCGGTTTGATCAGCTAGAAGAAAGATGGATGCAAAAGGGAGCTCCGCTGTTCCGCTGCTGGCTTTCTTTGGCAGCAGAGGGCCGATACGGGGTCACCGCATGCAATCTGTTCTGTGACCCCCTGGCTTTTTTTTTTTTTTTTTTTTTATGAAAACACACACATGAGCGGTCACATGGATACATGCACACAAGCTCACACACACGTGCACCCGCCCACCTGGACTGAGATAACAAGACCGCGCGGAAATGCCAGCCAAGTTTTTGTGAACAGGCATTGAACTGGGCAGCTTCAACAGGCTCTGTTTGGATTGTTCCCTCAACGATATCTGCCAATTTATCCTTGACACCGGCAGAGGCAGCCCGGAATAAAAACACATTCCACTCTGAGGACTGAGAGATAGTCTTCCTATTGTTAAATCATATCACATTCACATAAAGCTGCTGTAAAACCAAAAAAAAAAAAAAAATCTTTTTAATTTCTGTTTTCCAGTTGCTTATTAGAGTTCTTCTTTGGCCTCACATAGCACAAGCTGCTTTATGAGAACGTGCTTCATTTTAATTTCCCATAAACCCCCTTTCCTGCTATAGATAACTGCTTATCGTCATGGAGACAGTTCAGTAAATTGCTGGAAATGAGTGCCGTACTGCAGAGGGCTGCGGCTACATCTCTGAAAAGACATATGGCTACATCCACCTTTTGTTGAAGGTGCTGAGTTCTGGATTCTATCATTTGCTCTCCAAGAAAACAGGGTTAACAGTCAGTAACTCCTCAGGGGATATTAAATAGAGGCAGCATAAAGTGCTGTTCCGCCTTGTATGAACTTTTACTGGCATATAATTGATGCCTTTCGTCTGTACAGCCAAAGCTACAGATTTGAAAACGGCCATTAAATCAAAGTTATTTCCCTCAGTTTTTTTTTTTTTTTGCTCATGATACCGTGTAAGGCTCATCCACTTCTCCACACCTTGGCCTTTCTATTATTCCCGAAGCGCTTTCTCTTGAGTGATTTACTGCCTCCGTATTTTGACAGTATTTGGATGGTGGAAAGTGTATAGTTGGACACAGGAGCAACACACACTTCTCCACATAGAAATCTCATCCCTGTGTTCAGAAAGAAAAAGGAATAAAACCATCACATACTCAAACCTTTTGTCTGGAGCTTTCACTGTAGCGTGATTGTTCAGAAAAATTATTCTTGATTAATTCACAGTGTCGTCATTAATTTATAATAGCTTAAACTTTATTTTCTTCAAAATAATAAATATTAACACTGTTTCACAATATCTTAAACACCAAATACAGTTTTAGCATAATTAATCCTTTCACTGAATATGCGCATCTCTGTACCTCTTTCAGTCCGTTCAGTACGCATTTACTAATGCACTTTTGAGTTCTCTCTCAACCTCGCTAAAAGGTTTGCTTTTCAAACCGGATGCTTGTCTTCGCTCCATTATTCAGCCCTCGTGATGAAGTATGCAGTGGTCCTCTCTCTCCTTCGCTCTTCATAGATAAAATACGGTTACTGGCAACGATAAGTCATGTGCAATCCCAGAATTCCCATGGTTTTGGCTCCCCTTTGGCTTCCCAGTCCCATATCCCCAACTCAAGTGACCAAAACCTCAGTGGGTGAAAGGGGAAAAGTACATTGTATGTGTGTGCATGCATGCATGCCTGCTTCCACACAGCCATTATCCCCTCGGGAGCTTGAGTGGGACCCAGGGAGCAGTACATTCCACAGTGTGGACAGAGACATGGGGAGAGGAGGGGGCTTCAAACAACTCCAGGGGTTACAGTGCAAATCTCAAAAGAATATGTTTAAATCTGGTTCTACTGCAGTCTCTCCCATAGACACTCACACAAAATCCCTAGGGCCTGCGCAGACCCCGCCTTGCAGTGTTTTTTTTTGTTTTTTAGAATGTCACTTTAAGCCATTAAATGTATCAAGAAGGCATTTTATGACTGTAATCCTCTCTCATGGTGGAGTCTCATCTTCTTTGCCATGGGGAGTGTTCTCAAAATGTTTTGTTTTGAATAGGTCCATTTATCTGGTAAATCTCTGCCTGAATGTCCACCTGCCTTTGAGGCATCAAGTTCACAGTGCAGTCGTTCTTCTTCGTCTCTCCCTCATTCGAGCTCTCACCGTGTGCTCCTGATAGGAGCACACATATAAATACTTTTCTGCACATGACACTTGTGTCATGAGCAGAAAAGTATTTATACAACAGAAAACTCAGAAACTAAAGACAGCTTTCATTGTCAGAACCAACGTGTCACCCCACCTGACTGCATCAAACGTAATGCTTCTTCTTTGAGTGTCCCTTATGGGCAACAGCCTTACTGTTTTTAACAGCGTGATGTGGATGTTTTTTATAATGGGCTCTAGGGGGATGCGACGTCCTCATAGCCCCCATGCAGTTCATATAACTAGGAAGCAGGTCACCCCCAGCTTCCTCGGGTCCCCAGTTTGCCTCTATTGCCAGATCCCTGTAGCTCTCACAGGGGTTGGGGTAGCATGTATTCTCCCCCTGCATGGGGAGGCTGACGTGGCTCCCAGCTTGGTAAGACTGCGACACCTCTGTTTGAAGTTCTGGAGTCTTTAGTCCAACCAGTACGTGCTCAGACGAAGGTCTGTAGTCTTGGTCCTGGGCACGGTAGCGCTTCTCCAGGCGGTGGGAGATGGCAAGCTGGAGGAGGTGGAGGAGCTCAATGAGGTTGAGGAACAGGGAGATGGCAGCAATCACCTGAGTGTAGATGGTGAAGATGGTCTTCTCCGTGGGTCGAGACACGAAGCAGTCCACCGTGTGAGGACAAGGGTACGCTACGCACTCAAACTTTTCTGCTATGATGAAGCCGTTGTAGAGGAGCCATAGCCCGACGATGAAGCCAGCTTCTAGGACGACTTTAAACAGGATGCTGAACGCATATGCACACAGCAGCCTGCCTTTCAGTTTAGGCAGGTGAGGAGAAGCCTTGTGGACTTTTCTACCTTTCCCACCATCCTCTTGTTTCTCCGTCTCCTCTGCATTTCCTTTAGCCACATTGTCCCTTTTTATCACAACTTCTACTCTCTTACTCCCACCACCGACTTCCTCATCCGTTTCCTTCTCTTTCTCCTTGTCCTTCCTAGCCCTTATAGCCACATATCCAAAATAGAAGATGGTTGGCGTGGAGACGACAATGACTTGGAGGACAAAGTAGCGAAAGTGGGAAATGGGGAAGGCTTTGTCGTAGCAGACAGCAGGGCAGCCAGGTTGTTTGGTGTTGCAGACGAAACCAGCTTGCTCATCATCCCAAGCAGACTCTGCGGCAGTTCCCAGGACCAGCATGCGAAACAGGAAGAGTACAGTGAGCCAGATACGGCCGATGCCCGTCGAATACTCCTGGCCCTCCTCCAGCAGGTGCTCCAGGAAGGTCCAGTCAGCTCTGGACATCCTCTGCTTCTAAGAGGGACAGTTGGTGGATGAAGGATGGATAGATTGATCAGGGCGAAATGAAAGAACATGTGAGAAATAAAACGTTTTATAGTTAAGCCAACTTTTGAGAAATTTTATGCTGGCACGCAGAGATTTTGTCAAATTTTGAAAATTAGAACCAAATATACCAAATAAGGATGTTTTTGTTTTTTTTTTTTTTGGGAGGACAAGTAAAAATCAGGACAATTTTCTGCCTTTAAAAACAGTTCAGCGGCAGAAACAGCCCTTGGCAGAAAACTGAAATTTGCAGCATAGTTATTAAATGTGTGAAACTGCGTACATGTAAAAGTACACTCATGTTCACCCTGAGGGCGATGCTATAATAAGCAGGTTTCATTTCTTAATCTAAGATTTTCAGAGCGTTATAAAATACAATGTGTATTTTATCTGCTTTTGCAAAATAGCATTTGATTGTTTTATATCAGTTTGGAAAAACTGCCAAGCTCACCAAATCATTCTTAAAAATATTGTGAAGCCTCTTTTTTTGTGAACTAGTGTCAGGTCTGGCCTGATGGAACCAAACTGGTGCCTTCAAACCAACTTCAAATCACCTCTTTAGACCCTCTACTGCCTGTTCAAATTGTGAACTGTTGTATCAGGTGACCGGACCCTGTTGTACCTGCCCACAGGTCTAGTTGTAGTTGTTATGCAGGTCATGTAGTTTAGCCACCTTTTCATTTACTGCCACATGAACACACTGGCTTGAAAGTTCCACTTAACACCTAACTGGTAAATTTTATTTCCTCTACAACATTCTCCAGGGTTTGCATAAGTGTGTAATCATTTCTATAAGCAACAAATGAGCTAAGTTTCTCCAACCTTTTCAGTATTAAAGGAACATGTGTATCTGACTATAGGCCCCTATTAGTTCTTCCATGAGCTCATACTGTTGTTCGGGTGGGCTCCAGCTCTTCACCATAAAGATGTGAAAAACAGGGCCCCCATACACTAAAATAAAACTAAAACAAAAACACATGGCACATAAGTTATTTTATATGAATGGAAACACTTTGCACTTTCACTGTTCACAGTAAAACTGGAGTAAATGAGTCCAAGAGAGGCCGCTCCAGCCTTTACATTATACAGGAGCGTGGATTTATGCATCATTTAAAGCAGATGCAGATTATACAAAGTGAGCGATTTCATAACACTGTCCATAGAACTGATGATGTATTGAGGGGCAGCTGTTGGACATTGTTGATGATAAATGACAGGAAGCTCAACGTGCAAGCGCACACGGACACACGCGCAAGCACACACGCATCTGAATAAACATCCTGTGTGGGGGAGTCGAGACACTGCTGTGACACTTGTCTATTTGTTTAGACTTGATGTTTTTTTGTTATTTCTTCCCTTCTGAGAAAAAAAAACACACTTTCTAATTATGAAAATACAAACTCCTCAGGCAGGATGAGACAAGACAATGGGCTGTCAGGGATTGTGTCCTGCTGAACAGGCAAAAAAACGATAACCAGACTGATCCACTTCAGGGAGTATTGTCTCGCGGATTATTATCATTATCTCTACAAAACATACCACAGAATACCAGTTCACCATACCAGATAGAAAAATAGCACAAAATAATACCATCTCTATATACTGTAGCCTATATAGTATATAAGCATATACAGTGTAATAGGCTTTTCATAGGACTGTTAAGAGGTCTACTTTTAAAATCTTTTCAGTCTCACTAGGTGTATTATTGGCATACTTTAAATTCTTATTACTTCAAGGAAATCATGTGGGGCTGAAATAAAAACAGCTGCAGCGAAACAAATGACAAAATGACAAATAGTCGTAATAATAATAGCAACAGCAAAATTCAGACACTGCAAATCGCTGTAGGAATTGGAAAAAGAAAAAGGAACGAAAGCAAGTCAATAAAAAGTTTGCTTGAGTTTATGAGACACCTGTAGAAATGGTCTGTCACCTTGAGGGATTATAAACTACAAACACAGTGCAATTTACTCATTGGCAACAGCTGAAAACTACAGAGGCATATGATAATGTTCCTACGGGAATATGACACAAATGCAGATACACATAAAAATAACTCATCTGATTTTTTTTTTTTTTTTTTGTTCATTATAGAAGAGCCTTCTCACCTTTCTCTCTCGTGAAGCGGGGTTCGTCTCCTGTCTGGTTACCCGGGGTGTACTTCTGCTGTCACCTTGATGCCTCCTGATGTTTCCTGACAGCGGTGGTCCGCACAACTCCGGTCGACTTGTGTGAGCCCTCTTTAAAAAGAATCGGTGCAATCGGAAAAAGTGGGGCGAACTTTCCCATGCCTCCTGCACTGGGCCCTCCCTCAAGAACTCGGTCCAGGAAATGGGATGGATGAAGTCGAAGTGGTTTCTGGTTGAGTGCGCTCCGACGTTATAGGGTTTAACTCTGTTTAAACACCAACAATTTGCATGAATTACGTCGGTTATTTAAAGGTTGGAGGTTGAAGAGGCTTGGGAAAAAAAAAAAAAAAAAAAAAAATCCATGACATAATGTGGAAAAAGAGAGAGAGGGTCTTAAATGTCATGTTCTTAGAGTGAATATGGACTGTCGTTCACAGGCGGTGCAGCCCCGTTATAACAAATACACGAATTTCAGTCAGCATTAATCAAATTATGTTTTGTCTTTCTCCTTTTCTCTGTTATTTGTGATTACAGGACTTGTGAGCTGATGAGTCAACTGTCTGACTGCCACCCAGTAATTTTCCATTAAGCCACGCAATGGCGCCAGTCACCTTATTTCCAAGAAGCACAGGAGGCGACGACCAACGAAACCCTCCGACGGAGTGAGACGTGAATCTCAGTGGAAGAACTGCAGAATCGATTTATGCTGATGTTTCTATCACCTGCTCGATTTGGCCAAACTGGCAGCTTGTTGCTGAGGCGAAGGCTTCTACCAGCATCAGCTTCCTCAGAACTGCTGCTAAATATAACTACACTGTGCAGCGCCATAAACCCCTGTTATTTTTAATCTGTGTAAAAAAAAAAAAAAAAAAATCTGTTTGCTTTATCTTCACTTAAGCACAGTACCGAACTTGTACTTTACTCGAATCAATCACTAATAGGTCCTTTCTTTTCAAAGTAAGATTTTTTTTTAGACAAAACATATCAGTTTATGAAATATGAGGCAATGCTAAACTACCCACATGACAGTATAAAGCTGTAAAATTAGCTCTGTCTTGGCCAGCTGCACCTTCAAAGTGCTTAGGTGTTAATGTATCAATAATAACAATTCAGTAATGTAATAAAAGAGCACTTACAGGAGCCATTATGCATAATGAGCGCATTTAATTTCTTACTTCGGGTACATTTTGTCACCATTAATTCTGTACTTTTACTTAAGTAATTTTTATGCCTCCATGCTCTCAACAGCCAGTGCCAGAGGCATTATGTTTCCTGCTTGTCTGTCCGTCCGTCTGGCCCATTCTCATGAATGCAATATCTCAGTAACGCCATAAGGGAATTTCTTCAAATTTGGCACAAACATTCACTTGGACTCAAGAATGAACTGATTAGATTTTGGTGGTCAAAGGTCAAGGTCACAGTGACGGTTTGTTTGAAGCCTTATTGTGAATTTTCGATAGCCATGCTCTGATTGTTTTTTTGGTAGGCTCATTCTGATTGATTGGTTTACGGCTTTATTCTGGGTGGTTGGTTGGTTTGTATGGTTGGTAACTAAGTACATTTACTCAAGTACTATACGTCAGTACAATTTTGAGGTACTTGTCTGTTCTCCATTTTGTGTCCCGCACACTGTCACTAGTTATTTCAACATTAAGATTTTACATCATAGACAATATAACAAGCTTTAAAAATACAACATATTGTGAAAGATTTCAGCACTGGTTGTTTTTCTGTATTCATGGGGTCTGAAAACTGGGAGCTCACTTTATTTCTGGGGTCCATAGCTTAATGGCAACCAAAATGCCAGACCCCACAAATTTAAATGTCTGCCTGAGGGTTAAGATTTGATTTTATAGTTATTGTTGGAATTAGGTGTAGGTCAGGGTTTAGGTATGGGACTAGGGAATGCATGTCAATGGCGAGACCCCACAAAGATAGGTGTACAAGGATGTGTGTGTTTTTGTGATTTAAGTATATAATGATTTCACCTTGTTCTGTACTTATTGGGAAGTCTATCTATTTTTTTCAGTTAAGGCCCAGACAGCCAGCCAGCTGGATATGCACAGGTTTTGTTGACAGATGTGTGGCTGTCGAGGACCAGAACAAGCCCAAAATGTTGCTTTAATTCACTGTCTTTGTGCTTACTCATTGAAAGCCATTGGAAAACCATGCAAAACCTTGAGGCATCACTTGGCAATATATCAGATAATAGAATGCATCTTTTCAAAACAAGCCTTCCTCCTTTGGAATATACAAACTGCAAGTAAAAGCTTGCTGGAAGCCTAGATTTCATATCTTAAATCAATTTTGGCACAAGCTGGGCTACACACTGCTATGAGTATTAAACCCAGTGTCACCAAGAAATTGAAACTGTGATTGTAAACGAGCGTTTTATTCGAATACATTTACTGCGTGACAACACAAATTCAAACAGCAAGTCATAAAGCTGTTCAGTACCGAATCACATGTTATAACATAGTCTGTACCAATCCAGCAGCTAATGGCCACTCCAGTTATCACCTCCTGACACCACACTCATTCAAATTTAAGTGTTTGCTGAGAAGTCATCTCCACATAGTCGTTCCCAATCAGCACTGTACCATCATATGTGTCAATATGTAGATTATAAGAAGAGGTAGGAGGCTGGGTTCGTCTCCCCGGCAGCAGCACAGAGCAGAGCTTTATAAAAAGCCTGGTAAATTGACAGTGAATCATCCTGACAGATCAGCTTCTTGCTCTTTCCTCTGGTCATTACATTCGTAGATGAATGGTGAGGAGGGAAGTGAGGACAGCCGACAGAGAGTAATGGAACTGTTTCCATTCAGGAGATGTGTTATGCCTTCCTGTGTTCGGTGTGTTCCTCCCTGCCGGTACAGTTATCAATGAAACTAATTGCCAGCTTCAACTTCAATCAATTCCTCGCTGTTGGACACATCTAACATGCACTGTTGTATTATCTGACCAATTCAGTCCTGCCTGAATGAACATCAGTGAGCTCAACAATGCAGATATGAATGTAGAATAGGAACACTAATTTAAAGATGAGTTGAAACACCAAATTATGAGTTTGTGAATGAAGGTTTTTGACTTTTTTGTCAGTTTTAATCTGGTTAAACCTAAGACAAACCACACAGGTAGGTGTACCCTCATGGGTTGGAATGAAACAGAAGCTAAAACAACAAGGTGACCTGATCCATTTTCTTGACAGCTTAGGCACCTTTAGAGGGAAAAAAACAAAAAAACACTGACAGCCAACAAATCATGCCCATGTTTGTGATTTCTTTTTACATTTGTTAGTAATGGAGGGAGTGTTAAATCAACCTTACCTTGCTTTGCTAAATGATTAACTGCAATGATTGCCCTTAGGAAAACAGACTGGTACACCCTCTATCAAACTCTCTTTATCCTCTGACATAAGGTGGTTCTATGGACGTGAAAATTATTTTTTTAGAAAATAATGTGTCAATGTGTGAGTGATGAATTCCCATGAAATCTTGCAAAGACATTTGTGGTCTCCAGAGGATGAATCCTACTGACTTTGGCGACCCCCTCACTTATAGACTTATAGTGATCCTCTGACTTTTCCTATAACGCCACCAACAGGTCAACATTTTTATTTATCCAGTGAAATATCCAAAAATCTACTTGATAGATTGCCAGAAAATGCTGCATTCTTTATCCCCTGAGGATGAATCCTAATAACTTTGTTGATCCCCTGCTTTTCTCTTAGCACCACCAGCAGGTCAAATTTTTGTTCATCCTGTGAGTCATGTCAACATCTACCAGATAGACTGGCACAATGTCTTGTACAATTATTCATTGTTCACAGAGGATAAGTCATGATCACTTTTGTGATCCACCGACTTTTCCTCTAGAGCCATCATGAGTTTTCACAATTCAAGATTCACTTTATTGTCCCATGTTGTAGGAAATTTGACTTAGGCTTCCACCTAGAAAAACACTGGGGTATTTGTACAGGCCTGTGGTCACCCACTCCTCAAACACCATCTCCTCTTATTCATATTCACCACCAGGTGGTTATCATCACACCATGCTACAGATCTTTGTATTTCTAAATATTCTCTGAAATGTCACTGTCCTTCTTCACTAAACCCAAGATGGCAGTAAAATCTGAGAATTTAATGTAGTTATGAGGGTTATGGCTTCTACACTCATTAGTGTATAAAATAAAAATGAAACAAAAGGGAACCTGTGTTCAAAGTATGGGGTACTTAAAGAATACCATTAACACTGATCTGTCGTTTATAGTTGATCAAGACCAAGTGGTGCCATCTAATAATGAGGTTGGGGGGGGGGGGATACATCTGTGATAAATCTACAAATAAAAGGCGTACATAAGAAGCAGAATCCTCTAAGGTCTTAGATATTTAATGTACCATAGCTGTGACAGCATCATCTCTACCTGTAGGCTGAAAATGACCAAGCGAACAGCTGACTTCTGTTTTCAAAAGGTTGGGAATGACTTTCTCAAAGCATTGTATAACTACAGAAGACAAAACAACTTATTTTCCTTACAGCATGAATATTTTAAGAACAGGAATAATCATCTGGTAGATACGGCATCAGGCCTCTGCCATCTCTTCATAACATGATTTCAGCCAGAACACAGAGAATGTTCAGAGTCTCTGTCGTACACGCTGGTTAATGGTGATTTTTGGACAGTCAGATTCTGGAGACATGTCTAGATCCGCATTTTACTCTTGCAGGAAATCAGCTGTTTCTAGCTATGCATAAAAGGTTCATTGGTCTCCACATGCTCATTTAAAACAATTTGTCATAGATTTTATAGAATCCAAAAGTTTTCTTAGTGTTCATTGAAAAGCAATGAGTTTCAAATTACTCCTTATCTTTCCTCCTGACACTCCTTAAACTATAATAAAGTTCTCACTGAATATCACTCATTTCTACAAGGTCCCCATTCTTAAATGCAATTTTTTGTAAACTATGCGCTTTTTAATTTGGAAATATAGTGTTTGATGTTTGCATACACAGCTATTTTCTTCTGAATTAGGACTTCGTCTCTGCAGAATTTATTATATTCCATAATGGTGTTTATTGCCTCTTCTAAGTCCAGACTCCCAGTTGGTAAAAGCAACGCAGAGTTTCAGTCAAGTTTTCATTCCTGTTGGCACACACCAGAGAGAAGCCTCCAGGGCAGTGAGCGAGTTTCAGGCATGAATCTCCTGCCAGACTCTGGTGTTCACTCCTAGTTTCTCAGATTTGCTCCTCAGAGAACAGGAATTGCAGAGAATCGTGGACGGTAGAGGTGGCCTGTTTGCTCTTTGACTTGGATGCTGTCTCACCCCTTCACACCTTCCTCTATGTGTTCACTTAGGGTCCAAGCCCACAGTTCTCTTTGTAATTGTGGAGCAGATGGAGTTGGTCTCAGGTGTAGCATAGAAGCACCAAGCTGCTTTCCCAACGGGCTGGAGCCAAGACGCGTTGTGTTGTAAGTTTCCAAATGGTTAAACTCAGAAGCTGTGCCTCCAAAAACACCCTCACCACATACTTAATCAATTAAGCTTGATGAGTATTAAAAAAAAGAACTATTGTATAGAGCGCTGTTAATTTTGTACAGACATCAATGTCATGATGTTCTCCACAGTATGAAGTCATCCCTTAACTTTTCACCTAACACCATCATCAGGTCAAAATGTAATTAGTTCCATACTTTGGTTTACAATGAAACAGCTGCTAAACTTATGGCATTCCCATAAGATGGTGAACATGCTAAACATTACATGTTACATTAAAGGTCCCATATTATATAAAGTGAGATGTCCATGTCTTTTTTGATTATAAAGCAGGTCTAGTTTCTATATTAATATGGTGAAAGTATCAAAACACTCAGTCCACAGAGAGTAAGCCATGCCTCAAGCCCAGCCCATCATCAGACCCACCATCCAACCTTGCAGGATTTGGTTTCTTTGGTGTTTAGCCAATCAGAGGAGAGGCTCAGAGCTCATTGACCTGTTGTTACTGGAGCTCCAGAGAGAAGCCTGAGGGATGAGAGGTAAAAATGAGAGGTGAAATGGTTTTTGGTACCTAAAACCACAAATATATGTTCTTATGGATATTAAAACCTACACTGTAGCTCTAAGCACATCTCTGCCGAAGTACAGCCTCACAGAGCTGCTAGCTGCACACTTAGTCTTCTTTATAGTTAATTAAATTATTAACTCAGCTTTCCGCTTCCCTAGATGATCAGCTGCCTCTATCTTGTCTATGAGAAATCAGGTAATTTTAGGCTTCACACATGGGAGCGCTGCATTTGCAATGATGTACTGCGTTATGTAAAATAAAGGATCAAAAATAGATTTAGCTGGATATCTCTAAACATCACTATGTTGCAGAGCGTCCTTACAAAAATGTCTCTGAGGAGCAGCAAAGTTCTTGTGACATGTCATATCATGTAAAATTAATCTGCAAGACCAAGAAAAAGTCTCACTGCTTCTGGGGATACATCACGTGATATAGTATTGTGTGTCTTTATTGTGTGCATGTGTGTTTGCATGGGGCAGCAAAAGAATCTGTCACTAGTCTGTCACGTTAACAGTAAATTTCCAGCACAGAAAGCGTTGTGTGACTATCAGCGCTGCCTGGTTAGTAAAGATGTCAAGGCTACATGCGCTATGGGCTCCACAGCCTTGCATGTTGTTTGATGAAATATGCATGACACTGGCAGAGCTGTAGATCTCCTGAAGTGATGGCTATATATATATAGTATGTGTTGAAGCTGAGTGGGCTGATGGGAAATGGGTGATAACACACTACACTGACATGGTTTGTGACATTACCACTGTGCCATCAGAAACTAAACGCAGCAATGTCCTCTATCTCATTCATTCTATAAGGTTTCTCCTCATTGGACACTGGACAATTCAGTGTCACCACAGGCTTGGGACTTTTTAATAGCTTTCCTGTTGGCTTATATCTAAATGAGGAATTCTCTTATTTTCTCTTCTCTTTCTCTGCTGTCCCATGTGTAAACACAGTGTCATGTCTCCCTGTTGAAATCCAGGTCCATATCCAATCAGAACGCCTAGATCCCCCCTGTGGTCTACTTACCATGTGACTCCCAGCCTTATTACGCCTAGGGAGCGCTTCCCTGACAGGCGCTATTGATCTCAGCCAGCTTGGAGCGATGCCATGAAAGTGCACATTGGCAGCTGATGACAGCTTTATTAGAAAAGGAGGACACGGCGGATCAGCAAGTTTCCCCACATCAAAAGGCCCAAAGGGGATGAACTATAGACAGAGCTCATCACATTTGTTTGGGGATCAATGGAGTGGCCGGTTTTTTGAAGGTGATCGATTTGTTTCGTCCAGTGGAGATAATGCACTCCGGCCACAGGTAAGCCTAAGCCATCTCAGAAGGAAAACCCTCCAGTGGGTATTCATGTGGTACTAAAACTGGCAGAATTTTTAAGTATGTTATTACAGACTTGTTCATGAGCTGCTCTGATGTAATGCCGCCTTCAGACTTGGCTTCTTACAAAGAAAAAACTATATACATAACTTTGTATATCTCTATTCCAGGTTTCTATCAAATATGTCAAATCACTTCTTGCATTTTACTGTAATGGGAAACAATGCTATTACTGTCATTGTGATGTATAGGCAAGTATCTGCTGATGTGTCGGAACGCTCATGCAATGTTAAATTTCATTTAGACTTATGAGAGAGCCCCTGACAGAGTGAGATTAGTGTTTGTTTTTGCCATTGACTTTCATTTGTTTTTGTAAGATTGATTCTCATGGAAAATACCTGCATTGCTAATGCTTTGACTGTGAAACTACATAAGAAGGGTTATGGGGTTTCCAAATAACAATCAATGTTTCTGGAGCAGGAAATAGCATCTCCAATTTATTTTCTGACCACAGCAATTCAGGACTTCAATCACAACATCTGCAGAAAAGTAGTAGGTTTTCAGGGGAAAGAAAAAATCTCAGTTCTTCTTCGACACAAAATTGCAACCGGCGGGTTGACTTGATTCGAAGTGAGCTGGGGTCATGGCCCTCTGACATCTGGCTTTAGAGTAGTTCGGAGGAGTGCTAATGAAGATACAAACAGATCTGCTGGCAGGCTGTGAAGCAGGTGGCACAAGGCCAAGCCGTAAATGATTCCACCCCTGTGATGAATGCCCCGCCACATACATGAGGGGTGAGGGCTCCTGTTGTGTTGTGTTGAAAATGTGGATATTACACCTTGACCCAGTGAACCGATAAATATTCATTAGGCTGCCCTCCACTGAGAGAGAGAGGGAGTGTGTACAGACATCTCAGTGGTCTTGTTATGTAGGAAAATGGTCTGCCATGGCTGAGGTAGAGTGCAGCTGACTGTAGGTGGGTAGAGGATGCCTCCAACATAATAAGGCTAATATACTAAAGCCTGATTTTTTTTCTCCTTTACTTTGCATTAGCATTAACACACTCTGAGTAAAACATTCACATATGGCAAAGTTTGAGGCCCAGTGTTGAGGGGTTGTAACATAACCTTATCCTTCAGCAATCACTTTGTCACAACCAATCCATGTTTTCTTTTTTCCCATGTAGGCAATACCCAGCAACAGTCATGATCAGAAACAGCACCTTTTCGGGTAATCTGCGGCAGTTGTGATCACACTGAATCGACATGGCAGAGGGTGTGATGTGAAGTAAACTTTGACACCAAGCAGAATAGACTTTTACTGAGTGTCAACTCTGATCTCAGGTTGAGTTACAATGCAAACACTTTGAACCTGATAACCAACACGTTTGTTTCTGGTGTCAGAAGTCTGGTGTGAACAGTTAAAAGCACACGCCGACAGTGTCACTGACCGTGGTGCTGAAACTAAAGCCTGCTGATGTAACCAAGCTGCTCCTGTTCCACAACTGTCGCTGCTATTAATAAATGAGCAGGAGTATTTTAAGCAAGTAAAGATACATTAAAACACTGGTGATAGCTATAAACCATTTGCTTGTTACTTCCCATGTTAAAAAAAAAACAATTGAAAATCTCAAGATAAACAACAAGCTACAGTTTAAAAAAAAAAAAAAAATTACTTCACCCCATAGTCATGTTCATTTTGAAACTAATATATCATGAATATTTATCAGGTAATCTCTCTTTTGCAAATGAAAGAGGAGGGGCTGAGTGTGTGTTCTAAAGAATAAACCCTGCATATCGCCATTGGTTGTACTGAGAAATTAGAATATGAATAATATGCTTTCAAAAAGTATTGATGACGGCTGTGGCTGAAACATGATTTTCTCCCTGAAGTAAAAGATGCTCACGCAGGGCGGGTCCTGCTGCACTGACTTCTGAGGAGCCTCTGTGAGTCTCTGTGAGCGCAGCCGCGCTGAGTTCATTTACACAGCGTCATGAGAAATGAAGGCGCCGGAACAGAGGCTGTGAAAATCACGGTCCCCGTTCAGATCGGACGAAGAGGGAGAGAGAGAGAGAGAGAGAGAGAGAGAGAGAGAGAGAGAGAGAGAGAGACTCCAGCGCCCTTTCGGTTCCACACGGGCACCCACACCCGCATTGTACAGTGTTTGGACCTCTCCAGCAACGAAATGAGAAAAATAGATCTAGGTCATTATTTGCAAGTATAGGCCCATTTAGTTTTCAATCGTGCAATAAAGCACTGTTGCAATCAGGGAATGGCCTTAAGGCCTACTGAAAACGAGTCTTTAGTTCCACTGTTTTGTTCTCTCTCTCTCTGTCTCTGTCTCTCTCTCTCTCTCTCTGCTCTGACCCATTTACAGTAGCTACCGTCTAAGTGAGGTGCCTGACGTGATGGCGTATTCAGAATGGGCGGCTACGCTGTTAGAAACATAACTGGTGAAGCCTTTGCCTCAGAAAAACCTCCAGCCCGCACCTCGGTGACGTTGTGCCTCCGTGTGAGTGGATGGTCCTGAGCTATTTCAGCTGATGTGAATTTACAGTTAAGTGGCATTTACTCATCTGGCCGACGCTTTTATCCCAGTGAGGGACTGAACTAAAGCTTCTGCGCAGTAGGAGACCCCGTTCAGTCACAACACTGTACCAGAGCCAGAGAAATGGGGCTGTAAAAGAGCAGTAACATCACTCTATAGCCAGTAATGAGTAAATTAGCTTATTACTTTTAAATCTGGCCTAACATTAGGGTTTCCTACTCCTTAAGAAGCATAACCTGTCACTCAGCGTCCTAAAAATATATTTCAAGTCTGAATAAAATACATTAAAATACAGTATTGTGCAGCTTAGGGCACTGTGGGAAGACAGGAGTTGCCTATTGATTTTTCAAAGATAATATTTTTAGAGCAGTAAAAATAGAAAGAAAAAAAACTCTCTGCTGTATCTTAGAACTTGGCATTTCTGTTTTGCAGTGTATCTTACTCCAAAAGCAGCCGCATACTGGAAACACATGGCACAGTCTGCCTGGATGAAACAGAATGATACATCACTGGTTTTTAATAAAAAAAAAAAAAAAAAAAAAAAAAATAGACATTCGGGTGAATAGCTTTGCAAGATTGATTCATCTGTTTGCCTTCTCGGTCCCCGCGGTTTTATTTGGCCCCTCTTTGAGCAGCGGGGAACCAATCGGTTGCCGGTAATGTTTCAGTGGAGAGAGAGAGAGAGAGTGAGAGAGAGAGAGAGAGAGAGAGAGGCACCGCTGCTCTTCGCTGCTGTTTCTCCATCCTCTGTTCTCCTCCACACAGCGACCGGGGAGCTGCGGAATAGGCGTGTGTCTCTGTTACTCCAAACCAAGATCACGGTCAGCGCCAAGCGTCGCGAAGGAAGCTCCACAGCAAAGGTAAGGAGAGACCGGGGAGGCTGCGGGATGGGGGTGAAAGGCTGGAGGTGCAAGTGCTCCTGTGCAAATGTTGAACGCACACTATCCGTGCACGTCGTACAAAGTAGGCTGTCATGTGGTCCTGGTCTTTCGCCTGCATGTGATGAAGATACCGAGCAGATAGTGGTTTGCGCTGGCGCAGTCTTCCATTAAACATCCGGGACTGGTCGGCTCGCTGTCAGCGGGGCTCCCAGCTGTGTCAACTTAACAGGGAAAAAAGAGAAGTTGCGCCATTTGTGAACGCAGGACGATCACCCCCCCCCCCCCCCCCCCCCCCCCCCCCCCCCACACACACACACACACACTCTCTCTCTCTCTCACACACACACACACACACACACACAAAGCACCAAATTGTGTTTGGCTGGCCATTGAAAACACATGGAAACGACTCGGAGATGTTGGCGAGCATCGAGTTTCATTCGTGCGTAAATGTTCGCTGACCGTGAAAGCGCGCTTGTGCGTGTATGTAGTGTGTGTGAAATGTGTAAGTGTGTGTGTGTGTGTGTGTGTATGTGTGTGTGTGTCCCGGAGAGGAATTCTTGCCAGCTGCAGGAGTATCGCGTTTACATTGCAAAGCAGAGGTGCACAGCGGTTTAATTAATCTCACTAGAGCCGCGCACAGCGAGTGCGGCGCTTGGGACAGTGAGGGGATGATACCTCTGGACCACCCCGGTCCAGGAATCCCCCCGGGGGTGCTGCTGATGGCGAAGTGGGAGTCGTTTAGGATGCCGCACATTCATTATTCTACCTGTGCTCACTTATATGATTACAGTGGGAGCTTTAACAGCTTCTCCAACGCACGATTCGCGCTCATTTGAAAGAGGTTGACCATTCTTCTTCGTAACATCTGGTTTTGCATGAATTGTCAGTCACCGCCCCTTCTCCTGTATCGCACACAGCTGCAATACAGCCCCTCTTGGCACTGCCGTACTATATCTTATGGCATTAGTTGGATCATTTGGATAGTGTGTCTAAAGATCCGATGGATCAGCCGTGAATCCACATCCACATTCGGCAGGTGTGATTTGATACTTCCTTCTATGGTGTGTTGGATGTGAAATTAATTGTAAAAGAGGACTGTGTAAATTTCTGGGTAAACCACAGACATATGAGCTGAGTGAGCCTCTGATTACTGGGGATCCAGGCAGCATCTTGCCAAGTGTGTGTGCATGTGAGTGTGTATTGGTGGATTTGTGTGTGTAGGTGGGGTGGAGTGTAGAGTTCATGCAGTGCATGGCTTTGATGTGTGCAATGTAGGCTTGATGAACCGAGCGCCCTTGCATCCAACAGCATGTGCCTCTAAAACCTGATCACATGAAACCAAATATCATTGGCTAACAAAGTGGAGTGATGAGTGGCCGACCGTTTAATGTAGTTTTTAGTGTCAGTCATCAATTATTAAAGCTACAGTATGGCAGCAAACTCAGCTTCATAAATAGACTCTGGCTCTGAATACTCAAGCCTCTCTTCCCTTGAAATGATTCAAACTACAAGATGATATTTGTATATTTCTCTTGCAGCCAGTGAACGTGCCATCCTCCATCTCTCCTGTTCGTACAACCAGTTCGTAGAAAGAACTGGTTTCCAACTTTTTCTGTCTGGAATCTGTCAAATGTGAAAATAGTGTGATAAACAGCAGGTTTTGTTATACAGCAGCACTCGCTGCCCATTTTGTCCCTTAAATGGAAAAGAGGGGTCAGTCTGACAGGACATTTACACAGAAAAACATCATTGCTGTTACAGTGAAAATAAAGGCTTTTTTCCCCCATTTGTTTTCTTATATGCACTGTCACAGTCAGATACAGAATATGCTCAGTCAAATCTCCATTTTTAATTATTGCGAAGATAAAAAACTCCACATAAAAAAAAAAAAAACCACAGCAAATTCTTGAAAGATGATTTTGGAACAAACCCAATCCTCCTCTGTCTAAACAAACCGTCTCCTCTTCATTCAGCAGAAAGTACACCACATTAAGAAAGCAAGATGCTATCAAAATGCCACTTCTCTGTGACTTATCAAGTTTCATTCAACCTTAAAATCGATTTTTTTTTTTTTTTTTTTTCTTTTTGTGAACCAAGCGCAAAAAGAATTGACTATGTGGGAAAGACATTTCTTGCAGTGTGTGTAGGGCTGAATTTGCCAAGGCTCATTTTGGTGCTTCAACACGCCTTGCACAAATCCCATTATTTCTTTTCACCATCACATAAGAGGCTCGGTAATGATGCTCCGTCTTGATGGGTGCATGTTTGTCTTGGTGTCTGCTTAAGGTTCCTGCACGCCTGTTCTGTCAGAGGAATTAGCAATGTGGGAAGTGGTAAAAGCAACACCTTGACGACTCATGACAGTACAGAGAAAGATGACAGACACTGTATTAGTTCACAAACCTACACAATAACTTAGTAAACAAGCTATTTATTGGGACAAATTAGCACAATGGTGGATATCTGATGAGATATAATGACTCAGTTTATGTTAAACATTACTGAACATTGATTTGATCTTTGCTCGCACAGGCACAGTCGACCTGTGTGTCCATTTTTTATGGGGTGACAGTGTCAAAGTGGTGGACCTGCTGACCGAGTGACCAACATTACCATCCAAAGAACCATGGCGTGAATCACTTAGAGAAGAAATGTTGACCCCTTCTGAACCAAAGTGATGCCAGCAAACGACTGCTAACATTAGTTCATATAAAACTAAATAATTCCAGATATAAAAGGAAAACTTAATTTGGACCTGATTCAAGGTTGTTTCTTGCTTAACTAAATACACTGAGCGCTACGGACAAATGTAATTTGTAGAACCTCTTTGAAATATTAAACAAGAGCACATATCAGATTGCCTCCCCATTAATAGCTGCTTTGGAGTCAGACCCTTCAGATTCACCATTACTTCATTCCCCCCAATGCGAGCTGGCACTGATAGAGTATCCCTTTGCAACAAAGCACTCTGTTAGCATCTCTACAGTATATCAAAGCCCTGTGCTGACATCCTGCAGGAGTGAGAAAGCAATAGTGGTCTGGATGACAAGGTGAAGGGCTTTGAGTGTTTTCATATTGTTACAGTTGCTTCTAAAGCCGACCACTGCATGAAAACGCTGGGCAGAGAGAGATGGTGCTATTTGAAAGAAAACCTCTCAGTGTTGATATAGTGCATTCATTTAAAATCCAGATGAACGGGCGCTGCATAAGAGAACAATTTGAAGAAGTACTGAGCAACACACACACACACACACACACACACACACACACATCCATGCATGTTCAGGTACACAAACAGCATCTTTCCCTCCCCTCTCTCTTCATGTTTTCTCTGCCTCTCCCTCTCCTTTCAGCCTCGACTTTTATAAACCACACTGAGTGTAAAGCCATAAAGAGGCCATTTTGCATATTGCATATCAATAAAGACCATTCAACTCTGACGCTGGGGGTTTTATTGGACTCTCGCAGACACAAGCAGCAGACCGTGCGGCCGTGCATGCACAGCATAAGCACGGCGTGTTTTGTCGTCTGTGTGTTTTGTTGACGCCGCCTGCTTGATCGAGGCGTCAGCCAGTCAACTTCTATGATGGCCGCAGCTTCTCTGCCGTGTCGTTAAACTCCTGACGGTGGCACAAACAGTTAAAACAAATCAAAGCGCAATAATAATGACAGAAAGGAAGTCAGTTTGGAGGATCAGATGTGGAGTGGAGCGATGAGAGGCACGGGCACGGTTCTCGAGCTGAATAATCAGGATGCAGCTTTTTTTTTTCCCAGTGTAATATTACTGTAATATTCAGCTCCGGCTCTGAAGGGGCTACCATGACTGATCAACAGTCTGATTTGACTTGCTTGCTAATATCCCTGCGGTAATTAACAATATAACATTTACCTTTGAGTTAATCAGTGGATGCAACATTAGTTATTTAAAATGCTGCCTGTCCTCCAACTGCATCTTCCTCGTGGAGCCAAACAGGAGGAAGGAGGGGGGATTACTGTCATTATGAAACGCAGGCCGTCAGAGATGAGATGATTAGATGCTGCAGACATTATTGAAGCTAAAATAACAAGGTACAGTCATGGTTTTTCTAATACAGAGTGGATTCGGTGCTGGCTAAATGTTGCATTAATTGAAAAATCTGCTGGAGCTTGTTGTAGACAAATATTAATCATGAACACAGTGCATATGCTGAGGCATACTGAGACATAATCATGTCCTGGTTATACAAGTTGAATGAGTCATGTCATTGTGTCAAATTGCAGAAAATGTCATTAAGTGAGTCAGGTCCCTGTCACCCTCCTGGACAAGTTGGAAGACAGGCTTGCAGAGTTTTCAAGGAATTCATTTATCTGATGCAGCGTGCACAGTATTTGAAAAGTTAAAGGACCACTCCATCACTTTTACACAAGAAAGACTTAACTCATGAAGGGTACTACACAGCCTATAAAAACAGGTCTGTAATGTCTTATGTGGCTCAGGAAGGAGAGTCTGCAGAAAGTCTGAGAAAATAACCCTGATGATGTCATACAGTGATGCCGCTGGGGTTATCTCAGCTTCTTGTTGAATACAAATTTATAAAAAAAACAAAACAAAACAAAACCCCACTGTTAAAAACTAGGGGCATTGAGACCAGACAGAGAGAGTCTAACAAAGAGATGCTTTCGGTTGGATTGTGGGAAATGCAGGATCCAACATTTTTGGAATTTCACTCCTACAAGGGACTAAAAGTTGAGACATCTCAGCCTCTGCAAACACACACACAGTGACTGAGCAAAGTAATTAATGTAACTACGGTCAATGTAATATTTCTATAGGCATTAAGCAGAGGTTAAGGCTTTTCCAGTTGTGCTTAATGCCCCCCTGACATTTTCTGTGCGTGTTTGTAGTAATATTCAGGCTAATCTTTGCTCCTGTGTCAAAGGGGCTTTCTCATCCCATCGCTGTGTTGGCAGGCGTGGAGTGCTGGCGACAAGACAAACACTAATAAAATAGGAAAAGCCCGCATTTTTCAACCACGTTCGGTGAAGCAAAGGTGTCACACACACGCATAGATGTTCACACTTCTCCTTTAATTGTCAGCAGACCCCCTCAAATATTCATATTCACAGAGATACCTCCATTGTTGCCATGATAGAGCCGCTCTTGCTGGAGAGCTGGCTCCGTGTTTTGACACATTTCCTCCAGAATGATGAGTATTTAATCACGCCCGCTTTTGTTTTTTTGCAGGATAACCAGTCAACCCAAAGTCATGATCGTACAGTACGCACGCACACACAGTTTTAGAGACCACTCATCATGCTCAGAATGATGTAATGGAGAGAAAGATACCCACTCAACACCGCCCCCCAAACTCTGTCTGAATTGTCTCGTGGATGGGACCTGAAACAGAGCTTGCAGGCGAGTGGCAAGGTTAAAGAGGCGAGGGTAATTGCTGTAACCTATCTGGGTGGAAAAATGTTTGCTCATGCTCCCAGTGTACTCTTCTCTGATGCACTTGGGCATGAAATTGTTCCCCTTTCCACCCTTGCAAGCCCCAAGCCCAAGTCCATTGCCCATCCCTAGCCAGGCGAGTTGGCCTTTCTGCATGTGTGTCTTTATCTGTTTGCCATCGGTCGCCTGTGTGAGTGTTTATTTGTGTGTTTGTTGATGTGTGTGTGTGTGTGTGTGTGTGTGTTTGTGAAGGGAAGGGGGGGGGTGGGTGTTGGGTGTCAGCTGGCCCTCTCCACTCCTCTGACTGACAGAATAAGTGAGCGAGCGCTGCAGTGATTATGGGCTGCATAGAGAACTGCGGCAGAATGATCACTGAGCATTTCATGCTAAAAATCAGAGAGAGGGGCAGAAATGAGACAGAGTAAGCGAGAAGATGATTTGAGGTCTGTGGCTGAAGTGCTTCTGGATAGGAAACATATTAGCATATGTTCATCCATATATTGATGGATGAATGAGTGTTTGTGTGTGTGATTGATGCTCCATGACTCACAGCCGCTCATTACACAGGGAGCATTAGAGTTAAACAAGTCATATAGTATTAAAATTTAACTCCATTTGTGTGTGTGTTTGTCTGTGTGTGTGTGTGTGTGTGTGTCTAAGCCCTTGAACCTTAGGAAAACTAACATAGCACAAATGCAACACGCTTCCTGCTGTGTTACGTGCTTGCCCAGGAGATGTGTGTTTGCAGTGCATATTCTACATGTATGTAATTGTCAAGGGGAATAAACACACATACTCTGTACAGTGTTTCCCATGACAATTACGTGAATGAGAAATAATATAAGCAGTTGGCACCCAGTTGTGAAAAACATATTCTTCTTCCACATGACTGCGTTGATAGAACCCACCCATGAAGATGCCATAAAACGACTCTTACTTATCGAGACGGAAATGAAATTTAGAATGAGTCTGAAAGAGCACTAGAAATCAGTCTGTCACTCTCTCAGAATTACTGTGCGGGAAGCACAGACATGTAAGAGGTCATTCTATATGTTGTTTCCTGTAATAAATAGTCCAGATGTTGCACACAGCACATCTACAGTTTACATTAACAGCGAAGAGTTATCTCTTAAAATGTGTAGTAAATTATTAAAACAGTGTTGCTTCAATGTCAAACAGAAGCAAACAACAGCATGCTTGGTATTTCTAGCTGACGATAGTTGAAATCCCTACACAAATAAACAACATCCACATCAGACCCACTAAACACCTGAGCCATTAAATGTTCAAAAAAAGGAATGAGAATCAGTTCATCTTCTGGATCCCCCTGCAGGGAACTAGCAGGTGAAGATAACAAAACAGTGTCCAGAAAACCTGTTTTGTCCTGCTCGTAACCCCTTCCACTGATTTGTCCTTTGCCTTCATAAAACTCAACTAGTTCTTATCTGGAAAATCAACTCCTCCAGTTCCTTGAACTACCTCTATGTGCATTGTTTGGTTGTGAATTGTTAAGATTTTAATGGTGCTCCTATTTTTACCGGTACTTTGATTGTACTTTATTATTTTGAAAGAGAAAGAGAAAAAAGTAATTCAGGACAGAATTAACATAGCTTTATTTTATCACAATAACAAATAGGATCTATTTCTACTTATAATCTATATTCTTAATTTCTCAGAACCGATAACGTCAGAGCTTATCGACACTACGGTCTTTAAACATTTAACCCTGGTGCCTCTTTAATACATGGTTTCGGTACCCATCCCTACGAAGTATGAGCCTGTCAATGGTTTCATTACATGAGATAACATCAGGGTTATAATCAAGTAGTATTCTCTCTCTAAATGGACAGTTCCAGCTGTTTCAATGCACTACTGTGAGATTGTCTTTTGAATATATATTGGTTGTCAACATTAGCTGGTTGGGCTACAGCTGAGGTAGTTGGTCTCAATATCAGTGAAACTCCAAGATTCTTGATACCAAATCTACCACCGCAGCAAAAACCAGAAAGAGGCTGCTCTCCACTTAGCGTGCTAACACACATGCACACACCTCCATATAGTCAGTGTGCAAGCAGAAGTTTACGCTGACTAAAAAAGGCGACAATATTCAGCAGCGATGTAGTGAACGCCAAGCTAACGTTAGCCTAAGCAAGCTAACGCCGGGTCTTTATGAGCGATGTGTGTGAGTCATTGTTACAACAGACAAACAATGACTGTAGCATGTAGAGTTAACAGCTGAAACTCCCTCACCCTGAATTCTGCGCACACATCCAGAAGTCTGTCTTTGAGGTGTTTCCTCCTTTCATTTGAAACACTCCGCTGGCTTTTGGTCGTCTCTAACGTTTACAGCTTCCGCGTAATCCCTTCATTTTGATTTTGCTGCTGTGCTTTTGCTTTTGGCAAAAGTAAAAAAAAAAAAATCAAGTATTGCCGTCATAAAACACGGCCAAATAAGACAGATCACGCACTGAGGAACATGGTGCTTGATTCATGGAAACTCCTTGTTGATTGATTAGATATGAAATGATCGCTCCCCAGTGGCAAGTAAATGGTAATGACATGAGAAGACTCGACGCCAGATCAAATGACTTGTTGAACTGGGTGTTTTTATGATTGAAGCGTAGCGTTCTCCATCGAGACGGCTGTGTTTCACCTGAAGATGATCAGGGGATTGAGAAGCAGGAGGGAGAGTGCAGGACTGAAGGACAGTGGGATGATGGCCTAATGGAGTGGATGAGCAATTGTGTCTATGACTCAGGAAGAAGGGACGGCAGTCGTTTGATGAATGGATATTGGCGTAGAGTGAGGTGGGAGGGAGAGAGAAATATGAAATGATAGAGAGGACTAGTCTTTAAAAGCCACATCCTGTTGTTGCGATCCATTTCATTTACCTTCCGTTCTCTCCTCAAGGTGCACTTCTTTTTTTAAATTTAATCTCTTCGTGCCTTCTTCCCTTTTTTTCCTCAGTTTCAGATGCTCATCCTCTCTTCCTCTTCTTTCCTGATTCCCTTCCTGCCTTCTCTCTTGCCCTCCCTGTCCCCTCTCTTTTGACTCTTGTACTACTTTGCATTCCTCCCTTTTCATGCTTCCTTCTTTCTAACTCTTCCCTCCTTCTTCTCTTCTCTCGTCCCCTCATCTTCATGTACTCCTCCCCCATCTCATCTTCTGGCTTTTTCCCCAATGCCCTCTTACTATCTGCCTCCATCACTTCTTGCCCTGCCTCCATTTTGTAGACTTTCTCTCCCATTTTTATTTCCCTACGTTTGCCTAACCTCCCTGCCTTATTCTAATAGATGTCATGCTTAGTTCCTCCCCCCCTCCTCTGTCCTCATCTCTTTGCAACCTCTACCTCACCGCCACTTTGTCACCCCCCTCCCCCCACCCCCTCCTACAATAACATCTCTGCCTCCCCATCACACTCCCTCTGCATGTTTTCCTACCTATTTTACATTGAACAGTCCCTTGCCTCCTCTCCAGAGCCCTCTCTATCTCTTGTAAGCGGGGCAGGTGGCGGTGCAAGTATAGGCTTTCAGTGGGACATGCCTGCACTCAGATTTAAATAGATAATGGCAGTCCTAGTGCTTGTTGGGCTCTCTGAATAATGCAGGAGATCCTGAAGGCATTGTTGCCAGGCATCACTGATGGTGACATGCGTACGCCAGCTCGCAAGCTTGCAATATTGATATCAAGAGAGAGGGACTCAGTGGCAGTTTTTTTTTTCACCCCATAAGCCAGTTCTTTGTACTAAAATTGAACACTTATGGGTCAAACTATTTTTTTTGTTTTTGCCAAAACCTAACGAGACCTCAACTATGTATAACAGCCTTGTCAGGACAGAACATGGTTTTCTTTTATAGTATATAATAGTGATTTGTTAAAGAAGCTGGTTGCTGTGGCACTAAATACAGTGTCCCGCTGTCCTGAGTATATGTAGCCGAAATGCCTAATTATCTGATAACTTTGATGACAAAACTGTATTTTATATGGATTGGTCAAATCATGGCAACACATGAACAGAATGTTTTGTTTCAGTTAGAGGGCTTTTGGACGAGAACTTAGATTTCTGCTCGATTCCTTTAGGGCTGTCACTTTTCCAAAAAGTCAAGTTCAAACGAATTCAAACTGGCATGCAATTCATTCAAACTAATTCAAACACAATCCAAGCTGCACATCCCTGCATGTAATTCTTTCTATCTTACCGTGATGGGCTTTTAAGGAGCTTCAAGGGTGAGTGTGGCAAGAAGTAGGCAGTCTGGCAAGGTCGTTACATTTTTCCACTGATTTCTATTCCCATTGCACTACCTCACTAGAAAGTGAGTCCCCCGAGTTTTTGTCTTTTCAAAGTATGGCAGCACCTTTTACAAAGACAGCAAACAGTCACATCTTTGTTGGTAATTTTGCCAAATACAGTGAAGAACCCAAAATACCTCCACACATGGCTTCTCAGATGCTTCGTACTCTTACTCGCAAATGATCTCCTCCATTTTTATTATTTTTATATTAGCTTAGTTTACTGATAGGTCAATACGGCAGCAGTAAAGAGTAATGATAAGAATGCCTGCTGCTGGACCACAGCAGTCTGAGGTGCTTAAAGACTAAAAATGTACTCATGTTCAAACTCACAGTTACTTACTTCCAGTTTTGAAATTGACTTCTTTTTTTTTGCCCATGTTCAAATAAATGTTTGAATTTCAAATAAAAAGATGATCCTCTGTCTGAAAATGGTCTGTAAAGAGTACAGCGGTGTAATTCTTGTACATTAATTACCATTAATATTTTGTATTAGTGATTAGTCATTCATTCCCTGTGTGTAATTATCTTTGTGCATGATTTGAGCCCTTCGAGTACGGCAGGTGCATACTATGCACATGATTTGTAGAAGTAGCACTAAGTGGCAGTTTGTGGTACAGGCCACGTCGCCTAAGGTGCAAATGCACCAGGGAGGACAAGGGCAAAAAATTCTCCCCACCTCCCCTCCTCAAGTCATAACTCAGTGAAAACATGAATCAGCGTGACTTTACACCTACAGGAATAGTATTTCCTAAGTCTGTTGTGGATAAGCACCCATAAATCAGCTTTATAAATCCATAAATCACAGAAGCATCACAATGCACACAGCAGCCACTGCTGTTTTTATTTCAAACCAAGCACTGCATAATTTTAGCCATTACCATTTGCTCCAGTTCTGCATGTTAACTGTTGGCGTGTGATAGGTGACAAGGAGCGATTATTCCATTTTAAAATGTATTTATCAGCAACTTAATGCAGCTGGTGCAGCCAGATTTATTTATTTATTTATTTATTTTGAATAATGAGACAAAAAACCAAAAAAAAAAACAACAAGCAATCACAGCAGAGTCATTTTTGTCAGCTTTTTCATTACCCATCGCCTTCATGTCAGCGTAAACTGGGGTCAATAGACTGTGATGCTGTAGTTCAAAACATCAGCCGAATCGAAATGAGTTTGCAGCTGTTAAATACGAAATGCCACCCTCGACTGCAAATACTTTAAATGTGCAATTTACGTCATGTGTCACATGCTGCAGAGGTGATGCGAGTTACATAACTCACGTATGCTGAAGGGTCAGCAGTGTGGGACCTGTGGGTGATCCGCTGTAAGGATGGTGTCATCGGAGAATTTACTCATTAGCAAGTGAGGAACTATATATCATGAAGATAAGCTCACTAACACGACCCTCTTTATCTTCTCTTCCCCCTTATTTCCTCCGATGATGATGATGATGATGGCAGTGGCGCAGATATTGTCATTTGATCTCATCTCATGCTCTTATGAATCATAATCATAGCAATTGTTTAACTGTGTCTGTTTCTCACAGGACACTGCACTAATGAGTATCAGTGTTCTCCATTCTGTCACCGTCAGTAATCTCCTGGGCTGCTGGGCGTCGTCGATTGGCTGGTCTGTCAGAATAGTCGGTCGTGATCTGTCAGCGCCTCCAGTCGTGTTGAGGGGAATGATGGAAACTTGACTTGAAAGAAGACTGGCTTTTCAAATGCAGGTAGATTGGCAGCCAGTTGTGAACAAACTGTGACTTCTTGTGCTTCTCCAGCTTTTCAAGGTTTTCGGGACAGTCAAGCAAGCAGAAAAGAAATAAGTGGGGCTGTAAAAAAGAAAAATATGCCTCCATTGTCTCCTGGTATCCTTGCTGCGAGCTATGCATTGGTGCTTGAGGAAAGAAGAGGGGGAAAAAAGAAGATTGAGAGAGTTGTGTTTGTGATCTTATCTTGTTATTTTCTCTTTGGCTTGTTATTCACTACTTTTTTTTTTTTTTTTTTTCTGCGAAGCCATCTCCTGGAGGGAGCTTCTTACTTTTCAAGAATACAGGGTTGGTTCCTCAAGGGGGCATTTTAGGGGAGCTGTTTGTGTGTGGCTGCTGTCGACGGTCTGTCAGGGAGACGGGGAGAGAAGGGAGGGAGATGGAAATGGAGGAGAGGAGGGACGAGACGGTGTTTGATCAGTGGGGTGCTGAGTCACACTGGGATGTGATGGAGAGATTGGTGCTTTGCGACAGATGAGAGGGAGAGGAGAGAACGGGAGAGGAAGACAAAGAGGCAGACTAAATGAAAGTTTCGAGAAGTAAAACCTCAGCGGTCTCCGTCCTCCTTCAAGGTGTCTCTCGCAGAACAAACACGCGTTCAGACACATTTGCACAATATCTCAACAATAAGCCTGTTCTCCTTCCCTGCCCCCCCCCCCCCCCCTCTCCCTCTCTCTCTCTCTCTGTGGGCGTCTGTCTTGGAGTCGGAGTGTAATCGCCGATGAGGCAGATGAAGCAAAAATCCTGTCATATATTTCGCCACCCATCAGAGGTGTGGTACAGCGTGTGCGAGAGTGTTGGCTGTCAGCGTTGTTCTCACCAGAGCTGACAAATGTGAGCCCCTAAAAGCTCCACTTCTACACCTCCAACAGTGCCGCCCGTCCTCCAGGGTGATGTTGATTGTAGCGGGATTCATAACCGTGCCACATGCAGTCACCTCGCATGTCACCAGGAATACATGTGATAATCAGATTTGTGCTCCATGGCAGCTTCAAATAAAAAAAAAAAAAAAAAAGGCGATGTTTTAAATCAGAATTCATGCAAACTGAGGGGTGGAAGATACAGACATGACACAACCAGTACAACAACACATGTATGAAATTAGAAAATATATAGATCATATGTGACCAGTTCAACGAAATGTTTTAAAAGGCTCAAGACATTCTTAAGTGTTAGTACTGATTATGTGGCCATTAGCTGAAACACTGTGATATTGCCAAATGAATTTCCATATTTTTATCTTCAGCTGGCAAGAAATACGGCATCAGCTGACACCACATTACAACTTGTTCACTGTTAATCAATTCATGACAGACTTACTCCATTTACTTGTCATTTTTTTCATTCAGCTAAATGCTACATTTATTTAATCCTGTTTGTTTGAGTTTCCAGCTGAGGGACTCCATTTAATTTGTTTCATTATTTAAAATAATAAATTGACAGTGGAATGAAAGGAGCTTTTTACATGCCACAGATGAAAAGGCAAGTTTGTCATTTATATTTTTCCCCAAAATGAAAAAAAAAAAACTTTGCAGTGTGTCATTATTACAGCATTTCCAGTTGGGGCCAGTTTGGGTTAAATGTGGCTCATCTGGACGGGGGCCAGAGGCAGCAGGAGGAGCCCACAGCTGTCACACAGCTCTGCCCTGACTGCATACGGGGGAGCAAAGGTCCAGCGGCCTGACATGATACAGCAGGGACCCTGACCTCTTTCTGGGATGTGACGACCATAGTTAATGAGGGAACACACCCGGTATGAATAATAATTCAGAGAGAATTTAACAGTGCAAAATGCGGAGATTAGTCATTCTTTTTTTGTTATGACAGAGATAAGTGAGAACAGTAGCAGTAGCAGTAGTAGTAGTAATAATACTTAGAGTACAGGCTGTGGTTGTCTAACATGCAGTAAAAGTTGTTTACTGAATACTGTACCTGACCCCTCGCTGTGTAGACATTGGCGGCAAATGCAGTGACTGCAGCAGGAGAATAAATAGGCAAGTGACAAGCTCCACAGGAGGGCCACACTAGCAAGGTGCACACAACCACACACACACACACACACACACACACACACGCCTGCCAGTGTGACAGTCAGCTGCATTGGTTGGATCACCGGAGGGCTGCAGGACCGAGGCCATTACAGACTGAGCACAGCCAGAGCTCTGGCACCCACAGCAGCCATTAATGAAATACACTCACTCTCCCTGCGAGTTTGTGTACGTGCTGCTATTGCAGAGCAAAACCTTCAATATATGTACAGTATATGTGTATGTGCAGTGAATTAACCCCATGCCTGTGAATGCACGGATGCGTCATTTCATTCCCTCATCTCTATCGTGCTACCGGCTTCCAGCTCGTCCTCGGCGTCGGCTGCACTCGCCACTGATCCGCTTTACTGAAGGAAGCTCAGCGCTCCCTCTCAATGATCACTGTAGTAATATTTATACGGTTTTAGAGATAATTGCCTGTAGGCGTTTTGTTACAGTAGAAAACTGGCGCAGAGGCAACTGACAATGCTTCTGATAATCAGTGCATCTTTTAAGTTACTTCTTTGGGTTGTAGGACTGTTCTTCAGACAAATAAGCAATTTGAAGATGCACCTGTGGGCTTGGGGAACCTATAATAGGCCTTTCCAGGAGAAGCAATCAGAAGAATAATCCTCAAAACTGACTGATCTTGAAGTTGCAGCCCTAAAGTCAACACTAGGAATCATGCAAGAGCAGTTTTCTGTTCTGCTGCTGTAGGTTTTTATTTATAGTTTAGAGTCAGATTTCACCTGTTGATATCACCCCCACAATGCTATACAAGTGTGTATATATTATATTGTTTCATTTAGAGCTACTCAGATTTATAGAAGTGCAGTTTCATCCAATGATGTTATTTCACTGTGTGTTGTTACTGAATAAGAGACGACTGTCACGCAGTCGCTGTGCTGATGTTCTTTCATTCCGAGAAGGTTAGCAGAGTAATCGCTTTGTCAGATGTTTGTTAGTGAACACGAGAAGACTGCTGAGAGTCTTCTTTCATGTTGTCTTCACTCTGCAAACTCCACCAGCTGCAGAAATATGTATGGGGAAACGCAGACAGCCGATCACAGTTCCTGCTGGTCCCATCTGTGTTGACGCCGAGCCTGCGCATGTGCAAGGAAGCCCTGAGCGCCAAAGATTAAATCAAGCCTCCTCCTAAATCTCCCTTTAATTTTTCCTGTGAGGTCTGCTTGTTTGAGTGTTTCAAGTTTCATTCACCAAACGTACTGCAGAAACTTGTTGTAAATCTCTTGTTTCGGTCCGATGAACGCCACCTGAGGAGACATTAGCATAATAACACCTGTCCTGCTCCATTTGCAGGCAACTTCATACGCAAAAATGTGACTGTAAAAAACAGGGCGTTGCACTGTGGAGCTTCAGGTCCTGCTGTTGGAAATGAGAAGATGATCACTGACATTTAACGGTGTCATTACTCATGTTAGGGGGACACAGTTTGAAAACAGTACAGCTGCTGGTGACTCGTCCTCAGAGCGGTGCTGTGTTGAGACAGGGACAGAGGGAACGGTCTGACATGAAGTTAGATGCGAGAATACGTCTCGCTAAAGCAAAGTGGACCTCGACTTAGATGGGAAGCTGTCAAAGGAGATGAGAATCATCCCCCCATTATCCCGCCATGTGAGTATTAAAGAGTTGGGTATGTTGCACTGTCAGTTCAACACAGGATGTTCACTAACAGCGGCCCGGATAAAGACCCTGAAGTATGACTCATACAAGAGATTGTTATTTATTTATGGGTTATTTGATAGGGACAGATACAATATGCAGACGGGTGACAAGTTAAAAGAAAAACCAGCACAAAGAGTCTCAGTAAGGTGCTGGGCCACCCTCATGTCCTGTGGATGGGGGCATTGTCATCCTGCCTCTGCACTCATTCTCCAGATGTTCCCTTTGATTTGCCATCAGTCTGAACATAAACAAACTGAAAACAGCTATCCGATGTTAAGTACCATAGTGTTTATAGCCGATGCTAATTTGCAACACTAGTCCCTAGAAGGGCTGTTGTGTAAATACCATTCAAGCTTCAGTAAAATGCACATTTAGCAGTAACATAGCTACAGAAAATGAGAGACAAATTCAGGTTTGCTGCTGAATCAACCAGGATTTGGTGGCTCTCTTAAAAGTTTGAAATAAATTTCACCTGGTAGTGGATTCCAGGACTTTGCTACTTTCACAGAAAAAGCTGTCTGAGCAAAAGATGTTTTGCAGAATGAAATCTGAAATGAAACTCCGGTGGACGTGCTGTAGCTCCATAGTCTCTTCATGTATTTGCAGAAGGGCAGGGGAGCCGGTTCATTTGAACATTTAAACACAAGCTTCACATGATAAAAACCAATAGACATCGTCAAACGTGAAATCTTGTATTTACTTAAAATACAGCGATGATGGTACCTTATTTGCTTTTGCTTTTTGTCCAAGATTTTCAAGGCCACTTTGTGGATTCCTCACTGACTGGTCAGGGAATTTGTTATCATCTTAAAATAGCTCAGGTTAGGCTTAATTGTTTTATAAATCTTTTTAGCATGACTTTAAAGTTTATCTGAGAATCTCTAAATACTTCACCCCTGTGACCTCGCTGAGCCTACAACACTAATGCACTACTGCAGTTAACTGTTTCATGGAAAGATAGATACTTTTGTGTTTAATGTCAAGCTGGAGGCATCAAGCTTTTTGGTTAGCTTATGTGCAATAGCATCACAGGTTTTGCCAGATACAGATACATGCCAGCATACCGTACATCTGAAGACCTATAACAGGGCATGTTTCTGCCAAGTTGTTCATATACAAACTGAAAAGGACGGGGCCCAAGATGTAGGGCTGGGCAATAACAGGAAAAGCATTAAAAGTGACATTTAGAACCTCTTAATTCAGTTACCACCTCACCCAGTGAGTGTGTTCATGAACTGCCCTCTTTAAAAAATACCACCTCGTGTTCAGTCATGTGCCTCCACCCTGTCCCACCAACGTCTGTGTTTGCTCAAAGCAAAGCTGGTGATATGGATGACACGAGTGCAAACACTGAGCCTCGGGCTACATGCACACTAAAACATTTATTTTAAAATGCATCACTTCTGATACGTTTACTCCGGAGTTTTCCAGCCCCTAAAGCAGACTTCTGGTCTCTGCTTCTGTTTTAGTTTGAAAACTCTGGGGTTTGGTTGTAGTTGTAGAGACTTTTGGAAACAATGACACAGACACCTGCCTTGCCTCCTTGTTGGGTCTTATCAATAAGTCAAACATTCCCTTTATCAGGTGACTGTGATGGATCAGTTTACCTGAGACAATCTTCTCCACCACTTTAGACGAGACTGGAAGAAGACTAATTGGTCTGTAGTTTCTAATCTCTTCAGCCCCCCCACATTTTAAAATAAACATTACCAAAGCATTTTTCCATCCATCGTGGGAATAGCCCAGTTTTGATGGAGACATTAACAAGTTGAGTGTGGGGCTTTTTAGGAATACAGTATCTAGGTTATAATTATCCTTAGAGAAGGCTGTGTTTAAATCATTAATAGCTTTCAAAACAACTGTTTGGTCAACTTCCCTGATCTCAAATGAGTTGACATCATCTTCATCAGCATCAGCATTCAACATTCCTGTTAGTATTAATATGGGTGGAGTTAGCAATATTTTAACAGACTGAATGAAGATTTCCTTTAGATCTCAACCACTGATAAATTAAAGTTGTACCTAAGTGAATATTCTAAGAACAAGGAAATGGTGACTGTCAAATTCAATGAAGTCACTTGTATGTGCCACACAAGAACAAATTGGTTTATATGGGTGCTTTTGCATGACGCCCAGTATTTTGGTCCAGTTGACACATTGACTGTACTCTCTGTTACAAGCTACCTCATATCAGTAGAACGACGTGGTTTATGCACAGAATACATCAGCAAGTCGTGCGCTGCAACTTTCAATTCAGTGTCAAAAAGCAATTAAATGACCAGGTGAGATTAAATAGTGTTTATTGTGCTCTGTGTTGGATTTAGTTTTGAGTGAAAGCAGTCAACAATTAAGACAGTGATGGGATTGTGTTTTGCTGCGGGTGTTTGTGAGTGTCCTCTGAGCTCGCTTTGCCGTGCCCCTGGGAAGCCCAGTGTGAGAATGTTTGTGTGAAGTGTGTGTGAGTACTTTCTCACATCTATATGATTTCCGCTGTCACTCACTCTTGACATAACTTTTCCCAGCTCTCCTTCCCTTCTCCCTCCCTCTCCTCATTTCCAGCCTATGGTGTCAGGGTCTCTGCCTCAGTCCATCGGTCTTTACAGGGTTTGGAGGCAGATGGACAAGGTGAGGGTCAAGGTGACGTAAGGGTCAGCAGTGATGGAGAGCTTTGGAGATGGGAGACGGGGTCAGCAGGGAGAGGTTGGATGAAGCTGCTGAAAGGGAATGAATCAAGGAAGGAGGAGGATGGTAGGGGTGAGGGTAAGGTGAAAAGGGAGGTTGGGGAAGGAGGGGGAGGGGAGGTAATTTAAGGGCGAGGGAGATTGAATGAGAAACGGTAAAAGAGGAAAGGAGTGTGAAGGAAGGGGGGATGGTTGAGGGAGTTGGTATTATTAGGCCTGGTGTACAGTGTTTTTCTGTGGTGCGATTTGTGTGTTTTACATTAGAAATAATATTTAAAAATAAAATGATTCTAGATGATTTGCCTGAAAAGCAAGAGGGAATTATCTCTCTTGTTGTATGAAAATACAAGTGTATACAACTTTAATCCCTAATTTTAGATTCATGTGTTGTCATGATATATGGTGCCGGAGCCACGAGTTCTTCTAGCCTGGCTTAGCATAAAGACTGAAAGCAGGGATAAAGAGTTAGCATGGCTCCATCCAGAGGGAAATAATTCATTTAGTGGGAGTGGGGAGTGACAATACTCAATTCCCCCTCAAGGAAAGTAGACTCAAGTGGATTCTAGTGGGGGATGGGGGTTTTGAAATGCTATATGAACAGCAGAAGGAGCAGAAAATGATGGCACATAGGTAGCTTTTATCTTAAAAGTATGCGTAGCCGTTACATTGCAGTGAAGGGGGTGTGCCATGCAAGTGTAGCAGCTGCATTGGGTTGACTGTGTGAAGCTCTCCGAGGTCTTGCTGTCACACAGAGGTTGCCATCTTTCCTGAACGGAGACCAACATTGAATCGAATCCAATGTGACTGACCGATCGATCACATGTTACGGTCACTTTGCAGTGAGTGGGGTTGTTATGTAAAGGCATACCGTAATTGAAGTGGTCTGACAGCAAACTAGACATCTGCACTTCCTCTCGGGTCTGATTTCAGGCTTTGGCCAATCACGGGTGTTTTCAGAAAGCGAGAGAACACTCCCATTGGCTGTTCTACAGATGTATATGCATGTGCACATCCCTTCAGATAGACATGTGTCAATATCATTTCAGTTTTCAGAGATGGGGTGAACTTGCTGTACTTCTCCTGGACAGGCTGTCAGCATTTTCCTGTAATATGTAAATGTGTTGTAGCAGTGAATAACTAGCTGCTATGTTGAATGTTGCTAATATCTTAGCTTTCTGCTACCCGTGCACGGCTGCAGCTGTGTTGCGGTTGTTTTGTGTGTATGTGAAGTGTGTGCATGAGCCCGTGAGGGGGAGGTCTGCAGTAGGGCATCTGTATTTTCAAATTCTGGTGTTTGCCTCTTTTTTTTTTTTCTAGATTTCTGTCTCCCTCGGCTTTAATTAGGGAAATGTAGAGGAGTGTATTTTTGAACTTTGGACAGGGCCAGGTTAGCTGTTTACTGTCCAGTCTTTGTGCTAAGTCAGTCAAAGCACGTCCTGAGTCCTGCTCTGTTTTTTAACACACAGCCATGAGATTGATCTCCTCTTACTCTGTAAGACAAGCCAATGAGAAAATTAGCATTTCCCCAAATTTTGCCCTGTTCCTTTAAGATCAACGCTGACTGTCAAACATAATCACGTCATTGTTATGATCACAGTTAACCTCCATTCATCCCCATCTATTGAAACAACACGTAAGGGTGTAGGTCATTTGTCCTTGTTCCCACTCTGCCCCTCTCTCTCTCTCATTCCGTATTCTGTGCAGCCATTCAGGTCAGTTCTAATTACTGGGGTCCAATTGGAATTGGCTTTTCAATTTTTGACGCTGTGGTGGTGGAAATCGCAAGGGTGCTAGTGCCAGCGTTCTCTCACCCCCACCCCACTGCTCTACCTCCTGGTATGACTTAATATGCCTGATACATTCACCTCACTGCACCAATGCTTTCCAATGCAGTGCGACTGTGTATGTTTGTGTTAGTGTGAGCTAGGGGGAAGAAAGACGAGGCTATCACTGTAAGTCACTACAAGGCCAGAGCAGTGTGTTTACACAGTCAGCATGTGCATACGTGTGTATGTGTGTGCCTCAGAGTCCTGCACTGGGTTGGGCAACAGCAAAGATTACAAGTATAACTATTAAAAATTCATGGGTAAAAACGAACTTAATGTGGGCAAGCAGTGGGTGAAATAAAACAGAAAACAGGAATGAAAATGATGTTGATGATGTTTTCTTTTAACATCTGAACCGGTGTAATGTTATCAAGCCTAATTATTGGTGGTATTTTTTATTGTGAAACCCCACAACACAACCTTTCAGCCCGCAATTCATTATCAGTCCAGAACTGAGAATGCAGCTGACTGTTAAGGAAAGGGAGTCACTTTGGATGTATGGACAGATGATTAGCACAATATCGGCTTATCTCTATGTCAAGTGGGAGCTGACGGAGCAAGTGATTTGAACATCTGAACGGGAGTCTTTGCAAGACCGCATTACCTCAGACCAGCCATCATGCAAGTGAGTGCCTGTGTTTTAATGTTATATACTGTATATGGGTCAGGTAGCATGATCCAATTTGATTTAATTTGGAGATAATTGTGCGGAACAGGTTGGTTCTGGTGCAGAGCCTTGCCTGGCGGGTGCATGTTTGCAAAATTGGCCCCCGTGCAGGACTCTGAGTGAGCGGGTGAGAGAGCGGGTAAGTGCGTGTGTGTGTGCATCAGTGTGTTATTAAAAAAAATTGAGCAAGAACAGCAGAAAGAGAAAAGGAGGCATCTCTGGGAAGTGAAAGAGTTATGGGAGTGGCAGAAAGAGCCTGGGTCTCTCTCTTCTGTCTTTCCTTGGGTCCGCAGTGCAGGAGAAGAGAAGATTAAAGTGGAGACGCTGCTTTTGAAGTTTGTAGAAGAAGCAGCAGCTACATACACGCATAGGCGCACACAGAGAGAGAGAGAGGGGGAGAGAGAGAGACTTCTTCCTCATAGCCTAGTAAAGTAAGGGAATATCAATGCTGCTCAGACTGCCTTTGATTCAGACTGCCGTTATGTGAACCCTCACAACGTTTTAACATTCTCTCTCCACAACCACTAAAAAACAGCTCTCCGAAAAATCGAATCCCATCCCCTATTTAAATGAGAGCAAGGTGATAAAGAAGCAAACTCGATTAAGTCCTGGCTGAGTTGTGTTTGTGGCTGTTGTGGGGATTTGGAGCCTGAGTCCACGCAGATACACTGCCAGCCTCTGCAGCCCACTCACTATCAAAGACTGCGGTGGAAATTACAGTGGTAAATGTTTGCAATGCTAGTAAATAAGAGGATTAATCGTCCACTTTTGACACGCACACATGGAGACACACACACTCACCCGAGCCCAGCGAAAGAGGCCTAAATATGAGTCTGATGCAGAAATGTCAAGAGGTAATTGTGGGAGTAATACTCAGACTGGTGAAATGTCAGATTCACCATCCCATTCGTAAGTAGACTCCAACCTGCACCCTGATGCCATTCATTACAGGCATATGGACGCTTCCTAAACCGATGGTAAACAGTCATCATTGACCACTTCATGTTAATGACTTTGTGTTATTGTGTGCATGATGCATCTATGTGTACCATCTGTGTGCCTGTCAATGTGTGCATCAGGAGTTGGAGGATGTGTGTTCAGGCACGCCTACGCTGTGTGTGTGTGTGTGTGTGCGTGTGTGTGTGTGTGTGTGTCGTAACATCCATTCCCAGCTTTCAAATCAATCTGCATTTATGGACATCGACATGTGCCGAGCAGTCATGAAGAGTGATCAGGCTTACACTGTCACTGGGATCACAGTTCAGAGCCCAAAGTGACAAATCTCAAATAATATTGCTGATGACACTCTAGATGAGCTGTCCTCAGCTCATAAAGTGATGTGTGTGTGTGTGTGTGTGCGTGCGTGCTGGATGGGGAGGAGCTGTTCAAAATAACCTCACATAACACGCAGTCCTCGTAATGTGAATATATTGGATTTTAATGTCCTTGTCAAGTCGAATGGTTTCCCATTTGAAATCTCTGGAGGCTGGTACAAGTGCGCTCCTCAGCTGCTTTCTTACTTGACCTAAAATTCCCTTTTGCTGCATGAAAAAAAATGGTGCTGGCCTTTCTTTTTCTTTGGCTTCATCTTTTTGCATCATTCTCTTCCACTGCTCTTCACTCTCCCTCTCTCTAGAAGCCTCAAGACAGGGGAAGATTTAGCGGATTTACCTGCTTTATTCGCACGCAGCATTAGGCTGAATCAGCTTAGTGTGTTTCAATTTGCATTATCCATTTTTTCTTTTCTTTTTCCTTTCTCTATCTATCTATCTATCTATCTATCTATCTATCTATCTATACCTAACCAACTAACTAAAAGTACAGGTAAAATCAAGCTACTTAAAACATCAAGGAATTTGCACTAACTGTTTGTACGTCCAAACTTAGCCTATGATGTTCCTAACTAGCCGCCAGTCCAGGTAAATAATGGGTAACAATGCAACAAACAATTATTTTGACGAGTGTGGCTATCGTTAGCACTGCTAGCACCACACCAGAGACCCTTTTTTCATGCAGGTTCAGTCTACATGTGTTGAATGTGCTTATGCATTGCTCTGTGAATGCCAGTTTATTCTGACACCGTCTACATACATTCACTTTCCAAATCAAAACACTGCCAAACTGTGCTGCTTTTATGGAGTGTCATTTGTTCCACCTTTTTTAGATAAAGTATCTATCTATCTTTCTGTCAGTCCATCTATCAACCAATCTATCTATCTATAGATAGAGCGCAGCTATGTCTAATTGTTTAGTCAACTAATCATGCATATCTATAGTCATAACATGCATATTTATGAACTGGAGATGTGTGCATTAAAAGGGGCCTTACAGACTCCTTGCATAATATTTACATCAACTACTATGTAAATGCGGCTTTGCTAACTGTCAAAGCTAACATTAGCTTACTAATACATGACCAGTTTAGAGTGAAGCGTAAGAGAGATAACATGGAATATGATTTGATAATATGCTGTTTAGTAATGTTGTAAAGTGAGGGGACTTTGAATTATATTTCACAAATAATAAATGACCAAACAATGTGTTAGCTAGGTTAGCATTATGGATATTCCCCACTCATTCTAAGTTGTGTGAAAAGATTACTACCAAATGAAACACATATTTCTCCATGTATGCAGCTGTGAAAAAAACAAAGTCACAAGTGCAGTAGTATCCATCACACACACACACACACACACACACACACACACACACACACACAAATACATACAAACAGGCAAATATCTCTCACAGACTTTAGTGTCTACACACTGACCACACACACACACACACACACACACACACGCACGCATGCATCCAGGCTCCTGCAATCCATTTCTTCAGCTTTAAACATGCAGAATATTCTCTCAACAAACGTACATTTGAAACACACTCTTCCATCAGTGATGTTCAAGCTCTCAGGCTCGCTGTCTGTGTCTCTGAAGGGACCATCTCACATCTCACTGTACGCCAAGAGAGAAGCGGCTTGAATTATTGAAGGCAGGAGGAGAAAGGGTGAACAGTGAATGTGTGCATGGAGGAATGAGAAAGAAGTGGACAGGAAACTGGGGTAGAGTTAGACAGAAATGGAGAGTGTGGGGGGGGGGCACATTGGGAAGAATAAGACAGTACAAGGAAATGCACAAGAGGGCAGAGATGCTGTAGGAGGGAGAAGAGACAGGAAGACAGGGAGGCAGAGGTAAGTAAAATGTGTAGTTTTCCCTGTGGCTTGTTTGGTTGCCGATGTAAAGAGGAAATAGCTATATCAGCAGGGGTTTTTTACCTACACTGAGTTTAACTAGTTACGGAAATACATGCATGCCACATTCATGCACACACACATAAAAGCCCATGCCCCACGGGACTGAAGGAGATGAAGGGAAAGAAAAACAGACACTGTGCAGTAATGTCTTTTTCATGCTCAGGTTACACTGCTCAATAGAGCTGAAGAAGCTGTTGGGCTTTTTTCACTTTATTGCTCATTTATGTGTGCAAACGTGTGTGTGTGTGTGTGTGTGTGTGTGTGTGCTCTATGTGAGTGGAGAAAGGGAAACTGTGTATGTATGTGTGTGAATGTGTGTGTATGTGTGTTATAAACTGGCATATCTGACTTTCCCTGGTGCTGGCTTTGTATTAGAACCCAGCTGAACTGTGGATCAATGTCTCCAACACACACACACATACACACACAAACACACACATACACACACACATACATGCACACTTGGACTTGTTTAGCGTTTAAACAGCAGGTAGCACAGATAACAGCCACTTAATCTGCAGCCATATGGCAACTGAACTTCTGAAAAACTTTCTTTTCTCTGTCCTCTTTCCTATCTATCTATCTATCTATCTATCCACCAAAATGTTAAAATCTCTCTGTGATGGCGAGCTTTTGACTACGTTTCAGAGGTTGGCTGCTTCGAATGCTATAAAGCAGTGGTTCGGTAACCCTCAGGGATCGTTGAGGGGTTTCCTGGGGGTTCCCAACAAAAAGGAAAGATTTCAATTTATTTTCACTGTCATTCCATCCACAAGTAACACAATGGCAGAATGTATGACTTTTGGTCATGGGTTTCAAACGCTTGCTGTAATAAAACCTGGACCATGGTCTAATATGTGTCAGTTTAGGAGTCCTGAATGTGAAAAAGTTTGCCACTCCTATAACCTACTACCTTAAGACTGTGGAGTTGGGGTGGTTGATGAGCCTTTACTGTGTAGACTTTTATGTTGTGTCCTGTGGCAAACCAGCAATTAATGGTGTTTTTTGACAGTAATCATGACCTTTCCAAAAATTACACCAAGAGTTTTAAATGCCTAACCTTCACCATACATTACGTGCCATAACCACTATGTTTCCCTAATCATGACCAGACTGTAGTTGGTATGAGCAGATATTGCTGATAAATGGATACAAAAAAGCTAAATTCAGGGTTTTGATGAACTGTCCAATGTGGACATTTTGACAAATAGGCTGAAAAGAATATGACACTTAGTAGGTACATACAGAAACTTAAACTCAAGACGTGACAGCACTAAACCCACTTTGCCGAAACACAACAGAAATAAAAGCCAGAAACCAAACATGCCAAAATGAAAAATTATAAAAAATCAGGTCCTTTTTACCTCCGGTTTAATTTACTGCTCTATTCCTGAGCACTATGTATTCACCTGCACCTCAGTGATTGAAGTTGAAGTGTGGGAAAGTTTCAGGCACGGTATTTCTCTTTGACTGACAACGTTGCCTTCTCATTGTGAAAGCTGTCAGGCAGCATGTATTTACTGCTGGCCAGCTGTGATGACGCGAACACAACACTCTGGCAGCAGTCCCTGCTGCTACACTCCTGGTCAACACAGCAGGATAGCTTTCAATGCGCGTGTGTGTGTGTGTTTGTGGGCTGGGTCTGGGGTGTGTGTGTGTGTGTGTGTGGGTGTGTGTGTACTCTTGCGCATGCATCCATACATGTTAAGTGTTTATTAGAGAGGCATTCTCCTCCCACATCTGCAGATCACTCATCATCTGGGAGACGTCCCCCCTGCTTTCATCAAGCTGCATGGAAAAGTGGGAAATAATTAAGGGGTGAATAGAGTGAAGTGGAAAAGTATAGATGAGGTAGGAAGTACAGTGACACATGAAAGAGGAGAAGAGAGAGAGATAGCGAGTGATCGAGCTTTAGCTAAAGTAAGGAAAGCCAGCAATGCTTGTGGCGCGGTGAAGGCTCTACCGGTCACCATAGCAACCCTTTAAAGGCCGATCCCCAATGCAATTAGAGTGGCTTTGAGGCAGCCAGTCTGAGGGCAGGGAGTATGAAAAATAATGGCAAGAAAGAACAGACAGACTTAAGGGAAACAACCCAGCTGAATGAATGAAAACCAGCCATTATGTGACCAAGTGTGTCAGTAATTGCATGGGATAATTGTGGGGAGGCGTCCATTCTTCTACACCGGTTGTGGGAATTTTAATAATGAAGCCGCCTCTGGCAAAGCATGTTTATGGGTTTGTGCGCGAGTGTGTGTGTGCAAGCTAGCGCACACACACATTTATGTATGTCTTTGTGTGCTAAAGGGTCTAAGTATACAGTCGTGTAGGTTATTTATTGATACCTTTGACCACAGAGTGCAAAAGAAAAAGCAAACTTATACACATAAGAAAAGACAGAAGGAAAGAGAGAGAGGCAGGAGAGGTTTGATTCACAGCAGCACCGAGGGATGAGGGCTTGGGCTCAGGCCACAGAGGTGATATCAATGAAATTAAACCTCAGAACTCAGTAGTATTATTGCTTGCAGTCCTCTCTAAGCTCATTAAGCACAGAAGAGCACAACATATCCATACACAATGAGTACAAATTTCGTCGGCGGACACAAGCTGGTTTGTACCTACTGCTTGAATTCAGAAATAACTGTTCAATCTAACAATTTGGGCACTACTTTTTTGTCCACCATGAAAAAAAACACGTAAACTGAATATTACGGGTTGCTTCATGAGGGCCTCGGCTGTCCATCCCACAGGGATCACATTGATTAATTCATATTCACACTGCGGCTCACCTGCCATTTATTGAGCATACAGACTGATGCATTCAGGATTTCATATAAAAGCAATTTAGTACTCCATCACATGAACTGCCACAAAAAGCATGCAAACAAAACTCTTCTTCAATTAATTTAAATGTTAAATCATGAATGAAAATAGTGCAAGATTGAATACGCACAGTATCTTCACACCTGCATACAACGAAAGTTGTCAGTATTTGATTTGATTTGATCCTGTTAAATTGTTGGTCCTCCTCAAGACAAAGGCAACCGCCCAGGCATGAGGTGGCACGGTGCAATTTGCAGTGCATTAGCTACCAGAATCACCTCCACTGAAAAAAACACTTTTTCAGCTAAAAAGGCCTCCGACAAAAAAAATGAAATAAGACCAGAGATCAAGCAGCCTGTTCCATCAGAATCAGAATCAGTTTTGTTGCCAAGTATGTTTCCACATACAAGGAATTTGTTTTGGTGATTGGTGCAGTTGGAGGTTCTTGGAGGTTCTTGTAAACTACAGGTTTAGACAGTTTTAGTTTCTGCCTGTATGTGGGAACCAGGTGGACCATGACATGGTCAGAGTGGCCCAGTGCAGCCCGGGGGACGGCGTGATAAGCACCACTGATTGTGGTGTAACAGTGGTCCAGAGTGTTCCCCTCTCTGGTCGGGCAATTAACAAACTGTCTGTATTTGGGCAGTTCGTGACTGAGGTTACCTTTGTTAAAGTCACCAAGGACAATAACTAAGGAGTCTGGGTTGGTCCGCTGCACACACAGTATCTGCTGTGGCCTGTGGTGGGATGTAAACACCGACCAGGATGAATGAGGTGAACTCACGGGGGGAGTAGAAGGGCCTGCAGTTTATGATGAAAGTCTCCAGGTCAGGAGAACAGTGCTGCAGGATCACTGTCACGTCTCTGCACCAGCCACTGTTAGCATAAAAACAGATTCCTCCACCTTTCGTTTTGCCGGACAGCTCTGTGTCGCGATCCGCTCTGAAGAGCTGGAAGCCGGCCAGCTCCAGCGCAGAGTCCGGATCGATCCACACAGCCACGTCTCCGTGAAGCACAGGACGGCAGATGAAGAAAAGTCTCTGTTCTTCTGCACCAGTAGCTGAAGTTCATCCAGCTTGTTGGGCAGTGAACGTACGCTGGAGAGAAAGATACCTGGGAGCGGTGTGCGGAGTCCACGCCGGCGGAGACGTGCAAGCGCTCCGGCACGTTTTCCTCTCCTCCGGCGTTTCACTGCGAGAGCAACGGTCAGTGACCTCTGACCAAAATGTCCAATATTTCCACAGGTGAGTCGAGAAAGGTGGAAAAAGATCCACTGGAGTTGTTTCTCTGATGTTAATGAGCTCTTCTCTGGTGAAAGAGCCCCGGAAACCAAAGCAGAAAACTGGATTTACAAAGAAAATAAGGCAAAAAAATGCGCACCAAAACACCGGGGCAGCCATCCGCGGCGCCATGGCAACTGGAACGGACTACCAGCTAAAATCATGGTCAGCTGGTGGACATCCTAAAAGTTTTTTAAGTTTTAACCACCTCCATCAGAGTCATTCATGAAACCGTGGTCCCAGCTCATGAGTTCAAGGCTGAATTTTTTTCCCAGTCCAACCGTGGAGTCCATACTGGTCTGTCTTTACTGAGATGGAGAACCCCAAGAGCTGTTAAAGGCTCCAGCTTGACTCAGAACTGTCTTTTCTTCTCCATGTGTAAGTCACTTGATGCTACGTAATGTCACGTGTCTGTTTTCATTAGTGACAGCACAGTAGCGTGATAACGTTAGCTGACTTGCTGTTATTATTTTGAATTTCTGCTAATGTTGCTATCGCTAGCTGGCTAACTGTCAGCACTGGTGTCGAACACATCACTGCAATGCTAGCGATGGTTGGGGTTAGATTGTTTTTTTTGTTGGCTCTTGTGTCCACACTGACTTTATTCAGTTGTGCTGTTTCTGTGTAACACCTTGCTGACTGAGAAGGTGAAGGGAGGGGAGGAGGGGTTGTGGCCGAACAGAGGCCAGAGTCGTGCCTGATGAAGCATTTGTTCTGGTCTGAGATGCTGGTGGTCTAGTGCAACATCTAGTGGCAGTGACGATCGTTTACAGAACCTTTGGAGAGAAATGTTTATCAAATTGTTGAACAGCATCCGAAACCCCCTTCCTTGCAGAGTTTGGGTGGCTGCATCCAACAGTTCCAGTTGTGTGGATTTGAACTGTTCTTTCTTTTCCCATTCATCACGGAAAACAACTTTCATCACTTGTGTACAAAACTGTGTGCAACACCATGACTGCTTGTTCAGAAATGAGCCCCATTACCCCCACATGTATGAGTCATCACTTACATGATGGCAGGCTTTTTGTCCTGCATTCGAGTGTGGTCAAACAGATACAAACACTTTTGTCAGACAATGTTTCGTAGAAACTATTCCTCGCAAGAACACCTGAGCCTTGACTCTGCAATCATACAACCAATGACATGGATTTTCCCCTTTGTGACCTTCCATCCCACACGGAGCGAACGTGACATAAAAACACGACCATGTTGCTGAGATGGAAGAACTTTTTGTGACACAGCACCAGCTCTACTTGCTGGAATGGGGGGGGGGTCTCGTCATGAGGGGCAGTGTGAAATACTCTGGATGCCGACCTTATGAGACATGGACTGTGCTGCTTGTTGTACGTGCAGTGAGTCAACAGCGGCTCCACTCATGTGGGAAACGCTCAGAAGGGAAGCGATGAGGATATTTTTCACTGCACATCCAGGGCAAATTGATGGCTTGTGTTGCGGCCATAGCCTACCGAGTGTTTATAATGTAGCATTTGCACTCCACTGCCCCGATCTTGCGACCCCCAAAGGGAATTGATTTCTGCCGCTCCGCTGCCCTCTCTCTCTCTATCTTCACGTTGTTTTCCTGTTCTCTCTCATTCCATCCTTGATTTTTCCTTTTTCTCTCATCTTCTCTTCCCCTTCTGCTCTTTCTTCTCTCTGTACTTTTATTTCACGCGCGCACACACACACACACACACACACAGAGAGAGAGACACACCAATGTCTTTATGATCCTTCTCTGTCTTCATCATTCTTTGTCCTTCATTTCATTCGCTCTTTTGTACCCTTTGCTCCCTCTGGCTCTCCTGTCATGCCCGCTAGTTTTATTGTTTTATACAGTATCTCAAAGCCCCAGCTAGTCTTCGCTTCTCGATTCCTCCCCACACGCTCTCCGCTCCCAGTTTCATCTCAGCTCTGTACTCGTTTTTTTCCATCATCCTTCTTCTCTTCCCCTCTCTCCTGTGTTTACACCCTCCATCTGTCTAATCACTCAATCGTCTCCTTCCAGTCTTTTCTCGCTGTTTGTCTTCCCGTTGCCTCTTCTATTTCTTATTTCCTACCCCTCCTCTCTGTTTGCGCCTCCGCCACCGAGTGTTATCCCTTCCTCCTCTTCTCCGTCTGTCTCTGTGTACTGGGTCCTGTCCTCAGCCCACAGCTTGGTTGACAAATGGATTATCTTTCCAAAGACACCACATAACCATCTCCAGACCTCTTTATTTAACCAGCTACAGCTATTTCATGGCTGTCATTTCTGCAGATTGCTGCTGGCGAGGTGATACCCCGCAACAAACATGCACACACGTGTTTTAGCTGCAATTTTCTTGCCCTTTTTTTTTGACGTTACAAGTCTTTTCACATATCTCAGCATCACTCTTTACATGTCTTAACTCTGACTAATGTTCTGTACTCCCTCTTAGTTCAAGTTTAGTTCATTCAAGTTATCGATATATTTAATAGAAAAGATTAGTGTAAAACAATAAATAAGTACAACTGTCTCACCCTTATTATTTCATCTATATGATTTAAGGAAAGCAAATTTGTTTCATGCTTTTCTTCACTAATGCATTTGTTACGTGACCTGCAGTGACCTCCCTCTCAATCTTTAGCTTATTGCTCCACTCAGACCCAAATATTAATGGGAAGAAGACCCCAGATGGGCTCTTCTGGTATTAGAGACATATTACCGAAGAAGTAGGCTGAAATGAAAGTATATTATTCAGCGCAGGCGGCGAATTGCGCCCTGTACAATATTGGATAGGTTAGCTCAGGTGGTTAAGGCATTTCAAAACTGCCCTTTCGTGGTGAATAATTTAGCATTTTCACAGTGGAGGCCTCCAGTAGAGGCTCGGGCACGTCACACCTGGCCCATATTTCTGTCAGGGAAAAGTTATATCAGCTGCGGAACTGTGAACTTTAATCATGACACCAATTGACCTGACATTTCTCACAAGCTGCCTCGGGAAGTACATTAAAGACAAGATCTAGAAGTAATGAAATTAGAGACTTGACCTGTGTCCTCTTAAAGATGGGGTTCCTTTATTAATTTCATTCATTTTCTCCTTATTTTCACATATGTGTCCCCATGTGGGTGTGTGTCATTAACCAGTGTATAACAGAAACAGGTACGAGATTCAGCTACATGTTACGCAACTAAAGATCTTTCCCAAATTATGAATGAAAAAATGGCTTACAAAACCAGTCTTTCCAAGTAACTCATTGTGTCTCTGCTTTTCTGTGCTTCTGGCATGTGTGTGCATCAGTGTGTGTGAAACCTGCACCTAAATTGCTACATTGCCCAACGGCGTGTATTTGTTTTTCAACACAGGATTAAAACATGCCCACTTGCATATTGGTTAGTGTTAGGGTTATGGTCAAGCGGCAACCTCCGAGGCAGCCAACCGGGAAGTGACAAAAACTACAGTTCTATAAATGGCCACTTGAGGCTGGCTCCAGATGTGAGTCAGTCCTCACAAACTCCCATGTTAAAACGTTTACAGCAGAAATAAACATGTTTACAGCCTGGTATAAGAAACAGCTGTGGTCTCTATAGCTAATTTCCCCCTTCATGACAACTGTACAGGGCTGAATTGTTACTTAACTCGATTGTTTAAATTTCATTAACGCTTAAGGTTCTGCATAATTGAGGGCGTGCCACTTTGAGTGACAGGTGGTGACGTCATGGATTCTTGCCTCAAGCACTCACCCAAGTCTCAGCTACACATGCCCCCCACCTCTTTGCCCATTTTTTGATTAGCTGGGAGTCAGGCAGAGTCAGGCATTGCCAAGATGGTGACGGTGGAGCAGCCTACTCTGAGCTTCAAAACTGCTCTTCGGAAACCTGTGGGTGATGTCATGGAGGCTTCATCCATCGTTTTTTACAGTGATTGGTTATGGATAGGGCTTCTGTCACTCAGTCAAGGTGTTTGTAATTTGGAAGTAGGCGTAGCTTCATCTAAACTGTGTTGGAAAAGAGATTGACGCTGCCCAATGACATGCCTGGGTCAAACCTTCTGCAACACTCCCACACTAAAAGTAATATTCGACTAGCAGGTACAGCGCTGCCTGATATCCTCAGCCTTCAAAGCATGTATTTTATATCATGGCTGGTTAGTTAGTGTTAGCTACTTAAAAATAACTTTAGCTGATATTTAGTCAGTCTTATTGAAGCCATGAATTCTAGTAAATAAATTCATTCTCTGTAGGGACCAGCTGAAAAATGATCTAGTGTATCACTTTTCATATTTACTATTTTGTTTGTAGCAAAAGACATAGTTTCCTGGGGCGTTTCTGATACAGTATCTGAGACAAAAATGAAAGAAGCAATTGATCCACTTCGCTAGTCAATTCCCAGATGTTTTTCATAAATGCTCAAGTTTGTTTGCCGCTTGATATATTTGATTGTTGCTCCATCTTTGGCATATGCAGAGCACAACGCATACTGATACAGAAAAGCAAATGCATAATTCAAAAGGAGCATTTTCAAAGCTGCAAGACCTGGGGCAGCAAATTAGCTGCATGGATTTTTGATGCCAGGGTTGTGCTATACATTCAGTATGTATCTGAAATAGTGAGATGTATACAAATCAAGAAAAGGGGTTGTGTGTGTGTGTGTGTGTGTGTGTGTGTAGGGATGAATTTCTTTTAAAGTGCAGCATCAGTAAGGCCATGCTTTCTCTTTGCCATTTAATCTCCATGTCATTATCGAGCCACCCCTGCATGGCCCGTGTGTGTCTGCGTGCGTGTGTTTCTCTCTGCCTCTGTGATTATTATATATTGCATACATTAGAGGATGGATGGCATGTTACTGTGAGGGATTCACAGCAGAGGGAGCAGGAATTGCAGAGGGAGTGAGGAAGATGGATGGAGAGGCATACAGAATGGACCATGGAGGAGCAGAGGGGAGTAAAGCTGTGATGATTTCTTTGAAGGGATGGGTGGGATACAGTCTGTCTGGGACCTAAAGAGAGGGGTATAACACATGTGGCCCAGACAGGTGCTGCGGTCACAGCCATAGACTGAGTGAGAGACAGAGGTGCTGTGAAAAATTGATGTGCCCTACTTACAGCAGCTGAGCAGAGACATGAGCGGGAGGGTGGGAGGCTGGAATGATGTTAGATTTTGGAAGCGAGCGAACCATGTTGTGTTTTTTTTCTTCTTTTGTGCATTACATCACGCCAATTTGTTTCTGGGTGTGGGTGTGCTCCTGTAACTCGTTTAGCTTCATGTTCAGCCAACATGCAGCGCTACTTTGTTGCTCTGCGTTTTTTTTTTTCTCCAACATCTGTGCATGTGATTTGCTTTCAAACCTGCAGTTCTTCACCGTAGTTGCTCTATTAATTTTACAGGCTAAGCTGTAAACTAGCCAAAATATAAAGATGTTCTCTTTTTTTTTTTTTTTTTTTTTACACAAACACACACACACACACACACACACCACTCTGGAGGCCTGGGCAATGCAGGCTCTCATTAGCCCGTCTCACAATCTTCGGCACTGTTTGACCAAGTGGAGCCCTTTATCTGCTATCCTCCTATTTAAACGAGGTGGGGAGAGGAGCTGGTCCCAGAAGGAGTCAGCAGAATGGAAACCCACCGCATGTTAATCAACAGTCCCAAACTCCACAAGAAACAACTAAGGAGCTCTGCCGTTTTAGCCCATTTACTCCAAGGAATATCTTAACGACCAAAAAGGATTTATGGAGGTTTATGTTGTAGGCCACACTGGGCGTTCAGTTTTGCATTTATGCTGTTCTCAGCAGCACTGCTTAATGCAATGTAGTGACCATGACTCACCTGAGGGCTGAGATAACTATCACAGAAACCTGGCTCACAGCCTTTAACTCTCATGTCTCCACTTGTTAGGTGGGTATGAATTGATGTGTGATATTGAAGGAATTTGAGTCGTTCCCATAGTATCGGATTTCCCTTTCACCAACAAGTCACCTGTAAATCAGGCGTCACTTCTTCACCCTCCCCCTCTTCTTGCATTTATTCATCTCTGTCCAGAGCTCCACGAGTGGCAGCGGTCTCGTTTGATTGACAACACAGCCTTCGCCTGTTACCAGAGAGCTGATCTCTCAGATTTTCATTATTCCTCCTAATAGCGTATATATAATGGGGCCATGGGTGTACTGTAATACGTGCTACCAGCTGACAGAAAGGGAAAGATACATCAAGCCGCAGGCAACAAATTGGTACAACCTATTCAAAGCTATAATTACATAAATTGAACATACTGTCATGCAAGGTGACATATAATGAGAACATGCTGTTATGATGGACAGATGTGAACATACATCGGTGCTATGGCTTTGACTCAGTTGCTACTGTTTGAATTGTACATTCACAACAAGCTGCTAAAGTAAGTTGCTAAAGCCCTGCCTTTACCTTTGGCCTCCCAATGGAGGTAAGTTAGATACAAGGGTCCCTTTTTGGTGTAGAGTTGTCCTGACTACAGCAGTGTTTGAAACCTAAATACTTTTTGGTAGAGAATAAAATTTGTCCATAGCACTAAATACTGTCACGTACAGGAAGCTGCCAGGAAACAACTGTACTTATTTTTCAAATAGATAGTTTAATGATTAAATTTAAAGTGTTGCCAAATTTAAGGCTCAGACACATGAGCATTTAAAAGTGAGACATTTTGCAGGGAAACCAGTTAATTTAAGTGGAGTCGCTGCAATCAGTGAATGCACTCAGGGGAATTAGGTATATCTGGATAGACCTTTTCTGTTCAACTCTGATGATCCTGGTCTGGTGACAAAGTCTCGACACTGCAAACTATACAGCAACATAACAGCAAACCCTGACACAGGGCCCTGAGATTCCAAAAACAGAGGAGGCTTTAATTGTGTTGCACTATCCAGTTTCTTTAGACAGTGATGAGTCAGTAGAGATAGGTGTATTGTCCTGTAAGCAACAGAGCTAATGGGAAAATAATGGGACCAAGCAAACGAGGGCCTTTTGTTACTGACTCATGATACCATGTTCCATTCCTCCATAACCATTGTAGGTGGCTGTGTCCTTGCACTGAATGAATGTATGGGTCAGTGTAGCTTGTAGTGGGAAGCACTTTGAGTGGTTGACAAGAAATTTACCATTTGCTCAGTAGTTCACCAACTGCTACTGCTTGTGTTTAGACAACATTTGAAATCAAAATGGTATTTGCTAAATGAAAAATACAGCTTGAAATTTCTCTTGGTAAGTTTTTACATTGGTACCAAAATGTATTATTTGGCCCCAGTCATGATTACAGAAAATTCAATGCTCCCTCTTCTCTGTTGCATAGCTCGGTATAACAGTAGGGTTTGAAATTGTAATCCCGGGGTTGGAAAATGACTCAGAGCTTGACTGTGACTCAGACAAATACAAACCAGCCAAATACTGCTGTTCGGCACAGCCATTAAAAAATAAGAAATATCCAAAACCAAAATTTTTTATTTTAGTTGGACAGCATTGACTGATTGGGAACACATTCAGGAAATATGTCCGTTTTCAAATGTTGTAATTACTGACAGCACAGGCTGTACCACGGTTTTCCTGTGCTAATAATGCTTCTAATGAGGTAACGTCCGCCAAACAGGTTGCAGCTTACCATAAGTTACATACTAGTTGGATACAGTATGAAACTCAGGTGACTGAGAGGATCATTTTAGCGCCTGCCGTCTCTTGCTAAAAGTCTTTATCTGTATTTTTATGTTTGTCCATCTGTCTCACTTTCACAGCGCTATTGAATAGGCTCATTTTTATGAGGGAGAAAGGCATGCTGGGTAATTGAAAGGGGGCAACTGGCACGAGTCAAACAGATGGAGATGTAGCACACGTAGCAAGTGTGTGTGTTTGTGTATGTGTGTGGGGCGGCGTCTGGCAGGAGTCAAACGGCTGTGGATTTATCAGCTCTCCAGTGAAGGCCAAAAGCATGAGCTTGCCAGATCCAACCCTCCCCACATCCCCCACCACACACACACACACACACACACACACACACACACACACACACACCATGCTGTACATCTTCCAATACCCCCACCCCCGCCCCCACATGCCTGTCTTTATATAGGTATCTATTTTTTGGCGGCTTGTTGTTTTGTTTTCATCCATCCATCCCTTTATCCCTCCATCTTTTTGTAGTTTCTTGGACGGACTCTGAACACTACCTGTCACTCCTTTCTCAAGTACCCTTCCCTTTTCCCTCTCTCCTCACATCTCTCCGCACTCTTCATCTCATCCCTCCCTTCGTCTTTTTGCTAGTTCGTCTTTGCCATTGGCATTCTCTGTCAGGTAACAGATGCCAAGCCAGAAAGAGAGAAGGAGACATTGAGAGACGGGGAAGAAGAGAGAGGGCAAAGCTTAATGTTTCGTTGCCCTTGTTTTTTAAAGGAAGGTATTTTCCATTATCAACAGTCTAACAGGTTCCTGGTCTCAGTCATTTTGCTTTTTTTCCCTCACTGTTTACTGCTGGGTATCAGGGCCCACACAGTTAGCGCCATACACACACACACACACGCACACACACACACATATCTCTTTCATGCTTCAATGTGCACGCACAAACACACAAACAAACAGTACACCGACATTTAATTCAACAAAAAAAAGTTCTGTCACCCAAAACAAATATGGTAAAATACACACAGCAGGTTTGTGAAGTTTTAACGGCTGAATTATTCGGCAAAGCTGGACAACTGGAGGTCACTTTGCTGCAACTGTACTGCTGCTGGGAAGACTCCTCCAAGCTGCTATCCTCTCCTTGACTGTTCATTGAAGGATTTAAAGGAGCTTCTTCAAGGCGCGGAGGAAATAATCCAGTGCTTCCGTAATCCTGCGTGGATGTACGCACTCAACCGGTCACTCACACGCGCGTGCATATTAACATCGACATAGACACACTCATACAGACACGAACACCTGCTGCAGGTGTTCGCCGTGTTTCTGATAACCCGCAGAAACGCTCCGCCAGTGTGTGACAATCATTTACCGTCTTCATTGCGCTCTTTGTGGCTCCGCGCTGAACTAGATTTGTCACATGTGAACTGAATCTTCGATGGTCTCCCAGGGCTTTTGAAACACTCTGAGATCTTCTGACCTTTTCAACTCCTTTAGCTTTTTTTTTTCATCTGAAAAAAAAAAAAAAAACTGAATAGGCTTGTCAATCAGCCTTAGCGGGCCACCTGGAAATCATATGATTATGTTGGAAATACTTTGTACGCCATCACTTTTGGAGTGCAAAAAATGAGAAAACACTGAGGATTTGTCGTCCATATGTCCCAGGCATCTTCTCTCTCGTGAATTTTGCTATCAACCTCACTTGGAACTTGGACTTGTTCTCCCTACTTAGTTGAAGGTGACTTTTCCGTCCCTCTCCCAGCCTAATTGTGGTTGAGGATGAGCCATTTGGCATCACAAGAACTGTTTTATTTTCTGACTGTCGATTGGCTAAGCTTCATGGATAAGACTTGATATGAGGACAACAAACGGCTCAATATGTTTGAAAGTGACTCCAGAGAGGATTGAAGACAAAGACGCAGGATATGAAAAGCCCTCTTTTAGGTCTCTGTTATGCCATACTGCACAGGGATGGAGAGAGGGGAGGGGAAGTGTGCTGTTTCTTTTTTTGTTGTTTTTGTTTTTTTTTTTTGCTGTCTCATACTTTTTAAAAGTTCTGCAGATTCAGAGTCAAACAGAAATCCGTCCATTGCTTGACAGAAATACCAGGACGGTATATCCCATGCAAACACACACACACACACACACACACACACTGAAGAATAGCCCAGATACTCCACAAAGCAGGCAGTCTGAGTGTCAGAGTTTAGAAGTTTAATTGGCCAATGTGTCAGTGGAGGAACAGGGTGTGAGAGAAGTGTGGACAAATTGCACAAAGAGAGCGTATCAGACTCCAAGCTCGCTTTGATTTACAAAGTGTTAGCGCCAAAGATGTGTCAGTTCCCTTTGTGTCTCTGAGAAAGGTGTGTAACGGTGTGTGGAGCTGTCCTTGTGTTGCATGTGGAGGTCGTAAAAACCAAAATGGTCACTTTCTCACTATAGGACGTTAGAATTACCTTGTCATCACTAAATGTTTGGGCTGGCTTCGGTAGCTGTTGAGCTAACCGCTAGTAGGCTAGTGCTAGTCAGGCGCTGTCCGAATGAGGATGTTCATTTTATTTTCACCATACTGGGACAGTAATGAAAGTGAACTGCGCAACACAACTAATAAACTACAATAGCGTCCCTCAGCTTGACCTCTCACTCTGGTCCTCCGTTACCTGAATTGTCAGCACTTAGCAAGCCGGTTTGCTATTGGGCAACAACATGACAATAAGTTGTGCGGCAAGTGAAGGTTGCATTGATTCAATTGGAATTAATTTTCATCATTTAATATGCTGATGTGACTATTTCTTTATGGCAAAGTTGGGCACATAGTGGGGAGTAGCATTAAGGTTCGGTGTTAGAGATTGGATGCCGTCAATGGAAATCCTCAGTACACGAATACAAACCTAGCTTTTGTGTGTATGCGTTTGCGCGTCAGCACAGGCACTGAAGGGTAGGAGGGCTCCCTGAAGGAAAGACCTCATTCCACGGCCTTGCCTGACGATATTACTGCCACAAATCAGCCCTCCCACACCGCTGAGAGCAGCAAATAGTACACACTCACACGCACAAGCACACTCTCACAGACGCCATTGACTAAGGGAAAGTTTTATTACAATCTCTGCCTGATACAGCTCCCCTGCTACAGTCAGGACTGCGTGAGAGTGGGCTCAGTACTCTATACCTCGTTTATGTAGCGCGTGCATTACGTGATTATGCCTGTATTGGGTGAAATTGTGTGTTTTATTAGGATGCATATGTACATGTGAGTACTGGTTTGGCCTGTTTGCTCAGTTGGGAAAACAGATTGCACACTATCTGGACAGAGATGCGCAGTGCAGCAACGGAGAAAACAAAACGAGTCTCAATCAGTTGCATCAGTCTGCTGTCTTTGACACTGTTGCCATTTGCAGAGCATTTAAAACAAAGCCTTTAATGCTGTACGTGACCTTTTGTATATTTTGCTTCAGATTATAAAGGTCGGTATTTTTTCATGTAATCTCTGCAAAAATCTGTGATGTCTTAAAAGGCTTTATTATAACCATCCGACATTTCAACATGCAGATTTTCACTGGTATTTGAAAACTGCGATTAATATTGTTTATATTATATGTCCGTACAATATAGCTTTCCACTCCTTTTAGAATACAGAAAATAAAAGAGGCTAGACGACAGGGAAGCTCAATCCCATAAACCAGGTGGTGTCTGTAATCATGGAGCCGTGATCAGCTAGTTAAGCCATTTCTCAGTGATGATAGCTCATCCCAACGGCGGATCACACTGGATCGTCAAAAGATCCACTTATAAACCTGGGTGGTACAAAAGAGGGCTCTTAGTCATCATCATCCGGCTGTTCTAGATCCGCCAGAACTCAAGTTTCTCTCTCTTCTGACATTATACTTTTTGTGTATCTCTGTTAAGGGGGGGGGGGGGTGGGGGCAGTAAGAGGAAGGAACAAAGGTGCAACCGATGGAGAGAGACAGTGAGAGACAGAAAGAGACCGCTGAGACCCACCGAGTCTCTTTCCACCTGCCGTGTTAATGTAACTGGACGGAGAGGGTGTCAGACAGACTGATGTCACAGTCGTGTCCATCACATGTACTTCCCTCGAAGTTGTTTAGTTGGACACCCAACTTGAACTCAAGCATGAGCTTTTAAAGTTGAAAATACAGGCAAGCTTGGAGGAAGGTAAAGATGTTGTTTTCCTCTTCCTCCCCGAAGGAATTCTCAAACTCTTTTACTCAAATTCCGTGGGTTATTTTCGCTCAGTTAAGTAATGATGAAGGGATTTCCTCATGGACTGATGAGGTAATAAAATATAATATTGCAGCAAACAACACAGACAGAGAGCCAGAGGATTACACTTTTAAGTGTAAGTAATGGGTTGCAGCTCAGTTCATCAGCTAACAGCACAAGCAGTGTTGTCGGATAGATACTGAAATGTTGATACTTCAGATTCTAAACATTTCTGTTCTAGGATCAATTCCCACATTAAAAGATTGATACCTTAATTCAGTAATTTGGGGTAAATGTGTCTTTTATCATCAATAGGGACACAGTAGAAAGTAACAACGCTTATCACCAGGATCTCATCTAAATAATAACCTAGTTGATAGGAACTACTTTTCCTTCCGCCTGTCATAGTCATATGAACCACAGCTCTATAAATACATGAGCCACTGAACAGAGTGTTGACACTGATGATGGCCAAAAGCAATCCCAAGTCTGGAACTTCTTCAGCTCTGGGAACAACAACCACGCAGTTTGTGATGTGTGACCTCGGAGTTTCTGAACGTGACCACTCGTCTGTGTTTGTGGTGTTGGTGCCTTTAGGAGGATTTTTTTTTTCTAAATACAAATATTGACAATTACTATGGCTTGCAGTTAATTGATTAATAGAATGAGAGGAAGTCTGTGCTCCTGCTTTTTGAGGTGTTAGAAATTTCAGTGACTGCGCTCTCCATATATGGCTTGTTACTTAGCTTGTTAACTAGCAAATTAGCCAGTAAATGAATTAGTCTTGGGTTAGCCTTTAAGCAAGATGCCCAGACGCTCAGTTATGCTAATGATGCTTACAGGAGAGCATGCTTGCCACAGTTATTAAGCATTTTCAAGGGAGCCTGAAAATTCAGATGCTTAATTCATAATTGTGTGTCAATTCACATGCAACTTCTAAGTTTCTTGGTCTGTGGGACATCTTCTTTTGATCTTGAAGGTGCTAAATGGTGCACTGAAAGTACATTCTTTATTATTAAAGAAAGAGAAAGAGTAGTCTGATGTCTTACTTGAAATGGTTATAGCCTACTTATTATTTCCCCTCTCTGAACATATTAAGCTTTCATATAAAGTATCTGCGTCGTATCAGTATCAGCGATACAAGCCTGGGTATTACCTGAGATTGGATCGGAAAGGAAATCAGTGGTATCGCACATCACTAGGTGCAACTGTTAAAACCATGGGCATTAAAACCTCAAGTTTTTGCTCAAAAAAGTTACACATTGTCAAGGTTGCTAGGCGACAGGAGCTGCGCTTTGCAATGCAAAGGTAAGGGTGGGCACAGCTGGTGATGCAAAGCAACAATCCTCTGTGGGCCAGCCTTCGTGGTCTACGGTGGCTAGGGAGGGCCACACCTTTGCTGACCATTCCTCATTCCTGTGAATGCTGAGGTGAAACATCATTCCTGTAACACTGGACACTGGATCGTGAGGAATGGACTTGACTTTTCCAGTGGTAGACCAAATATGGAATTTATGTATTGTGCAGTTTCATACAGTTTGCCTCTGATTATTAAACTAGTAAAAAATAATCTCCCCTGCCTGAATGTCCACTGTGTGGTTTTCTAATCTGGTCTGTGTCTGCATTTAAAAATTTAGGACTGTTATGCACTGAATTGAATGGTTTGTATTGCTACAATGATTCCCTTCAAATTTACGCACATACACACAGATTGCCACTCCGTGGTCATGCAGATGCTTCCAACAGCATAATAAAAGCATAATTTAAACAGAATAATTCATCGGTTGTTTGTTGACTGAAGCCTGTGATACTGTTCATAGTCCAGTATGTAATTTTTTTTATGAATGCATATTAACACTTCTCACTGTGAGTGTGTGTCACATCCACAATAACTTTAGATGTCTGATTCTCTACAAAAAGAAAAAAACACAGGTTTGCAGGAATGAAAGGGAGGAGATCTGTTCATCCAAGCAGAGCTCACTCCATCTGGGTGCAGTCAGCCCTCTGTTAGCCTCACTGCTTCACCAGGCCTTGATCCATGGGGAGAGGGCTGCTGTACTTTGGTGGTGGTGCAGCAGTCTTCTTCGAATCGATTTGGCTAAGTGGCCATTTATTTTAATTAGCTAATAAATAGACTGTTTGAATGGGATGGACGAGGGGTCGTTTGACTTGACGACGTTTGGAAAGGAGCAATAGAGCTAAGTTTACTGGAGAGCAGTTCCCCAGTTGCAATGAATCAAACAGTGCATCCCACTGGGTTTCTACTGCAAGAGATACAAAGCAAATGCAGCTCAATGACAGATAAAATGAAGAAGTTACCAAAGTGAGAGATCCAAGACAGAGGGCACAACGGAGAGTGTTTCCAGACTTTTAAAGCTTTTGCAGTCTGAAGGATTGTCCTGACTCCCAGCATGTTCTCTCTTCTCATCCCAGGCTTTTCGATCAGAGTAATTTTCATTTTTCATTCCATCAGCAGTTCGTGCACTCCCGTGCAACCATAAGTGGCCAGGTATAGTCGCTGCACAGTACGTCACTATCAGAGTAGATGTAGAAAGCAATTAAATCCGTCCCCTGAACAGCGATTGTCAAACTTTGAATTTCTCCACGTTAAGCACATTAAGGGTGTAATGTAATAAGAGTGATGCACGGCATTTAACAAGTGTGGAGGATTAGCCTTTCTAAAAACAAAAACACAAGAACAACATTGTAAGTTTATCTGCTCTAAAGAAAGCTGCACATGTTAGCATCCCTGAATAATTGGCTTATTAGGAACACTACGAGGCATTTCATTAGCTAACTGCATTTTGTTGTGTTTCATGTTACTTAAAAGAATGTCGAGTCACTGTGGGGTATTTACCACCACATGCAAGCTGGTCCTGGATAGTATTATATCGAAATGTAGGCAAACGTTAGCAGCTCTGTCCTGCCCTTTACTGAATTTGATGAAGTTAACTCCAGCAAACTCAAGAAGATGTTACATTTATCAGTCATATCAGTTACTTCTCATCCAAAAAGCCTTTTCTTTTGTAGCCTTTAAACTGACAGACTCAAAATTAGGACAATAAAGCATTAATCTAAGCTCATCTTATTTTTCCAACTACGTAAGTGAAGCGGTGAAACAGGGTTCTGAGAGAATGAAATAACAGCCTTATTAATTAATTAATTTTCCCTAATCTTTCTTACAATACAGGGACTGACTAATACTACTGTACTCTGACATTTTGCTTCAGTATTTCAGCATGTAACATTTAAAAAATCTGCCAGAAAAACTGGATCTAATGGTTGCTTAATGAGCTAGCTAGCTGCAGCTGATGAAATCTACCGGGGAGAGTTGTCATCAGCCGCAAAATTGACGGTTGCTGGCTAGAAGTAAGGGGTCCGCTTTTGTCTTGCTCTGTCTGGAATCGGGCATTGTTATTAAATGACAAATAATTTTGAGTAGTAAATCTACAACTGGAAGGCCAGTGAGTAGTGAGTGGCCTGTCACACTACTGAAGGGTCAGGAACCTGAACATCAATAGGAATTACACAGGTTTTGTCTGTCAGCAAGGTCAGCACATCGCACACCTCCAGTGGAGATCGGGCAAATACATACACTGTTTGCAGAAGGCTTGAAACAATGACAGGTGTGAAAACATGAAGCCCTCTGTTGCACAGGCCTGCTAGAATGAACATTTAACCAGCTGTTCTCTGTAGGTTGACAGAAGGTATGTGACATGAGAAACTTGTAACATCTAGCTTTCACACTGACGTTTAAATAAGAACTGAGAATACATAGTTTGCTGTCTTCTCAGAAGACAGACATTTAGCATACTCTCTGTATGCAGATGGTTGAGTAAACAAAAGCTTTGTAGAGTTTGAGAGAGACAATAAAGGTTAAAACAATATACATGTAGCATATCTGAAATGCGTGCTGTGAAAAATCTTTACAACACCAGCAGTTGTGCTCCAGATCTCCAGCTATTTTATTAAATTAAGTAATAAAAAAAACACTGAGCTTAAAAAATTTAATTGCAGACAATGCTAAGACAACCTAATTCTGCACCAATAGGAATAAAAATTCATGAGTGTGCTTTGAACTCAGGGTGAAGTTACATTGGCCGAGCTACAGCTAAACAAAGCACAATTAGTAATCAGTGGAGCGAGAGTGGGGAAACTGCACAGCTTTATGAAAGGGGGAAGGAGATCAGAGGGAAAGGGGCGCAAAAGGCAAACGGAGGCAGACTAAGCAGAGCAGATGGTTTCAGCGTTTTTGCCCGGGGCACTCCGAACACACAGAAATCCCTACAAGGAAGCAGAGAGATGATGAGTTGAAACACTAACTACACATCTGCACTTCCCCTCCTCCAGTGCTGCAGTAGGGAAGAGAGAGTTGAGAGGAGACTGGAGGAGTTCTGACAGGCATCACCAACACTGTGCTGCATTCAGTAGCCTCAGTGTTCAGAGCAATCTCAAGTTGACACACGGCATCCATCATCTCATGATATGTTTTACCAATATGCTTTCTTTCACATTTTGCTGAACGTATTGGATATTCTCAGTTTTTCTGTCAAGCAGATGTACTGCAACATTTAGACACATGCATATTTTTTAAGATGCAGTTCAGTGTTTGTGGGAGCGTTTCAAAAAGAAAACACAGCTGACCCGAAATCCAGCAGCTGAGCTCCAGCGTGTAGACCTGTTTGGCAGCCAATCTCCTCAGAGTCACTCCACCTAAAAGTACACTGTGGACGTACGCTCACACACACAGGCGCGTATGTGCTGCCTGGCTAAATGAATGGTGAATGATGGATGAGTGTGAGGCTCGGTAGTGTTGCCATCTGTTCCGACACGGGACAGAGAGAGTGAAGGGCTCGCGGTTCATTGAGCTTCAAGCCCATCACAACATTTAGCTCATCTACTGTATACGCTCCACTGACACCTGGATGGATTTGTGTGTGCCTGTGTGTGTGTAAAGGAGAGTCTACTGTATAAGACAGAGTCTCCATTGACTGATACTAGTCTCATCATTTAAGCAGAAATGATGATCATTTCAAATATGGTAATATCTGACTCTGTGAGTCCTTAGTCACACCAGAATCTCTACTCAGAAGCTGATCCAAAATCAATTTACTCTTTTTTTTCCCCCTCATTTAAAATCCCTCAGCGTCACACTGCCACACAGTCAATTTTCTCTGACTCGGCTGCCTGCGCCTTCTCTTGCACATGTGCCCCCTAAGTGCCTCACTCCGTCTCTATTACATGCCCTGCCATTCTCTCTTTACACCACAATGGTCACTCTAAACACAATTGCCATCGATTGCTTCATCTCTCCATTTTTGCCTCTCTCTGAGAGTTCGGCCCAGGTGAGTGGAATCACAGGTTTTGGTCAGGTTTCTGCATTACCTTAGATGGACTGATGAAAAGAGAAAACCATAAGTAAGGAGTAAATCTCAGCTTTATCCATTTTCATTTTCTTCTGTATTGTCCGACACATTTGAATACCAGCTCGATGATGATTCACACACACGATGACATAAAAGTGCGAGCTGCCACCCTATTACCAACCGATCAACAATATGACACACACACAAAAAAAGCCTTGGAAAGTCATATAAAGCACAACACAGTGCCATTTTGAGTGCTCAGTCTGCTGTTGCAGTGTTTGTGTGTGTGATGCAATCTCTCTCATCCCCTCACTTGTCCTCCAGATGACTGCAAGGTTATCGGAGGAGTGTCATGCCCAAAAGCCAGCAGACAGCTTTGCCCTTTACAACAAAGTATCAGTGCTAATCAGAGACCATGAGTATGTCACTGAACTTAAGTGTGTGAGTGTGTTTGTGTCACTGTGACCAACCAAGCATGGCTGTATCAGCGTCTTACATTCAAACACAGGAGTGTGTTACATCAAGTCATCATTTCAATGGGACTTTTGAGATCTGATCCTCTGTTATGAGGCCACGTCTCCGGGCCTCACATGGCCTGGAAATGTCTGTTATTCATCTTGCAGGGATATATTTATTTAATTTGTCCACGTGGACTTTTTGAGCTTCTCCTTGTCTTTGAACATGAGTGATTTAGTCCAGTTCAGCTTACATCTTGACCACTTTGTTTTCAAGGGTCATACATTTGTTTTAAATATCAGTTCAAATGTCTACAATATATGCACTGACCATTCGCTAAGCCCTACCTTACTTACATGAGAGGCAAGAGAGGGGTGTAACTGGGCACAACTTTAAGTTGTCCAAATCACAGAGGACCACACGAGATGCCAAAACGCGATGTTGGCAAGACGGCAGATCGTGTGAGATGCTTTGGTTGGTAAATGTGTGTTTAAAAAATGAATCAGTGGGCCTTCACAGCAGCTGGCAGCCAGGTAGCATGGCTAGCATTGTTAACATAACTGTGCCATGCATAAACACATTCCACCCTAGACAGGAGGGCACAGCGGCATGATGTAACATAAAGTGGACGTAACTCAAAGTGGGCGTAACTCTAAGTGGGCGTTTGCCGGCTGCAAATGGATCCTTTTACCTTACTTATTGCTGCTTTCCATTATCGTATGGTACAAATAGTTTACAATACAATGGTACGGTGGCAGATTTACCGGTCAGAATTATGATTTTTCAAACAATGGGTCCTTCCTTTTGGATATTAGCTTGCTAACTAAGCTAATGAAATGGCTTAAAAAAGATTTCTCAGGCTGAATTCTTAATGTTTTCACTCTGACTCATTTTGAAATGAAAATTGAAAATTGTAAAAGGCATCTTAAAAGGTGCCTGTTGGAAGTAATTCTCAGTTACTACTGGTAAGCTATTTAGCCAGACATGCTAATGTTTGTAGCTCAAAATAGAGCTGATAAAAACACTGTTTAATTCATTCTTTACACTTCTTAATGCTTTCATACAATTAATCTTAATTACTATGCACATCTCTTGCTTCACAACATTTTACAGTTTAGGGCTGCTGTTTACTTGCTATGCAATAGGTTTATATTCATTTTAGATGTAGGAGCTTGAAATAATCGGAGTGCAGGTTTCTATGTAAAAGTGAACAGGTTCTGATTTACATATTCATCACTTGAAATCCATACTGTACATTATGGGACACGGTGAACCCATTACCATGCTTAATTCAAGGGTTGTGAGATGAAAGCACTAATGCACAGCACTTTGCCATGAAAAGTACATACTTGCAAAACATATTCCAAGTGTTGCAATCTCCAATTTCCCATAAAATGCCTTGTCTATTTCAGTTTCACCTTTGTGGAGTTACGTGAGAGCTTATGAAGTGTTGAGAGTCAACAGACTAAAAACACTAATTCCCTTGTGGCCACAACATTATATGCTGTTATATTGAGGCTCAAATGTGACTCTGTGGTCTTTTGACATTGGAGCTATAAACCCAGGAAACTATTTGGAGAGTGCTGGTGCAAGGAAACGCTAAAGAATACAATAGACACTGTGGTTCAAGATCCATCAATATTTGAGGTGGATTTCTCTTTAGGAGAGGGCTTGACGGCCCATTATGATGGGATGGTGTCCAGGCTTATATAGGAATACCTTGGCAGTGGCAGCCAGGCCACCTTAAGATGAGATATGGCTCATCGGATTTTAGTTCATAGTGTTTGAAAGCATCCATAGCTGCCAGCAAATGCATCCTGGCTGAATGATAACAGTGCCTTTTGAAACAGTGTGAAGTCGCACCCCAAGTGAGGACTTTGGATGACATTTTAGGATTTACTCTCCCGTTCGACTCTCTCCCATTGTCTCATACTTTTCCAGGTGGACAGACTGGAACTTCAGTGCACACTCACCAAATGTGAGTTAGATTCTTGTTTCATCACACTCCTCTTTTTTTAAAGAGAGCCACTATGAATTTTTCTATGAGCCCCACCTCATCAGGAGCAACCTTGTCTCAGCTTGAAACTTGCTCTGGTGAAATAAAGGAAATCGCTGATGCTAGGCTAGAAAAAAAAATTGCCAGATAAAAAGGCAGCAGGCCAGAACAGAGGAGGGGTCACAATCTGGTGAGTCTGCAATGAGAGTTAGAAACTTCTAACACAGGCGTCAGCTTTTGTGATTGTAGATTTAAGAGAGGGCATTAATTGGAGGCTCGGTGCATACAGTTTCCATACTTAATCTTCTAAGTCCATTCAGATGTATGAGAGTGTGAATGGGCCTTGTGCAGAGTTTGAAAAAAACATATATCTGCTCCGGCTGCCATATGCATATTTGATGGTCTGGATCTCTCAAGGGTGGGTTAAGGGTCGAGTTTACACACTCTCTTGTGGGACCCACACTCTCTCTGCTGGCACTCTGCCCACAACCTCAGGCCGGGAGAGGAGAGAAAATCGGCAAAAGAGAGCAGAAAGAGAGGAGAAGGTTAATCTGAAGTCCGAAAGGCAGAGAAGTGGAGAAGTTCCATATTTAAATATGTACTCTGAGAAATTGCGCAGTATGCTACATGCTGTTTTTTAATCCTCTGTTAAGCACTCACTGTCTCTTTCCTCTCTTCCAACTGGCAATATTTCTCTCCTCCTTCATTTAACCTCCATCTTTTCTGCTAGCTGATGAACATCATAGGCGCGCTGAGTTCAGGCAATTTCTCATCCCAACTTTGTCTGTCTGGAGTGCTCTTCTCTTGCGCTGCTCATAGGATCAAAAATAACTGAGCTGCTGGCTTTGTTGTCATGTGAAGGAGAGCGGGGGGAGATGTAACTATACGCTATTTGAGAAACACTTCAGCTGTTAGCACTGTGCATAGTAAATGATGGTTTGTGGAGCTTGTGGTACGCGACTCTCACTCGATGAATTAATAAAACTACAAGAAGAAGAAGAGGTGCTGTATGGGCTGCAGGCACCAAGGCCTGAACTCATGAACTCATACTTTATAATGAGTGTTGCTGTGTGTGTGTGTGTGTGTGTGTGTGTGTGTGCGTGCGCATGCATTCTGTATGTGCATTCTGCGCATGCATGTCGCTGAATGTGTTTTTGTGAGAAATTGTATGCATGCTTGTTTGTGTCACTAGTTCCCAGCAATATTCTCATGCAATATGGATGTGACTGAGTGCTCTGAGTGGACTAGAAGAAATCATGTGGGGATGGGCAGCAAAGCAAGACCACAGTAATGTTATGCAAGGCTGCATCTCATGTGAAATGGTTCTGTAGTGTAAGGTTTAGTACACTGTCATTTTTGTCCTGAACTGTTCCGAAGAAGTTTTGCCAGCCAATGAGAAATGCATGAATTTAAAATAAGCAGCATCGTGCACAGATGCACGCAGCAGGCACGGACAGAGATAGGGTCTGGCAGCTTTCTTTGGCCAAATGTACATATTGTATTTTTGTATGTTTATGTGGAGAGATAGTCCTTATCTCCAACAGGTTCCAATCCCTACAACAACACACTCTTAGAAGCGTGGACACACATTCAGCTGCACAAACATGAATAGCTGTAAAAAGTTTGGCCTTTAGTATATTCATAGACTGTCAAGTATGACAAATCGATTACTGAAATAGCTCATGTCATCATATTGGAAATCTAAAGCGTTTCATGCGTGTGATGGAAGCAGAAATGACTCCATGATGTGAATGACACACATGGAGATTTGGTGTGTGTCTCTTTTGCGTGTGTCTTTGCGCGTGAACACTTCCCTGTGTGTTTGCACTTTGCTCCTGTGGAGTTGCTGACAGTGTGTGGATGTTCTTGCTCTGTTTAATGAGCAGATCTCAAGATTAACACAGGAAGATAATGAGAAGCAGCATCACAGGAAGAGACTGAGAGTGCCAAAACAGTTGTTCAAATTTTCAGCACCCTGCTAGTTTCACTGCACATCAGACTGGCTCGTGTTTCCATAACCTGCTTGTGGTCCGAAAGGCAAGCTGAGCACTTACCGGCTGGCTTCACATGCTAGTTATGACATTTCAATTCCTTATGAACAGACTTATTCGCCACTCGAAGCGGCATACAAATTTTCTACAGGGAGATCACGTCACCCAATCAGTCGCCTGTTTAAAACTGCTGAAGACAGTCCTCCTCTCTTCAGAGCACCACCTCCATTACAAGCACATCTCCTCACTGTTTGAATCACATACACACATTCTCACCTTCTTGGAGGGGTTAACCATACTGCATGTAACATGAGCCAAGGTAGCTACTTAGCTTTCAGAATTTAGTCTTTTTGCTACCAGCGGGAAAGTTAGAGACGAACAACCATCACTTGATGTACAGTATTTGTGCTCCTACCATCTCCTCTCTGATCAGACAGAGCATGATTAAGATGATTAAGCTTAGCTTGAGCAATTTATGAGACTCTCATGCACAGACATGAGAGTGGTATGAGAAAAAAGGAAACAGTTAATAACAAAATGCTTATTTCTGTGGCACAAAAAAATGAAAATGCAAAAAGACCATAGTGTAGTCTTTGCAGGTATTTGATATGAGTTGCACAAAAGCAAAGATAAATGACATGAATGGAACCAAAAGACAAACTAAAGGAGATACATGAACATTCAAATTAGCTTTTGCACATCAGATAGCCACAGTGCGGCCCACAGACTGGATAAGAGTTTTCACCTCTCGTATCATCTTTTATGTCTCGTTTCTGAAACATCATGCAATCGGTGTCATGGAGAACAGCGAATAATAAACAGGCATCAGGTAGAAATTACATCATGAACACATTCAGAAACAATATTTTCATGTTACTAAGTAACAAGGTAGGAGCCAGACCTAGCATCTAGCAGTGTCAAACAGAAAATACGCCCTCAGCCTCTGCATAATTGCAGCGCATGGTTATAGTGCAACTTCATCAACAGAAGTTCTTCCCTTCTCAAACATAACATAATTGCTAAACCAAATTGCTTTCATAAGTTGCCAGGTAACGTGTAGGTAACAGCAACCTTTTTTTATCCACCAATCCTTTGACATTATGTGAAGACTGAAAGAGATCTTACACTACAATTTAAGAGGCCCGGATCCTGTAGCAACTGTTTTTACTGAACACCTTCATCTCTTTGTTTTGCCTCACTCCTAACAGAGCTCTCCCTCAGGTCTTAATGCATTGAGACAGATTCTTTTAGATCACAGCCACGTAATACAGCAGGATCTTCACAGAACAAATTCTACGCTAATCCCTGTATTGCTTAAGGGCTACAAGCCAAGTAGCGATGGCAAAGCACAATTCCACAGCCAGTAGATGAGTCTCGGTAGGTGAACAAATGAGTTATTTCTCTTTTTACTTTGCCTTTTGTTTTTTTTGTTCTTTTCTTTGTGACGCTGTGTGAAGTCCCGCTGACTTTTATGTTTTGTTTTCTCTCTTTTTGTGTCTTCTAAATTTACACAATCTACATGTCTCAAGGTCACCCACATGTCTCTACAAGCCCATAAACACACACACACACACACACACACACACATTGGCATTTATTTCCCTAAATTATTACTAAGGTGGCATTTTCCACATTTCTCCATTATTATTGCCATTTTGCCTGACTTGCCGACCCCTGTTGTGTGTGTTCAAGCGTACATGAGGGATGGTAAAGTGAGAAAGTCAGGTAGGAAAAATAGTTTAGAAATGAAGAAAAAGTCTGAAAATTGACAGATTGATGGAAACAGACGGAGAGAAACTCATAAACCAAGAAACAGGGAGAGCTTGTCAGTGTGTGTGTGTGTGTGTGTGTGTGTGTGTCTGTGTATGTGTGTTGGTCACCAATGTAGTCAGCATCGCCGCATGGAATAAGATAATCACCTCTCTCTAATGATGTGGTCGCTCATTGCCGGGGGCAACCGCAGTCCTCGGTGGTCTGTCTGATGTTGACAATCACCACACGCACACACACACACACATACCAGACATACATCAAGACACTCACAACCGTGACAGCCAATTAATGAGAGGGATGGGGTGGAAGAGGAGGGAGAGAAAGGGAGATTCGGAATTACGACATTCCTCATTGTCAAAACTCTTAGTGCTGCTTTGCTCCCGTCTGCTAATTAGTGTCTCGTTGTCCCTCACTTTCTCTATTTCTTTCTTTTTTTCTCTCTCTGCTGGGTGTGCATGAAGGTCTTCATGACATTTACAGCGCAATTCTGGTCCTTGCAGATTCTTTCCTTGCTAATTGGTATACGCTGAATTTACACAGTGTTAGAAAATGGTTGTTTACATTCAGATGCTGTTGTGTTTAACATCAGACAACATGTATATGCAGACATAAGGGCAGCTTGTGGCATTTATTCTGCAACATATTGTTTATCGCAGGAGACAGAGGGTTGCCTCCGTCAGATGCATGAGACAGATGCACTGGATGTTATTGTTTCCGCGCCTTGATGCTTGCTGGAATGAATGTCCATACAGGTTATGTGGGTGTGTATGTATGTGGCGAATATGTGCAGCAGTTACCTGGAGACTCACAAAGCGTCTGTGACAGTGCTGGCCTTTAGCAAAGCTCCATGTGATGGAGTGTTTTACATGCTCCTTTGATAAGGTGAATCTTTAATCTGCAAAAGCAATGCATTAACCCAATATGACATGCAGTGTGTGATTCCGTAGTGTGTGTGTCTGTGTGTGTATGTGTGTGTGAACCACTGACTTTTCTCCCCTCTTTCCTCACTTAAAGGTCACCGGATCACTTGCTTTTACAAAACACGCGAATAAACACAGACACAAACGTGTGTTAAAATCGAGACCGACTCCCCAAACAGAAAACATACACAAGTAATCAATTTTGATGCTCGTTATACTGTAATTAGAACCACAAGTGCAGGAATATGCAAATCGCAGCGGAGGCAGCCAGTCCGTGACGAATGTTACGCCCAGTGGTTCCGCTGCTGCGCGTGGGTGCTTGACAATCTTAAGATAAATAAACTCCTCTCCTGTTTGTTTATCATCACTTTTTCTCTCTGCCTCTCGCTTAAATGAAAAAGATTTATCAAATGTAAATATTGAGGATAGCTCAGCATGGAAAAGGAACAAAAGATATATTTTCTTCTTGTGTTTTGATGCTCTCCGCCCTCCCTCTTCCTCCCTGCCTCCTCCTTAATGCTCATGATTGTAATGGGGCCGTTTGATGGTGCACTTTTTGATGATGCCTCCTCTTCCAACAGCATCTGACCACAAATGCTGCGTGCTTCTTTGAACCGCTGAATTTTAAATGCAATTAGCACCTCTGCACACAAACACACATACGCGCACGCGCACGCACAAGCACACAAAAGCCATCTTGGATGTGCTCACGCTCGACACCGGCACAAATTAGACTGTGAAACATACACATGCACGCACCTGAGTGGTGAAGCTAATTTGCCCGAGTGGACCTGAGTGAAAGGAATAATGAGTCTTTGATGACTTCACTTGAAGCGACTCGCTCCACCGTGACATCATCTGCGACCTCGACATGACCCCTACGCTTTGCTCAGATTCATTTATCCCCCTCCCCCTGTGGAAATCTGCACTTCTGATAGGCTGAAGTCCACTGTGCCAGATAGAGTGAAAGGTGAAGAACTGAAGTTTTAACTGTGAAATGGGATTTGGTAGAGAGGAAGAAACACTCATTTAGCTGCATTCAGATGTGTTGAGAGGTGTAATGGCGTAAGAAAAAGTAAAAGAAAAAACTTGAAAGGCAGCTGAAATGTTTCAATATAGTTTTATCCACATGAACAAGTGGTACAAATGGAGCCAACATGGAGGCTCCACTTGTTTTCATGCCAATAGGACCTATTAGAGAAACTAGAAAAAGCTACATTTTAAATTTAAAAAATGTAAGTGTGCTTACTTATGCTGAAAATAGCACTGTAAAATGTCCTAAAGTGTTTGCATATGAAATGTTGAAAGGGTTCCAGTTATAGCACGAAGAGCAGTTTAAGCGTCTTTTGAGGTGTAAGAGTCAAAAGCAGTTGAAATCAGTTGAAGTGCAATCGCTGAAAGCATTTGAAATTGAAATTTGAGCAATGTAGGCAGAGGTATTTTCCAGTGTGCACAGTATGTAAGCACTGAAAGCAGTTGAACTGTCACTTGAAGTTTGAAAGATGAGAAAGCAGTTGAAATGAAACAGTAAACGATGACAAATAAAATTGAAGCCACAGAGAGAATTCAAGTGTACTTTAAGCAATTGAAGTGTCAGATGATGTGTAAGGAGTGACACCAGGTAAAATGTGAGTCTGAGTAATTTAGCTGGCTATTTGAAAAGTAGAAATGAGTTGACGTGTCAATTTATGAGTAGAGATCGAAAGCAGTTAACATTTCTGTAGATGCTGAAGTACACTAGCACTTAGCACTGTAAGTAGTTGCAGTGACTGGGCTCCATAATAATATATAATTCTTCTAATAATAAAAATAAAAATCACAATAATGGTATTAAAGTTAAAACTACAAGCATATGAGCTTGCATTTAAACAAATTGTCAGATTTCGATCATTTTCTTTTCTATCCATCCATCGCCATGGATAGAAAATGTGATTTTAACTACACACGTTGGTTCAAAGATTGAGACAATCTCGTTGTTGCCCTGCCGGCGACCTTGAGTGAAAGCTGATGACGTGGTGTAGGGTGACGCTGCAAACCCTAGCTGTAACCCTTGTGTCGTATTACCAATAGTCTTCCACTAATGGACATCCTATTCATTGCGTTGAGACTGTCTCTCTCAAAATGACCTCTCTGAATGCAGGGACACACACGATTGCAAGTGCATATATTTCCACACACACACACACACACACACAACGGGGCAAAAGAGCGTGCATCATTCATTTCTGTAATCAGTGCACCGTCAGTATATTTGTCTAATGATCCATAATGAATTAGCAAGTTTGGAACTGGGTTTTCGGGTGAAGGGACATGGATTAAAAAAAAAAAAAATCACATTTCAGAGAGTCACATGTGCATATGTTTCAGATATTCTAACACCATGCACGCACGAAATCTTTCAGAGGTCCGACTGAGAATAATTAGAAAGATACAGTTTGTTTGGATGCTCTGGGTCATCATTGCAACTGCGATAGTCACCAGCAGCAGTGGAATGAATTAATCATAACTTCAGTCATTCTCTAAATTACCCACTTGCGAAGAATAACGGGAAGCAATATGGGGGCCACGTTGAACTCAGCAAATTTGTTTTCAGGTCATTGTTTTAGAAATGTTTTTGCCTTGTTTTGCTCGGTTGTCCCTCATCGTCCTGTTCTCACATCCTAGGAGAACAGAGCAGGGAAAATCGGAGGGAAGAAAAGAAAAGCAGTAAAAGAAAAGGAGAAAGAGACAGAGAGGGCAGTGGAAATGCTCTTAAAAATGGTGAGCTGTCAGGTGAGTTCTGGAGAGGGAGCGGGGCTCTAAGTGTTTTGCCCTAACCACGGAGAATATGTGTGAGTGAGCGCGCCCATAAAGATACATGACCACGAAGCAAAGCGCAGCTCCATCTCTGCACCTGCACCCACAAATGCATTCTCACTAGCAGATGCATACATTTTTACAGTACATGCAATCCTGCACACACACACACACACACACAGATGTAACAATAACACATGGTTCACTTGTATGAAACCCAGTGAAGCAGAAAGAAGACTTTTTGTTTTTTTCTGCCTAAGCTTTTCATTTCCCTGATCCAGCTCAACCTTCCCCCTCGTGTCCTTCACACACTTTTTACCTTCCTTTAAACTACCCTTGTGCCCTTCTCTCCATTTACCTCCTCTGTTCGGCTCAGTGGTGCTCCCTCTGATTTATGCATGGGGTTCTGTGCCAGCTTAAGAGCACCATATCACTAGCGCCTCACTCTAATGTGCAGTGTGTCTGCAGGCGAGCCTTGAGCTGGTACATTCATCTGATTTGTGTACAGTCAGAACAGAGTGTAAAACCCATGAAGACAAGAGATGAAGGGGTGCTCTTTTTGCATCCAGCTTCCCGTCTGCATACATCTATTTACAAGGTCTTCTGTCCAGCTGTTTACTGCATGTGGAAAATGAGGTCCTTGTGTTGAAGCAGGCCGTGTGGAGGACAACAGTGCGAGGTTGTCAACTGGTAAAGTTTGGGGGGTTATGCCTAAACAGTGGGTGTCAACTCACAGATTCAGGTCATAATTCTCTGTAGGTTCATCACTACAAGTTACCCCTTTCACATGCATGGTGAAACACAGCTAATAGGAAAACTTCCTCAACTGTGGGTGATCTCCAGTTCTCCCAAAGGTCAGCACTGTTAAAATGGTTTGCAGACAGGGAAACTAATTTGTGTGTAGTTAGAGTTATGAGCAAATGCTTGAAAATTTACTAATCACAGCAATTCCATTGAGATACAGCGATTTTGGTGTTGCAGATGGTGGTGTGACCAAGACTTGGACTGAACTGTGTATGAAAAATCATCAGACGTTGCTTTCTGTTCATGTTAGCCAGCCTACCTTTCATCAGAGTTTTCTGTTTTTGCTTTACTCTTATAACCTTTCCTCCAAAGCTTCTTTCATTGCCTTTCGTCGTCATCTGCGACATCTACATCTGCTACTATAGACCACCAGGGAAAAGTCAGCAGTCTCTCTCTCCTTGCTTTCTGCTCTCCCCATCCCCTTTTTTCTTCTCTCTCCGAGAAAGTCTGACCCATACAGTCTCTAAAGCTCTGTCATCTTACTTCGCAGCTTTATCAAGCTCTCTTCAGCAGGCGGGGTGCATCCGTTCTTTACAGCAAACATGATCTCCTAGAGATGTTATTAGCATATGATCCTTACAATATGTATGTGTGATAGTCATGATACTCTAGATAACTCAGTGTGTTTCGCAGAGATGTACATTGGTGGGATTTGGAGGCTATGACACAATGCATGAAATGCAGAAATGAAGAAGATCAGAACAGCATATACAGCCATATGGAAGGAATACATACTAACTGTTATTAAACTTTTTCCCCTCTGTTAAGCTGATGGAAATCCCCTATAGGGTGTTTGCAGAGCTGAAGTCAGTGTTCTGTTAATAGGATCTAATTGGAAATGGCTGGTGTTAAGGAAGTTGCTAGGGTTGTCTGAACCTAATCCTGTGGAAATCCCTAAGAAGTTATTAAGAATCTATGTGCTAAATGTAGGACAGTGGTTTGCAAACGGAACTAAGCCTTCAGACTCTTTGGGTTTGCCCCAAAGTTAAAACTACAGTAATACAATACACTTGACAAAGGCCCTCTGGTGAAAAAAAGAATAAAAATCTTCAATATTTTGTTGTGATATATATGTCCTGTACATCACACTTTTGTCAAATAAAGTTATGAGGAGTTAAAGTTATGGTGAATTTCTGTTAATGGCTGGACATACAATGAGGCCTGTCATTCTTCTGATTTTAGTGTCAGATTAATGTGATTCTGTAATTTTCATGGGCCTCAAATACATAGAAAAACAATTAAACAGAGAAATCCAATCAAACATGAGTGGTTTGATGGTAAGTCAGCGTTACATTTGCCTGAGAACAAAACCACCAAAGCCCCTTTTCCACCGGTCAAAAAACCCACTAAGACCCACTAACATCAGGCTTTTGTCAGCAATGGAAAAGGGTACAATAGACACTGACACCAGAGTCAAATGACTCTGCAGTAGACGCGAGTATGTATCGGCTCCAGCTCTGATTGGCGTTGATGTGAACACAACACCCGGATGAACCCGATAATTTTCGCCCCTTTTCCGATTGCAACACCTTTCAGTGCACACAAACACACTGTAGACAGACCTGTCACCTGCCCATCTTGGTGCTGGTACACCAGAAACACCGTGGCTACAGTGTGCTCGAGGACGAAAGAATGAGCTACAGCCCTGAAATAAGTTTTTAAAAACACACAATCACCAATCGAAGTGTCTCACAGGGAGGCTCTGACACTTTTAAAGAAGCACCAACTCTGAGATGAGACGGATCCATTTTACCAGTTTGCACTGCGGCTAGCATCTCACTCTTTTCCCCGGCGTGACCTCGCTCCTCACAGTTGGGTGTGGCCTCAGTCTGAACAGAAAGGCAAACTCAACTAGCAGTGGAAAAGAGGTCAATTATTTACTTTTACTAGCAGGTTAAACCGTGTTCAAAAAAAACCCTTATAGCCACAATTTTCTTTTTTTGCAAAAGGGTATAATAATAGAAAGCTTGACTGGTGTAGCAACAGTAACCAAGGAGACTAATTCAATCCATCAACATACAAAATATTGCCAAGTTTAAACAAATGGAAAGCTTTGCTTTGCAAACACTGGTGTGTCTTTTACTAATATCATCTATAGAATCTATAGTTCAGTGGAGCTATTAGAGTTAAGCAGGGCTGCTGTAGATTGCTTTGCGGCAACTGCTGCCCCGGTGGTCTCTCGCTGTTTCCTGATTGCTGTGGTCAAGCCAAACCTGTCCTCCCCTGGCCTGGTATGAACCGGCCTTGCTGCTCAGCCCTGTGGGGAATCCTTGGCGCATGTCTGGCCCTAATTAATGCCCCTACTGCAGTCTCTTGTTAGAGAGGGAGATGAAGAAGGAAAGCAGGGGAGAGAGAGAGAGTCAGTAGAGAAGGGGACTCTCAAATATTGATTGTATTTGCATAAATAGCTGCAGTTGTTTAAAGCCCTGCATGACCCCACTTGCTAGCTTTGCACTCTCTGGGCATATGTAGGGAGAAGAAAATAAAGAGAAGCAGAATGAAGAAGAGAAGAGGTGATTATAGTCAAGAGAATGCATGGATCTCCCGCAATGCGACACAAGGTAGGCCTCTCAATCAAGCCATCCCAAAGGCTAATGCCACCACTTGTACACTTTGTAATTTGCACCAATTATTGCCCCATTAGTGAGTCCACTGTAGTAGGGCGGACAGAACATAATGATGCTTTTCTGTGGAGTTGGTCATTAATACAACTGATTAGATAAAACGCCTGAGAGTGTGAAGCAGTCACTTCAGTTGCGTTGTGTCTATCAGTGGTGGCACTTAATAAATGTGGCCTTTGAAATAAAGGAGCAACTGAGTGTAGTGCATGGAAAGAGAAGAGAAAATAATCGCTTTTCTCCTCTCCTACCTAGTTCTTCATCCCTCTTCAGCGCTTCACTATGCAACCCATACAGGTTTGCAGTTTTGGCCCTAGATCCTCAGTGAGTTGACCTCTAGTGACCAGGGGTCGCCTGTGAGAGTAGACAGTGACCGGGCTACACATGATTCTGAAAGTTGCTGTGGAAGTGCAGAGAGTGAGTCTGAGCATGCAAGACTGCATGTGTGTGTGTGTGGCTGTGTATTGTATACGCATTCGAGAAAGTGTCTATGATATTTAGGATTTACTTTACAGCGCTCTTTGCAGTTTTAGAGGTTGTACAGAGGAGAACTTTGAGTCCCACAGTTGTTGCACAGAGTGCTCAAATAAATTTCCTCTTCCAGCTATAGAGATGATGAAGTGTAGAACTCATATTAAGCAAAATAACAAGCTTTCTAGGTATTTACAAAAACCTTGGAGAATACTTCAAACTTTTTTATTTTCAAAAGAGATTTCAGCCTAAATAGCCATCATATACAGTATAGAGGAGGCAGAATAGCGATAAAGCTATAAAGCCAACTGAAAGTGTTATTTGATATGAAATGTTATATGACACTGTATCTATAGCTATGTTTTAAAGAGTCATAACTTCACACAAAAAACAAAACACATTTTTGGTGTTCACATTTCTTCCATCTTTCAAAGATTTCAGTGACTCAAGTCATGTATAACAGTTACTTTTCCATAATTATTAGAAATGCACATAAAGTACTAGAAAGCAGAACTATTTAGGAAACAATTTTAAATGTAGTCAGTGACTGAGAATGGAGCACAACTCTCTATTGCAACTTCAGTTTGTGAATTTGATGGCTCCATCTTTACATCCAGTAAATGCACTGCCTGCTGCAGTGTTAATGAAGATCACATGAGTTGGTAAACAGAGATGAGGTTGATTTAATCTCTACATCCCTGTGATACGTCCAACTTAAATCCAAATTTGCGTTTTTGTGTTTTTCATACTTGGCATCCATCACATCCTACTACCACAAATGACTAGAAACTAACGCAATTTGTAAACCAGTGAATATTAGATATGCATTAATGTCACAAACACTGAACACACTTTCCATTGATTCTGGAGCAAGTGAATGAATTTGCATTGACTATGTCCAGCAGTATTTTCTTTCTTTATGTGAGAGAGCTGTCTTGAAGTTACTGACTTGCACAATGCAGTGTATTAGTGAATTGGGCTGTGTGAGTTTTTCAGCAGTGGATGGAAACTAGTGGACAGATAAAGCCATCAGTGGTTGAATTTTTCTTTTTTTTTTTAGCTCACACACCCACTGTGACAACCATCATTTATGTACAGGCTGTAGTGTGTGTAGTTCTCTCTGTGTGCATACATACAAGTGCGCCATGTACACGCGAGAGAGCATGCCTCGCCCTGTGTGTGCGTGTATGAGTGCATATTTTGTGTATGAGAGAGCTAGCAGAGCTGATCAGTGTCCATGCTGAGGGCTTTGTCACAGCTGACCTATATTAGATGAAAGCAGCTGGATCAGTGGCCTGCAGGGACAGCAAAAGAGTTGTGTTCTAATTATCTCTGCAGCTAGCTAGCGACACATCACACCCGTGCGTGCAGACACACACACACACACACACACATAGACACACGTACACTTATATACACACTTTCCAGCAAATCAATGGGAGCCTGTGAGAGCATCTGCCATGCGCCGCTTGATGAGCGACAGCGGCAGATCCTGTGTGTAGGATACGTTGCCTCATGTCACATAATGCATATTAAAACCTTTTGGGATCATTGACTGTGCCCTTCAGTCTCCAAATGTGACTGCTAGTGACACAACTCTGTTCGCCTTAGCAAAATATTATTACCAGGTGATATGCTGCTGAAATGAAATCAGGCTCTTGTTGTGGCATGTGGGAATTGTAGGAATGCCTCCAGTCGTCTTGTAAATGACTCCTCACATGGGTTCAAACAGTAATGTAGTCGGCGTATTAGCCGCTGTTGTCATGGAGCCCCAAACACATGCTGAGGCGGTGCGTTAGCGATAATGAGGCATAGGATGAGAGCAGGAAAAAAGCCCAGGGAGCTAATGCTAACAGCTAATAGTAATCACTGGACTAATGCTAATGCTAATGGAAGGGTAATAAAGTGTGTGGAACCCACACATACACAGGTATGTACACACATGCACACATCAGGTGACACATGGAGTTTCTTTGTGTAAGCCTCAGCACATGTGTGTGTGTGTGTGTTTTTCTTTCCTTAAGTCTAAGTGATTTCACACATTCTCCTACCTTTAGGAGGTAATTGGATGCAGCACACACTCAATTAAGCTGTTAGCCTCTTAGTCATCCCCTCCTCTTTCTTTCTCTTTTTTCTCCCTCTGCGTCTTTCCATCCCTCATTCACGACCTTTTATTTCCATTGCTAATTTAGTTTTCTCCACTGTTCCCTCGCTCTCCTCCCGTCATATCTTTCCGCCGTCCCCCTGTTTGTGGCTCCAGGGCCTATAGCGCTCCAAGCAGGGGAGCTGTGGCATCAGCCAGGCAGTTGGGAGCGTCTTGTTTTGGGACAGACACATTCCACCACACTGCATCTTCAGGCACTGCTAGGGACCCATTTACAGGTCGGAGCTTATGTGGAGAGTGTTTTTCCCATGATGGAAGGAGGTGTGGGTTGTAGAGAAATGAAAGAGAAACCGTCCTGAATGGTCCTCCCAAGGTATGATAGGATTTGCATCAATCAGCTCATCAGAGGCTTTTTGCAGATGGAGCTTCCCTAACGTTTTTCTTCCTTTGTCTCTTCCTTTCTGCAGAGTTGACGGAGAGCAAGTTATTTAGACGACCATTTCTACCTGAAGACATGGAGCACCATTTCCTGATGAGACTGTGGTAAGTAGATGCTATGTATGTGCGCGCACACACACACACACACACACACACATATACACAGACGTGCATGTGTAATTCCTGCGGCTACTTGTCACCTGTAACCTCAAATACAAATCCCACTTTGGTCTTGTGCGTCCTTGAAATCCATCCCCTGGAGGAGTGCATAAGAGATCCCAGTGGAACCTCTCAAGGATTAACCCACGTCAGCGAAGCAGCTCTAAGAAAGTGGGAATCAGAAGCACGCTGCTCACTCCATTCTCTCTGCACGGCCTCTAGTGTCTTGTGTTTGATCTCACATGTGAACCACTATTGACTGAGTTACTCCTCTGTAGATGTTTTGCTTTTGAAGCTGCAGTCCACATTCATGGCCGAACATACAACGTACAACAGACTGAGTTGTACCTAACTATGTACCATGTACCTAGCATGCGTTGCTTGGGAGCGCAGCTTTTTCAAAGGTTGCAGAGTGTTTGTTTCATAGGAACATCGATGTTGGCGTGACAGTGACCGGCGGAGATAGTGATGGAGAAAAAGAGGAGAGAAAGATGTCAGACGAGTGCTGGCTGGCGCAGTAGTAAAGTAAAAAATAGCAGGCAGGGCCGACCGATTGTGCTGGCCCGAGGTTGTACTACTATTCTTAGCCACAGTCTCCTCCTCTTCCTCACTCTCTCCTCCCTCTCTCCTCCCTCCTTTCTCCTGAGTCTTTTGTTACCACGGTGACGTCAGCGCTGCTCAGTCCATCTGGTGTCTGGTAGCACTCTGGATCTAGCTACTCTCACTCTCTAATTGGCTAAATCACACAACTGTCTCTCATCCATCTACCTCCCATCTATTTGTCATTTTATTTTGTTATTCTTTCTATACATCTATTTATCCATCACCACCTCAGCTGATATCAGTCATGTGTCCCACTTTTTCTTATTTTTGTTGGATTCACCAAACGATATGCAGCTCTGAAGCTTCCACTTAATTATAGCTAGAGAGAGGGCCACTTAGAGACTAAGTACCCTGTTTGTGTGTGTGTGTATTTCCTCTGATGGGATGGTAGGGCAGGACTGTTCTATAAAAGTAAAAATCACAGATGCATCAAAATGTTATTGTAAGAACCAGAAAATCTCTGCTTCTGTCAGCGTGGCTTTGCACTGTTGCCACGGTGATATGTCATGCCTGTAGTTGCTGTCAGGGCAAGTGCAGAGCACTGTAATTCACTTCTGACAAGTGCGTGTATGAGTGTTATCTAAGCAATAACACATGATGAGGTGTCCAGATATAAGGAAGTAATGGACTAGGTGGATGAAATTCCTCCTGCAGTGTTCATCAGTTTCTATACGGAGACATTTCAGTGTGAATCATTAATACTTAATCAATATATCAATACTATAGCCACTTACTCTAGATTGCCTTCTGTTTAGCTCATGGTTTGATTAGGTTTTATCAGTGAAGCATAAGTATTGTTGCTATGGTTACTTGCGATTTATAGCATAAACCTTGTGTGTTACACAAAGATAAATCTGAGGAGTTGTGAGATGATACGGAGGCTTGGAAAGAAGAAAAAAACTGCTAACAACTCATAGATTTTTCTAAAACATGAGAAGGCCCCCAATGAAACACTGCTTTTTTGTAAGCGGCCACAAGCCAATATGTTTGGAAACCACTGGTTTAAGCTTTAACAATGCATCGTATTCTATGACTTAATCATATGTTGGTTTATGGAAAATCACATCTCGAAAAGTGACATGATGAAACCCTGGTGGAAAAAAGTACAATATTTCCTGCTGAAATGTGATGGATTACAAGTATAAAGTACCATAGAATGGAAATACTAAAGTAAAGTATAAGTAATTGTAAATACAGCACCTAGTGACTTTGTACCACTGGTTACGATGATGGTTATTAGTCTTGATCAGGATGGTGTTTGAGGTGCAGGAGCCAAAGAGAAAAGCCAAAAGCCTACACAGGGATACACAGGAGAGCTGAAGGGGAGACGTGAGGTGGATACTGTGTGAGGTGAAACTGAGTTGTAACTCAGTCAGATTTTAACACACAAACATCAGAGGCGTATTGATATTATTCAGTGTGACTTATACCTCTGCAGATATCATTATCTCAGATGTCCATCACGAGTAAATGTACATTTATGAGCACACTGTAAAAAAGAACTGCTAATATCAAATTCAGCTTACTTTTAATGGTGGCAGCTTGACAAACTGTTAACAAATACAGTATTGAGAGAATATCAGCACATTCCTGTAGCAGACATACAGACATTGTGCTGCTGGCTTCGGTCATAGGCCTATATATGTAGGTGTTAGCATGTTTCCATCTATTGGATTAGCAAAAACATTTTTGATCTACTCCATTTTCACACTAAATCAAAGTTCACACTGGCCAGATTTAAAAAGAACAAGCAGTGCTTCACACAGACGTGGCTCACAGGTCACAGAAAACCAGTAGGTAAATGCAGTTGTAGTTATTAACAGGGTGGCCAGGGTATTAAAATCACTGACCAGCACAGGTAATGTTAAAGTCACCTCCCCACGAGAAATAAATCCAGTCTGGATGGAGTTTAACTTTAACTTGAGCAGAGATCCAATCAGCGGCAAGTGAAAACACCAATGTGAAACCACGTTCCCCCTGATACGCGTGATTCTTTTCTTTTCAATCGATTTCACTGTCACAGACAAATTTCCAATGTCGAAATAAAATCACAGACTTGCGGCACGCTCCCATCATTTTTTCGTCTCGCAGTTCAAGCATGTTTAATATTATATTATATTATACGTTTTTATTCTTATCTCATGCAAATAGAGATGTTCAGTGACGTGACCACGTCAACTTCTCCAGCAACAAACAGGGAGCAGCAAACCAAGTTAGCGTAAGGGCAATATTAAATCCAGGCATGGGTAATGAGGAAAATAAATTTAAAAAAGCAAAACAAGAAATCATAAATACTACTTCTAAATTCTAAAAAATAATGATAATAAATAAAAGAGATTGAACAGAGTCATTTTAGGAGCACATTGTGACAATTATAGTGTTGGGTTACTAACTTTATAAAACAATAACAACAACAACAACAACAATAATAATAATAATAATAATAACAAAAAAGCAAAATAAAAAAGTCTGGAAAAAAATGTATTTCTTCCTGTAAATTTCCACCAGGGGCATGATGGGAAATAAGCTCAAAGGAATCTAGTCTTGCAAATAGTGACTTCAAGAATCCCCAGTCATTACAAGATTGCACAGTGAGAGACTAAAGACTGTGACTTATTGACACATGATCTTTAGATGTGTCTTTTAGTCTTTTAAACGTATTTTCAGAGCCTTCCAGCGTATAGTAGGCACAAGTGTGTTAGTAAGGTCATAGGTCACCACAGCAGCTTCAGTGCTCTTTGGCTTTGATTCAACAAATGTGTGAAACTACTGGAGGGATGAACACCATTCATCCAAAAGAAACTCTCTCATGTAGTGTTGATGTTTCTGGCAGAGAGCACTGTCTAATGTGTGTTCACCAGTTATTTAACTGGGTTGAGATTTGGTGACTGCAAAGGCCATAGCATATAATTAATACTATTTACATTTATAGCAACCTGAATAAACAAGTAGAGAAATACAGATGCTACAAAATGCTAATGTTTCCATATACACGTCATATATTGTATATAGCATTGCTGCTGATAAATGTCAACCCCCCCCCCCCCCCCCCCCCCCCCATAACAAATTTATTGTTTTTTTTCAGTGTGTTTGACTCAATAACATTTAAAAGTACAGTGAACACTATGAAAGGCTTTAAATTGATATCATGTGAGGTGTATTTTGCAGAGATGAGTCACTCCCCCCTCCCAATCATTCAAGTTCCACTCCTGAATGGGTGTCTGTGTGTGAATACGCATACATTACCGCGTGCATGTGTGCGTCTGTGCTTACATGTTTGTGTGTGCATACGGCTCTGTGGCTCTGTGCCCAGTCTCCCTGCTGTCGGCGTGTGGTTTCTGGGAGAGTGAAACTTCAAACAGCAGCTTTTTGTAGCACTGAAGGACGGCATCTCATTAGGAGGCACATTAGGAGGTGTGTAGTTTCCGTTGTGTAGCTGTGAAGAAGCAGACAGAAGTGAGCCTGCAGGAGAACAGGTTATCAATTCTGTCTCTTGATTATCTGCAGTGCAGCTTATCAGCAACAGATAAGAGAATTAGGCTCAGAATCGTTTTCTCCGTAGCAGTCCTGCATGCCAACCCCGCTTCTCAGCAACTTAAACGCCATCATTTGATTTGCATTCTTATTTTTCTATTGTACAAAACAAACTTTACTTTTTTTATTATTCCTACAGGATTCTGCAGCTATTCAGATAAAAAAAAAAAGCTGTTTACTCTCCCAGTTCATCTCGGAGCTACACACACAAAAAAGGGCCATCTGTCACTGTCAAAAGCTGTAGCTACTGCTGTGTATTACTGACAGGAAAATGGACACAATAAAAAGGAGATAACAAGAAAGCATGTAATAATCGTGTTCTCTATTTTGTGCCACATGGGCTACTGTAGACCTTTTAAGACCCGACTGTGTTGTTGTCAAGTAGAGAGAAGAAGCAACAGCTTGAACTCAACCAGCAACTAAACAGATAGCCGGAAAATGTTGCAGAATGGTTTTTTTTAAAAGAAGTTGAAAGAATTAGGAAAACGCTAAAAAGGATTGTCCTACAATGAGCCTTCTTATCTGATTCTTGGCAAGAAGATGAAATCAGTTATTGTGTGTGAAAGTTAACATTAAGCAAGTAATGTTAGTTTGTGATATCTCATTCTCTCTGACTGTCATCATCTCTATCTGTCTGTCTTTCCTCTTGTTTCTTTCCCCCATAACTTTCCCCCACCCCTCCTCTCTCTTTCTCTCTCCAGGTGATTTATGGATGTCTTTTATCAATGTTGAAAGCAGGGCTCATCTGTTCTGAACTACTCAAGTCCCATATTATACGGTATAAGCTGAAGGAGAGAGAGTGTGTGTGTGTGGGTGAGTGTGCGTGCGTGTGTGTGTGTGTAGGTGTGTGTGTAGGTGTGTGTGTTTGCGTGTGTGTGACACAGAAAAGCAAAAGAGAGAGAAAGAAAAAAGGTGGAAAAGGGAGTAGAGGGAGGCAGTGTCTGTCTCAGCCTTCATATGATTTAATCAAAGCCATCCATCACATCTGGATAATTAGACAGCAGCATGGATCGCATGACCAGAGCCCATCAGTTAGAACACACATGCACACACTTACACACATGCGAAAACAGTAGAGGAGAGTCCCCATGCAGTCTGAGGTTCAACATCGTTTCTGGTTCTGCATACTATCAAGACAATCATAGCAAAACCATGCTGGCACAATTTCAAACATAATCAGTCAGAGGAAGACAATTGGGACCAGTATGAGCCAGTTTGGGCTCTGTCAGTGGGGTTTTAAGCACTTGATGGCCAATTAAATGGGTAGAATTAGTGTTGGCATTCAGAGGGCTCTTCCCAAAGCCTGCTAATGACCAGAACATAGGCCTCACTGCAGAAAATGTCAGCAAAGAGTCATTCAGTGTCAAGTGACGTCTTAAAACTAGCCTTAAAATAAGTGAAAACTGATACCATAACTCCACTTCTTTCTAGTATACAATATTCTAGTATATTTTTATTTTTTATGAAAACTTGCTTGTGAATACAAGCAAGAGACCACCATAACCATAAATGAAATGACTATGTTTAATGTGAAAGGGGTCGCTCATAGTGAAAAACCCACTCACAATTATAATTATCATCATATGTGTGAGTGTTTTACGGCCCTTAACCATACTCTTGTGGTTCAATTTCATTGCTGTGTTAAAGTCATTTCCAGCAGTAGCTGGAAAGCAGCTGTTTACAGCAAAAAGCTATGAAAACCCACTGTGCATCACCTGCCAGGCACCGAGCAACATGCAGACAAAGCCAGCTACTGAGATGAAGCTACAGATAATTTCCTCAGGAGTTGGTGAAGAGTGAATAATGGACCTCCACTCATCAGATGGACACAAACATGACTCTAAATAAATGCTAATATAACTTTGTATCAGCTGAATGTATAAATACCCAAGTATTCGCCACACATCGGCCGCTTGCCAACAAAATGGTGTATGTAATCCCATTAGACATTTTTTCAGTTTAGTTAGTATGTAAAAAACTGTTGATCTCACCTTTCTGTTATAAACATCATAAAGTAGTTCCTGAGCATCAGAAATCGTCTGTTGCTAGGCAACTTCTAACTAAACACCACACGGGTTCTGCTGGCCGGGCTTTGAGGAGGAGGTTCTTAATCAGCCAATAACAACAGAGAATAATGCTGCTTTTATTAGTTATTATTGACATTATTAAAGCGTCCCCCTCATACCATTAAGGTTAGGCTAAAGCAGCATTTGTTGTTTGTTTGTTTTGGTTGTTTGTTTGTTTTTTGGTTTAAGTTGTTGGTGGTTACGCAAATAACTGTAGCTCAAAGGTCTTAGCTAAGCCTCACTGTTGCTATCTTTACCCACAATTTAATACTGCAAAGAATCCATTGTTTAATCTTTAAATGGTCATTTCCGGAAGTGTATTTTTTGATACAACATGCAGTGATACACTATCTATGTCTCATAAGATAACATTTGACTTGCTAATATTTTACTATTTAACTAATATTTGTCTTAGCATCTTGGAATAACTCTGTGGACAAGATAAAAAGTACTTCTGCAGTGATGCTTAAATGTGTCTCAGGCAAACTGAGAAAAGATACTGGTCCTTTTTTTGATATTTTGGTTATACATTTCCTTCCTGATATGGTGTGACACCTCAGCATCGCCTCAGGATCAAGTGCGCCATTACTTCTATCATGTCCTAATATTGCAAAAATGATTACCTGTCTCATTTCCAAGTGCTTTAAAGACCTACACTGCCTTTATTCAAATTGTTTAATGATGCATGTCTCAATAGATTGCTGTAGAATGTAGGAATTAAATTCATTCAGCCATTAGCTATGCCACTTGTCCTTTAAGGGTCACGGGGGGGCTGGAGCCAATCCCACCTGACATTGGGCAAGAGGCAGGGTACACCCTGGACAAATTGCCAATCTATCACAGGGCTGACATATATAATTTTACTGTTCATCTTTATTTTCCTTTCCAAATAAGTCTCATTGGTCTGGGGTACTAATAGAAGTGATGGAAAAAAATAATGTTTTTGGAGGAAACTAATGCAGGCACAAGGAGAACATGCAGAGTAAAAAGCAAACCAGGATTCAAACCCAGAGCCTCCTTGTTGTGAGTTGATGGTGGTAGCCATTACACCACCATGTCTCCCCCAGAAATTACATCTACACACTATCATTGTATAGTAAGATTGATTCATTTGGACTAAACAGAGAAAAATTGCACATTACTTTGATCCTCCTGTATGAATGCTGAATATATAAAAGAGAGTCAATAAAGATTCTGCCAATTACATGCACATCAGAGGATGATATGTACTGCAACTATAGATTAGCTGTAATCCTGCTAAGATGTTTTTTTTTTTATTGTGTTAGCTCATAATCAACCAACAATGCTGCTCTTACGCTTTGAGTGATCCTGTTTTAATGGAGACTTTGTGCTTACGTTGATTTGATGAGGGGGTGTTGAGTGGATCTATGGGCTCTCATAGGATTTTAAAACAATATAGACTAATGAATGTGTGCATATTGTAATGAGTGCTTATACATTAAGGATTTATCTCAGGTGGGAACAGCAGCGCCTCGCTCGCTCTCTCTGCTGACTGAGAGCAGTGAGATTTCTTGTCCCTTTCCCTCTCTTCTATTCCTCACACATACTCTTATTGATCATGCGAACGAGTGACAGGAATGCAGCGTCAAGATCTTTTGAGGGGAGGAAAACTTCCCTGCCTTTTTTTCCTCTTGTCGCTCTGCTTCATCACAGCTGCACGGCTCGTTCTCGTCTTCTCTTTCTCTGCCACCTTCTCTCCATCTCGCACACTCCAACAAATACAATCACACACACATATGCACAAAAAAAAAAAAGCCTGCAAAAGAAAAATCACATCCTCGTTTGTCATTATCACCTTATCTGTTCTTCAGCTGCAATCTTTCTCACTGCATTTCATTCTCAGTTGTGAGTGAGTTGTTGGTGCAGGTAATAAGAGGGGTTTGAGCCTAAAACAGATCAGATTTGTCACAGAAGCCAGCTGGTAAAGTGATGTAGGTACACTTCTGAAACTGTAATGTTCAACAGATTCAGGCCTTTCACAATGTACATGTGTGATTGTGTGCATATGTTCATGTAGGCTATGCGTATGTTTCACACATGAGTGACTGGGTGTGTATTGTGTCTGGGAGGGAAATGAAGGACGTCACAAATTCTAGTCACCCACGGCATTTATGCTCCCACAGTGACCTGCCCAGCCAGTCACAGCTGAAACAACATGCTTTCAACACCACAAAACACACACATATACATATACATATATATAAAAGGACACATGCAGAGTGTGCACACTGGCTAATGTGAACATTAAGTGACTCCAGCAAGAGTGTTCATTCATTGGTGTAAAAAAACAGTAGCCATATCCCCTTGTACATAAATGTAAGCTGCCATCATTGCTTACTCTAATCTACTTTGCTGTGTTTAAAACTGCATAGTGTGTAAATGACCCCCAAATGTAGCAATGAATGAATGGGACATGGATCAGATGTAAATGCAACACATACTTGCAGCATCTTTGATGATTTCCGAACATCCAACACCAAACACTTGGAAGATAATTCAAGTTTGTTACACCTTGGGTCTTATTTTGGAGTTTCTAGCATCACTTCTATTGGTTATAGTAAATCTGCTTTTTTACTGGTCAAAAAACCTGCTAAGACCTGCCAACATCAGGCTTTTGTACAAAGGTACAATCGGCATTAACACCTGGGTCGAATGACTCTGCAGTAGACGCAGGTATTTGTCAGATCTGGCTCCCATCAGCATTGACGTAAACACAACACCCAGGTGAACCTGATAATTTATGCCCCTTTTCCTACTGTGACGTCTTTCAGAGCACAGACAATGTAAACAGACCTGTCACCTTCACCGCTTCACTGTGGTTGAGGATGAAAGAGTGAACTGCAGCTCTCTATATAAGTTTCAAAGACACACAATTTCATACAGAGGCTCAAACGCTTTTACTGAAGCACCAACCCAGGGATGAGAGGGAAAAGATCCGTTTTACCAGTTTGCTCAGCGGCTAGCAGCTCACTGTTTCTCCACTGCATCTGTGTGTGTGTGTGTGTGCTCAATAGGTGTATATGATGACATCACTCCTTGCAGTTGTGTTTGTCCTCAGTCTGAACAGAAAGACAAACTTGACTGGCAGTGGAAGAGGGGTCAATTGGCATTCATTCATTCATTCTTTTAAAATTTTGGTGTAAAAAGGGTATAAGGGTAACTCCCTCGAGTTAAATGCTGCTATCTGATAATACAGCAATGTCATGAAAAGTCTCAAAAACAAAGGCCAGGCAAGTAAAGTTCTTACCCAACCTGTTTGTTGCATGTCATTCCCATGCATATGCCCTCATTTCCTGTCATCTCTTACTGATGTACTCTGAAATAAAGGCCTAAGATGCCCAAAATACTTGGGATTTTCCTTTATATACATTGTACTGGGATAAAGGTGTTGAAGTCAGTATATTAAGGCTCTAGCTTTAGGCACTGGCACATTGTTTAAATTTTACACAGTATTCTGATTCATTCAAGTCATTTAACAATATTGGACACAATACTGATAACACTAGATAACACTAAAGTTCCATTTTACCTTTATTTCTAACCAGATGTTACTGTTGCTCACAGTTTGGCTGTCAAATCGAAAAATATATGGAAATTTATACATTGATGAGAGACAGACGATCCTGACAAGATGAGTGGGAGAGACATACTGTATGGAGCGATGTAGAGACATTGTACATAAATGGATTGAGGGTAAAAAATGGCTGTAGCAGATATGGTTACCATGGTGAAAGCAGCCGAAAGCAGACAACCCGTCGAGTGAATGCAGAGAGAAGCCTGTGGTCGTAGCCTTGAGCTTGTTCCACAAATATGCACATATGAGAATGCTCCACATAGGCAGAGTGCACACAGGAAACAGAACACGTTCATATATTAGTCATATATGTGATAGACTTTGATTGGCAGAACAGATTCGATTTCAGTGTCCTGCAGCACATCATTTCATCATGTATAGCTTCACAAATTACACACAACAAGTTACTGTTTATTAGAGAGGTATAAGATACAGTCTCGAATGTGGTGCTAAACGATTAAAGCCACTTCATCACTGGACACCTGAACTAATATGGATTATTCTTGAGGTGTATTTTTGCAGTTAGTGGACTCACTTAAATTGGTCACAGAAAACTGCTCTTCAGGAATATCTAGTGTTTGGGAAGATAATTTGAAATGTAGTTAGTGACGCTATAAGTCATATGTAGTTCAGTAAGTGAGCGTTTAAGACACTGCCTTGATGTTAGCTTCAGCAACTCAGTGAAATATCTCATTCAGCACTTTTTAAAATCAGTCTTTGGGAAAAAAGAAACGTCCATATCCATATTCTAAGAAAGATTGCCAACCATTACAGCACTGGCCATAGACTTTTAAGTTAATCAACATTTTTAGCATCTGAAAAACTACAGCTCCTAATGAAATAAAATTAGAGTGGCAGTGTGGGCACTTTAAATCACTGTAACATGGTTTTGTTCATATTCATAAAACTTATTAGTACTCTCTTGTTCTCTGCTCCAAGGCTGTTTAGTTATTAGCAATATTAGAAATTTAGTTAAGCTAGTTGCACTTCATGTACACATAGCATTGTCACTCACCAACACTGAGAATTCCTTTATTAACAACAAGTCCTCCAACCTTTTTTTCAACCCCTGATATGACCCATAGGAGTGTCTCCTGAAGTAGCGCCCATATGATGGCATATCGGACCTTGGTTGTCATGGTTACAATAATAACAACGCTGACTGTACTGAGAGCTACCATAATAATGGTCATGGCTTGGTTTGGTTTAGACACTAAAACTACATGGTTAGGTTGAGGAAAAGTTAAATCAAAATAAGTACTTCCTTATCAATAGACTATCTTTGTAGTCATGGTTACAATAATAACAACATGGTTAAGTTTGTTGGTCGAGGAGAATAGAAACAACATAAACTGCTGCTCCCACATGGGAGTCCACACCGCTCTTCTGTGTCATTTTCCCGTAATTAGTTGACCCAACCATCCACCTCAACTCTTTATCCTGTGTCACCACACTTGTCTCTTTGCTCCTGTCACAATGACCTCGGCTGCTAAATGTGACCTAACAACAAAACGTAACCATGGGTCATAATAACCTGCTGCACAAACAACCCATGGGCTCATTTTTTACAGGACAGTCTCTTTATTAAGCTTGCATACAAGATGTTTTTCTCCAAACTATATTTCATATATGGTTCTGTGTAGTTGACTTGGTTGAATCTTCTAAATGTAGAACATGCAATACAAGAGCGGACAAATGGAGTCTTTAAGGAAAGGCCAAAAAAAAGGGAAAAAGAAGAAGATAAAAGGGAGAAGTGAGAAGAGAGGAAAGAAGGTGTGCGGCATACAAAATGCATCAGTGAGCTGCCTGCCCTCCTGACACTTGACTTTTTCCTCTTCTCTCTCACTTTACATTCTTTCCCCTTTGCACCACCACCACAATTCTCTCACCCATATCCCCTCGTTCTCTCCATCTTCAGATTTTTCTTTTTTTTTTTTTTTTATCTCTGTTCCCCTGACTGTGCCCTGACACTCCAAAGCTCTGCTCCCCTCATTAACTCTCTTTCATGGGGCTGCAGATGACAATAATTGCTTTGAAAACAGGAGACAATGGGATACAAGGATTATCCCCGGCTCACACCCACCACCACCACCACCACTACCACTACCCCACACCCACTCTGTGAGGACATCACTGCTCTGCATCCTCCCCTCCACTTCCTGTCCTCTTCCTTCCTGCAGATGCCAACTCCGCTTGTCCTTTCTTTTTCATGTCCTTTGTTTCATAATTGCTCATTGGTCTCTTCTCTTTCACCTTCATCTTTCCTTTACCCCTTTCAAACTTTTTTTTCTCACTTGATCTTTAACACACACACATTCGCGCACCTTTTCTTGTTATCTCCTTTTTTTTGCCTCTCTGTCACCTTCTCCCCTCTTCTTAGTTCATATTTTCTCAGAGCTGTGAGATGAGGCCCATAGGGATAAATCCTCTGTTCCTGCCAAGAGAGAAAGTGACATTACTGACACAGTTACACACACACACACATTCTCACACACACACACACACACACACACACACACACACAAAAAGAGAGTTCTGTGAAATGATAATGACATTTGATTAAACTCCGTGACTAATGTGATGTCATCTTTCCAAGAAAACCATGAACCTGTGACAAAGTGATGGAGGAAAATGGTAAAGAGGGAGGGCAAAGATGGGGAGGGGGTACAAACAGAATGGGTGAGGAGTGAGGGGTGAGAATAAGAAACAAACCTGAAAGATACGCTTAATGTGAAGAGCTGTCTTTCCACTCTTCCTTACCTCTCTCCATCACCATGTTTTTCCCTGTCACCCAATCCCCCCGTCACTTTCTCCCCCACCTGTTTTCTCCTTGTCTCCGTTTGTCCGAAAGTCACTCTCTCCATTGCTCTTGCTTATCCCTCCCTCTCTCCGTCTGTACTCTCTCCATCTCCTCCCTCCGGTGATGGCTCTGAGGTTTCGGCTGTAACTGCTTTAGTGCAAGGGATAATGGTTTGTAATTCACTCCTGGCTCCTCTCCTGGTCAGGAGGCCCACTCATGGACAAGCAGAGAGAAGTAATCAGTGTGTATGTGTGTGTGTGTGTGTGTGTGTGTGTGTGTGTCTGTTTAAGGAGAAAGTCCTTCAGATTTTGTATCTCCTTTTCAGCTGCACTACCCCTGGGTGTGTGTACTGCTTTCTTCCTGATTGCATTCATGCTAACATTTGCATGCGTGTTTGCATTATTCGTGTGCATTTTTTGGAAAAAAACGTGACATTATGTGTGTGTGTGTGTGTGTGTGTGTGTGTGTGTGTGTGATGCTGTATGGGGATCATCTCATATGTTATGTAACCCCTTGTCAAAATGAAACACCCCTTTCATCCAGAAATAATGACTGTGCACACACATGCACACATGCGTGCGCAAACACACACACACACACACACACACACACACACACACACACACACACACACACACACATACACAAATATGCACTCTGTTACATTGCAGAAACTGCAAAGCAACACCCCCTCTGCCCCCCTCCCACTGTGGCACCATGGTGCAAGAATCCAATACCCTACTTCCCCAGAGTATAAATAATACAGGGGTGCCATATGTGTCAGCTTGTAAATCTAGATCACCAACTGTGGGCCCGAGGAAGCTTGGTAGGCCCAAGGGTGCCCCAGGGCCTCCAGGGTGGTGGGGGTGTTTTGGTTGGGAGGAGGGGCTAGAGCTAAGCAGGACCAGATAGACTGTCCACCGTGCAGTGCCTCACCTCAGGGCAGCAAAGACAGAGTGGGGACTGAAACAGGCCAGTCACCTCTCAAATCCTATGTATTTTTTGTTGCACACATACACAACATTGCAGCTGCTTAAACGAAACATCTAAATGTCTTTTTTGTTCAGATCACAATTTTTTTAAAGCAGCTATAATGAATATTCTAATACTTACAATAGGTCATATAACTACTGTAGGTTTTCTTTAGCGATAAACCCACAGAGAATTATTACCTGACTCTGCAGGTCCCCTCAACTTTATGAAGCTCTGTCACCTCTTTCAGATCATTGCTGTGGTTTTTGGTTCTGAACAATTAATCAAAACTTTATTGAAATCACAATATACCAGGTGCAATATCCAAATCAAAGGAGCTACAATTTTTTTTTAATAAAGGTAAAATGGGTGACAACATAGTGTTTAAAAATGAAGCAAGAACCAGTGTGGTGTTACAGAGATGCCCTGGCCTTCAAATCATATTCTCCCGACATGACATGCATGCATATTTGGTACAGACCCCAACAAAAATAACATCATCATCATTTAATTTTTTATTTATTCATTTATTTTTTTCGTGAAAATGAAATACAAAAATGACCATAACCACAACATTTGTGACTCATATCACAATATCTCTCAAAATAACTACAATATCTTTTTTTATTTTTTTATTTTGGATATAGTTCAGCCCTACTGCTGGCATTAGACTCCACCTCAGCAGGCAATTGTTTTTAGTAAAAACCCTCAAAAACTCCACTGTGATGCCATAAGAAAGGTCATGTTACTCTGCTGGATATATTATAATTAGACAACTGAATGCTAACACATTCATCATATCAACCTTAACAGTGATAATATGTCAATGTAGTATTCACAGTTTGCTTCCACTGCCTCCAAGTGGCCAAAAAAAAATCAGCTGTTGCAGGATTAATGGCGACATTTCAGAGAAAGATCAATATTAATTACTTGTTTGAAACATACATTTTCACAGCACACGCAGACACTGCTGTCTTAGCTTTCTTTCCAGAGAACGTTATCCTTCTCAACCTTTCAACCGTATCCACTGTAATCAAAGAACACTTCAGATTTAAGAGGGAGACTGTTCTACATAATATTTCTTGCACCATGGTGATGAAAACTAAGGAATTAATGCCTGCAGGGACCAATTTGTGCTACATGGGCTGATTTTGTACTTCAATCATTAGATTTCAACCTGCAGATGTCAGAAAGACTGTCTGCCAGTGAAAGTTCAGTCACTCATATTTGTCTAATGATTTTCATGCTGTTTTTTTTTTTTTTAATGTCGAAGTGCCCTCTTCACCCTGAATACCACTCAGTCTTCTCAGATTGGACAAATTTAAATTTAACATGTTGAGCTGACTGAGGTTTTTACTTTATTATTTAAAAGAACAAAGTCATGTTTCTGTACACTGCATTATAATATAATTCCCATCTTTATGTTAAGCCACGATAACCAACTGCTGGCTGTAGCTTCATATTTACCAAATGGACATGAGAGTGGTATTGACGTTCTCATCTAAGAACGTCATTCTGTAAACAAAACTTTAAACAACAATATAGCAGCTTACAGCTATATCCGATGTAAAGATATAGTGGAGCAATGGTGTCCTGAGCAGAGAATCAAGTCACACATCCTCTTTCACATTTAGGTAACCGGGCAGGGAATGTTGATGTGGGATGTTCATGCATTCCCTCCCATTAAACCATTGGCTTAACCCACTTTTAAACACACAGGCACCACCCACATGCACAAGTTGTTGTTTTTTTAGTTTTTGCCTGCTCCATCAGTGTCTTTACTGGCTCCTTTAGTGTCATTTGTGCAACTGAATTTCTTTTACCTGTGCGACTATGGAGCCAATACTGCTCAGCCTTTACTGTGATGGAGAAGCCTGTGAGCTGCTGAAGGGCTCCAGCTTGACTCAGAACTGGTTTTCTTCTCGAACGTGATGTTACATAATGTTGCTCGCCTGTTTTCATTTGCGACTAGCTACAGTAGCACAATAACATTAGCTGACTTGCTGTTACCAATATTATGAATTTGTTCGGCAAATGTCCTCTGAAGCATATCACAGCAATGCAATGCCAGCGTGGGCTAATGGTTGTGGTTAGATTGTTTTTTGTTGGCTCTCATGTACATGGGGTAACTTTATTCAGTTGTGCCTTTGTTGTGGGTTTAGTTGCTGCTTTCACTTGGCTCCATAACATTGGTGACTGAGATTGGAAAAAGATGCTGGTGGTCTAGTGCGACGTCCACATCATGATGATTGTTTACACAGACTTTAAGACTCATGCCTTTTCACATGAATATATCTGAATATATCTACGATTATCCACAAGTACCAGATGAAGGACCAGATTTTGGAAAGTGTCTTACAGTGCAGACCCACGATCGATCATACAGTACACCTACACCTCCAACTCGTGGTTCGTTCGGCTGCTCCACTGCACTTTTGATTTAAGCCCCAAGATTTGTTTTCTTTCCAACAGTTAGTGAACTTATCAGGCTCTTACATGGCTGTGTTGTCGCTGTCACGGTGCTGGTCCTTCCCCCTGTTGGCAGCAAGGTGGAGAGTTGCTTTGTTTGTCGAGATGTGCTCAGCAATTCAATTTCACAGCTCTCTCTTGTCTCAGAGGAGAGCTGGAGGAGCATAAGGAGAGAGGGGACGGTAATTGAAAGGCAGTGGAGCTCATCCCGTGTCCTCTTCTACTTTTTTTTTTATCTTTGTGTACATCTCTCTTATATTTGTCTGTGCATGTGTGCTTGCTTTGTTTAATTCCACTTTGTCATTACTGCTGCAGCAATGGTCTTTTTTTGGAAGCTTCATGCAGTTTTCTACAAAGTAATGTAATATAAACAAATCTGACATGGTGCTCTAGCCTCCCTTTGTCCCTGCTTTAGTAGGCAGGAGAAAGCTGTCACAGATTTGTTCTAAAAAATATGTTTTGATCTCTGCCTTGCTTTGGATCAAAGCCCTTTATTGTAATCAATAATTGATTCACCTGTGTGACAGCAGATATAATAAATTGTTTTAAATTTGCATAGATAAGTAAACTGTCATATGTGAACCTAGTGATCTTTCACAAGTCTTTCGAAAAGCTTTAAACAGGAACTGGAAATCTGTCATTTCCCAACTTTTTCTCATCAACAATTAAAATCAGAAATAAACATAAATGTGCACAGTATCCAGGATAACATTGTGAACTGCTAGGATTTTAGTATAAGTATGTAATTATGCTGTAAAACATGGTTCTCATATTCACCACCAATGGCACAGATCCAGTTGGCAATATACTGTAGATGGTGCTACAAAGTAATGTTTGTTTCTGCTTTTAGCAAGTTAAATATTTATTTCTGCCATTGAAAGCGTTAGAAAAAGAAAATACCATCACAAATGAAAGGCAACTGCACTTTTTCTATCATTCTTTAAATTGCTTTTCTGGCTAATCTGAGCAGTGGTTCTCCCTTCATTGTATCACTGGAGTGTGAACCAACAGGGGCTTTTAGTAGAGTGTAACTAGGTCTGAATGAATGTTTTGGCTGAGGAAGAGAGAGGGAGAGTCACGCTGCATAATTCAGAAGGGATGGGAGATTATGCGCCATCTGTGTCCGTATCTTGTTGGCCCTGTCAGAATTGATCCACAACCTCTGACCTTTTCAGATACTCGGAGTGTTTTCCACCGGTTCTGTCATGCGTGGTTTGTTAGTGCGCTGGCATGTGGGTGTTTGTATTTCTGTGTGTTTTGAGCATGAGTCAGCCTGCTGCTCACTAACCTTTCCACTGGATTACAAAGTGCAGGTCAGATACACACGACTAGGTTTTCTGTCTTCATTTTGTTGTCACTCAAATCAAAGGTCAGGCTTTTCTGCTAGGATATGGTATATTACCGGCACTAAATACAATGTACACAAATAGGTCATACGAAAAAAAGTTAAAGGAACAATCTGACATTTGGGGAATGAAGCTTACTTTCTTGCAGAGAGTTAGGTGAGAAGTCTCCGATGTCTGGACGCTAAATATGAAGCTGTACCAGAAGGCAGTTATCCTAGCATAGCATAAAGACTAGAAACAGGGGGAAACCGCTTGCCTGGCTAAGTCTCGTCATCACTTGATGTCACCAGTAGAGACTTTGTGAACTCACGATTGGCCAAAACATTGGCCATACAGCCCAGAAAATGCATACTGCACACTCAGTACAGTAAAGAGACTGACACTGACATTTTTTGACAGTCTACTGGCCCACTGATGCGGCGGCCCAGTGATCCCGAAGGCCAGTGCAATTCTAGTACCTGGAGCACATTGGACAACGCTGAGGTGCTAGCTGTTAAAACATCACAAAACTAAATAAAACTGCCATCACAAACAAAGCATTGTTTATTTCCATAAAATAATCAGAGCATTCTCATTAATCACTCAAAATCAGCAGGGGAAGGCCGTAGAGTGTCCATTCACTTCCCTGTTGTTGTGTTCTGTCTGTGGTTTGCTACAATGTGGGAATATGGCATTAAGGCAGAAATGAATCAGTCCATCTCCTCCACTCCTTTTAAGTAGCCTGCTATCATACCTCAGCACCTCTTTTTTAAAATGCGTCCAAAATAAGCAAATAAGATTCAAGTTTCAATTCAATTCAATTCAAGAGTAACTTCAGTGGGAAATAAAATTTTGAAAGAACAGATAACATAAAGTATTATAAACATTTGATTCACAGATTTTGATAGTGATAAAGGAGTTGCTGGATGGATCCAATAAAAATGGTGCCAGTCCCAATCTGGGAGGACCCGGCAGGATCCAGCACAAATTACGCCAAAGGAAAAGTTAACAGTGACAACATGTTTATTCATATGTAACAAAAACAACAATCTTTTCCTAACCTTAACCAAAGTGCTTTTGTGGCCTGAATGTAACCTCAGTCAGGACAGTGGATGCGAACCCCCCTGTCTCTGGCATGTAACATCCACCCCAACCACCTCCTGGTGACTCTGCTGCAGTTGATAAATGAGGCGCCACTATTATTCAAAAATAAGGGGTAAAAATGCCAGTGAATAATCCAGCCAGTGATTATGTTGCCACCACAACATAATTGGGAAAGCAGTAGGAGACAGTGTTGCACAGACAGGCAAATAGAAAAGAGTTCTGTTGTGCAGTCTCAGAGCTGTTTGAGTGTCGTTTATCTTTACAAATCCAACACTTCATAAAGGCGTTATGCAACGTCTGTGTCGCTGACCAGCTTGACAAAGTAATGAGCGGAAACTGTGTGTCTTGTTGCCATGAAAAGCTTCCTGTGTACTTCCTGTCTATTTAAGGAAAACAGTGTTTTAATGGTACAGTACACAGTGGAATTGTGTGGATTTGAACAGAGCAATGGCTGCAGTGAATACATGGTTTTGATTCAAGCCTGCAGAACATAGTCCTAATCTCCTCCTGATCATTTACTGTAAGTATGCACACCTCTGCTAGTACACAGGTATGGTACAGTAGCTATTTTGCAATGGTTTGTTTCCTCAAGATAAAAAGCCACCCCCAGTTGATTATCACCAACTCAACCATTCTCTTCATTTCAATGGATATTCTCAAGTGTTACAACTCATATTTTTGTCTTTTGTTTACTTTCTGTCAAACTGCCCTCTCTAATTAGCAAATTCTCCCTGATATTTCCCCATAGACCTTTTGAACATGCCTGACTTTCTTCCATGTAGGTGTTGTTTTGAAGTCAAGGTAGATAAAGCAATAGAAAGAGCAGATCAGCAGAGCCGCATAGGATCATCATAGTGAGAGATTCTCAGCTCAAAATACATGAAATGGTCAGGCTGAGGTTTGTAATGGTCCGCATGAAGTGCACAGTGCATAAATCAATCACCGCATGACTGCACATGCCAACACACACCTGGTGTATGTGTAGTATAAGCTCTATGTATCCACCTCTATACTATTGCAGTACAGATGATTTTGTGATACATGATGCAAACATCTAAGATACATCATAATACTGTATATGCTTAAGAAGGGGGCAGGGGCTATGTTACCTTGTATGTATTCTAACAGTCACAGTCCATAAGCCTTTCTTTATATAGTACCATCATATCCAATATAGACTGGTTTACAGATGTGGTGGTATTAGCTGTCCTCTCCACAAAACCACAGTGATGATTAATGAAGTGACTAATCATGTTCTTTGTGTGGCCTGTACAGACAGGTGGTCCTCCTCCTCAAGTTTTTTTTTTTGGCTCATCAGTGTCACACATCAGTGTTGGCCCAGATTTTGATTAAAAGATGCCTCTCAGTCTCTTTGTCATTGTGAGAGATTTTGCTTCTTCTCATCTTAATGTAAGGGCAACCACAAGGGATCATGAAGAAGGAGTTGCTGTCTGCTAAACCAAAATGGTAGCAGAATAAATTTAGAGCACTATCAATACTTGGCACCAGTGTATCAATAACATATCACGAAAGGAAATAAATAGCCTTATCGATTTTATGCTCCATTGCATTTTGATTTTGTATGCTGCAGCCACTGTGGTGGAGGAATTGATGTCTCTTAGAGTTCTCCCTGTTGATCAGACCAAATTATCAGTCCAAGAGAAGAAGAGAAGTTCTTCGCTTTTTGATTCTGACAATCTGGCCCTCTAAAAAATACTGTAAAAATGTACTTACTTACTTACATCATGGCATGTTGTCTCTATCCAGCCATCTGCAGACATCTGCAGTCTATACGGTGGAAATATCACTCCATTCTGTATCATGTTCCTCCGGCAGACTGGGACAAACCAATCAGGAGAGACTCTGTCTATCAGAGCTAAAAACAGACCCTGCTCGATGATCTCATACCAGTGTTACAATTTGGAGCTCTCGACCATGAGTGGAGGGCTATGAACTGAACAAAGCACTGACCTTTAGAATCTACTTTTGCTTTATATTAAATCTGTTAGCTCAGGGAAAGATGTACCGTCTGCTCTGAAAATCACTACATACCCTTTTACTTCTGTCCAGTTGATGTGACGGTTTTGGGTTAAAAGGCCATCTAAACTACTTTTAGTAGTTTAGATGCCCATAGTTCAGGGAACAGGAGCAGGAGAATTAATACACTACAAAATTATATGATACTTGTTATTTTCCATCTTTTTTCATGCTTTGAAATACAGCTTGATATCTTTTGTTGAAATGGGCGCAGCCTTAACATAAGCACACTCGAATGCCTCTAAGGAAGCAAATCGGCTGTGTCATGAGCTTGAACTAAAGGACGATCTTACTGTAATTCTCACCAGAGTTGGGATGCTTGAATACAAAGTATGACATGAAAGGCCGGGAGCCTCGCCTCTCACATAGCACACATCAAAGAGCAGACAGGCGAATGACACCAAGCTTTCCTCTGATCCTTAAGGAGTCAAGAATGGGAACGAGTGGTTGACAGTGCTCCTTAAATCACTTCGTCTCCCCACTCAAGCGATTCTCCCGCCTCTTCTCCTCTCCCACTCCCCCCCCCCCCTAGTTTTTGTGATTTTATCTTTCATTTGATTGACTAGAGATTTATTTTTTTTCCCACCTCGTCACAGCTGGCTGAGAAGTGAAGGCCGTTAAGGATTAGTATCGATGTGATGAGCCCAAATCGTTTCGCTTTCATGGCGCCCTTGAAACTTAGTGAGGTTGCACTGCAGATCCCTGTACCTACATTAGTACGCTGTGGGGGGAAAAAAAACACTCATGGCCAGTTAGACTGTGCCTGAGGTCTCTGTGTATGTGTGTGTCTCAACAAGTATGTGAATTTGTGGGATGTCTAGGTAGCGCTAATGTGTTGTAGATTCCTGTCTGATTGTGATTAATTAGATGATGAGAAGTGTGTGCTGACAAGCTGCTCATTCTGATTAGAGAGATCAGCTTCCTGTGAGAGGCAGAACTAACGAGGCTCATGAACCTCGACTCCAAGCTTTCTTAACACATCTGCACCTTGCCTGTACTGTCCTCCCACAGCTTTAGCTTCCTGTCACCCCTCAGCTCCATAGTCAGTGGCTCCCTGCTTCTTATACTGTAAATATAGCCTGCAGATATTTTCATAAAACCTATTGTTATTCTTGGCTTTAATTAGTAGAGATACTCATGAATGTTCAGTTAATACTGAGCACATCATAAACATCTGCTTTTCTACTTTTTGTGCTGAGTAACTGGCTGATTTCCAACAATTCTGTTAAGCTACAGTTCAGTAACTTTGTGCTTAGCTGAAACATACAATAGCAATACTTTTGAAAGGAGAAATTCAATAGCATCAAGAAAAGTTAAATTCATAAGCAATAAAAGACATTTAGCCTAGCTTGGTCTAGCTTATGGTGGCTAACAGATTTTCTGTGTAACTGTCATTACTGAGTCAGTCGTTTACTCTATTTGTGCTACTGTCACAATGAATTTTACATGTTACAATTAAATATTATGATATTACAAGTTTTAACACAAAAGTAAAGTATTTCACCTGCTCATGGTCTTTGCCACACATAGGCTAATAGGGACCATATTAGCAATCACGTTCTGTATACAGACTTGCTAGCAACTTGCATATCTTCAGTTGACACACAGCAACGGGGGGGGGGTAATTTCCTGGAGGTTTTTTTCCCTGTTGGCGACACACATGAGATCATTTGTTAGTTAAAAAGGTAGTGATGATGCCGCTTTAAAGCAACAGAGGAGAATTGAGATTTATGAAACACAGGGTGGAGTGTTAGCAATATTTCATAAAACCATTAACTAACACGAGGCAGTGCTACAACAATGCAACACTTCACTTTGTGCCAAACAGCACCTCTCAGCTGCTCTAAAATCACTGCAAAGCACAGTCGGGGTGGTTTATTGCTTAAAAGAGCATGTCTGTGGCAGCACAAGTAGGTCTCTTATAATTACAAGTGGAAAAAATGTTACCTTCACCCTTGTAAAGCTCTGACATTTCTGAGCGTAAAATATGACTTTGTAGATGAAACAGTGCTCTGCGGAGTCACTTCTATTAAAAAGTTGGACCACTTGTGCCTCTAAATGAATTGCTGTTATTTGAGCATTTGTGAGTTGTTCCATGTAAAGCCATATTAAAACTAAATTGCTCTGTGGTTCTGGGGTTCAACATACATGAATCACAAGTTAACAAAATATTGACAGAATTATACAGTGACTGCTTATTATTTATGATACTTATGATTTCTTTCTTTTCTTTTTTTTTTCTAAATAAACAGTTACATATACACAACTTAGAGGAGCTAAATGTCCCCTAAAAGAAATATAATTAATTGTGAATATTTGCTTGCTAAATGGATCTGCATTGTCTTTATCCAACTTGTATAATCCTCCTCCCTCCCTTCTTTCTCCGGCTTGTTTTCCAGCCAGGGATGTGAAGAAAATTAAAAACATGGCAAAGCTACAAACTCAATTTGTTGATCACCGTAAAGCAAAAGAGAAACAGTCAAAAATCCATTGCATTATACTGGACAATAATTCATTCTGACCATTCAGACGAAGAATTACTTTGTCCATAGAGTTGGCTCCTGCAAGGTTCTTCTGTTTTGATTTCAGTGCCATCTTTGGTGCTCAGTACTCAATGTGCCAATGCACATCAACAGATTTTTCTTTCTCCTTATCAGCCTTCCTTTTCAGAGAAGAAAATATGAAGTCTTTCCTGAAGTGAAAATAAGCTGAATTCCATATCTACAACAGATGGGTAGACTCATCTACAAATGTGTAAATTTGAGTTAAGGTGGTTTCATCCTCCACTACTTTGCTGAATATAGCTTCTCCCTCTGTGTGAGAGGGCTTTCTCAGCTGTAGCCGTCGAGCTCATCTGTTTGCCACAGATGGCTTGTCAGTCATGCACAGTCTCTTAACTCACCAGAGGTCCAAAATTCCTCAAAAAGTTTTGCTAAGCATGTCCCTCTGAGTCATCCCAACTCTCTGTGTTTCTCTCTGATTATGGATATTTCTCTGAGGGCTCACGGCTGTCTTCTATTGTCTCAATTGATGGGTGACGGACAGACCATCCTCGCTAGCTCAGTGACACATGCAAACACACACGTTTGCAGGCCTGTGAAGCTGCGTGGTTTAGGAAAAAAAAGATAAGTCCCTTAGCACACAACACAGCTCATGCAGATGGAGATAAAATGATCCAGTTGGTGAATAAGTGTCTGATGGAGGCACAAAAGTATGCACTATCTACATACACTCTCATACACACTGCAGTTTCGCTGTTGGAAACACACTAATCACGGGTATATTGTCTTCCATTACTGTGAGTCAGACAGGTAATCAAGTGGCTGTTTCCATGAGTTCTCTCCTCATCAGCACTCATTAGCGTTTTCCTCTGCGCTCCACTACTTCCATGATCCTGATTATCTGTAGATCTGAAGTTGGCTCAACAAGAACAGAGATAAAACAGACCTCATACATCAAGTGAGTGTGCAGCCAAATTTCATTAGTACATTCAGCTCATTTTATCAGAGATAATTAGTATATATCAATTAGATTTTATGATTCTAAATGAGATATCCACTGCATTAAAGTCTGGCGGTTTGGAGTTTGAACAAAATGATTACTCACCAGTCAGGGAGTTGACTTTTGAGTTGCATTATGGGACGTGTAGGATCCAGTATTTTTGGTGCTTGACCCATAATTAGGGACTGAAAATCAGCTGGTACTGTGATTTTGACAATTTTTTTTTAAATCTGTTTGTTAGTCTTCTAAATCTGAGTATGTTTAATATGAAAATGCCAAAATACATCTTTAGACTATACATTGATGCAGAAATACACAATTCTCATTACTCACAGTCAAGATGATTAAAAAATGTTTTTTTCAATATTTCTGAAACTTTGCCCAGTTAGTTGTATATCATAGACACAGGAATCCTTACTTTTGACTTGAACTTTTAACAATACAGTAAGTTAAAGGATAATTTCACATTTTTTTTATCAATACTCACAAGCCCATTTGTAAACTGAAACAGCTTTTGTTCACTCTAATTGTTTCTCATGGGTATATTGGCCATAACGAGATCCCTTCCTAAAGTAATTGTCTTGTAAATGTCTTCCAATGTTTAACCAAAGTGACTACGAAGCTTCAGCAATATGAGTAGGCAAAAAGTCAAGTGCATGTTTTTCGATGTTTCTTTCCTGAGATACAGAGAAGGTGACAGTGTTGGTGGAACTTTTAAATGCATTTGTGCACAGAACAAGAACTGTTGTTTTTGTCCTGCTCCACTTTTACATTGGAATCACATTAGGAAGTGACCTCTTCACAGCCTGTAGGAACAATTACTGCACATATGGACATGTTATAAATGTTGTTTTCAGGCAGACTGGAAAAATGTGAATCTTTTATCACTGTGTTCATTTACAGGCAAATATAATCAGATACTGGAAAACACGTGCTAAAACTTAACAAAGTTAAGTTTATTCAAAGGAAGACAGTTTCAGAGTTACTAGGAGTGTGCTCAATGGCAATTGCAAAATACCAAATTGTAGATCTAAATTTGGACAATCAGTTTTCTCCATGAGGGGCTGTCAACTTTGGAACAAACTGAAATAAAATGAACTCTAGATATAAATTCCTTTACAGCAACCAAAGCTGGACCAATTTCTAGATAATTCTATCATATTGTTAATTGTTTTTGTTTGACTATTTGTCTGCTTGGTTTGCTGTTGTTGTTTCTTTTGAGACAACTGTACATTTTTATTGTTTTGTCAGTTTTTAATGATTTTGCTGTTGTTGTTGTTGTCTCTTCTTAGACTTTTCGATATAGTATTTTACTCTACTTTTATATCTGTAGTCTATTGTGGTTTTATAATAATGAAAACTGACATGTAAAAACCCAACTAGGGACAAGAATGGAAAATTAGCAACATGCTTGCATCATCCCCATTGAATAAATAAATAAACTAAACCAATAAAGCTTTAGTGTTGGGCTTAAAGCACTTCCTGGGCCCACAAAACTCAGCACATTTCAACCTGAAAAAAAAAAAAAAAAAAAAAAAAAAAAAAATATATATATATATATATATATATATATATATATATATATATATATATATATATATATATATATATATATATATATATATAAACAAAAAAACAATAAGAGAGTCTACCAGAGTATTGTTTCTACCACTCAGCACTACTCCAGTGGATACAGGCACACGTCCTCTGGATAACACAATCCTGTCGATGTAACTGTCACTGTCAAAACATAATACAAACCACCAGCACAGAATATGTCAAAGTAATTGAAGCAATGCAGGCAGAGGCACCTGTGTCGTTTTTGTGACTGTTTTTTGTGACATGTATTTTTGTCATAGTGTTCTGTGGTGTCTGGGTAACTTTTTTTTAAGGCCACAGCTTATACTGTAGCACCTATATGTCTTATTTTAAGTGCAAGTCATCCTGTATGGGGGGCAAAAATGACCAACCTTTTTAGATAGCATATAAACAAAGTATCTTAGTGAGGATATAATAAGGCATTTGTGTTTTCATTTCACTATCCCATTATGCATCACCGCTTAAGGTGATATCTGACTACCGACATAGTGCTTAGCTGCCCCACCCACAAAATAAGATGAGCTTTCTTGCATTATTCATTCCACATAACCCAAAGTAAAACCTGCTGCTTTCCTTGATCTTTTCTTTGACAATTTTATTAGATCTGCAGACTCATTTTCATTGTGTCTGTCAATTTTATCTCACTCGCATTTTATTGAACCGGCACTTTCCATTGCCATGAAAATCAAAGGCACAATGGGCCCCGCAGGGAGACACTGTTGTTCCCTTCGCTACTGCATTCAAATCTTCCCGTTCTACTCCATTGAACTGATTGGAAATCCAACGCACAATACTGTAAGTTTGTGCACTTGCTGTGTGAGTGTGTAAGAAAAAATTTGGATTCATGCTCAGGCAGATGTGCTCTCTCTGCGTGCATTTCTGTGCAGATCATGTGAGTGCCACAGCATGTGGAAAAGTTTCCACAATCAGGCATTTTTAAGGACATCTCAGCGGTGGAATTTGTGTTGGTTCCTACAAAGGCATGATAAATGAGGGCTCATATCAGCGCTGATTAATGAAGTCTTCATTATCTCCTGTTTTCTCTCTTCTTTTCATTCTCGCTCTGGTCTGCTTTCATTGTTTTGCCTCGTTAGATTGCACCGATTTTGTACTTCATAATGAGACGGAGAACAATAGCAGAGTACTTTTTCACTTCTACTCCTTAGCGATACTTACTCTTTTGTCTGCATCTTCAATAAATGACTCCTGAATGTCACTCTTTTTTTTATCTCTCTCCCTCTCTCTCTCTCTCTCTCTCTCCTTCGTTTTCTGCCAGCAATTCTCATTGATTCTCAACTATGAATGATGACTGGAATGAATGAGGAGACCTTTCTTTTTATAACACTGCTGACTTTTCACTGCGCGGAGTTTGTAGGCGGCCACAAACCAAAATGCCAATTTATAAAATTCAAATGCTTGCACGTACGTGATTTTAAATGACATGACTAAATGTCAGATATCTCCAGTGTTGGGTGACTATCTATCTTTTTGAGGGAACAGCGCTTGTAATGCTACATGGCAGTGTGCATATCCTATTAGATAGTATCTATTACAGAAATGAAATTACCCCCAGTTAATTTGATTTGGATAATATTAGGCTAATAGAAGTGTGCTGTGCTCTGTGCTGAATATGAATTGAGTGAGCACAGTTATACATTCATATGGCACACAGCTGCAACCTCTGGGTGTGAGATTTCAAGGTTTTCTTTTCTTCCTGTGCTCTATCTCTCTCTCTCTCTCTCTATCCCTTTTTCTTTTCTCTGACTCACACTTGACGCAAAAGAGTACAGTAATAACAAGAGCAAGCCACAGTGCAGCGCAGACAAATTCATCACTAAGTTAAATAGATTATTTTCATCTGGTAGTGCAGTGAGTAAGAGATGCAATAATGGAATAACATACATTGCTTATCTCCAAGGAAAGGGGGGAAAAAAATCAAAGCAACTCTTGAATGTTTCAGTGTCTTACATAATGTTCTCGGGATGTTATTGTGCCCGTGGAGACTATATGTGTCTTGTAAACACAGGAGAAACAATAATACATACACTGCTTTTAAATGTTTTAGGGAAAGTCCAAGTTAAGTCACAAGTCCTTTGAGACAAGCCCTAATTGAATCTTAAGTCACATGTCTACAAACAAACAGCAAGGCTGAGTCCCGACAACACATTTGAACCTTTTGTTTCCAAAGCTGTGTGACTGCAAGGCTTGTCTGTTGCTGTCATCTGTTTTTAGATATGCTTGCAGCCTGGCTCTGGGACGCCATGTCTGTCTGTTAGTCTTTTGGTCCAGACTAAAATATCTCAACAATTATTGGACCATCATTGGGTGAAAAGTTCAGTTTCTCCAAATTTTTATTTTTTTTTCCAAATACCTTCAAAACTAATTACATTGCTAATGTCTTAAAATGTACTTGTGACCTCAGCTGTACTTTGTTCCTAATAATTAGTGACAAATGTTTTAACTCACTGTAATTGCTATACCTTCCAAACATCAGCATGTTTGTTTGGTGATATTAGCATTTAGCTCAAAGCAACACTGTGCTCATAGCGCCACTAAGCACGGCTGCAGACCCTAAGGCCGTGTTCAGACCTACTTCATCCCAGTCTTGGTTGTCCAGTAGAAAATCAGTTTCACAACATTTCATAATTCAGCAAGGTGCTGCATTGGCCGATCATGCAACTTACGTTCCAGGCAGATTACTTGAGGTGAAAATCCCATATTTTCCCAGCTTCCTTTGTGATTGTTGATTGTTTTAAATGATTTTGTTTGTTTAATAAGCTAAATGAGGGAATCTGTTACCTGCTTAATGCCAACTTTAGGAAAAAAAACAATTTTGATTTCAAAATGGTGATACACACTCTTTCATGTGCTTAGAACCTAAAAATATCAAGGGTGACAATAAATGCACCACATCTCATGGTCCATACCTATTTTGGTTTTACTTGACTTTACATTATTCACAGCAGAGGATATGGGAAAAATTGTGTCTCATGTTGATTCAATACATTGTTTCAATACAGGACGCAGCATTTTACCTTAAAATATGGGACGTTTCCATATTACACGAGATGGGTGGCAACCCCGGTGGGAAACCTAAAGGTGGCCTACAAGCGGACAGGCAGTTCTTGTGTGTACTGTGAAATATAATCCTGCCGGCACCACTGTTACGAACTGTTGTGCAGTCTGATCGGAAAACACATTAATGTGTTAATCCAACTGCACTGGATCATATGAATAACACACCCCTACCAACGCAGCCGCTGTTATAACACAGGGCTGCGTTCGGTCTGACTGCCCTCTTATTCTTGTTTACTGTTCAGGGATTTTAGCAGGTCAAACTGTGAGACTTAATTATTTTTGCTGTCAAGAGTCAAACCTCACAGCGATCAAGATCCAAACCAAATCTCACGTCCTCAAGTCCAAGTGTCAAGCATACAGCCGTCTCACATCACAGTTGTCATTGAGTCAACATGTGAACTCTGATTTGGGTATTTCCTGCAGGTATCAGGGAAAATAGCTTGATTTTAAGTGGATTATTTTAATAACCTGGGATCACTACTGTACCCTCTTTGCAGAGCTCTATGCTCACTTCTTAGCTTCTCTGTGGTCAGTGCATGTGTCCCTGCACGTGTGTGTTTGACGGTGGTGACAGCTGGACACGGGTAAGCTAGTGGTCCGCAGCCAGCAGAAGAAGGTAGTACACACACACACACACACACACACACACACACACACTCACTCTGCCTCTCACTCTACCACAGAACACAGCATTTTCACTGCCTGTCACTTCTCACCTATTGCACAGCTGTGTCCCTACTGCCAGGAGTGACAGAACACCTCTCAGCACGACACAGTTTTCATCTTTCTGTGTGTGTCTGCGGGTTGCCGTGTGTGTTTCTGAACCTGTATGTGTACATGTGTAAAATCCATCCAGCTATTGATTTATGCAGCATGTGGCACAGAGGACACACAGTCTGTCTTTTAACTAAATGATGTAAACACTTAGCGTTTAGCCAAGATGAGTCCTAAACTATTTCTTTTGCACCTTAATGAGATTAAGTGTTATTAAGGCTCCTGCATCTGTTCAGTATTAGTGTTCTGCACTTTTAGCATTAATATTAGTTTGCTCTAATAAGGAGGTGCAGGGAGGAGAGAGGGGAAGGATTATAAAAAGTATAAAGTATAAAGGGGAACGTTAGGAGAAGGGGAAAGGAAAGGAAAGGAAAGGAAAGGAAAGGAAATAAATGGAAACTGGAGAAATGGAAGGGAAATGAGAGAAAAGGAGAGGGAAAAAAAGGAAAGGAAAGGAAAGAAAGAAAGGAAAAGGAGAGTATCTGGCCCACCATTATGTTGGCTTTGCCCTCACATGGAAATCCTGCATCAAAGCACCAGCCTAAGCAGCCACACACATATACACATGAATTATGCAAATACACGTATACATTTTGCATGTATACTTTATTTGCATTTCAGACATGCTGACATTTGCGTTTGAAAGAAGTCCAACTAAACACACACAAATAAGTCCAAATGTCGCCGCACTGCTGACACTGCTGAATCCCCAGAAGATGATATGAGGATGATCACCATTATCGATCCCAGTAGATAACTAAACTCTCTCACTCACACACACTCACACACACACACACACACACACACACTCTCATGGTGTATGAACATCCATGTGAGATTTATGCAAATATGTTCTACATGTAGTAACCTAGTTCACCAAGTAACCTAGCAACACTAGAGTCAGCTGGTTAGAAGTGCGTGTGTGTGTGTGTGTGTCCGTCCATCCCTCTGTCTGTGATTTGCATCTGTGGACATGGCTGCAGCAAGTATTGGAGTATGTGCAGCATTTGGTGGAGTTTGAAGTGATATGTGCAGGGAATCTGTCTGTTAAAGTTGTAACTTACGACTACAGCCATCTGTCAAACTGCGTGATGTTAATTCGTGAGTTACTTCTTTTTCTGATTTTGTGTTTGCCCTGAAGTGCGTCTTGCTGTGGCTTTTTTTCCTTCCCTGTGATCACCTGTCAGTCAAACACGGGTCAAGAACTTTATCAGACATTTGTGTTTCAGTAGGTGTGTTCTTTTTCTTTTCCTTTTCTTTTCTTTTTCTTTTCTTTTCTTGTCTTTCTTTTCTATTCTTTTCTTTTCTTTGACGGTTCATTCTTGATTGCGGGAACAGAGGCTTACAAAACAATCTGACCACAAAGTACCTGTTTCGATTGTATTACGTTGTCAGCAGATGGACTTTGCCCAGCTTTCATTTGAAGTCCATAAAGTTGTCACTTTAAAAGAGTACTCCATTGATTCAGCATTGCACTCCTATAACATCCTCTGGTTGACAATGGACAGCAGACATCATCTTTTTTATTCAACACTTTCTTCTTTCATGTCAAAACCTGGTGTCTACATTATCCATAATGCAGAAAGCCTGAAGCCACAAAAAGGCATGTAGTAGTACAACATGTAGTAGTACTACTCCCCAAGACCTGTAAACAGTCTATGATGTGTTCCCCTTTAAGGATTTCTTGTTCATGTTGGCAAAGTTGAGGCAAAGATTTTTGCTTGGCAGCAAGAGAAGTGCGTGTGTGTGTGTATGTGTGTGTGTATGTGTGTGCATAAGAGAGAACGTCAGCTAAAAAAAAAAAAAAAAAGAAAATAGATCATTGATGGCTAGAAACTGAGAAGATTGATCCTGTTGCCAGTACAGGCATGTTGGCACAGCTTAGAATGAAAGTAGTTTTTTGACCTTGGAAACAGCAGTTGGCAAAATCATTTCCACGCAAGGTCTTTTATTTTTTCAGTTTCAGTTTATCCGTGGTGGCTGTTGCTGCTCACGCTAATTAAGCCATAAACGAAACGACGAAATGATCCATTTTCTTGTTCAGTAAACTTAACGTGCCAACAAATACAAGTCACAGCCTTGTTTTGCCAGTTGAGTGCCCTTTGCAGCTCTTTTGATCTATCTATCAATCTATAAATCTATCTGAAAAGTGGGATTCAAGATTATTACTACAGGGGAATCCTTGTGAAATAAAAGAAAAAAGAAAAAAAAAAAAAAAAGGCAACCAAACTTTATGACAGTGTGGGGAAACACTCTGGGCTGCTGTTGTGTGTATGCTGCTGTATGTGCGTGTGCGTGTGTGTGGATGGTTCTCCTCTGAGCTGTGGTTTCTTCATCTACCTTTGAGTCCCTGTCAGGAACACAACACGAGCGACTAGAAAAAGCGGCAGAAAGAGGGAGCCAGGGGTAGACACAGAGAAGACATGAGAGGGAACAAGAATTATGAATTGATAAGCTGAGCAGAGAAGACATGGAAAAAAAAGTGGAAAGAGTTGAAAAAAAATGATGCGAGCAGGTAATGGGAGAAGTGGTATGAAGCAGAAAAGAAGAGGGAGAGAGCAGGACACTTAGCTTCTATGTGTTAGAAAAGTAGAGTGATGGCCAAATAAGCGTACGAGAGCTCCAGGGTGTGTGTTGAAGGACGAGTCTTCTCTCGCAGAAGGTTAAGGCCTAATGTCTAATGACTGACTCTCTGAATGAGCCTGTTATGCCATTCTCTCAGTGCCTTTGATCTCTGTTTTACCCCGATCTAATATACCCGGCAATGGCCTCTCATGTTATCCGAGGTAGAGAGGGAAAAAGCAGGCCAATTACAAGCGAGCAGCACTCCGCTAAGTGGTGTTGGTATTTTCCCTCTCATTAAGTCACAGTCAGAAACCCTCTCAGACTGTTTTCAGTGGTGTAAACATACAGCTTTATACTAAATGTGTTTCTCCATCATGTTCACCGACTCAAACGGATGAATGTTAGGTAAAGATGGGTTGTTGTCATGAAAAAGGACATAGATTTTGATGTGATCAACTTCATTTCATTGTATATATGTATTTGTGTGCTGCAAGGTAAGCGAGAAGAGAATGTCAAGGTCATTGTCCATTTGTTTGAACCCCCTAAACTTTTGGGAGAGACTTTATCTTCTTTTAGATTCTGGGAAGAATTTGCTTGCTGTGCACCTCTGTGACATGATGTGTGCCAAATGATCTGTTTACGCTCTTCTGACAGTTGATCTCTTGTGCTGGTAAGTAATGACTAGAAGCAAAAATTGAAATAGTGTGAAATTGTTGGAGTGGCACCAAATCTCTTAGGGAGTAGGAAGGACAAACAGGGTTGTCACACTATTATCATAAATTGGGTACTAAATTGCTTTCTTTGTAATATTACAATGTCGTTAAAAGTCTTAAACGTAACTGCAAAACCCGTTTAACCATGACCACTATGTTTTCTCAACCTTAACCAAGCATAGACTTGACCAAAGCTGAAGGTGATGCATCATAAAAAAAGTAATAAAGCATTATTTAATTCATTTTTGTAATGTCTTACATTTTATACAGTGACAAATAATGTCATCCTAACAATAGAGGCACTAGATCAGACAGCACTTATGTGGATCATTTGTGAAGGCCATGACATTTATGTTGGGGGACTGATGTTTTACAGCTGCTGTTTACATCAGTTTGCACAATCAAGACCTATATCTTTCAGATCTGTGATCAAAGTTGTTTCCACTGATGTTCATATGTCTTTTAGATGGTATGATCTTGTATGGGTACCTAAATTTAAGCAATTTTAAAAAATGTTCTGCTCACCCTGAGTTTCCTGTGAGGTGAAGGGGCGGGACTTGTTTAACTCCTGCTTGTTGCCAAATGACAAAAACCTGCTGGGACAGTTGCCATGTTGGAGAGAGTGAAAGTCAAAGAAGAAAAGATAGGAGGACGAGGAGGAGGAGGAGGAGGAGGAGGAGGAAGGAGAGGAGAAATGGAAGGAAAAAAGCAGGTTGTGGGAAGGGTGGGAGATGGGAAAACAGGGCAAGAGGAGGTGGAGACTGGGAGAGTGATATAGAGGAATTGCCCCCTAGGCACTCTTCAATTTTGCCCTTATGATGGGAGCATATTTCCCCTGTGCTGTAGCCATCATCTCTCTCTCTCCCTCACAGTTGCTCTTGTACTCTCTCTGCCTCTTACTCTTGCATTTCATCTCATTCTTTCTTGCTGCATTTCTGCTACATTTCCCTCCTCTGTCACTGTTCACTGCTCCTCATAGGCATCTTAGGATACAATCCACTGTCAGCCACCTTCACCAGCATCTATTTTTATGTGTGTGTGTGTGTGTGTGTGTGTGTGTGTGTGTGTGTGTGTGTGTGAGCATGCATCTGCAGCATAACCATCTGCACCACCATATTTGTAGATTAACTCCTGCCAATTTCCACCTGAAAGTCTGTCACTACATCATCTTAGAGACGAAAGCAGGTACCAGCCCAGAAGACACAAAATAAGAAAACCAAAGCCAGTATATTCTCTTCTTTTCTCCATATTTCAGTTCACTCATTCCACCTCAGCCTCGCTCTCCATATGCTTAGAGCTGATGAGCTGCAGCCGCCCTGCTGCACTCACATTTTACAGGTCCTCTTTCACAGGTCACCCTTGAAATGTTCCATCTTCCCCATCATCCTTGATTCTTTCAGGATCATGATGGGTTAGCTACGGCAGTCACCCAGCTGCCAGAGGAGTGTGCATGTGTGTGTGTGTGTGTGTGTTCTGTCTGTGCGTACAAGAGAAAGACAGTGGAAAAATGAAAATAGATCATTCATGGCTAAAAGTAGAGAAGAACAAATCAGTGCTCCTGCCAGATTCCCAGCCTGCATGTCTCTCTGGCTGGCGAAGATGGAGGTGCACGCCAAAACACAGCCGCGCCAATCCTCTATTATTTCCCATTCTCATATTTATACATTTCACTATTGTCCACCTCACTCGCCATTATGGGTGTGCAGAGCTCCAGTGGTTAATAGCATCTTTGAAGACTACTGTACTGGCACATATGGACAGATACCAGCCTAATGAAAACTTTCCCATTGTTTGACTACAATTGAATAAGGCTTCTGTGCAGTTCACCTTCTCGTATTCTTAAATGAGTCGACATATCTGCCCCTGACCATGCTGTAGCTTGGTTCATTGTATCGGCTGTCAAACAAAGCCAGTGTTCAGGCACACAATACCCACGGCCTTGCAGCGTTGGCCCATTTCAATAAAAAACCAAGACTGTGGCTGCCTTGTCCAAATGATTGTCTGTCCCATTACTGTCTGGTTGCAAAGAAGAAGAAGAAAAGAACCTATTTAAAGTAGTAATTCTTGCCATTATAGTTTAAAGGAATAGACATTTTGTTGAAGTCACTTATTCATTTTTTTTTTTTTGATAAGATCAATACCTATCTTATATCTGTACACTAAATATGAAGCTACTTCCCGTAAAACCCCAACATGTTTTAACAAATTGGTTTGTATATGGATTAAACAAACTAGATATAATATCTTCATTTGTGAGCTTTAGAGGTGCTTTCTAGTCTCAATGCTAGGCTAAGCTAAGCTAAACTAAGCAATTTTTTAATTTCTTGATTTCACCAGGAAGTCCCATTCAGATATTAAATATTCTTTTACAAGAGAGACCTGACCAAGATAGCAACCATACAAGCACAGCACATTAAAATACAGCAAAATAATAAAATAGCACATATACGACATAACAGTAATTTGAGCTCAATGTTTTCTCAAGAAACATAAGTACATGTCTCATTTAGCACATTCTTTATGATGCCCTTAAATACCATTGCCCAATTCATAGAGTGCAATGGTGAGTATGAGGCATTGTGTTAGTAATAAATGGTATTGATGCATAGTACACTGAATCAAGGCTCCATAACAGAGAGGAGGCTGTATGCATATACAATATAATCAATCCCCATAATCAGTCAGAGGCAGAAACATAGCCAGAAGTTTTTTCTTAGCATTGAAGTGAAAAAAGATTTATTTCTAACATAAAAGCCTATTTTCACTTTGAGCTTCCTAACTAGATTATCAGTATGCGCATTAAATAAAATTCATGTATGCATACACCCAGGTATTTGAACAAGGGCCCCCTTTTAATGGATTTACCATCAGATGTGAAAATGCTAAAATCATTTAACAACTGTATATGAGCTTTTGAAAAGACCAAGAACGTTGTTTTCCGAACATTTAATACCAATTTCAAACTATGCAGAATAGTTTGCAATGATTGTAACGCAGTCTGAAGCGCTTTTACCTTTTTTCTTTGAAGGGAGCATGCATTTAAATGACAGTGTCATCAGCATATAAGTGCATTTTAGCTTGAATGTCCATACTCAAGTCACTTATATAAATAGAAGATAAAATACCCCCAACATAGAACTGTGAGGGACACCTTTAGTTATGTCAAGAAAATCTCATTTATAACCCTCTGCATAGACACACTGGGTTGAATCAGCAAAATAGTTTCTAAACCATTTAACAGCCTCAAGACTGAACTCAAGTTTGTTCAGCAGCAGATCATGATCCACTCAATCAAATGCCTTGGACAAATCCACAAATATGGAAGCACAATGCTGCTGTTTTCTGTCCAAGGCCCCAATTAAATCATTCAACACAACCATAGCAGCAGTAACTGTAAGCAAAGGGACTACTGGCCAGTTTCTTATTTACTGGACAGACGCAAGAATGGTATCAATCTTCTCATCAAACTCTCTGCAAGAAAGCAAATAAGTGTAACAACAGCTGATCTGCGGCATAACACATTGCATGGTGTTGGTGTGCTCATGCATAAGAATATGGTAGTTGAACAGTTCATAAACTGTAGTGCCAAAGGAAAGGGCTGTTTGATGGCAAAAAAAAGCAGTGAAAATATTCAAAATCCAACATTCACTTCAACTAATATTAGCTTTTTTCAGTGTGCAAAATGGCTATGACTGATAATTACCTCACACAGCCTGACACCAAATAACCAGAACTATCCCTTTTAGGGTGGGTCTTTCTACCAAACTTCCCGAAAATCTCACATCTTTGACATCTGACATCTTTTCGTGGTTGAACGTGAAACACTCTTTGACCCACAGCTCGAGAGAGCAGAGACAGCAGAGAGCGGGCAGACCCAGCTCTTAGCAAAGTGGGTCAGACCAGCTGCCATGATCACATGAATATTTAAAATGAAACAGCTCCAGACTGAAGCCTCTGTAACAATCATGTTGATGCCAAGCAGTGTTAAACAATGACAGCATGTTGTACATCTCCAACTCCCTACTGAGCAGCTACTGAATATTTGTGCCTACTCAAAGGGGGGGGGGGGGGGGGGGGGGGGTCTAAAGAGGAATAAAAATATAGAAGGAAAAGAATAATATGTTGGGTAGAAAAAGATGGCAATGCAAATAGTGGCAGCACATTCAGATTTTAATTTGAAGAACACAGAAAACACATAGGAAGCAGAGGCTGGGAGGGAACAAAAGAAGGACCTTGAAAGTCTCAGTAGACTATTTGGTGTATAAAATGTGTGTGTGCGTAATACTGTACTACCTCAATTATCTAACAAGAGACGAAGAAGAGAGAACACTGTTGGCTGACAGATAGATCAGTCGAGGCCAAAAGATGAAAAATAGAAACAAACTTTGTAATTAACTCAACACAGAAAAGCGCTGACTGGCAGAGAGCCAGACGGACTGACAGGTTAAAAAAAAAAAACAAAGAAAGGAGGAGAGCATAGGGAGACGGAGACATGGCTGGAGGATGGATAGAAGTAGGTCAGCAGGAGTGACTGAGAGGAGAGCGAGACGTGTGGAGGGATGGATAGGGAGAAGGAAATAACGAAGACTGAGAGCCAACATTCAGCTGGGCCAAGTCTACCTCTATCTTTTCTCTCCATGCATATGGGTGTCTTTTAAGTGTGTGCACGCACAACCACACACTTAGACAGATGTGTGCGTGGCACTGTGATTGACAGCTCCTAGCCAGCAGCCTCTCTCCAAATCCAAAGACTTCATAATAAACAGAACATGGTTTAATTTACTCCTCCAGGCAGAGCAGTGCTGCTCACTTTGCTGTCAATTCATAAACAGGGACACACACCGGCACATGCAAGTATGACACACTGCAAAAAATATCAGTCTCAACAAGTTATTTGACATAGCATTCTTACTTCAAACTGGATCTTTGTTAAAACTAGGATGGCACTCAGCAGAGCGCATACCTCCGGCAAAGCCAAATATTGATGAAAATGTAATAAAAATCTTGCAATGCAGAGGGAAGTGATAAAAAAATTCCTGGCTCCTTCATTGTACCTAATCCACAGCAAAATTAAATTACCTTTTCCCTAACCCATGCTCCATCTCTCCACCAAGTTTGGAGCAAATCGGTTTATTACCTTTTGCATCATCCTGTGGACCAATAAGCAAACAACCAACAAACAGACAAACAGACAGAGGTGAAAACATAATCCCCTTGGTGGAGGTACTCAGATGTCCCCCAGTGTTTTGGCTCATGACATCTAACAAAGTAAAAATAAATCAAGAAATTTAATGTTTAAGATGTGTACACATTATCAGAAGCTCCACCAAAGACCATCCAATATTTCAAAATAAAAGCAACAATTAAAGTAAAAAACCCAAAAATGAAAACAGATTTTGACTCCACAAATATGTCCATGGCTACAATGGATATTTTTTGCAGTGAAATGAACACACACACACACACACACACACACACACGGTCAATATGAGGCGGCCCGGTCCATCCAGGTTCCACGGCTGTCTGAAATCTGTCCACGGTGGGATGCTGACTTGGAGAAGGCCGTCGTCACGGCTACACCAATGACACGGCTGGATGTGGGGGAGCTTCTTGGGTGGCAGCTCTCATTCAGCCAATCAAGGCAAACAGGCCACGCTCTATTTAATGATTATCCCAGCATCTGTCCCCTATCTCTCATCTCTGTGTGAAAGCCGGCGAAAGATGAGCACAAACACACTCGCAGGAGCTCAGACAATCCCATCCAGGCGAGCAGCTCGATTCTGGCTTTCATCGAGTAATCTCATCTCAATTTAATCAAATCGTGTGCATTATAAACAGGCTGTGTGCCTGTGATTCATTAAATAGTTAGTGGAGAACGTGGTTAATAGAGGATGTGATTATAGCAGCAGCAATTAATGCCAGTCCAATAAAATACATGATTATCACATTTGGAGTTTAATCTCAGTTGTTATCCATGTGTTGAAAAGGCAATACAAAGGAAGGCTTCATCCTCTTTCCATTCTGTTTACTTTTACTTACAGCAGCCAGAGTGTGTGGGTGATAAGGTTTACATCGTTCCACGTTCTTGCTGCAGCTTGGCAAGGTGTATTGATTTCATTTCCTGCATTTGTTTTGTGGAGAAGATCCCATACTCTCCTGCACTTTCATCCTATCGAGACGTCAGCAGGGTTGGTTTCTGCCCGGTCACCTGGATATTGTGAATCGTCGTATTATGCAGCTGCTTCTCAAACAATGAAATCGCTCTGTAATTGATAGCACAGATAGCATGCGAGAGCAAAGAAGAAACTGACGCGAGGGAAAGAAAGCCTAATATTCTTGATTTATCAGCCCAGCAGCCTTTGAGATGAATGAGAAGAGGAAAGCTGTCTGTGGCTGCTTATTGCACCCTGCGGGATGAATGCTCACTATTGCACTGTTTATCTTTGGTTGGGTAAAAAAAATGAAGTGCAACATCAATAAAAATGTTAATCAGAAACAGAAAAAAACCCATTGTTTGCACTTTCAATTTATCGGGCCACTTGATAGAAGAGAGAAAACAATCTGGACATCAATCTACAAAGTCTATTTCTTTCTGTTGTGATTCATTTGTAAGTCATACAGTGAATTACACTCCACTGAACCTCCCAACTTTTTGTCCCATAAGCACCCAGAATCATATCTTTAAAGTATTACACCACTGTTTTCACATTATTCCCCTTCGAACAAATCATGTGTATTCTCGTGAACATTATGTGATTTCGCCTGTTTAGAAAGCTTGAAACCTAAAGCCACTGAGCTAAAGGAAAAGTGACTTGTGGTTATTCTGTGTAATGAGACTGTAAAATATTACTGATCGCAAGACTGAACACTAGATTCAATTATTTGATAAGATGAATATTTACATAAATACCTTGTGTTCTCTCCTGGTTCCTGAGATACTCAATCTAAATGGTCACTCCTTTTGTGCCTCCAGGTGAGACTGGTGCAGCCCTGTCACGCCCACAGCGCCCCCTTTCGGCCCGGACGGCCCACCACGCCCCGGCGCCTATGAAAGGGTACCATGTCAGCCGTAGCATGTCCCAGCATTCCTCCGGTGGTGGCGGAGGAGGCCCTTGCCACTGCGCGCCTGAGGACTGTGATGGCCCGGGCAGAGACTACTACCAGGGTCACAGCGATGGCCACTATTATCCTGCGGGAGGTCCATCTGAGGCTCTAGCACTGGAGAGGCACCATTCCCATACCCACTCCCACTCCCACAGCCATTCTGGCACGTTCCCTCGTTCCCACCCCAGCCAGCACCCAGCTCTCCAGTCATTTGATTCTTGCGAGGAGTGCCTGTCCTCAGGCCACGGAGGGAAGATGCATCGCATTCCCCCGAACCTGATGGACCAGTTTGAGAAGCAGGTGCCCTTTCATCCTGATGGCTTCCACACACTGCAGTACCAGCGCACTGCAAGCGGGGGTGCTGAGCAACGCAGCGAAAGCCCCTCTCGCATCCGTCACCTAGTCAACTCTGTGCAGCGCCTCTTTGCCAAGTCCCATTCCCTGGAGGCACCATCCAAACGGGAATACAACGGCACAAGAGGAGGCGGGGACTACCGTGGTGAGAGAGGAGGAGGCCACAGGAGCGGAGGGGAGGACAGCGGAGGCCACTACTCGGGCCACCAGTCTCGGTCCACCAGGAGGAGCAAGTCTCGAGAGCGTAGCAAGAGCGGAGACTCACGGCACGAGTCGGGCAGACGCCACCGCAGCAGGACAGCGGGCTGGTGGAGCTCTGATGACAACCTGGACAGTGACAGCAGCTTCCTGGTGAGTGGGGGCAGACGGGGGTATCCCAGCGGGCACGAGAGCCTGGATGCTGCCATCCAGGAGCTCACCATGAAGAAGCCCAAAGAGCGTGGTGGAGGGCCAGGTCCAGGGGAATGCATGGCCTGCACCACGATGGCTCTCGCTGGGAGTGAAGGAGGGGGACACCACGGGCACCACGGCCACTCCCTCAAGAGGAGCACCTGGTCGGCCATGACAGTGAGTCAGGCAAGGGAGGTGTACCCTTCCACCAGGGGAGGAGGCTACAACAAAGCCCTTGTGCCCGTAGAGAGCAAGCTGAAGGAGAGGACCTTCCACTACCTGCAGGTGTGTGCACGCCTGCCTGTAAACCAATGTGTGTGTGTTTGTGTGTGTGTGTCTGTGTGAGTACAAAGGGAATATAGTATTTGAGTGACTTTATTTGCTGCTCAGTGACCTGCAGCAAAAAGGAGCAATACATTTTTTTTTGTTGGTTCATATATCCCTGCGGCACTGACACTCAGCGGGTTCATATACAGGTATTTACTGTGTGCTGAAACCTCGGGCAAACAATTTTGAATTCCATGAAACTTTTTTTTTTTTCATGAAAAGTATCAAAAATATGATGTGAAATGTGAAAACTGAGCAGAAACAGGGTTTAAATATCCACCTGAGCAACACCCTGGACTGTCTTGGTATTTTGCTGTGAGTCAGAAAACAATGATTCTCACCCATGCAGAGATTATTTGATGTCTCTCCTAACAGTTCCCACTTCCAGGCGCCACTCTCCCTGTCTGAATTCAACTCATGCAATTTTCCCTTTGCCCTTTCTCCCATTTTATATACATGAATTCCATAAAATGAAAAGCTAATGGCTGTTACAGTGCACCTACAAAGGCAGCCCAGCGAGCACACACACTCATACACACACAAACACGCATGCTCAAACCTCCAGCTGTGCTGAGGTAGAGCTGCCATGCAGGCTGTGTTTCTACGGAAACAGCAGGTAGCCACAGGAGTCCCTGGTGTTTTTCCAACTCTCATCCTTTAGACACAGCTGAGGTCTGCTGATAGAAGGGGCAGTGAGAGCAGGGCTGCGTGTGTCAGGGTTTTCAAAGGACAAACCCCACACAATTTGCCTCTGTGCCTTCGGCTACCATCTCATTCACACCTTAGGACACGAAATGAGCTCACCCTCTGCAGCTTTTCTCATATCTTCAGGCGTCACTTGCAGTTTTGTCAGGAGAAGGGAGACAGTGTGAGGAGTGAATTTTGTGCCGTGTACAGATGTGCTGAGGTCAGCCAGATTGATCCATGGCTCTAGATCAGACAGCTTCCAGGAGCTGCAGATATAGAGCTGTCCTGGTGGACTGGACCTGAACAGGTGCCATATTGAAGCAGCAGCTCTGAACTGGAACTTTGTTCTGTGGAAGCAAAATTCAAAACATTTTCTGCCAGATAGAGTGTGTAATAGATAGAGTGTGTACTCGATAGTATACATGCAACAAGAGACTTTAAAGCTGCTATTATCAATATTATACATATAACTACATGAATATTAAAGCGGTGACTCGTGGTGATGAGCCCACGGGGAATTATCACACAATTGTGTAATTCTCACAGCTCTATGGAGCTTTATATCCTCTTGTTTTTGTTCACTCACACTGCTCTCATAGTGTTGTTTTTGACTAAAAACCCACTGTGCACCACCAGCACCAAACAGCAGAAGAGACCAAGTTAATTAGTTAGTCACAACAAAAAAATCTGAGCTGAAAGTACAGTAGATGTTGGACTTTGATCATCAGGTGGCCACAAATACAACTTCAAATGGATGCTTATGTTGTTCCAAAGCTGCTGGATGTGTAAATTTGCTAACAGTTCACTTTTGCCTACAAAGGTGATAATACCATAGTTTTGTGTTCACAGCTCGTTTCCGCTGTCTCCAAGTGGCCAAAATCAGTAATTGCAAGTTTAACTCTTTAACTTTTTATTTTTATTTTGACTGTCTTACATAAAAATTATGAAAAACTCCTCAAGAGACAAAGAAATGTTATGCTAACATGCTAAAATTCCCATACAAATCTTGTGAAAAGATGGTGTTGTCCACATTTATTCTTTATTCCACTGTTCACATTTGTGTTGCTCAGCTCAGTCACTGCATGGGAGTGTGTGTCCACTCCACAACATGAGCCATTAAATTATTTTTTTTTTTAAAAGATGCTGACGACCCTCACCTGGCGAAGGAGATTAGAGTTTAAAGTAAAACATGAGTATCACTTGATTTGACCACACACTACATGAATATAATGGTGTAAAGGTCACAAAGGGGAAAACCAGTGGAGAACCATGAGCATTAGAGATGGACCTTCAGCCCAACACTGACGAACCCACCCCAAGGCTTTGAGCCTTCAGGAAGGCTGAGGGCAGGGATTTTAGGTCCCACCAACTATAAATCAAAATGTGATTGGTTAATTTACCTGCCACTTTTTTTTTAAACAAACGCTCAGCTGTGAGGGCTTCAGGCTTTCCGTCCCGGTTATGAAGTCCTAACCAATGGGTAAGTCAACTAACCTTTTCTCTGCCTAGAGACAACAAAAAAGGAAAACCTGATTGGATTACTCTGTATTCAGAATTTTAGGACAGTAATCCTCAAATTACAATTAGAGGAGAATATAGAATAAAAATTAGAAGAGAAAGGAAAGGAAAGTTGCTTCTCTGAAGGCTTAGAAGGCCCTGACAAGTCCCCTCTGGGAAAAGCACTCTTGCATAACAAAGTACCTGCAGAAAATACATATTGAAGAAGTTGATTTTTGAAACACTGACATGTTTCTACAAGCTTATCTCGACAAGTCCACACCAAGAAAAGCAAGACAGAAGCGAATGGGCTCGAAGTGAAAATTAAAGCAACAAAAATGACTGAAGTCTGAATCACAGTGGTCAGAAGCAAAGGGACATGTGCAGGGTTTTCTCCGATGGTGTCAGTGCCAATCACGATGTGTGGCATCAGAACCCGGCGCTCTCCATTCCCTAAGCCTCTCTCGTCCCCTCGGCCTGTGTCTCATAGATAAGGAATGACAAAAACAAGAATATGGAGTGAAAGTGAAATGAAGAGAGAAACAGTGAGGGAGAGTGAGAGAGACAAAGATGGAGGAGGGAAAAGAGCAAGGTACAGGGATCCAGAGATAGCGAAGCAAGCTCAGGGATAGAAAAGAGATAAAGGAGGTGATGGTAGCCAAGGGGCAGAGTGAGAGGAGGAGTGAAAGAGCAGGATGAGAAAATGAGAGAGATAGTGGAAGGCCAGGGGGATCGGGAGATTAGGCTGAATCATCTTTTAAGTGATGACCTTAAAAACACACACTCAGCTGGATGCCAAACCCTGGGGCCTTGACTATGTGTGTGTCAAAGTGTGTAGGTGTTTTCATTTGGTCACTGGAAAAAAAACCCAAAAAAACCTGGGGTTTATCCATATTGGAAGTCAAATTACCTTCTACTTCAGCACATGCTTTTACAAACTGAAACATTCATGATTTTAACAGTTCCACAGCCATTATGTTTTTTTACGCAGCTCCCATGAAGATTTGCCAGCAAGGCAGTGCAGAAACTTCATCCTTGTATTTTTGCTCTCTACTAATGTCATCTGCGAAGATTCTCAGTCATCCAGGTCATGGTTATCCATCAGCCTCTTGGGTGAGAGGTGAAACGTCTTCAGGTTTCTACAGCCAGGTCCAGCTGCCCTTGATTTAACCCTTCTTGGATACCCTTGTTATGTAATTTCCTCGGCTTTTTCTCTGTTGTCTTCAAAATGTTTTGCTGTTATGAGAGACGTGGGCCCTCCACTCACACATAGATTCGCCTCTGATTGCACACAATCTGCAGTGGTTAATGGGAAAATTACCTCGCCTTGACAAATGGAGCATATTTGACATACAACAAGATGACATACTGTTGAGTAGGTTTGTGTTCCAAGGCTGCATCTTTACTTATTTGGATTATTACACCTGAGACACACTGTGGCGTGTGTGTCGCGGCTGCTGTTGCAGGATACTTGAATGTTGGATTTGTCTTCATTTTTAATACATTTCTGATTTATTTATGACAGAAAATGCCTCTAAAACACCACTCTCTACATGCAGCTGCTGAAATGGTTAAAAAATATATATTTGTATTTTTTCACGTCTATGACGTGTTCAGATTCAGCCTGGACGTGGAGACTACAGTGGAAGGTGTCAGTTGCTGGTGTGATGTCAAAATGACTGTCAACAGGTCTTTTCTCTGTCTGTTTTTGCTGCAAGGTGTGTGTGTCACACATGAAAACTAGGCGAGACGCCAAACTTCTAGATCATACAATGCAGCCACGTCTCCCATGGGCAGTGTGTCTGGTCTAATCCATTAACATGGGCGTTAGAATGAAAACCAACCCGTTTCGCTGCTGCTACACACACCCAACACACCCAGTGTGTCTCCAGCCTGACAAACGTCAGTGTGATCTTCAGTTAGGCTTTTGTACCTCTGGAAGTTGGACCTCATCTCTCAAGATGCAAATTAAAGCTGCACAAATCTGTATTTTTTATTTGAACAATGGCTGAAGTAACGTCCGATGTGTGTCAACCGACTCTGATGCAGCGGTCATCTTTAGAGCCACTTGGTTTTCATGTTGGCAAATTCTGGTCGCATCTAATCCGTTTGTTCAGTTAATGCATCTTTAAAGACAAGAACTGGTTCATTGTCTTTCTGTCTTGCTAGCTCCGTCTACCATAACAGTCAACTCATATGAAAACGTCGGAATATAGTCTGTCACAGTTTCATTCGCTGAATGAGGTGTCATCTTAAGCTGTTTTTCTTTGGAAGAACTCTAACAACAGACCAGAGAGGGATAACATTTTTTAGAGTAATGAATGCATTCTGACTTGGTTATGAGGGCTCATACATTTTACATGAGGGCCGCAGTGGGAACCTGTCAGTTTTTTGGTTTCATTTCATTGCTCTTTATCAGTTTGCTATGTGTTGTCTTCCTCCTTAGTTGCTTGTCCTCAGTGTGTCCCTGTGCGTGTGTGTGTGTTTCATTTTATTTTCTCATCAGACTCCTTCGTTTCATCATCTGTCTTCCTGCTCTCTGACTGCTATAAGTCTGCTACTCTGCTTTCTTGCTTTGTCACCCTGTACATCTGTCTGTCTCTCTATATGCCGCCCGCCTCTCCTGTCTGTCTGCTTACATTTCGTCTGTCTGTCCTCTCTGCTCCTCTGCCCGTCTTTCTGTGCCTTTGTTTATTTGCTCTGTCTGTCGGCTTCTGGCTTACGCTGTTTTTCCTTCTCCGTGTCAGTGTTTCTCCAGCTGTCAGAGTTTCTCTCTTTCTGTAAGTCCCTTTGTCTCTTTCGCTCTTTCACGAACATCATCTCCCATGTGTATGCATATACTGTATGTGCATGTGTGCGCGCGCGCTCATGTGTGTGTGTGTGTGTGTGTGTGTGTGTGTGATCTCGTCGTGTGCATGAGCATGCTTGAGCTCTCTGTGTTGGTGCCTTTGCTTTACAAGCCAACACTGTGTGCACGTGTGACAGGACTGTGCCTCTGAATCATCGCTGTCCTTCTGTTTGAGGTGTGAAATATCTTTCACTGATGAAATATATTTCTGTTTTGAGAAGTCTTTTGACTTTGAGAACAGATATTGGGAAGAAACTGCCAACAGTGCAGTGAAAACATCTTCAATATCTCAACACTGATTAATTCACGTCGTGATTAATTGCCTTTCACTTAACAGTTGGTGTGGACGAAGAATGCCTACTTACTTTTAACTCATATCAACTCTGTGTTTAATCCATTAATAGAGAGTCTTACTAAACAAACTTGACCATGTGTCGACTCCACATGGTTGCACACTTCTACTCACGACACGTTGTATTATCCTCCTTCCTCATGTCAGTACTTACCTACGACTATGTGAATGTGTCTCAGGTCCCATCAGAAGACTGGGGAGGTGGATACGGCAGCGGCGGCCCAACCGACAGCGGAGGGGAGATTCCCTGCCGTCGCATGCGAAGCGGCAGCTACATCAAGGCCATGGGTGATGACGACAGTGCCGACTCAGACACCAGCCCCAAAGCCTCACCCAAGTCCACCCTGATCGCTCAGAGGGATGCCTTTAGACGATCTATCAGCATGGATCAAAGGTCAAATGACACAGATGTCATTGTGATGTACATGTTGAAAGACGTTTGAGCTGTGTGCGTTGATCCGCTCCAGCCTGACACTCCCTGGTTTTTAACAACCACAAGTTACAGAAGTCCTGACGGCTTGTTTTAAGGCTCAGTTTCTGAATACAGCCTATGTGCATTTCTCTGTGGACTGAGCACTTTGAGATATTCACAGTGTTAATATAGAAACTAGACCTGCTTTATAATCAAAAAAGACATGGTAATCTCATTTTATACAATGAGGGACCTTTAATTAAAGGCATTTAATGCATCTGTATAAAACCTGTTTGCTCCATTAATGGACTTTTTGCATGATGCTAATCTGTTGTTGTCCATCTGTAGAAATTCTGAAATACATGCTTTTAAATATCCCTCCAGTTTTGTTTTGCAGCAGAATGCAGCACCACAGTCCTTGTGCTGTTAAAGTCAGTATACTCTGGCTTCAAACTAGAGGTAGATGGAAAATAAAAAAAATTTAAAAGAGTATTAATTTTGAAGAACTTAAAAAGCTGCTCCAGTGATTCCTTTTTGCACGTCTATGAAATTTAGGGAATGGATGGACACTCAGGATGGATGGACCCAGAATAACTGATAAAATCGGTCTTGGTTAAATTGGTGGAGTTCCCCTTATGATAAATATTCCACAATAGATTTCAGTAATGTTGAATCTGCCATCACTTATTCTGAGCTGATAACTGTGTATTACAGTATGTTAAAGACCAGATTTTGTCACAGAGTGATATAGAAAGAAAGACAATAAGTGATATAAGTGAATTATCACATGAGCACAGTTATCATTAAAGAGACAGAACATTTATTTTCTTGCATATAGTGTATGTAGTGGATACCTTCATGTAATGTCGGCTCATTATTTGGAAACCTGGAGTTTATCATAGGACTTTTTCAGATTTAACTCCACCTCTGTCCTACATAGGAAATAGCTGTATTTATTAGTTCCGAATGATTGAATAGATATTAAAAATATCATAGTTATGATTTAATGATTTTCAGTATCTCTTTTGAGTTGGGAATGCAGCATTTCAACACTCAAAATGACTCCAGCTGGCATAGTGATGGCGCGTGACTCAGTGACATTTTATTTGATTGTCGTGTTTAACCAAATGGTGCACCGTGTGTTACAAATATGAGTTTTTGTCAAAAATAGCAAAGCAAATGGCTTCAGATTTTACAGCCAGAATGTGATACTAACTGGGTGAGAAATAGCGGTCTGTTTCATCATGCACTGTGGTTGTTAATGCAGATCATGTGTGTTATATGTTTGATCCAGGTACTCGTGTAAGCAGTGTACAGATTCCTACCCCAACAGCCGAACCACACCCAAAACCCACACCCGCTCTCGTAGTTACACCCGCTCTCTGACCAGCTCCCAGGTAATGAATAATCTGGTTTAAGTTTTGCATCAAGTGCAGCGATCTGTCACCGGAGGTGTCTTAACTGGACTCAAGTGTCCTCATTTCCTTGTCCTCTAGCTGGGAGATACGTTGAACCGTCAGTTTGAGGCGGTGTGCGAGACCATGTTTGGGGAGGTGGAGTCTCAGGCCGTGGAGGCCCTGGATCTTCCGGGTGTGTTCCGCACTCGCAGCCACAGCTACGTTCGCGCCATCCAGGCCGGCTGCTCCCAGGACGACGACTGCCTCTCCGTCTTCTCCATGTCAGGTCCCCAGGGAAGCATCAAGGGCGGGGCTGGTGAGTGCGTGCATGTGTGCGACTCAGCCTACCGGCGTGTAAAAAGTCTGTGGTGTCTGTGCGAGTGAAGAAGAATGTGCGGTTGCCTTTTATGTGGTGGCAACCATGGGGGCGACAGAGTATGGCAGCTGGCGGGAGAAGGAATTTCATGACAGCTTGTGCCTACTTACTTCAGCAGAAGCAAGTTTACACACTTACACACACAAACCTCACACTGTCAGCCACTGCACAGACGCATGTACTATCTGCATCCATTTTTTATTTTTGAACCTTTTTTCCTTCTCTGTAATCATTATTTTTCACCCGTCTCCTCCCCTGCAGCTCTTTCTTTGTGTTTCTGCGTATGTGTGCGTGCTATAAACATAGGCTTGCATGTATGTTATTGTGCATGCTCTCTCTTCTCTCTGTCATCTCTGTCTTGTCCTGTATCCCCTCTCCTCCATCACCTTCCCGCGTGATAGCACGTTCCTGTGGCTCAATAATAGGTGCAGGAACACTCATAATTGTGTTGATAGCTCAGTGTCTCCAGCTGCTTCTATCTGCCTCTTCCTGGCATGGTCACATTTCTCTGCCTTCTCCCGCCCCACCACTCTTGATTTGAAACATGTTTGTTTTTTGTGGATTTTGTGTTTTTCCCATATATTCTTCACACAGACGTCTCCTCAAGCCTAATATTCACCCCATCTGTATTTATTTGTGTGTGTGTGTGTGTGTGTGTGAGAGTGCATGTATTTGCTTATGTGTGTTTGTACAGTAGACTGTAGAGCCACTTTAGTGCCTCACAGGACTCAAATTTCTAAGCTTAGACCAGCAAATCCCCCCTGAGATTTATTAAAGCCTCTGTGAAGTGTCACACACATCAGCCACAAACACACACACACGCACTGTACACAAACTCAGATGCACACACACATACACACCTACATACATGCATGCATGCATGCACACACACCAGAGGTTAGAGCTTCTTGGTTTAAGACGAGCTCAGTGGCAATGAAGATATCTGGAAAGAAATGCATTAAAGTTTGATCCTTTATTCAGTGAAAATAAACTCTGCGTGTGTGGTTTTGTGTTTGTGTGGTTTTGTGTGTGTATGTGTGTGTGTGCATCTATGTTTGAAGGAATCTGTGAGGGAGGAGACAGAATCTGCGCTTCTCATTTTAATATTTCTCACAGGAAATTGCTTTATCTTCCTAAGAAGCAGAGTTAAGTTAGCTCTAGGGAAGAGGTTTTCTTTTGTCACTTCTGTCATGTCTGTCTTTTCCACCACTTCACTCGCTGCCTCTCACTGAAATTCACACCAAAAGCTGATTTATGGTGAAAAGAAATAGTGAGTTGCATTTATAAATCTGATCTGATTTTTGTTGTTTTCTCTTTCTCTCTGTATTCCTCCTTTTACGCCAATAAATTTCCCTCCTCTCACTCTCTGTCTTTCCTTTCACCTTCTCCTTCCAGTCTGTCCCTTTTGTAAGTATCCACCCCCCCCCCCCGCTCCCTGTACATATAGTTCCCATGTTGCTTTTAACAGCCCTCTATGCCTCTGTGCTTCTTTCTCCCGCTCTTCTGACACTTCAGTCTTTCCTTATCGTAAAGGTGCTCCTCCCCCACTCCCACCTCGCATGTCCAAGTCTTCACTCTCAGTGCGTGCTCAGAGCAGCACCGAGTCCACCCAGGACGCCTACTTCCAGAACAGCGGACAGTTGGCCTCAGGTTCAGGCCCCGGGCGCCCCAAGCAGCACAGCAACTCTGTGGATCTAGGCAGCTCTGACGGGCCCTCGGGTCGCTCCTCCAGAGGAGGCTACTACACCGCCACGGGCCCTGGACGTTCCAGGCAGCACAGTAACTCAGCAGAGAGCCTAGATGGGGTCAGGAGTTCACGGGAGCTGGTGCCCTACGGAGGGGGTCCAGGAGTCGGGGTGAGAGCCAAACACAGCAGCTCAGCTGACAGTCTGTTGGAGGGGCCACCGAGGCCGGCCAGGGAGAGGGACGGCAGGGTTGGGGGCAGCCTGGGGAAATCAGTCTCTCTGCCTCAGAACAGCATCGTGCTGAGTAAAGCTGCAGGGCAGGATGATGGACGGGCTGCAAGAAAGTGGAGTCCATCCATAGCTGTGCAGGTGAGAAGGAGCAATTTCATTAAAAAATTTGAGCTGCTGCAACTTAATTAATTTCCTTTTTCTTTTTTTCTGCCAAAAATTAGATGAGAAGATCAATTCAACTGTGATGTGTGCCTGTGAGATATAAAACTACAGCAAACTGCCAATTAGCTTAGCTTAGCAACAAAATCTGCACCTCTGCAGTTCACTATAACTTCTCTTTGTAACCTACTGTTTTTACACTTTTGTATGGCTTCAAAAAGAAATAAGACACAACATTAGCAACTACTGAGTTACTATTAACTCAGTAGTTACTACTATTCTAGTCCATTTCTATATCACATCTTTAGGCCGTGTGTTCCAGCAAACATCTCTGACTGTGGTGCTTTATGACTTTCTCTGTTGCAGGTGGACAGCTCAGAGACTCTGTCTGATTCAGACGGAGAGGGCAAAGCTCTCACAGAGGTCCACTCTATAGGAGTCCAAGTGGAAGACGACAAAAGGTACAGAAAGTACAACTAAAAGTCAAAGCAGGGAAACAGTATTTATTTTTTTAAATCCCTACTCAACCTGTAGTGTGTTTATTTTAGGTGACATTTAACTTGCCTTAATTACAGACACACACTTGCAGACTAAGACGATTTGTTTATTTACTAATCTATCTTTGTCCCAAAAATATGTGGCTTCATCAAGAGCTTGTGGTCGTCATACTGTAATTTATGTGAATAATTTTCATATGTAATTTGAAAAAGCCTTCATCTCCCAGGCACCCAACAGCGCAGCCGCCTATGGTTGATTTCTTGGCTAGATCCTATTATTTCATTTAACATTTCATCAGACATCACAGCTTGAACTCAGTAACAGTTCGTTCCAAGAATGTCTTGTTTTTTTCGCCACTAGTTACAGTAACCATGACTACTGCAAATCATACACTCGACATGACTTTCACACGTGCAGCCCTTCTCCTAATTATATCCACTATCACTTATGGGTCAGACTCACACGCATGCATGCAAGCACTCGCAGCATCGCATACTCCCAAACCTCGAGCAGTCACTGTGTGATCATGCACCTGTTAACAATGCCCCCCATCATCAAGGATGACAGTGGGGTTAGAAGAGAGGAGAGCAAGAACGGAGATCTGAGTCACACCTCACACCTCATCAGACAGCAAAGAAGGATGAGGGGAGGTGGGGTATAAACTTGTAATAGAGTAAACACTCATCACTGAGTCCACTGACGTGACATTTGCACACACTGGTGCGTCATATGCCAAAAGATTTAGCAGGACTTATCACAACTGAGTGAATAGTAGCGACTGCAGTGAGGGCGTGACTATCCCGGCTCAAACAGGACTGTGCAATTATTAGAAGAAAAAAATATATATTTGAGAAAGGCTTCTGCATGCAATACCGTGTGTGACTGGATGGCTCCGGGCCTGTCGTGACTCCCTGTGTTGCAGACGGGCTTGTTTCAAGCGCTCCAACAGTGTGACGGCGAGTGTGCAGGCCGATCTGGACCCCGAGGGCTTCCCAGGACTCAGCATCGCCGTGCCAACACAGGACAAGAGTCTTCAGTTCGGCTGTTCATTCCAGAGGCACTCATCAGAGCCCGAGTCCGCTAGCCAGTACACAGAGTGCCACCGCACCGTCCACACACAGGGACAGTGGGCCTACAGAGAGGTGGGTCTGCAATGATTCACAAAACAATATTTTTGAACCTGCACTGTTTAAATGGATGCTTGTTGGGGTTTTTTGGGAGATGGACACAGTGGAATTGATACAACTTTCAGAGCAAGGATCATGTGGATGAAGACAGCCGCAGCAACTGTAGGCTAGTTTTCTGTAGCCCTGTTAGCTTGTCTAACACATAACACAACAGTTATTGAAACAATTGGAAAACTCCCTGCAGCAAAGGAAAATAACAAAGTAAAGCTTGTTAATTTACCTGCCTCATTTCTTTATTCTCATGATTATCAGAGAAATACACTTGTAGCAACCATCCTCCAAAATATGACATTATACCCTTCATGAATATTCATGCAACAGAACCTCTAGTTAATCACATTTTGAAAATCATGTTTAACCCTGTAATGCCTGACCCCAGAAATAATGGACAGAAAATTCTGATTTCTTGAATCTGGAACCTTTATTTGGCCCTTTCACAAAATTTCAAAAAAAAAAAAAAAAAAAAAAATTATTTGCGTATAGGTTTTTCCAAATTTTATACACGATTTTACTACATACTAAAATGCAAAAAATTATGTAATTATAACTTGTTTCAACAGATTAAGTGTTCATGTTAGAATATAACTAAAAATTTCAAAGAAAATGTCACTGGAAAATCGTAAAAATCGCAATTTTCTTTACCTTGATCCAGTGAGTTGGGAACTATCTGAAGGTGGCCAACTTGGATTGTCCCATGTGCTGTGTTTGAATTGTTGTAGTGATAAAGGGATCCACCAGGGGTTGGAAGACAAGTATCAGATTGGATACAAGAGGGTTTTGAGTGAAGTTTTTACCATAAGGTGATGCAATAGGTCTCAGAAATGCTTGTATCAAATTTGATGCATTTGGCATTATAGGGTTAAGGATCCCACCAATATTAATATCATTTCAGTTTCTTTACATTGTCACCCAGCAAAAGACCAATATGTCTGTGTGGAGAAATATCGGATAATAAAGATGAAACAGCATAATGCCAGTGTTGTACAAAGACAACAACCATCATTTTCAGTGATGAATTCCAACTGAAATGGATCCTTTGAAACATTTTGCACACCCACAGTCAGTGTGGTCCATTAGTTTAGATGGCCTGCACAGATTGCTTCAGCAGATGCTAGCAGATAAAATTACTAGCGGTAGTTGTAGTGTTTGTACGGTAACCCTTGTTAAGCAAAAGATCTGTCTATTGCTGGTTGTAGTGGTCTGTTGAGAGCAACCTATGTTCACCATTCCTCTGCCTTTACTGGCACGTTTCTTGTTCTATTCCCACCACAAGTGATGTGGCATCAAACATTTGGCAGGAATGCGAATGGTGTTGACCATGTGCATCTGCTTAAAAACAGCTCCATTGTGCTACTGGTGGTCAAAATCTTTACAGGGAACCTTTAAACCTGAAGAAGAAACACACAACTTTTTTGAATTGACCTAAATTAATTAAAGTAAAATAAGAGGTACGGTCGATGCCAAGGGTTAATATATGAAACAGGGTTCGGTTTATTGTCAGCAGGTAGATTTAAGTCAGTGATGACACCAACACAACACTAGACAGATGTATTGTACGTGATCAGGCTTTAATTATATTCCCCATGGCAACTGTTTTCACATTTTGTCACTAACATTGTGATACAAGCGACACTGGGAAGGTCCACCTTGTTCTGTTACTGAATATTGGATTATTTGGTGCAGTCGCAGTAATTACGTTCTTTCATTCACTGTGATAGAAAGTGGGGCTCGCAGTGAAATGACGGTTTGCAGTGGAAATGTCTTCGCTAAATCAGAACCTGTTATTGATGGTCCAAATTCCTGTTTTCTCCTCTGTTATCCCAGGACTTTATCCAGAGTGGGTACACCACCGAGGCCTGCCCAGCAGACCCACGGCCCCACCAGCACCCGCACTTGCCACCACGTTCCCACTCCCCTCTGCCCATCACCTCTGAGCGAGCCTGGACGCCATCCCTAGAGGGCCCCCGAAGTCTGCCCGACTCGGGCCGAGCCTCGCCATGCATGAGAGATGGAGAGTTCTTCTTGCGCCTCCTGCAGACGGAGGTGGAGAGGATGGAGGGCTGGTGCCAGAACATGGAGAGGGAGGCAGAGGAGAATGAACTGCCAGAGGAAAGTGAGTTTGGGAAGAGGATCAAAAAGATTAGAGACGGAGATAAATGATGAATAATTCTTGGATTTCTCAAAGTATTTATCTGCCGTTTCCTCCCTAGTTCTTGAGCTGATTCGAAATGCAGTTGGCAGTGCCCAGATGCTCATGTCTCAGAAAGTCCAGCAGTTCTTCCGCCTCTGCCAACAAAGTGTGGTCAGTGTGTGTGATTGCATGCAAATTCACGACAACACACATTACATACGGTGCACGGTTTTGCTGAGATTCACTGTTCACTGAAAGCAAAATTATTTTGGCTGCAAAAACACTAGAAATTTGTCTTGTGTAACATTTACTTCACTGCTTTTGTATTACTTAGTCACCCATCATCTTGTCTCCCTGCCCGCCCCAGGACCCTTCAGCCTACCCCCAGCCCACCTCTCAGGACCTGGCAGGCTACTGGGACCTGCTCCAGCTCAACATAGAGGACGTCAGGGTCAAATTTCAGGACCTCCAGAGGCTCAAGGACTCTGGTTGGAGGCTCCCACCTGAAAAGAAGGTGAGAGGCTTGGGAGTCCAAACAGCCCTGGTTTCCCTTCAGCAACCCCCAAGAGCTAAGATGGCAATGTGCAGAAGAGTAGCGCAGATGGTCGTGCCCTCCAAGCCTTTGCAGGCTGTGAAAATACAGAACAGCAAGAGGAACTGAGCTGAGCTGCACACGAGACAGTGGAGTCTTATACTGCTAGAAATTACTCTGCAACTGTTACTAATATTAGCATTTAATGCAGTGGCTCAGACAAAAACTTGACTGTTACATTATTGTCTATAAAGGTTAGACTACTCACTGATCAACTACATTATTCTTGGTAACAAACTAACAGTTGTTTCTCCTTTCTTCTTGTTCTTTTTACATTATTTTTGTTTACCTTCACCTTTCCCATTTCATATCATTTTATTGTCTTCTGATGCCAACGCATGCTGAGATACTTTTTGCTGATTTTTTCTCGATTTTGGTTGTTATCTGTCTGTCGTAACGTCCTGGCCCATGATTCTTCCTCAATTGAATTTTACCCTTTTTTGTCTGTGTTTTTCTTCCCTTTGGTTTCTCATTCTCTTTGTTTTTCCCAATATCTCCACTTTTTTTTTTGCATGGGATTCCTTTCATGCAACCTTATAAAACCATTTTCTCACCACCCAACACAATGAATCCACTGTCCGTTCACATCTTCAAATCTATGTCTCATCACCGATGGGCTAGGAGGACAAGAAGCTTCCTCCTCCTTTACCAAAGAAGCCAGCAGGCGGGGTGAGTGGCAGCCTCCGGGCCGATAGCGTTGGGGATGTGGGCGCTGGAGGGGGAGGAGGGGTTTCGGGGGGCCTGGTGGTGCCTCGTGTGGGTGGACACACCCTACCCATCAGGGAGAAGTCCCTGGACCTCGGGGACCGTCAGAGGACAGAAGCGAGGAGGAGGCTCCTGCAGACCAAGAGAACCGCCTCCTTCAGGCAGAACTCAGCCACGGAGAGCGCTGACAGCATCGAGATCTACATCCCCGAAGCCCAGACTCGACTCTGAACACAAGACTGTGGTGTCTCCCTCTCCACCTCCTCACTCGCCCTCACCCCTGCGGAAGCAGACCTGCGCCTAGTTTTGGATCTGCTGCAGGTCATTGCCGTTTATCTGCGACCCCTCCCTCAGCATTTTCTTTAGTTCACTTACCACAATTGCAAATTCTGATATCTTGCTCATTAAACAAGCAATGACAGCCATTTTAGTGTCTTGAAATTTGGACATTTAACTGACACAGAGGCCTAGACATGAAATGGTAGTTAGCATTAGTCCATTTTTGTACCACTAGTCAGCAGAGGTCCACGCAGTAGTAGCATGCCTGTGCGTGTTCACCTAGCACTTCAAAATAAAGGGCTTAACAGGCACAAAACCTCTGGCAGAATCTCCCTGTATAGATCCCTGACGCCATTTGCAGCAGAATCAGCTCCGTATTATGTTTGTGGGTTTCCTGCATCACAACAAGACGTATCCATACTCTTCACTGATGCTACCAGTATGGATGAATAAACATGGATGAATTTCTCACCGTCAGTTTAAACGCCCTTAAAGTCAGATGGTTGGCAGTCCCCAAAGAACATCCTCCAAGCATAGTCAGCCAACTACAGCTGGCACCTTTCACCCAGGTGCCATCTGTCCACCCAGGCACTCAGTCAAAGAATATGAAATCATTTTCTGTTTCTCTCCTTCACGTCCCGCACATCCAGCGACTACCATCAGCATTCAGCAGTGAGGCTGTTTGAATGTGCAAGTGTAACTTGTACATAGCGTGCACACTTGTGTTGGCCAAAAGGAGCTTTTGCAGTATAGCATCACAGCTTTGACAGCTAGAGAGCATTACAGATATTTAAAAAAAAAAAAGACAAAAAATAGATCTTTTTGGCTTTTTATGTAGTCTTTCAGAGGTTTCAAGTGTTCAGGGGGTGGGGTCGCTGGGAATTTTTAGGGGGATATATTTTGGTGGCTTTTCAGGACTTTACTGACAAGGCCCACATTTCACTGTGAGACTATAGCACCACCAAGTGGTCAAATGTGGACCCAAACCAACAACAGTGGTGTGTAGAGAGTTATTTCCACCTCAGTCAGAAATTAACAGACGCTCTGATGAGGCAGCCTTGAAAAAAGATCAGTTTCTTTATTATTACTTTTTTTCAGTTCTTTCCCTTGACACACAAGTGTGTTTTCCCTCTTTTCCTCTAATGAATATTGTTTGAGTGGACTTCCCCATGGTATTTCTGTATAATAAAGAAAGCAGTGGATCACAAAGTAAAAGAGGGCGAGAACCGCCAAAGTCTTCAGTAGAATCCACTCGCCGAACTTGAAATACAATCCTCTCAGTTTCTCTCAGCTGATGACAGAACGAATGAGTCAGGAAAGAAAACAGAAGGAGTCGTTGTATGTAGCTCCCTCCAAACCCTTTCCAAAGAATCCTCACAGGGAGGAAACCATCAGTTGTTAGCATCAGTTATAGAAAAGAAGCAACTAGATAGTGAATTGCTGAGATTAGAAGTAACAGGTGTTATGAATGGAGTTGTGATGTTTGTTTGTTGCACTATGTGTTCCTTTCCCGTCCTCTTTATTTGCTCTCTGTAATTTCCACTGAACAAAGTGTAGCATGAGTTTAAAAGCTTTGAAGGGGGTCTCATTTACAAATTTCTGTCAGAACACAAATTTATTATTTAAGTATGTGTGTTTAGTGTGAGTGTGAAGGGCCGTGTGTCAGAAGGGACATGTGATGAAGCCCAGTGAATACTAAAGAGTCCAAATCAACCATTTTAAAGACAAACACACAGACACAGACACACACACACACACACACACACACACACACACACCCGCACACACAAAATATAAGAATCTTTTAGCATGACCTGTTTCTTTCTTTTCTAAAATTGGGATGGCATGTGTTGGCAAAATGGGATATTTTAATGGGAGATGTATATTTTATAATATAATCTACATTTCTAGATTAGTAGAGACTACTGAGTACAGTATATGTACAAAAAAAGCATATATAAAATGTGAAATACTACAGTATTATTATGATAGATTATAGCATTGTGTGATACTTCAGCTGTGTGGCATATCCAGACTCAGTACATGTGAAAAAGAATTTCAAATGATCATTATTATTATTATCCTCAGTTTGTGAGTGCTGGGTCAGGTTCACAGGGTATAACTGGCAACAACGTTAATTGCCAGGTATGATCCTCCTTAGGCCTACTGTATATCTATCTGTGGTTCTAACAACATATACTGCTGTATCCGCTCCCTGTACTTCCTCTTTAGAACCAACTACATGTGCCTAACCAGCTATATGTGGAGGTTTCCTTTGAACACAGTTTACAGTATATATATATAAATATATATATAGATATATAGAAGGAGAGAAAGAAAGATATGTAAATAGAAAAGTATAAAATCTGCAGAGAATATTGTCAAAGAAAATGTTTTTATCGTACTGACACGCCATCCTTTGTCTCCCTCACTTTCACTTGCAATACACATAAGACACATAATTTTGTTAATACTGCATGTTTTATGACAAATTTAGCAGAATCTCATTTTTGACTGATAAAAGGAAAGCAAATTTTGTAGCTTATAAATCTTTTTTGTGATTGAAACAAAAAAAAAAATTGACAAGATTTTACAATGCAGTTATTTCAATGAGTCACTTCTTTGTACAAAGATTATATCCTCGGAGGACAGCGATACTGGAAACCTTGAAACAATCAGACACAATCCATGTTTCGATTTGAATCTCAACAGATCAGTTTAACAATCTCCATGTAAAACAAACTGCCCTGGCATTGAAAGAGAAAAGGGCTCAGAATCAGACATCATGTGAAAACTCATCTGCAGAAGTGTGGGTTGCAGAGCAGCCTTTTATCCCCTCGTCCCTTCCCCTCTCTTCTTCTACCCTCAAACTTAACATCTCAGTGGCGTATGACACAGCCCTCATCAAACAAAGCACAAAAGACCTGCTTTTATACTGTTACTCCACTGTGAAGGACTCTTGACTCCACCCTCAAAATCCTCAAACCTACACACAGAGGGATGGCAAGGTCTTTCCATTTCGGGCCTCGAGGGACGCCAGGAATCACGGAGGCTTTGTTGGATATCTATCCATGGTAGCAACTACTACTACTTCTTCACTTCTCGCTGACTCTCTCCTCTATACTTTTGATCACAAGTTGAGGTGTTAGCCAGCCACCTTGCCTTGAAACAGGTCCATTGCAAACACACTTTTTGGTGGTTGTGACTTCCACACTTTTTGTTCAGTATTCTACCTATCCATATGTCCTTCTATATATCTGCACAGTATAAATACAGGGGCCTCAGCTAAAACTAGCACCTGGGTGTATAGTTGTACAAACATTATCCGAGCACTCTCCAACACACAAGACGACTATACGAACCCTTTCACCTCCTTCTAGAAGTGCAAAAACCCCACATGGACAGCCAGACGGACAAGTCAACTCCGAGTACCTCAGTTTCTAGCAGCAGTGTCTCCAACCCTGATCCAGGCCTCTGTCCTCAGGGGATTCTCCAGCACCACACAATCGATGGACGCTGAAAACACAGGACCAGAGCAGTCCCACAGGAATGTTGTCCATATTCTCTGAACGAAAGGGGGGAATGCACTTGTCCTTTAGAGTCCAGATTCTCTAGTAGCCATTTCTGAGACTGGAGAGCAGCAGAGTCAAAGGCAGTGGAGGAGGTGTTGGCTGAGGCAAGAGCTCAATTGTAGCCATTGTGTGTGTGCTGTATATTGTGCATCTGCAACAAAGTGGAGCAGTAGGGATGCTGTAGCAGCAGATTTGAGTTTTAGTTTGACATTTCTCAGAAGCAGAGCTGCTCTGGAGGAAGAAGTAAAGTCACTGGAGGAACCAGTTTTTCCAGCCAAGTAACCAGAGCCATGAGCTGTGGCTGTTCCTTCTTGTTCTATTACTCTCTACAGTATTTAAATCTGAATGCTCTCAAAAAAAAATTGGCTCTCTGTCAAACAAGCGGTTTCAGCAGTTGGATGCTTTTAACTAACTTGAAACAATAGGAAATGTTGAGTTAACATTAGCAGTAACTAGCTTAAACAGCTTTTAACGGTACGTGTTCCTATACACATATTTTTATGTGGATCTTTAATTTGCATGTAAGAAGTCAAAATGAAAACACTGGAAATTTGAAGTCCACATATCATAAAAAAGTTTACATATGGAGCAAAAGTCGGTGCGTTGATAAAAATAAAATCTGACAAAGTGTAATGGAAACAGACAAAGCAAGTAAATTATCATGTACATGAAGCACATGACTTATTTGTCACTCAAATGTCCTTGGATGAAAAAAATGCAGAAAATATGAAAAGATTTTGAAAAATTTGTTAGTTTAAAAAAAAATTGTTATTTTTGAAGATTTTTTTTAAAATACTGAAAATAACAGACGTGTGGACTGATGGGCAGGCCGTAACACTCTTCAAATTAACATGAGACAAACATATAAGCCATAAGTAATTTTCTGCATTGCTTTTCACCATTTCAGGTGTGACAGGGACTTATGTTGCCTTTTTCTGTAATAGTTTAATGGCACCCAACTGTTTACCTCAATGACCCCAACTTTGGCAAAATGGTAGGGAATTGAAATACACGTTAATATGCATATTCTTTTGCAGATTTTCTGGGAATTTGGTTGAAATTCATGTTACATTTGGATGAAAACTTAATTATTACTATTAGCTATAGTTAACTATCAATGAGAAAAAACAACACAGGATTTTGTAAGTACATGCATAATGTCCTGTGAATCTCTGCACCATAGGAAGGAATTTGAATTCAACATGTCAATGACATGAAAACTAATATACAGAGACATGTTAACAGGATGTAAATACACTAAATGACTGTTGCTGAAACAGTGACAATAAAAAATCCTAAGGAGTATAATTTAAATATTTATTTGTACTTTAACCAAACTTCCTCCAAATATGTTTTTGGGTCTCCTCTCAGAGGTTTCACTTTCCCATAGCCTCCAGAGCAGCTTGCACCGAAGATGTTTAACTGAAACTCTAATGTGCCTTTAGCACGGAAGTGTAATTGCGTTTGTACTGTATGTGTATGTGCGTGTGTGCGTGTGTCAACACTGTAATGTTACTCTACAGTACACACACAGGTAACCATGTGGGTCAGAGACAACTGAGCAATTACTGTGTAATTAACAAAAAAATAAAACCCTGCCACCCTCATGTTTACAAAACTGTAAATACATGTTGCCAATGGACATTATTCTTCTCAATATTACATATATTGTTATTACAATATGATTATTATTAGTATGATTATTGTCATTAAAGGATTAATTATTGCCATCACTCTCATTATTATAAATGGTGTTGTCAGTTATAGCTATGGGTAAACATTGTTCTGTATTCAAGGGCGAGTCTTGTGTACACTAACAAAAAAATAGATTAATCTATGATGACAAGTCTTAAATCGCTGCTACTAAGGAGATGGAGTAGAAGAAAAGCAAACTGACAATAACTCTGGGAAGACATTTTTCTCTGGGATCACTGATGGACACTCCTGTGAGGAGTGAGAGATCACCAAAAGAGGAAAGTAAGCGTTGAACGGATGGACTGAAAGGAAGATCCACACCTTCTTTCTCCATGTGCTTTTATTCCACTCTGAACTCTTACTTCTGCTAGAGGAGGAAATCAACATGGACATCAAACTGATACAGACTCTCCACTCTCTGTACTCTACTCTATACAGTAATGTAGCAAAAATCAAATAGCCCCTTGGTCTGTACTCTCTCCACCTGTCCTCCTCGCTCATCTCTTTCTTGTATTCCTCACTGAACACCATGGTTTTTAATCAGACGGGTTTGATACAGCGAGCTTTTCTGTCTTTAAGCTCAGCTTTATCCTTGAGTTCTCTTGTTTTATACGCATTTGATTCAGTGCCAAGACAGCATATTGTACATAGAAACATTTAATGCTTTTGTTTTTCCTCCTATAAAAGGAATTGACTGGAGCATATAGCAATAGCGATGCCATAAGATATGAACTTTGTTTCATAATGCCACCAGTGGATAACACAAGATGCATGAGAACACCACGGTGACCAGGAGAGGCAATCTGAGTACGTGATGGACGGCGAAGGCGTTGCACAGTGAAGTGTAAATCATGATTCTGTTTGTTGTGTTGTGGTTCTCATTTTGTACATACAAATTTATTTATTGATCTTATATGTTTTATGGATCTAGATGTGTCAAAGGAGCACGTCTGATAGCGCTGAAGCCCAGAGAGATGGCACACTGTGACATGGTTTACCCCAACACAGAATGTAACACTGTCAACGTTGTCAAAACATTTTCTAATGGCTAATATTATTACTATTAATATGATTATTATAAAGCTATTTTAGCGAGTTAAATGAGGAGTGCTGTGTCTCCTTTGTCTTTCTTTTGTGTCGACTTTCTGACTGTTGAATATTTTAAGTGCTATAAAAAAGGAACCTTTATTCTAGGGTTAAAGTAAATGAATCTCAAATTTTCTCTGATATTAAATATACATAAGGTCTGATTTAAAGAAAAAAAAGTTATTATTTACGAAGAGAAAATTCTGTCAATCTGTTTCATCAGGACTGTGTGGTGAGATTTGACTGACAGTGGCAGTCAAGCAAACAACCCAATAACTTTCTTGATTAAAATGTTGCTAAACTCTTATTGGTTCAAGTATGTGAAATCACCTTTTTCCAACAGAGCCTCACATACCAAGGGGAAAGGAAAGGACAAAAGGACAAATTTAGAATTCCTTTGTGCGAAATAACCAAAAACTGTTGTAACTTTGAGGAAAAATTTGGGCATTTTTTCGAAATATGTATATGATCTTTCTGACAGATAGTAGAGAAAACTGATACCATACAGTCGTATGAAAACCCACATTTTTTTGTGACAGACTATTTTCTGAGCATTTCCCAGGAAACCAGTGGATTTCCGGCACATATCCCTCATTATACAGCAAACTGTCGTTCACACCTCGATTTTGTACAAGATACGTGTCAGTAGCTGAGCTTTAAAGTTGCTGGTAGATAGATTTTGTTAGGCAGTCAGGCTGATTTTTCCCCATTTCCTGTCTTTGTGCTAAGCTAAGCTAACTGGCTACTGGCTTTATAGCTTTTTATTTAATGACAGATATAAAACTGATATCAATCATCTTATCCAACTCTAACTCTCTACATGAAAGGGAATAAACAAAATTCCCAAAATGAAAAACTATTCCTTTAACGGGAAATTGTGTGTTCCTGATTGAGGCTGATTGAGAAAATACATTCTCAGGGCCTTCATAACAAGCATGCTGGTCATTTTCTGCCTTATTACACTATGTTTCAAGGAAACTCTTTCTTAATCTAATGGTTTTATCTCATCCCATTGGAAATAAGTAATTTAAGATTGGACTAAATTAATTAGTGGATATACTTTTTTTTGCTGTACAGATTTACCCACCTGGACAGCACACATAAAAAATGCAAAGCAGAGGTCAAAGAAAAAGAATTTCTTTCTGTCTCTTTAGGAATTTGCAATGCAAATACAAAGCAGGCCACATACGCCGATTACGGAAGGTGATACGAAAGGACAAAAAAAACCTTTAGTGCCTGCAATCAGAGTCAAATGCACGGGCCCCGTGGATATCCTCTTCCCAGCCAGGTCTTAACTCAGACTGACAAACTGAGGAGATATTTTTGTCCATTCACACAACAGTTGTGACACAGAGCTGCACTCACAAATAAGGCCTGTTTCTGCTGAATATAAAGTGTACAGCAAAGTCTCAGGAACATGCAGCAGTAGCCGCAGGGTGAGAAAAGCAGACTACAATCACAGGTCAGCAGTAAGTACAATATAAAAATGTGGGAGGTGATTGCCATCCCAGGGCACTTAGAGGAGTTGCTGAAAATAACAGTAGTAACAAGTGCTGCACAGAACATCAACACAGTCATCCAGGAGTCATCTTGTTCCCAATCATAGCTGTAATAGGTGGTTTGAAGAAAAAAAAATAACCTATTCGCTCACACTTATGCTTAAATAGCACTCTTGAATTTTGTATATATTATTTGAGACTACAGAAATCGGGATAGGATTTGAGTTTTTAGAGAGGTAATTGCATCTGAGCACAACATGGCAGCTATGAATAAGAGGTTTCCTAAAGTGATGAGGCCTGAAGGAGGCTTTAAGTGGCACCAGACAAATGGCAAGAAAACTCTGCCTCTTGACTTTAAGGTATTTTAGTTTCAGAAACCCTTCAGACTGAGGACATAGGGAGAAAAGTTGAAGAAAGTGGACCTTTAAAAAACAGTTTTTTGAATATATCTTTAATTTTCTTGTTTCTGACAACAGTGGTTCATCAGACAAATCAAGCAACGTTTTATCCCATCTTTTTAAAAGAATACAGTTAAAAAAAAATAAAAAGTGCATTGTAGGTTAAGTGTTCATCTTTCAACAAGCCATTTGAAAAATGATTCATTTCTGAAAGAGAAATCACAGATGGCTGAGAAGCTGCCTCACAAGCTGAACAGCAGATTCCACTTTTTATTCTAAATCACTTGTTTAAAAAAAATAGCATAATTAAGAGGCACTGACACATGAACCCTCAGAGCAACGAGTGAATCACTGAAGAGGAGTGTTCTGATATTTCATTTTTTCTGGAAATAAAAAAATCTATCAAACCACCAAGATCCCTTTGACCACAGTGCATAAACTTCCCCTTATCCTAGGAAATGAAAACCTGAGTTTTTTAAGTTCTAAATATTGAGCTCTGCAGAGGTTGAACACTTCAGGTGTTTAAGGCTCACTGGATACTGTCCAGTTTCAGTGTCCAGGCCTGACCAGGGGTATATGGCAGCTCGGGCAGAAGGACAATAAGGCCAGAACCAGGGTGGACTGGGGACCAGGGTAAGGACTGTGGATTTCCCAATAAGGTCACCTGCACATGGGACAAAATTCAGTGATTTAGTGTCTTACCTCACATATACTTGGACTCACATAATCTTCCCTTCTGTGAGTTAATACTGAATAAGCTGGTTGTAAAATTTGATCCAGATGTCAGATATCAGTGTTTCTGTATTTAACAATGTCACTTTTTTTTTTTTTGAGTTTCTAGAAAACACAGTCTCAGTCACTTTACCTTGGTGGCTGCTGATGTTTTGGGTTCCAGCAGTTGCAATGTGGACGTGGAAGGTTTGGTTGTCACGATGGCATACACAGAAGTCCCTTTAGATGTATACCTGGAAGAATGTTGACAGCTGTATCAGTAATCTACATAGAAATGATTGGATCAATCACTTAATAACAGCAGGTATTTAGTTTTATTCAGCATTTAATTCTGCAAATGCTTGGCTGTGCCACAGCACGGCTTCGGAAGGACCCATTAAACTTTAAACTGAGTATGCAAACACTACTTTTAGTCCACCTCTGTCCTCTATACAACAATTGAACATTTCTTACCAGACTGGCACAGTGGCGTTGTCTTTCTGGACTCTCCAGGGTTTAGAAGCATAGATGGCCTCTCCATTGATCTTTAGCCAGGCTCCAACACCCCTGAGCCTCTCCTCAAACACAGGGGGGATCATCCCATCAGCTGTGGGACCCACATTCAGAAGGTAGTTACCTCCCAGAGCCACAGTGCGAACCAGATCCTGTAACGGCAGCATCAGGAAAAGGACAATGACGTCAATAAGTTAGTCATTACAGATGTGGTAACTATGACTCAGTTATAAAATACTACCATCTCATATGCTCACCTTTATGATGGTGGGTAAATCCATCAGTTCACTCAACTCCATGTTCCGCCGGTAACCCCAGGAATAATTGTCCACAGATGTGCACTTCTCCCACTTGTGCTTGGGCAGCTGGCCTGGGGTATACTTGTCTTCACAGTTATAGTAGCCACCATGTTTACAGCCACAGCCAGCTCCCCATCTGTCATTGGTCACAATGGTATCCTAAGGCAAAAGAGATCTGATAAGTACATGCTTCCTTGTTGAAACAATCAACCACTGAATGTCGTGCTTAATAAAAATACAGTGTACAACATTTCTTAGCAGGTATGTATTGCTTCCTCGTCATAAACACACTTACTTTAACAGGACTGTCATTGTAGAGCCAAGCCAGGAACTGGGTGGAGTTCCAGTAGGTGTCAGGTGCTTCCCAGTCTCCATCAGACCAGATCAACTCAGGTCTGTACCTGCAAGGCAAAAGGACAGCAACGGCTCAGACATACTGCCCCCTATGCTGTGCTCTCATAGAGGCACATGCCAATATAACTATGTCTGATTTTATTATGTGCAAGTGGAAAAAAAACATGTCCTGCAAACAGCTGATGCGACAATTTCAGCAGTACAGACCTTACAACCATGTTATAAAGCTCTGGTAGGAGTTTATGCGTCACAAATGCCTGTGTTTTGAATCCATTCTTCTTGTCAGCCAGGTAGAGAGGGTGGAACCACTCATATAAGGAGTTGTAAAGCCCATAGTGCAATGACCTAAAGAAAGAAATTAAAAGCTTTAATTTGTTGTATAAGACAGAATACACTACACTATGCCACCTTTTTCTACCAAATACCTCAACTCAAAGTGTCTACTGCTGATCTGATACCAAAGCTCCATTTTCCCCAAATTTTGGAATTTGACCAGAACAACTATTACTGTTTCCTAACACTCTTTCCTATATTAGACTCTTATATTATATATTTATGTTTATTCTTTATGCACCAAGCAGCTACCCACAAAACCTTTTACTCTGAGCTTTATAACACATGTGAGGACCCACCTGTTGCGCACTGCCTCTCCCAGGTCTCCCACTAGGTCCCTGTGGGGACCAGTGTCAACAGAATTCCAGTTCCAGGAGTATGGAGACCCCCAGTTAGTGAATCCTTCGTGGTGTTTGGCAGTGAGGACGACATATCTGTAATTCAAATAAGATCTTATCTAATGTATGTGTGATGCTGTTTTCAGTGACTCAGAGCAGATGTAGGCAGAATAAAACCGGAAGTGAAGCTTGTCTAGAGAAATTACCTACAGAGACAGACTCACTTTGCACCTGAGGCCTCGAATATGTCCGCCCACTCCGCCGGGTCGAAGAACTGAGCGAGAAACTGAGGCGCAAACTCCGGGTAGCTGAACCCGGGCGGGTAGTTCTTGGTCATGAAGCTCACACACCTCTGGTCCGGAGGCTGCCTGCCCTGCCAGTTCCACCAAAACCACTCGCTGCCAAAGCCGGGAACAGAAAACACCCCCCAGTGGATAAAAATCCCCACTTTGGCCTCGTCGTACCACGAAGGCAGCGGTCTGGCGTCCAAGCTCTCCCAGTCCGCGGTGTACCGAGCCGCCGTTTGAGAAGCGAGCGCCGCGGCGAAGAGGACCAGTGCAAACATAGTCACGGCGGGTGAGTCCACCATTAAACTGCTGCAGGCGTGTGCAGGCGGACGTGCGAGAGGGGAAATGCACTTTTTGTTGTGGACCCGCAAGTGAGTTGCTTCCTGTCATATGACTGTAATCATATGAGTTGTCAGGTGACTATCCCGTTTTTAAATTGCAACTTTATTTAAAAAAAAAACATTGCAAGGACAGACATCTGAGTTATATGTGTATAAAGCTGTTAAAGGCGATGATTACTGTAATATTTTGCTGTTGTCTGTTGTCACACTAAAACATATCAAGTCTAAAAATACTAATCATGTGTAGATTTTTGATTTTATAAAGGCATACTCCTCCCAGGTTGATAAACACCTAAATCCTCGGTGGTATACAGCCTGACTTCATGCACATTGGGCCCTGGCCAATTTCAGACCAAACATCATCTTTGTAAAGTGAATTCGCCATCCCATTTGATTCCTGCAATCACACTCCCACCTCATTCAAATCTGTTATAGTCCTCTGACAGGTGTAACCAGGTAACACCATATTTGGTGTTTCCCCCCGGGGAGATTTTTTTTAGGCATCACAGGAGAATTTCACTAATACTCCAGACCAGCACAAGTGGGAGAAGTATATGGGATATTTCCAGTGATAAATCAGGAACTGAAAGAGTTGAGAGTGGACTGAATATTCATCTAATATCTGTTAATTAAAAAAAAAATGAACTACTTCTTTGTAAACATGCAGCAGTAACCCAGAAGGATACTGATATAAGGAGATAGACTGAGAACTAGCAGGTTTTTTATTGTTTTGAAGGCAATGAAAGAGAGAGAGAGAGAGAGAGAAAGAAAGAAAGACACTGACTCCAATGCAATCTTTATAGGTTTGCCCAGACCTATTTGAATATGGCCCTACAAAGTGACAGGCATATACTAAGGTGAAAAAAAATGGTGAAACCCTATATATTGTATATGCACTGTTTTTGTTGTTGTTTACTTTTATTTTTGTTTTCAATTCTCTGCACCTGAATAGTATATAGTATGCACTCACTGAGCACTTCATGAGGAACACCTGCTTATTCATACAATAATGCAATCAACATCAATGATGTGGGAGCACTGCATGCAAATACAGAACAGGATCATTTAATGTTTACATCAAACATCAGAATTGGGGAAAAACATGGTCTCAGTGACTTCGACCGTGGCACGAACGTTGGTGGTGGATCGGCTAGTTTGAGTGTTTCTGAAACTCCTGATCTCTTGGGATTTTCTCACAGAACAGTCTCTGTTTACTCAGAATGATTGCCAAAGCTAAAATCCAGTGGTTTGAAAGCCACAGCCTCGTGCATCCCTTTTGTGGCCACAGTTTACCATCTTCTAATGGCTACTTCCCAAAGCAAAACTCATCTCAAGCTGCTTTCATGAACATGACAAATGAGCTCAGTTTCCTTCAGTCACCAGATCTGAATCCATAGAGCCCGGGACATTGGCAGCATGAATGTGCAGCAGACAAATCTGCAGAAACTATGTGATACAATCATGTCAACACGGACGAGAATCCCAAAGGAATATGTTTCCAACATCTTGTGTTGTCCTTATCATGGAGAGCTGAGCCTGTTCACAGAGCAAAGAGAGGCCCTGCACAGTATTAGTATTGTGCTCCTAATAAAGGTGTCTGGAGTGTATCTTTTCATGTCTGTATGCACATATTGTTCTGTTCACACACAAACTTTATTTGGAAATAATATGGCGTCATATGAGAAGAAGGCGTCCACTTCTTCTTTTTTTTTTTTTTTTTTACTACACCCCGGTTTTCTAATTGCTGCAGTCAGCCTGCGTGGAGGACTGAGTCTCTGAGTCCGTCTCGTTCTCGTCCCTGCACACCAAGTCCGTGGAGGTCTCAAGCTGTTCCGGGCAGGACGCGTACTCGGCTAAAGCCTCCAGCCCGGCGACGAGAAGCGAGTCCCGCCGCTGATTCCTGCGGGTGTAGCCCAGCCGCTTCAAGGTCCGGCGGGTGGTCGTGAGTGAGATGGGCTTCTCCTGTGCGCTGCTGTTGTACAGAGCCTGGATCTGCTCGCTCGTAGCTTGACTGTTGGCCTCCACCACCTTCTCCATCCGCTTCTCGCCGTTCTCGTCAACGAGTCGCTTCCTGCCACAGGACCCCCGGTGACTGGAGGTTTTCCGCTTCTCGCACCATTCCCGGTAAACCCGAGACACCGCGGTCTTGGAAAATCCCAGCCGCTTCACTGTTTCCGAGATGCTGCAGCCGGCGCTTCTCGCCCCCACGATCATACCCCGCTCAAACTCGCTTAAATCTCGCGATTTCCCCATGTCACCGGTTTTTTTTTTTTCCCCAGACAGGACACACAGCTCAAGGGATGTTTTAAGGAGCACACAGAGATGCTCGTTTTGTGCTGGGGACAAAACAAGTCGTTAAAGGAAAAAAAAAAAAAAAAAAAAAAAAAAGAAAAAAGTTCTTCTTCTGTGGTGTTTTAGCACCTCAGACGCAACGGAGGCTCACTGTCGCCCCCTCAGTTGAATATGTATCGCATCTTCTTTTGCCACATACTTTTCATACACAGTAAAATCTAAATATACAAATACAATGGAGAATAGAGCAACGCCAGTCAGTGTTATTCTCTTCTAAGTCTTGCTGAAAACCATTTCGTGGGAAAATAAATATCATTCCTATGGTGTATGAATATTATAGTGTTTCATCCTTTTTAATATGTTTGATGTACAGCTACTCTTTAATTTTGGAGGAAAATCATCACTATTCTGGCCATTTCACAAATCCACAAGCAAAAATGTCCATATTATATACCTGCAGTATACTATAAATGTATTGTTTACTGTATTGTATTTATTGTAAATTTAATACAAAAACAAGTGCAAAATTACCACAGTGAGGCTGTTCCACAGTCACATACGCAACATACCCATCTGAAACACTATATATTTCTTTTCAGTTCTCAAGGAGCATAACAGAAAATTTGAGAGAGTTATTGAGATCGTTAACAAATCATTTTTTGACAAACCTTTTCAAAACCTCTATCTACAATAACACACAGGTTAAGTGTCTATTTTAACATTGTTAACATTAAAATCATCTTAACAGACATGTCTTTTGAAATTTTGCTGCCTCTCTGATGTTAGGCTACACCCTCCAGTTTCAGAGTCCAGGCATTTCCAGGAGATTCTGGCATAGCAGGCATAAGAATCACCAGTCCAGCAGTTTGTGTCATTGGTGCCCACTTCAGTGGCATTTTAGGATAGTCCAAAAGTGTCACCTGTGAAAAGATGAAAGATGATAGTTTATAACAAATGATGTTAAACTGAATTTAAAAGGTATAGAGTGTAAGGCTTACCTTTGTTGCCACAGATGTCCTTGGTGTTGTAAGATGGAGTAGATCTTTGGGTGGCCAACCAAGGATTATGGCATAAACTGTACTGTTTTTGGCAGTGTACCTACAATGGGAGCAAAAGGTGGTTAAAGCCATCCTACAACAGGCTTTTATATAGCAATAAAACAGAACATGACTTAAAACCCTCAGTCCCACCAGACTTGGTCAGTGCTGTTCTCTGTCTGGATCCTCCAGGGTTTGGAAGCATAGATAGCCTCCCCGTTTATCCCCAACCAGGCACCAAGGCCCCTCAGCCTTTCCTCGAACACTGGGGCAATCATACCATCTGCCATGGGCCCAATGTTCAATAGGTAGTTGCCACCCATTGCCACCACATTCACCATGTCCTGTGGAAAGACGATGTTAGATCAAAGCCAGATCACCGAACAACTAATAACAAAATAACTGGACAAGAATCAGTTGTAGGTCACGACCTACTGTGACCTTTCACCTTAATGATGGAAGGCAGGTCCATGATTTCACTGAGCTTCATGTCTCTTCTGTAGCCCCAGGAACGGCTGTCGATGGACTGGCATTTCTCCCACTTGTGGTCTGGAAGTTCACCTGGTGTGTACCTGTCGGCACAGTTGTAGTAGCCTCCATGTTTGCAGTAGCAGCCATTACCCCACCTGTCATTGGTAACCACCACATCCTGAAGAAATACACGTCAGTGATACGCAACAGTACACCAACATACTCTGCATGAACCAGCCACGTATCATTTATTCTCACTCATCATTTAGATTTAGTGCTGCTACATTTTCTTATTCCCTCATATATCTTGATTAATATATGCAACGTGTCTTTCACCTTGACTGGGCTGTCATTGTAGAGCCAGGCCAGAAACTGGGTGGAGTTCCAGTAGGTATCCGGTGCTGACCAGTCCCCATCGGACCAGATCAGATCAGGTTTGTACGCCATCACAAGGTCCACCAGCTCTGGGAGAGCCTTACGGGCAACAAAATATTGAGTCTTGAATTCAAGGGCTTGATCCAACAAGAAAAGGGGATTGTACCATTCGTACAGAGAGTGGTAAAGACCCAAATGCAGTGATCTGGTGAAAGAAAATCATTAGTGAATATACGAAGCAGCTGTACTCCTTTTTATGTCAACTACTTTCGTAATGCACTCTCAAAACTCTCAACCCACACCCTGTTATAGAGTTTATGAAGATATTAAGTGCTCTTATTGATTAAATCTTGTCATTAAGGATGATTATGGGCATCAATCATTCATCACATCATATCATAAAATTCAAGACACATCTCATATCATAACATTATTGGCATTTTCCCCAGCCTCATGTGCATTTATTAAACTACAGAATATTACAGATCTGCCATAAAGGACAGAAAAATCGGTAAACTGAATCAACGTCCCCCTGATCTACTTACTTCTTCCTGACAGCTGCAGCCAGTTCTCCCACTAGGTCCCGGTGAGGACCAAGGTCCACTGAGTTCCAGTTCCAGGAGCCTTGCGAGGGCCAGTTTGTGAATCCCTCATGGTGTTTGGATGTGAAAACCACGTACCTGTAAAAGCATGTTCACACAAACAGCCACAAACATTTCAGAGACAAGGAAGCGAGTTGTTGTTGTTGTGTTCTGTTAATAGTTTATTATTCAATTATTATTTGTCGAATAATTTAGACCACTGTATACTTATTGTGTCCTGAGTAGCACTGGCTGAAAGCAAGTATATACATGACATTTGCATGTGTGGCTGGTGCTGAGTAAACAGAAACAACAAGAGGGAACCGCTACATTCAAAATCCTACTCAAATGGGAACTGAAAACAACATGTTTTTACACCAGGTCAGCTGGTTTGTAAGCTATCAGGAAGAGATTATGGTCAAGGCCATACCTTGCTCCAGATGCTTTGAATATGTCCGCCCATGTATCCGGGTCAAAGAATTCTGCGTGAAATTGGGTCGCAAAATCCGCGTATTTAAAACCCGGCGGGTAGTTTTTCTCCATAAACTCAACCAGGTCTGCGCGCTTTGTGGTCTTCCACCAGTACCAGAACCACTCACTGAACTGGCCGAAGCCGGGGACAGAGAAGACCCCCCAGTGGACGAAAATCCCGACCTTCGCCTCGTCGAACCACTCGGGCAGAGGTCTCGCATCCAGACTGGCCCAGTTTGGTTCGTAACGCACTGCGCGTCCGGGTCCAGTCACAAGAAGAACAACACCAAGCAGTGAAATCACGCCCGTAGGTCGCATCCGAAGCGGCATGATGACTTGTGAAGAAGATTTTAGTCCTCAAGGGATTAAGAAGCTGTTGTTTATTGCTTCCTCGCCTGACTCGTCAGGTGATTTTACCTGACAAGGTAGGATCCTCCTTGTCAGATGATCCAACTTGTGTGTTCAACAAGTTCAGCCGCTTCGGTAAAGATATTCACGGATGCGAACTTCCCGATTCAGATAAACTAACTAAACGTTGTTGGGGCTCAAACGCAGCCTCTTTCATATCGTGGTCATGTAGACAATGAGCTACAACCCGGTTATTATCAAAACTAGCTTTCCTCGGAGCTCTGCTTCTCTGCTCAGCCGGCTGAGTCGAGTGGCCAGGGACCGTCTACCAAGTGCAATACCGAAAACGCTTACTACACAAATATTTAATAACTTCCGTTTTATAAACTGTAGCGTCGCAAAAAAAAAGACACAACTGAGCTGCTGCCTGTTACACTACACTCAGTTTGGAGAAATGTGCTTTTTCCTAATTTGGGGAATTTTTTTTTTTTTGGGGGGGGGGAATATTATTCAATAACTTACCTGTTATTCAATGTAGTGTCACAAAATCATGTCACTCATTAATAGTTTCCTGTTGGTAATACTACAACCTCCAGTTTGGGGAAATGTGCTTTTAAATAACACTTAATTTGGAAAATTAATTATTTTTATTGGGAATATTATGCAATAACAGGGGAGGTTCCAGATTGTATAATGCCCTGGGAGAACACTCCCTTCAGGGCCCCCCTCAGAAGTGTTGTAGTATTTGTAAGGCTACAACCCAACCCCCACTTAAGGGGAATTGGTTTGCAATGACCTGGTAGATCCTCCACACAAACCTGCAAACACAGTGAGAGTGGGTAGGGGAAGAGTGTAGGGGCTGGATTGAAATTGGGCCAGTCATCCCTTGGTGGAAAACTTCCTACATGAAATAAATGGCTTTAGTAAAATGACAATGTCCATCTGACTTAGATTTGACTCAGTATTTACTCATTAACATGCACTGGTATACACTTTGTAAGGCTATCAGATGCTTCTTTAAGGCAATAGCCTGTAAATTAAATAATATTACCTCAGATTTGCAATTAATAAATAATCATTTTTCCTCTAGTATGGGTTCAATCACTAGAGGGTGACAAACAACAATTTTTGTGTCACAGTGCTGGTGGATCATTTGATGTAAATTTACTGTAAGCCAAGCAGCAAGGAATTTAATTAACCTCCAGATTCAGAAAACTCCAACTGGAAAATGAACACAGAAATGAGATGAAGGACAACCATGTCCAGTTATACATACGACACATTTATTGTAACAATACCCACAGTGGCCCCATCATACCCACAAAGCTATTTTTTTCTGTGAACTGTAATCTGGAATCATCCTACAACTTTGATAGCCACATTGTCTTTAAGTACAACACATACAGGAAAAGTTGGATTTATCAACTGTTCAAAGATGGTCAGGAAAATAAAGGCCACATTCATGGTTTTAACGGACAAACAAACAAACAAACAACACTGAATCTATTTGCTGTCGTCAAATTACAGGAGCACTCTCCCTCCAGCAGTCAAGAGGAATCATTTTGTGTTACAAATGAATCAATAAATAAGTTCATCTTACAGTAATAATTTAACATCAATGACAGTATGGCCACAGTTAACTGTGTTAAGTGGTGGTTTTCTTTACAGAGTACAGTGGGCTACAGATTCACAGTGTGTGGCCTACATCAGTGCAGACAGCCAGCTGCCTTTCAAGCATCTGTTTCTCCACCAAGTCTTCCACTCTGCCAACCTCCACCTCATCTACATCGTCCATAAAACTGGACCAATCTGTACCCCCATCTGCACGTTCCATGGGCTCTGGTTGGCTGGTGGGGTGAACAGGGGCGGAATCATCATGAGTGGTGGTCACGCAGTTGCAGCTGTCGCAGATGCCGAAGCGCCTGAGTCCCGGTGAAACACTGGATCCAGTGAAGGTTCGTCTGCAGCTCTTGCAAGACACTGGCCAATAGTGTCTGTGGACCTGCCGATGGTCAACACAGTGAGAAAGATAGCGGTATGTGAATCATTTTGTAGAGGCAACAACAGCTTTTAGACTATCATACAGTATGTGAGGAATAACAATACAGGAGACCATAGATTGACTGCTCTTATTGTGCTCACTTCAATTCACACAAAACACAAGCAACAGGGAAGAAGAAATTTAACTGCACTTAATTAAAGAATGAGGCGGCTAATTACTGTTTACAACTAACTGCTAGAAATTACTTGGCTTAAAAATGTGTACAAAGCATTATAGCTTAAATATTAATTATACACCGAACAATTCTTGTCAGCCAAGAATGAATCGAAATGAATAATGATTCAATTTTAAATCTTTAACAAGTGAATTCATCTGTACAAGATTTGTTGTTGTTACTGAATAACAACAAATATGTTGGCAACAAGCTCAGCCTTTGCTACTATGCACCCTATACATGAAGTAAGTTTGTTTTCATAAATTCTTAATTAACCTGGGGTAGATTCACTGAGCATTATTAATGCCAGGCTCTTCTTACACAATTTCACTCATTCGCATCTGGAAAACAGTCACAAAATTCCTATCTTCCTCAGTCATTTAAAATGATCATCTCCCAAGTTAGATGACATAATTTTTTCCCGATTTTTCTGCAGTCACAGCTACAGCGAGTTCTTACACTGAGGGCATGACTGCGAAGGTGCTCCTGTCTTGTGAACCTCTTGCCACACATGGGACAAGGGAAAGGCCTCTCTCCTGTGTGACAGCGGATGTGTCTCTTCATGATGCCCTTCTGTTTGGCAGTGTATGGGCAGAATGGGCACTTGTGGAGTTTCACTGGCACTACCAGGCCATCGCCTGCAGGGGGAGAGAGAAGCCAACAGTTCAAATCTACCTCATTGGGACAACACTGCAAAATGTGCAGCCTTACTCCTCTGTCTGATAATTTATTGAATGCAACATAGTATTAGTTACAAGATGTTTCTTTTAAGCCCTTGGGAAAATATGTCACCCTAGGTCATTTACCTGTGTCCTCTCCAAGCCAGTCCGACTGGATCTCCATGATAGATGATCCCACAAACCCTAAACTCTCATCCATTCTGCCTCCACCAGTGCTGCTACCAAGTCCTTGGTTAAAGCGCTGCCCCACTCTGTCCCCCAGAGGACTGGGGCCTTCACCTCTGGCCAGCATCTCCATCAGCTGCCTGGCATTAAAAGAAGGGCTGTATCCCAGGGGGGAACGCTCGTTGGAGGGAGAGGGACTTGGGGGAAGTAGCCTGCTATGATGAGGATTATGCAGAGAGGGCCCAGGATATGAGGCAAGGTCTTTGGTGTCAGGGGACTCCATAAGCTCCTCATCAGGGTCATACTCTATCTTGGGGTTCACTAACTCTGGAGTCAAAGCAGAGGATGAAGAGGATGAGAGGTTTGTCTGATCCATGTGTCCCTTCTGTCCTTCACTACCAGACGCAAACTCCTCCCTGGAATGGTAATTGCTGCCCATGTCCCTGCTAGTGCCTGGAGGGGTTGCAACAGGGATAGACAAGGGGGTTCTAGCCGAGGTCACAGGCTCCGGACCTAGACCTGACCCTCTGTCCGCCTCTGCAACCTGTGAATGAGGCTCTGCAGTCCCTGCAGCACTGGAGATGGCAACAGTTGGAGTGCCACTGTCTGCAGGACCCATCCCTCCATCCTGTCCCTGGCCCTCCTTCTCCGTGTTCCTCTCCTTCTCCTTGTTGCATATTTCCAAAGATGAGCGAATGTATCCTTTACAGAAGTTCACGAGATCTGTCATCTGCAGGTAGCTGGCTGCTGACATCACCTCAATGACATTACTTCTGTTTAAAGCCAAGCGGCCAGAGTAGAGGAAGTCCAGGATAATTGAGAAAGCATCAGCTGTTACAATGTCCAGTGATGCTGTGCTGTAGCGCTGGCCACTGTCCTGAAAAGAGATATATGACAGACAAAATCAGGACCTGATTTATTTTACATATGTCCAATATTCTTCTTACCTACTTTTAATGGAAAATTATTATTTTTTTAATTTTATGGCATCAGAGTATATCATTCAAAATAAAAAATACAATATGTTGGCCAGATCATGACATTTGTTTCTAAGATCTTACACTTTTTCCTGCCACTACTGAAGAAAATAAAACTCTGGAAAGGACTTATATCAGCCTCTCTCACCTGCAGATAGTGAACCAGAAGAGCCCGGAAATATCCACTCCCAGCAAACAACACATTACGATGGGCCTTGAAAACACGGCCCTCAACAAGGATGCTGCAGTCACAGAAGAAGTCCCGCTTACGCTGCTCATTGAGCTCGAACAGCAGTTTGGGCAGGTAGCAGGGCACCTCCATGTCTACGCCTCAGTGAAGCCTGACAGAGAGAGGACATAGAAGGGTGTGTCACTTTGAACAGGGAACAGCAACAGGTCAATATTGGACTTTTTGGTTCTGTAAACAACAAATCTTGTGTGACACTTGACTTCAGTCTTCTTGTTTAGGTGGCAATAAAGCATACAAATATAACTGTCACACTGCTAAGTCAACATGGGCCACAGGGAGAGAAGGACGCCTTCACCAATGAGGTAACATTGCTATTACTACGTATTAAGGTTGTACAGTGTTTTAATCACTGAGATTAGGCAACGTTTAATATCATAAAACACTCAGTGTATTTTAAGTGTCTGAGATTTAAACGTACAAAAGTTCAGATAAATAAGCATATGTCTGACAGAGGAAATGAAAAGAGAAGGCAACAGCTAAACAGTCCTTCTTCGTATTTGCTGGCAAGCCAGCTTGTGTGGCTAGCACCGAGCAGCTAACGTTAGTTGCAGATATTAAAAAACAGCTGACTAACTACATAGACTGCCCTTTACGAGGAATGCTAACACATAGTGAGATGAAAAAAAAGACATGTTATCGTCTCACCTGTCTAAAAACGCGTCAGAATGTCACAAAAACTTTATTAAAACACAAAAATAGTGATTTGCGAGGCTCATTGCCCTGTGTTGACGTTAGCCAACAACTTCCGTTTTCTTCTTCTACGCTCGGTTTACTGGTAGATCGCAAACAACTTTGAGGTGCACACCGCCACCTACTGTACATGTGTGTGTAACACAACGTCACCTTATCCCTCAATTCAAACCACCACCACCACTGTAAAGTAAAGGGTGTATTCCTGGTTACCCCCCTCTACCTCTGCATCTATTCCCAGCATCCCCATCAGACCCTTGTCCCCTGGGGTCGTTGTACCTTAGTTGGTGGCTGCAAGACACTAATGCAAATCGACTGAATCCAAAGAGAGTTTAAAAACTGCGCATCACGTACCTGATGTGAGAAATTATCTTAGACGATGTTCCACTCAACTGTGATCAACAAAACAAAAATGACAGCATAAAATAACAGATACGAGTGCTGTTTTCAGGTGGCTGAGTGCAATCACATTTCTCTGCTGTAATCCTACAATACATCTCCAAATGAAGGGCAAAAATGTACAAATTAAATATAGATATAGATATATTAGAGAAGAGATTCATTTAGAGTAGAAAAATATAAACAGCTGCATTCATTTGTGATGAAATTAAAAAAAAAAAACACACGCATATTACACAGGCTTCCTCCACTTGTGTCGCCTGACTTTTTCTTCACTTCAGAGCAAAACGTTTTATCATTGAGCCGTTTAAAGAATAACTTTATTTACCTTCTTTATATTATAAATGATGTACATGGAGGTAATTATTTGTGATGATGATTTTTTTTGACATCAAATTATTTTCTTCACATAAAAAGTGAGACTGTAACTTTTGCCGAGCATTTGGGGTCACAGCATCCTCTGTGACCACAAATGGCAATTACAGGATGATGGTGCCTTAAATTCTGTTTGGCTCTGAGTCTGAGTTAGCTTTGCCCTGACTGAATTCACTCACCCGTCGGCAGGAGTCACAACCCAAGCTGCAGCCACAGGCAGTTAGTGAGTTGCCCACAGTTTGTGAAGTTGATCTTCACACACCGTGGAGTACAGTCTGGTCACTGCTAGTAAGTGGCGTCTCTCTGCTGATTGCCAGCCAGGTTACATGTGAACGAGATGACAAGCAAACAAATGACTGCACCAATGAATTGCATAATTTATCAGAGGGTCTGATAAATAAATGTGGTTACTATTAGTGCTAACATTGGCATTAACACTAGACTGTGAGTTAGTTTGTGTAACTTAGTGTTACGCATGTTTTCAGAGAATAAAACTCCAAACATCAGTTTACTTTTTGTAGCATTCGAACAGTAAGATTTTAAATCAGACCCACAAACAACAACGACAAAAAAAAATTCCACACAAACTGCCACTTCAGCACAGTAACCAATACGGAGTAGAAATCAGTGTTAGAAGTTGTATTACTGCTTAAATGAAGCAGATACCATCTCTGAGCCTGTAAGCAATAAACCAAATTATTGCTTGGTTTCATTCTATCCTGTTATTGTTGGACCAAGGGTTATTCTTGTTTTGCTCCTTGGTTTCTCACTTTCTTTTTTGGCCCCATGACCCTCTGCCAATCTTTCTCTTTTCTTCCTAGTTGTACTCTGCCCTGGAAGGTGGTGGTTCTTCCATTTCCCCCAACATGTTTGTTGTGGTATCCTTCTTTTTTTTGTTCTTTTTATGTTTTATGGTGGCTGGCAAACTATGAAGTGACTCTGTACTGCCACCTACTGCTTTAGAGTGTGTCACTGATGTCTTTGCTTTTACATTAAACCTTTGTCTATACCTTGTTGCTTGGGGACACATATGATGGTATCTCTTAACTGGCACAACCGCAAAATGGTCTTACCCGACCATAGAGTAGTAATAGAGTAATAGTAATAGAGAGTAATAGTGGCTTTGGTACAGTATTTGTAAGTCTTTGAAATCTACCTTTTGTTTTTTTCTGAGAAAGAATTTATTTATTGTACATTTAAATGTTACATATTCTTGTTTTAACTACTATCAAATTTGAGTTATGTCTGTCTTTTTCCATTGCAGCAGCTCATCAACAGAAATGATGACAATGATGATGATGGTGATGATGTTTTGGGGGAACAACCTCAAAGTGTCACACAACTGCGCATACCAAGTCCAGCATGTTGCTGCACAACCACAGGCGGCTCGCGCTTGCCCACAATGTCTACTCAAGAATACTTGTTTATTTGCCTTCCATCCCAGAGAGAAAATAGTTCCTTTTTTTATTTTTGGACATAGCAAGGGTAAACAAGTAGTTCCCTAAGAACTGCGCCACACCCTCTCAGCATAATCCACAGCTCTTAGAAGTGTTTTTTACGCTGATGGGTGCCGACCAGGCGACTTATTTGTTTCAGATATTTTCCCATGGCAAACGGGGACAACACAAAGGCTTCGTGGTGGCCTGGAGAAACCACAGAGTAGGCGTACATGAGCCTCCATACTCACCCTCTTTTGAAAATGAAATTTATGGCACCTCATAAAAGCCCGATTCATGCTTATAAGCACTAAATATAAACTAGTATAAACCAGCAGCGTTTGACACAGTCCTTGTAAACTTGACCTGATGGAGCGCTGTGTCCGGCTAAGGGCAGGCCAACCGTCGGCTGACCCAGCTGCCCGGCCCTAACACGAGTCTGTCCCAAAACAAAGCTGAAATGGGTTCAACTCTGAAGTAGCTTTGGTTCCTGACCTTCTTCTCGCTCTGACTCAGGGAAACACAAGGCCTTTGTTTTGGTCATGTGTTGACATAAGGGCAGGAAACTCCCTCTCCACAGACCTTTCACAGCCAAGCCATCGCACTGGAGTTTCTACAGTACTGCCCTATCTATGTGGCAGTTTAATGCTGGTTTACACCCAGCAGCCCCTTAGGAACAAATTCATGATTTATCACTTGGTTTTTGGCTAACGCCTATGATTATGATGACGTATGATTCAGTGATTGAAACTCATTCTAAAAAGTAAATAGACGTAGCAGTGGCTGTTATGTAAGGCTACATCTAGATTGGAGACCTCACTCATTGTGTGTGCTAGCCACTCTGAGACCCATGGCTGGCACAGAGGGCTCCAGCAGCACCCCTCTGGGTCCCTGTGGTCTGCGCCTCAGCACATAACAGCCACTTAGGCCGGCATTTTCCCAGGCTGAGACAACACACCACGGTGGCAGCGCGAGCCACAGAGAGGGCCTGATTATAGAGTAGGGACAATGGAGGGAGAGAGAGCCGGGGACCGTGGTGGCATTTTCCATCTCCGCCACTGTCTCCTGGGGGGACCAAGTATGTGCCGTGAAACGTTTGAATTATCCCAGAATCTCTGGAATTCAGACAGAGGCACCGCGGAGAGGACCCTCGACCGGGGATCAAAGAGCTTTGAGAGGAGTGCGGTGGACTGGTGGTGAAGTCGAGTACATAAGGGAGCATGAGTGTGTGTGTGTGTCTGTGTGTGTGCGTATGTGTTTCAGAAAACTGACTTGAAAAAGATAAAGACAATGTTTGAGTTTGAGTCATATTTTCTTTTATGGCTACATGTCAAAGATGTTTTAAAAAAAAAACATGTTTGACTTCTGAGGAGGCAGTGATTATTGAGCAATGAAATACAGGCATGTGGTGACAGTGTGTGTGTCTGTGTGTGTGTGTGTGTGTGTGTGTGTGTGTGTGTTGCTGTGCTTTTATCCCTCATGGGATCAGATAATGCAATCATAGCCAATCATTGGGAGTCTAATACAGCGGGCGCCCCTCTTCAGTTTGGAGACGCCACTTTCCTCTGTGGTGACAGAGGAAGAGGAAGAGAAAAGCGAGAGGGGGAACCTCGTCTCTCTCTTTCTGTCTATCTCTCTCTGTAATTATCACTTAATGTTCTTCAGTGATCTGGAGACGTCTGTCTCTTGCTTAGTCCTTTCTTCTCTCGCTGGAGAGGAAATGTATCACAGTCTGAAATAAATCTGCCAGCCTTTATATTATTGTATATTTAGCACCAGAGCAGAGTAGTAAATGGAGCCATCCCAGACCGCAGGCTTCCGGTAGCGCCGGGCCTCAGCTCTGGCTGGCTGTCTTTGCCACAGCCAAGTACAAAGATCAAAGCATCCTGTACAGCTAACTAGTCGTCTTCCAGCATTGACCTCAAGCAAGTTCTCATGTCTGAGAAACACAGCGTGTGTTTGTGCCTGAGCTATGTGTAGAGTGTATCAGTTTTGCAACATCTGTCATGTGTAGGTTTCTGAATGCGTGTATTTATGTCTGTCTACATCCATGTGGTGTGTGTCAAGCTTTGTCATGGCACTGTGTTGTGTTTGTTTGATGTCAAAACAGACAATATTGTGGTTCCATTAAAAAATGTACAAAGCGGTGGCCTGAGAAGTTGTGTCATGGCGGTCAATGAGCACAATCAGCTTCACATATGATCTGATGTATTTTACTCATTCATTACACTCAGACACCAGTGGTAATCTTGCAGTTGCCAGCGGGTAAGAGGGAAACTTAACTAATTAAATCAACTGAATTCAACTACTTCTAATGTGATTAACTACACCCAGAGCTTTTTGTTAAAGAGGAAAACAGCCAAATTGCAATGTTTTGTAAATTTACAATGACCAGTGAGCTGCCCAACATAGTCTGTGGCAACACATTAATATCACAGTTGCAACTGCGTTAGCAAGTGAGCAGAGAGGTTAAAATAACCAGATAAAAATAACCAATAAACAAATAATTAGCTAGAGGTAACAATATAGTAGCTGAAATAGCAAGCTAAAAGTGATGCTAAAAGTAATACTGCACAGTTGTAAATGTTACAGAGAAGGGAGCTATTTGTACGTTTTCCTGCTACTGAACATGGTTTCTCGCCAGGAGCAGGCGCTGGTGATTGTTGCTTGACAGGAGCTTCGGACATTGTTGTCCTTACAATACAATACGCCCTCTGAGCAGCGCTACGTCAGATTGGAGGCTACTGTGAGTTGCTATCAGAAAGTGACAAGACCAGGGCTAGCTGGTTAGCATGCTAACTTGAGTAGAGGAGAAGATGTGATAGAGACAAGAGTTAAATTTGTATTGCTTTCCACCACTGGACAGCTCGTAACAAGTAAAGGAAGGAGATTTGATGCTGAACTTAAAACATTTTGTCTAGTAAACAGCTGTTAATGCTAAATGAGCTATGTAGCAATGGCAAAACTAAGTAGCTTCTCTAAAGTAATTGATAAACAGCTGAAATAGCTACAGTGAATGAACTGATTGAAATAGTTTGCTGAAAGTAGTGAATTAAAGGGAAGAAACAGAAGGCTGAAAGTAACAGACATACAGCTGAAATAGTCAGCAAAAAGGAATAATCAAACAGTTAAACCAGAGGTAGTGAAGCAACAGTGAATTTATTTTGCCACTCCAGCTGGTGTGCAAATCCTAACTCAGTAACCTAAACGTTGACAATTAAGTTGTATGAAAAAGGAAAAATACTGAAAATATGTACTTTTCTTTAGCATTATCCATTTATAAGAACATATTTGGAATGAGACAGGTGAGGTTGATGAAGAGGTACTTGGGTTTGTCTGATAGGGCTGTGGTTGTACATCAGACATAAAAGCTTTGGAACCACTGTAATCTATTCAAGATATGGACATATCCCCTTTTCATAGTTTATAGATCAGCTGAACTGTTCCAGTTTTACTGGAAACAGTTTTTTGTGTTAGTAAAAATAATGCTGACAAATCCATATTTAGTGATCACAGCATCTTTCATTTCAGTTCTAGTCATATTTAATAACAAATGGCTCTATCAGGACCAATAAAAGTGATACCAACTCCCTCAGGAAATGAAAATGATGTTCATTATTACCCTCAGCCTTCCTCCATCAAAGTCTTCTTTTCTTTCCCTGCACACTCACTCTAATCCCCTTCTGGGAACACTAAAAATTACCCAGCAGTGCGGTGGCGGCAAGTTTTTATGCCGGTTTTTAAGGGCTTATGCCTGCTCTTCCGAGCTGCCGTCAGAACAAGGTGTCAGCAGGATGCCTCCATGATAAGGCCGTAATCTGAGGTGTAAAGTTATAAGAGGGATTTGGGAAAGTGAGAGGGTGTCAGAGAGCTGCGGCCTAGGGTATTCAGGGCAGCATAAAACAGGGATTATGACTCCGTGAGAGCTCCTCTGAACCAATCTTGAATTCAATTTATCTAATTCTCTGAATTTCAAAATGACTGAGGAACAGATGCATATGTTTCCTGTTTTGAGTGCATCCTTGCCATGTACAGTTTACTTTCCTTTCAGAATTGCCAGTGTCTCCACTGTACGCCTTTTCTCCAGTCACTGACAAAAATAGAAAGCTGATCGAGGAATTAAGCATCACGTGGCTCCGTGCAATAAAAATGAGTCTCCTCCATAAACTTGAATGATAGTCAGCTTGAGCAAAACTAGTTTTACCGTGGCTAATATTAGCTGAGTCTTAAAACCCCCAGTCATCAAATCAGGCACAGTTGCATGCATGGCTGAGGGGACAGAGTGGATTAGCCCTGAACTCTTTCATTTTTCACTTTCCCCTTCTTCTCCTCGTCTTTCGCTGCAGCTCATAAAAGATTGCGTCCTGTGTGTGATGTGGTGGAGGAGTGCAGTCAGAATGAACTGATTACGGACGAGGGCCGGCGTGCCTTTGAGTCATGGCACCGAGCGACATTCTTCAGGCACTTAAAAATAGTAACAGTTGGGTTTTTTTTAAGGTTTGTTTTTCTCATTGGAGGACTTTGGGGCATCCTGGCTTTTTTGGAGACTGGAATCATAACCAGATTCTTTTTTTTCTTCACCCCTCCTCCTCCTTCTCCTCCTCCTCCTCTTTTCTTTCATTTTGTTATTGGGAGTTTGTTTAATCTTGTGAAGAAAATTGGCTTAGCGTGGGAAAGGCAGAATTCTTTTGGGGATAGGTTTTGTTGTTTTAGAGTTGTGCACATTGTTTTGTTGGGGTTTTTTTTTTTCAGTGCAGGAAGAAAAAGTGCCAGTTTGTGCCAAAACCTCATGAAGTACAGATAAAAAGGAGCTGAGTGAGAGGGAGGCCACAACACCACGACAAAGATATGGGCTGTCTAAGCAAAGAGCTTTACAAATGACGATCTCCAGGGGGAAAAGGGGGGAGTCAACATAAGGGAGGAAGGGAGTGGAAGAGGAGGAAGGGAGTGGAAGAGGAGGAGGGAGGAAAAGAGGAGAAACAAATGTGGATGGATTGGTGGGAGGAGGAGGAAGATGGGTATTGGGGGGAAATAACGCAGAGCAGTGAGGGGGGAGGGGGAGATGAGTGGGGAAACATTCCCCCTTGCCCACATTAAAGACATAAAAAAGAAAACAAACAGAAAAACATGTCTGACATAAAGAGGCTGGTTTCCGCGGCGACAGCACAATGGCTGCCTGTGGCTCTCGGGGCCCTCGCCGTCCCGTCTGGGGCCCGGCACCAGCGAAAGTCACCGCAGTCACAGGGCCCATCAGCATGCGTGTGTGTGTGTGTGCCTGTGTGTGAAACATGGTGAATGTCATCATGGGCCCAGTGCTGTGGGAACCGCCATGAAAGGGACCCCACTCGGCAACCACAAAAGCCCCTTTCTGCTTCGTCTCTTCGGCTTTTAGCCTCTTTATTTATCTTTGCGTAGGGGAGCCGGATGAGGAGGGAGGACTCACTCTCTCTCTCTCTGTTCTCTCTCTATGTCTCTCGCTCTCTGACAAGCAGCATGACCCATCACTGCAGCCCTCCTGCCCTCTTGACACCTCAAATCACACCAGCCACTATCTCAAACATATATACTGACTGTGTCTAACCCCGTTTCTCTGGAGGTTTATTCACACCTCATATCAGCTCAATCAGACCATAAAAACACAATGCCGCTCTTTAGGAATACCCAAAGGAACAAACCTGGCGTTCCAAAGAATGCCTCATACATCCAGTTTATTCCGAGTGAATCTCGGCAGCGACCATACGAACAGTGCCACAGGTCCCAGGCATTCCTTATGTGTCTGAGGGACAGATAATTCCCTCATGGGTCCAGGCTGGACAGTGCCAAGCTAGTCTGGTGCCAGTTCCCATGCCAATCCAATCTTGACCCCAGAGGCTGAGCACCCAGCCACAGGCTGACTGTTATAAAAGCCTCATACCAATAAGAAATCAACTGGGTTTTTGGGTTCGTGTCAGTAGCGTTTGCATACAGCAGGGCACCATGCAGAGCTTCTTTGACCACATTTGGCCTTTCACAAATTCTCCACAGGGGTTCCAGACAGTGAACAAAAGTTTCATTTGCTCATTTGATCATGTTTGATCACTTTTGGGGACACCTTGCTGCTCAAAACACATTTGTTTAGACACATTTAAAAACACAACATCAATTTAATCATATCTGTTAAGCCATCCGGGATTTGGTCCCTCTGATAATATTTATTTGGACTTTCAATTATTTGAAACCTGTTATGATTTGCACTTCTTGCTTGAATTTTTTAAATGTATTTATTCTTTATAACAGTTCTCAAAGAAGGGGAAGGTGTGCTCTATCACAGGCTCCATCCTTTCACATCAAATTAAGTGACTGTGCAGGTTTTGTTAAACTATTACAGATGATGTATTTCAGTCAGAGGCCTTCCTCAGTAATATGCTACTGGAAATAAACATATTTTTGGTTGAGGAGCTTTTCAGATTTCTGCGACGCACACTTTGTATCTTTTTGTGATTTTTTTTTTGCCCCTTTATTTTTGTATCAAGATGCTACTTGCTATTACATGTATGTTGTTTCTGTTGCATATCGTTGTTGTCCTGTGAAAACTACAGATATATAAATATACGTATAACATATATGGTGTTTTTTAGTTTTTCAGATAAATTAAAAGATCTTTTTTCTTCTGTATTGATCAGAAAAACAATCTCTGAAAAGAAATCCTAAAATCCTATTGAATCATCTAAAGAAAATTGTTGAGGTGAATGATGTGAATGTTGTTACCTGCTTTATTCCATTTTATCTTTTTTATCCTCTACTTTGCTTTATTGTTTTTAAATCCTATTTATGTACATTTTTATATCGTGTTTCTTTTTTATATTAAGTTTCTTTTTTGTCTTATGTAAAGTAAATCCCTTTGAATTGTCTTGTTGTTGACAGATGCTACACTTGCTTTGCCTTAAAAATGGCTGACGATACTGACACCAGGGCTGTTATTTATGCACTTTGGTGAGAAATAAAATTCTCTGTATATTTTGATGTTCAGACCTAATAGTTTACCCCAAGATCACGTATTTTTCTCTTTCAACAGGTTTAAATTCTTTTGAGTGTCTCTTTAAACTGAAGTACTCACATTTTTAGAAAATAATGGTGCTGAAAGTTGGTTTTCTGGCCCTAAAAAACAGGGTACAAATAATCCAAGTCAACCATGCAGTGATACATATCAGGCCGGTTATTCAGTCTGACATGAATGCAGACAAAAAGTCACAAACAAAATATCCTGTTGAGCTGGTTCCATCTCACAGACTCTCAAACAATAGCAATAGTCATGCATCAGAAACAATAATTGCAGCTGAGTGTTTGTGCCTTATAAATTGTGGGTCTACACTGTCCACATTCGTGTGAGGGAGTTGTGTGTGTGTGTGTGTGTGTGTGTATGTGTGTGTGTGTGCTTGTATGAATCAGCTCGTAGCCATGTGTGTGTATGTCCCTGAGCATTGACACGTTCATATTTGAGCTGCGCATGTGTGCGTGTGTGTGCAAATTGTAAAAGTATGAGCTTGTTAATTTCAATAAGGGACATGGCCTTGTTGTGGTTTGGAGGGATGGGAGGGAAAGGACTTGAAGTGGCCGACCAAGATCGCCAGAAATCTCCCAGAATTCCATCCCGCCATCCAGTGCCAGCTTTCTCTCTCTTATGTTTCTCTCCATCACCCTCCCTTCACACACCCCCACCATGAAACCATTTTCATAATTAACTTATTTATTTATTCATTCATTCATCTTCTTAATTACTTTCCACTTCGTGTGCGTTTTTCATGCAACTTGCCTCATCCTGGAACAACTGGGAGGTGGTGCTGGCCAAAAACAATGAGTGAAACCAGAGTGATTTCATTTCCAAAAAAATAAAGAAAAAAACATTGGTGATGGGGAGAAAGAAGTTAATCTTTGGAGACAGGGTTGGGTGAGTGAGTGACAAAAAAACACACACACACACACACACAAAAAACAAAACACAACAACAGAGAAGAGACTGAAGCCTGTTTCATAGATGTCTCTTTTCTTTTAGACTCTTTCTTCCCAGTTTTCTGATGCTGAAATGAAATCCAGATCTGAATTAAGGAGTGATTGGTAATGAAAAGACATGTGGATGGTGGTGAAAGGGGGAGAAAAAGGGATTTCTCTTTCTGTTTGTCCTGACTCATACTCACCATGCTATAAGCCCCCCTGGTGATGGTCACGCTGATTACTGACACTCTGGTATTATAAACACACACATGCATATGTTATAAGTTAGTTTATTACTTTACATGTACGATATGATAAAATGCAGTTGGACAAAGCTCAGTTACAACTAATATAAGCGAGTTAAACAGAAAAACAAGGCTGGTGGAAAAACATATCATCTTAAAAGAAACAAAGAAATAGAACTTGGAATAAGAGCAGTAAATCTTTACATACACCTTTATTTGTTCAAAAAACATACAAAGATCTTGCACTCATGCACTGCAGTGTGTTTAAACTAACACACCCTTCCAGTCTGCCAGGCAGGAAGAGACACACTCAGCTGGGCATTGTGTGGAAGGGGGCATGCCACTTGGCCTCACTCCGTCTTTAACACACACATATGCACACACTGCTGGGTCAGTCAGGCATCGCTCCTAACAACCCGGCGCCTGGGTCTCGTGTTTCCATGGCAATCTGCACCAGCAATCTTCCCACGGTGGCAGCGGAACCGAGCACTAAGTGTTGCAGGCGAGCATGTGTTTGAGTGTGTGTGTGTGTGTGTGTGTGTGTGCTTATGTGGATGTGGATGTGGGTGTGTGAGCGCACAGTGGGTGCTAATCTTGAAGTGAAGAGCCCAGATGTTCAGACACTCACTGCCTGAGTTCTCTCTTGACCCCTCAGTACCAGTACCTCATCTCTGATTGCACTGACCATGGCTCTGACATGGTCTGCTGCTGATTTCATCAACAGCAGTGTTAAACTTAATATATGCAGCTCAATAATAAACAATGATAACTGCAGTTGCACGGTTGGTCTATGCTTATAAATGTGTAAATCCCAACTAGCAGTACTGTAGATGCAGCCCAGTTGAAATACTTAGCTAGAAATAATGACCAAACAGTTAACGGCTAGCTAAAAGTACTGGATAAACATTTCAAATTGTTAACTTAAGTTGGACAAAGGGTTGAAATAGTTAGCTAAAAATAAGTAAAAATAGTTAAATAGTAAAATTGATGGATAAACAATTGGAATTATATGGTAAAAATAAAATAAACTGTTAAAACTGTTAAAAGAGGTTTCTAAACAGTCCAAACAGTAATGGATAATATTTGAAATATACCTTAAAATAAATATTTGAAATAATTAGCCAAAACCAATGAATAAATGGTTGAAATAGATAAATAATAGCATTAATAAACAGTTAACATTTTTACACTTAGTTCGCTAAAAGTAAAATGAAGTTATACAGTTGAACAGTTGAAATGGTTAGCTAGCTAAAAAATAATTAAATACTTAGCATTAAATAACAAACAGGCGGTTCAAATGGTTAGCCAAAAGTGGCAGTAGTTTGTATGCCATGCCATGCTTTGACAAAAGCAACCTAAACATTGACAACGCATGAAATAATGTAATACTTGTAAGAACACTTAACAATACGTACAACACGTAACAATAATCATTTTTATATGACTGAATAGTTCTAAGTAACATACGATTTATAATCAACAACTCGTCTGACAAGACTGTGGGGGTACATCAGACGGGAACGTTTGATAACTGTTTAAATGATTTTACACCTTAATAAGCAATATGAAGAGTTATTTAAGGATGAAGAGGAAAAAAGGCATTATTTTTCTTCATATTGCAGTTCTCTCCTGATCACTGACAGCTGCCTAGGCCAAGGGTCACTCTTTTTTTTTTTTCCACTTCACTAGTGATTTTTCCCTCTGCCATTTTTGTGTCTCACACTGACAAAACATAGCTCGGTAACTCCATTCTCCGAATCACCTGTGTGATTGTGTGAGAGTCAAGTGTTGTTTACTGTCACACACTCCCCTGCAGATGATGGAGTGTTTTCACAGTCCATCATTCCCACACCTCACCCCTCTCCTCCCCTCCTTCCCGCTGCCATTGTTCTACAAAGTAGGATAATTAAAGGAGCAGAAAGAGAAAGAAAGTCGGACAGAAAGAAGGATGGAAGGAGAGCAGGATGAGATTGGAGGCTAATTGACTGAGGATGACTGAGCAAAGGGGTGGAAAGATGGGGCCGGGGGGTGGGGAGGTAGGGGTGGAGGGAGGGTGACAAGCCGGGGAAGGGCAGATTAAAGGGAGGGAGGAGGGACAGGGAGAGGAGGCGGGGGAGCCAAAACTGGCAACCCTGCCCCAACTGCCAAAGTCCTATTTTGTCATTGGGTGGCTGTGACAGAGAGAGGGAGCCAAGAGAGAAATAACAGAGAGCAAGAAAGCGAGAGACTATGCCAGTGATAGAGTAACTGTCTAAAGCAGCTTGTGAATATTCTTAGTTGTCATGGGCCCTTGGGGGTCGATCAAGTGGCACCGCTAATCACAGAGGAAAGGACAGACAACACATGAAGAGACAACGACAACAACAACAAAAACGAGCTCAAGTGACAAGAAGTAACTAAGGACAACAAAGCTTTTATAAGTAACAGTGAACACGAGAGAGTGAGGGGCACATAGGGTGAGCGTTTCATCCAGAGGGGGAGACAGTCTTTAGTGTGTTGACTCCAAGGAGCTGAGAGAGCAGCTGACAGGATCACCCAGATCCTTCAGTCCATCATCCATCCATCCGTCCGTCCATCCAGCAAGGAGCAGAGACATGAAGAGACCTCACGACTACAGCTCCCCAGACTCGGACACAGACGAGTTCATCGACGTGGGACAAGAAGACAGCTACTGGTGAGCATCCGCCAACCACACCTGAGTTTGTAAGACACGTCCTCCAATCACACCGCAAAGCAAAATTAGATGGTATCCAGTTGTAATTAGTAGCTCGAGAGAAATTTCCCCAGTGAACTGCGGGCTGACCTGTCAACCACCAAACTGCAGACAAGCTGAGAGACTGCAGGAAAAGTTTCTAAGTCTCGCAAGCTGATGCTGTTTGCAAAGCAGTAATGACAAATGAGTGATTCCCTACTCTTTTCTACAGTTTTCAGCATTCAGATCAAATACCTTTGTAAATTATTGGTAAATGTATTTAAGTAATTTAACCTAACAAACCTGAGTCGTCAGTTTAAAGATTAAACTTGAGGCATGTGGCAGCAAATTTCCCATATTCACCCAGAAATATATATGTTTTGTTGCATTTTTCCCCCTCTATGAAACCGGGTCATGTTCGCTTTTTTATTTGTGAGTAAATGCAGAGGGTGGTAACAGTCATTGCATGCATGACATTCATTACAATAAGTATAGTTGAAAAAATTATACGAGGCCTGTCATGTCACGCATGGCTGAAGTTGCAGGCAGAATTTTTTGACACTGTATCATAAATGCAGTTATTATAGAAAATATCATCAGATTAAACATTTTAAAGTCATAGCTCAAGATTTAATATTTATTCATGAAATATTTTTTTGGGTTATATTTATAAATTTTTAATCCTTCCCAGTTTTTGATGTCTCAAAAAAGAGAAAAACAAAATAGTTAGACGACAATAGTTTCGTAACATTCTGTAGGAACATTTGAGGCACAATATGTGTGACTGAATACTGAAATTGAATTAATTTCAATATACTCCCTCTCTTCAACACACAACATACAAACATTTTTTCTTTATTTTATTCGCTGTCAAAAATGCTGACAGTCAGTTATTCTTTTCAGTTCATATTGTATTACAGTTATACTCTTTTTTTGGTCACAAGTGTATATAAACAATCACAGTTTGTCCATTATTCATATGCATGTAGTTAAATATTCAAAGAGGGGATAATCTGGAAAATGTACAGTTGCAAATACAAAATGTTTTTACCTGAGAGAAAATAAATCCTTTGAACCTTAGATTGCAAATGTGAGCAACAATGCAATGCTGTTTCACTGCAAACCATTACATATAACTTGCTGCGGTGTCGTGGAAAATGTCTGATAAGCAGTAAAATGACTGGACACACTCTTTACAGGCCATTATACAATTTTAGTCTTTTGGGTAGTCAAATTCTTTGGCTGGCAGTGCGGAAACGTGGACTATAGGGAATACTCACTGGAGTGTATTTTTAACAGTGTATCTACACTACACAAAAACACATTGACAGGAATATTGGTTACATCACAAGCACTCAGCACGCCAGTAACGCTGAAGACGGTTTGGATAAATCAGATTGCCATGTGACATTCAAACAGAAGACAGTGCAGCCTTTTCAAGTCAGCCCCATCAAACATGAACCTAAACAAAAACACACAGCTAAATTGGCAGCCTTCACGTTAAACTCTAATAGAAACGCAATAAGTCTCTGGTGGGGCAGGGAACTCCAAGCTGACAGGCCTCTCTCTGGCCTATAAGATGAGAGTTCGCAAACAAACACAATCCATATTGAGTGACTGTACTCGGAGGAGCTCACATCCCATGCTGCCTGTCGGAGCTCCATGTGAGCAAAAGCATCGCCCCGAGGCTATATAATCATCTTTCTGAAAGTGCTTTCTCTCAGATGGAAAGGAGAACAGCATGTCATTTCACTGAGACTAATGTCCAGAAATGCATTTAACCAAAAACAATCTCATCTTCCCTCCTCTCCCGGGCACTCCCCTGCCTTTCTGTGCCCAAAAAACAAATTAGATTGAAGGGAGCTGATGTGCCATCCTGCCTCTGTGTCATATTAAGGAGGGTAATACTAACAATATGCAGGAGAATCAAAGTTACCGTATTTCTCTCCGTGCCAATCCACACCCCCGACCCTTCATCTCTTTCTCTCTTTTACTGTATCTCCATGGTACAGCCCAGTCACCGGGTCCATGTCTCCTGGCAGTGCCTCGCAGATTCTGGCCCGAAAGAAGAGACGAGGGGTGAGTGGATTATAACCTTGGATCTTAATCTTTTTAGAGCTGTCTTTTTTTCTTTTCTTTTCTTTTCTTTTTTTCTTTCTTAGCTCTGACCATCCCTCTGCTCGTCTTGTTTTATAGATCATAGAGAAGAGGCGCAGAGACCGGATCAACCACAGCCTGTCAGAGCTCCGGAGACTTGTGCCCAGTGCTTTTGAGAAACAGGTAAATGCTGACAAATCAAGCCTCAATTTCAACCTATTTACTCTAACTCTGTGACAGAAGTAATAAACAAGCCTCATAAAATCTGATGCAACTGAGTGAAATGATGCTCATTTTCCCTTGCAGGGTTCATCTAAGCTGGAGAAAGCAGAGATTCTGCAGATGACAGTGGACCACCTCAAACTGCTGCATGCCATGGGAGGAAAAGGTGAGTCTTTTTTCTTTTTTTTCTTTTTTTTTTTTTGCTTCCTCAAAATTAACTTTGTGGCTTTTTCTGCTTGTCATTCATTTTCTATGGAATATACACACCAAAGGACTTTGAAATTATACTGGAAAAGAACCAAAACCCATGAAAAAGTAGACCAGGATTTTATTACTGTCCCCCTTTTTAAGCAAAAGATAAAATACGCAGCATGCACAGTATAATTTTCATGACTAACTGCATTCCATTACCATTATTCAGCGCATGACTAAACTCTTTTTCTCTCTCAGGGTACTTTGATGCAAGAGCCCTGGCAGTTGACTACAGGACCCTGGGTTTTAGGGAGTGTGTTGGGGAGGTTGTGCGATACCTCAGCTCCCTTGAGGGAGAGTCCCCGGACCCTATAGGAGCCCGCCTCGTCTCCCACCTCTCCCACTGTGCAAGTGAGCTAGACCCTCTCCTCTTACAATCTCCCCCAGCCTCCGCCTTACCCTTCCCTCCTTGGCCGTGGGTGTCCTTCCCTCAGATCTCCCCCACCTCGCCGGCCTCCTCCTCACCTCCTTTCCCCAGTGGGCGAAGAGATCTTGCCCTGCTGGGGAACTACCCATCACCTGCCTCCCTCCGCCTCGCCCCCCTGGCTGGCTGCCAGCAGGGTGCACCACCGCTCCTTGCGCCTACAGCTCTGGCCACCATCCACAGGATGCCCGCCCTTGCAGCGTCCCCTGCCCTAGCCCCCTCTAGACCAACCCAGCCGTCCCCTCACTGCGCCACCAGAGCCTCACCTCTTCCTCTCCCCACCCCTTCCTCTTCCACTCCTTCCACCTCCTCTTCCTCCACTTGTACTTCATCACCTTCTGCTCCACCGCAAGTCTCTTTCAGGCCGTTTGCACCTCTGGGGTCTCCCGCAGCCCAGCGCAGGGGCTTGAGCAGCTCGGCAAAGGCAGCCCAAGGATGGGGGACTGAGATTGGAGCCTTCTGAGGCTCAACTCCGGTTCTGTTTCCAAATGAACTCTGTTCAGTGGACATGGAGCTCCCATGTGCACCATGTAGCAAATATAATACCTTTGGAGAAAAAAGTATTGGACCTTTGATGATTATCTCCACCTTTAAGGGACTCTAAAAGCCATATCAGACTATGGGTGAAGTTTTTGATAACCACAAACAATCGTATAAGATGAAAGAATGGAGGAATGTGAAGAAGAAGATTTAAATAAATTCAAGTTGATGATTTTGCTTGACAAATACACACATAGAAGAGTGTCCAACAGAGCCATACATATATATATAAATATATATAATGCTCAACAGGGTGATGTTGAGTTTTCACTGATCTTTTAACTGTGATATGATAAAACATTTATACGTTTGATTACCTTTTCCAACTCTGAAGAATGTTTGACAAAAATCTCTATAAAGACTAAGTGCCTTTACCTCTGTTCATGTTTTTCTCTGTGTTTTCTCTTTCAAAAGCAAACATGCAATTGCAGTGACATAATCTGCTATCAATACAAATAGCTGAAAAAGGGTTGAAAACTACATGTTACCGACTTATCCACATTAGCTGTGTCTGCAATCACAGCCTGCACGTTCCCCGACTGTATCTAAGCCGTCTCCAGTGGAGGCTGATGGGAGCCGCGGTCTTGTGGCTGCAGAGGATAAACATGGTGGGAGCTGGTGATGTTTTTGGGATGCCGCGGCAAGGCAACCAGACCCATCGCTTTGCCCTCTAATTGGCAGTCCCCTGTAATTAACTTTGCCCTCGTATCAGTCTATGTATCTTCCTCTCCTCTGCCTGTCTCTCTGCCATTCTTTCTCTCCAATCTTGTGGTACACCAGCGGATATCTTCTCTCCCTGTTTGTCTGCGCCTCTGTCTGCTCAACAATGGACAGACAGTAAAGACGAGGGCAAGAGGGAGGGATGGAGAGAGACTGAGAGAGGGGAAAACAAAGAAAAAGATCTTAAGGGCTGTGGTTGGGTGACTGATTCAGCGTAGACGTTCAATAACAGGGTGGGAGGGAGGCAGGAGACAGGGTTACAGGGGGGGGGATGAGAGGAACTATGACGGTTTTAGGAGGGCAGGAAGGGAAATGGTGTGAATCATAGAGAGTTGGCCAGGATGAACAGGGTTCACACTGAGCCCCCGAACAATGATGAATGACAGTCGCAACAAGTTGTTTCTCAAGAAAATCAGAATAATTGTGCCGTGCTTCACCAAACAGCTCTGCGGGGATGAGAGAGCAGAGAAGAACCTTGTGTGTGTTTACTGCTGGAAAACGCTTTGATCTACTTCAGGATGCAATGTCTGTGGTCTGTGGTCCAAAAATGTGTGTGTTCCGCAAAGTGCATATTGTTTATTTGAGTGAGTGTGCTAGTGTGTGCGCTTAAGCCAGTCTCATGTGCTCGCTGCCCTCTTCGTGTGTTCGTGTGTGTGCCTTACTGAGTGTTTTGTTTATGTGGTGTTGCGTGCACACACGTCTTGTGTGTGTGCATGTGTGTTTGTGTGTGTGTGTGTAATGTGAGTCTTCATGGCTGGCGTCAGGACTGAACCGCGGTGGCGGCGTGGCTCTCGTGCGAGGCCGGCCGGCGGTCGGACGGACGGTATGGTGGTGGAATGTTTGCAGAGGGTGCATACGTACACACACACTCACACACGCATAGACAGACAGGCACACGGTCAACACACAATCATAGACACACACAGGCTGGCTGGCACTATTCTAGCCTCTGAGTAGAGGAGCCAGAGTCACCACCACAGCTTCCAGGAAGGACAACCACAGTCACACTGCACTGGGTTTCCCACGGGGGAGGGGAGGCTGGAGGGAGCAGAGAGGAAGGAGGGAAGGGAAGGGAACGGAGGAGAAAGAAGGAGGGAAGTGGTGTGTGTGTTTGTGAGTGTGTGTGTGAGGCAAGAGTGTACGCAGCAGACCAACGTTGTGGTTCAAGCAGAGGAAAAGAGGAGGGTTCAATGTGCAGGGAGGAGGGCAGACGTGAGAGAAAAACAGGAAGAGAGAGAACATTTCTGCCCTCACATGTAAATAAACTCATCCAAGTTTTAGTGAACAATCATTTATTTAAATATCTCTGTGTGTGTGTGTGTGTGTGTGTGTCCTTAAATAGGTTCCATGATCAATTTAAGACTACACCTGTACTCAAGTTGATCAACCAAATTAAACATCTGCGCACTAACTGACTGGTTACATCATCTAGGTCTAGGTGCTTATTTAGGGTCATATCTGTGGCCTCTGTTTCTCAGTGTGCAACGACATAATGCAGTCTTATCTCTGTTTGACATTATTTGTGTTTGTGTGTGTGTGCATAAGTTGCAGACAAACCCGTGTGCAGACCCAGGCAAAATTAAGAGCAGAGCAGGCAGTTGCAATCGGCAGTACAGGTTCTCTGACACACCTCTGCATCATCCACCAGCACATCACGAATGGCAGAGCCATGGAAATCTTTATCATCAGTCTTCTTAACCCAGCCTGTCTGCAGAGAGGAGCATTGTTAGACTTGCTAACCCCGCTCCATATGGTGATGACTAAATGGCAACATAAAGTAAGCGACTGGCTGGTGAACATAGTGGAGCATTTATAAGCTAAAGGGTCAAATATTTCCATTAAGAGTTGGTGCAGAATTGAAAGCAGAGTGAATATGGATGTTACTATGTCTTTGATGTGATCATAAGCAACTGGTTGCTAACGCATTTGTCATACAGTGATAATAGTTAGTGTTGTTTTTACAACTTGTGGCTAATAAATCATTCAGTGCAGGTTTCAAGGTTCTGCAAACAATTGTCACTGCCACTAGATGTCGCACTAGACCACCAGCACTTCAGACCAAAACAAATGCTTCGTCAGACACCCTTAAATTCTCCTACTGGCACGGTAACCATCCACAGTGTAAAGGATCATAAAGACTAATGTGGCACAGTTAGACTTTCCAAGCACCTAAAACACTAAGATGATGCATGTGTGCATTTTTCTGTCACTAATATAGTTACAGTTGATGAGTGGTGCATAATGTTGTCCAGCTGACAGAAATGTGCCAGTATCCCACACGTGACTTCTTTGTGATTTCATTAGGATAACGTAGTGTTTCAAATCATCACAGCGTACCCTGAGTTTTCCTTCATCAGATTCATCAAGGGGTGATCGACCTTTTGCTGTGCCAGAGAAATAAGAAGCCTTTAAAAGCTTGATGCTCCCCGGCTGCATCCACACTAAAATAGATAAATCTGAAAACACTTTAATTTTTTCTTTCGGTTTGGACTTCAATTGACACTAAATGGTGTCGAAGGAGAGACGATAATGGATGTACTTTAGTGACCTCTGCTGTCAAAACTAAATACTGCAGGTTAAGATGGAAGACCAGCAGGGACAAGCATGAAAGCAGTTCAAATTTTGACACAGTATCTTGGAGTGTAAACTGATAGAAATGTTTTAATATCATTATTCCCATTATACCATGGGAACTTGCAGGTGAGGAGAGGAGACATAGAAAAAGCAGACGTCGTGGTCTAAAATGATTGAAGAAAACAGGAGGTGTCAGTATGGAAGTAATAATAAGAGGAAAAAAAGTCATTGAAACCGACTGCTTGCTGCCGAATGTTTTACAGGATTGTATATGGATTACATTGATTATTATGTGGATTATATTTTCATTTAACTGTCTGATTTTTTGAGCTGTTGGATTCAGACAATGTATTTATATTAACATACACATGTACATTTATGGTTGAATAGGCTCACATTTACAGATGTGATTACACCTGAAGCCATGCACAGTATGTAAAGTATGTGTGAACCATAACTCAAGAGTCTAAGGATAGGGGGTTCAGTATTGTGTCCTCTCTGATATTCACTTGAATGGGAAAGTGAGACTTAAGTGAGAACAGACTAAGAGTCTGTGGATTTGAGAGCTGGACCTAGGTCCCATTTTGGCACCATCTTAAAACAAAAGTGGTCCAGACTAAGTCAATGAAGGTTTCATAATTGTATAGTTGAGTCCAATGAAGTTTTGGGTACTATGTGTAGAGATACACAATAACAATATAATTTACATTCGTTTTACCAGTGATGATCCCTGGTTGTCCTATATAATCACTGTAGAGTGGTGTGACAAGAGTTAAATTAAATAAATATTAATATTGTTTAATTGTTTAAATTGAATATTATTATTTATGCAGGTTTGCATACATGCGTAAAGAATAATGTACCTGTGTAGTGTCCTAAGTTCCATATGTTATATGACTTCCTGGGTCTGGTACATTCAATTAGGGGACCTAGGTCAAAAGGACATGGGAGATGAGTGTTTCTTTGTCTTAGGAAATGAGACAAAGAAACAGATATGGACCATAGATCTTGTCTCAGCTTCATGACAAAAACCAACCTATATAAGTGGGTAGTTAGAGCTGTTATTGGCTTCGACTCCTCTCTCAGGTAACCCAGGGTGCTTGATTTGATGCTGGACTTCTTTGTAATAAACCTTTTTATATACAAGTAAGACGGTGTCAGCTGAGTTTTCTTCATCGTCATCACATCATCGCTGTTTAAGAAACAACAAGTGTAAAAGGGGTTGATGAAGTTTTTATTGACGTAGGTGTAGAACTGGCAGTAAAGAGCTAAATGACTCCAGTGTTTGTCTTAGTAGATTACGTAATATCACATAATATGTCACTTATCTACACATATCATGTAAGAGCAAAGTTTCAGAGGCTTGGTTTATCATTGCCTCTGAAATGAATGAATAATATTGCCACAAAGTTCACTAACTCATAATCTGGGAACCATGAATATCTGTATACAACCAAAACAGTTTATAGATGGTCTGTGGTCTGTGCTGGTCTAATGAAGGTGTTAGTGTTGGTCAGTGATACATATTGTTATCCATTTGACAGAAGTGCACTGGTAGACCAGATGTGACTCCCTCTTTGGCTTCGGTCACCATTTCATTTGGGTTGTTCATTAAATTACAATTGAAGTTACGACTGCAAGAACAATGAAAATGAAGTTTCAAAAAAAAGTAAAGTAATAAAATGTGTGACCCCTTGGGTCATGCAATGTACTGATGCTGTCTTATTGGGCAACGTTTGTGTATTTGCCACATGAGAGAAGAACAGTATGCTACCCAGTTTTACCTTATCTTCTCTGGTGTGAAGTCGTCATTCACAAAGGTAAAGAACTGACAATAAGGGTCCGGTGTGCAGACCCTCTGACAATCTCCATAGTCAGTTGTGAACAATGCTCTCTAGTCTGCTACACATGGGGCAGACACAGTACTAACAGACAAACAGCGTAGCAGATAGACAGAGTGTTACAGAGAATTTGACCGTACATCGCAAAATTAATAAATGGTTTCAGTAATAGTTTAAAATGTTTGTGAGCCTACATGGAGGTGGGTTGCAGGGTTTGAGAGAAAAGCCAGAGGTGACACCCTTTAGTGGAGCCTGGACTTATAAAATATAAATTCAGCTGACTAGATAGCTTATCATGTCACACCCTAGAAGACTAGAGGCTGTAATTGCTGCCAAAGGTGTTTCAGCTAGGAAGTGAATAAATGTCAATGTGATATTTCAGTTTCTACTTTCGAATGAATTTGAAAAATTCTAAAATTCTGTTTTCACTTTGTCATAGTGTGTCGTACCTGTTATCTCTGGTCCAGTCAGCTCGAACGTAGGTAAAGAAGAGACATGAATGGTGCTGGGTACACAGCTGCTGACAATGCTCCACATCAGGAGAGTAGAGAAATGTTATGTCTGTTCCTGGGAAAATAAGATCACTGAAGCACAACTGGAGTAAAAGAGGTGGTTCTGCAACTGCAGGACGGCCAAATGGCTGTTCTGCAACATTTGGATATCTGATGTATTTGTACAACTGATTGTTGACACAGTGATTGGCACACAAAACAAATGTACAAGCTAAATGACACAGAGCCGATATTTCTTACCTACCTTTAAAGTAGAGCCATAGCACAGCTTCACATTGGTAGAATGCATGATTGACCAAATGTTTCTCAGACATCAAGTCAAATTTGACTTCCTAGCATTGACATACACTTACTTCAAAAATCCATTTCAGAGGTAGCCCCATCCAAGGTCTTCAATAATCTGATGCCTGTTATATAAGAAAAGTGTGACCCTGAAGGTAGGCTATATTGACTGTTTATGAGTCCAGATTAAAATCAACAATTTGATGTTGTGTTACCAACACATGAGAACTGTGCAGTATCTCTGCTGACCTTTTTCGTAACTTGCTGGATTCTGCCACTAAATCATAGTTTCACTCTTAGAACCGGTTTTGCTTCAGGAGTTCTTGCTCTTCTCCAAGTCCTTGTAACCATTACATCAAAACATTGGGGGGATGAAACATTGCTTGGAGGCCTGAAACTGGCCAGTCACATGCAGAGATAATGGTTTCATTTGCCTTGATTCCAGGCTGAAGGACTAAATAGCTCAGTCAGACGTTGATTGTAAAAACACCACAAGGGCTTTAAGCCTGACAATGCTTCTTTGAAATCTTGGTAAAACAACATTTAAAATTGTAAAAGTTCATGTTTGGTTTAATAGACTGTGATGCCAGCCGTTGGCCAAAAGGACATGAAATGGAAACTGCAGGTCTAAAAGACAGAATGAGGAACCAAACCAAAGTCAGTATAAGCAGCAGTGGTTTATTTAAGTTTGCTAATCTCTGGTGTCAAAATTTGAAAGGTGCAGGAGTTAAAATAGACTTTTCACCTCAGCCCCATGAAAAAAATGATATCCAAAGATCAAACTTGATATTAGAGATGAGGTTTGATGCCTATGGTCAAATGTTTTGGTGTAAAAACTTATAGTTTAATACCATTGCTTCTCCTTACACAGACTGCAGTAAAACAAATTCCAGTCAAAAGTGGGTAAAAAGATATTTTTATTTATTTTTATTTTTTTTATTGTTTTTGTTTGCTGCACAAAAAGCACAAAAAGAAATATCTATTGTTTAAGCCATGATGAAATCAAGCAGAGCAACAGCAAGCAGTAGTAGTAGCAATTAGCACAATACGAGGAGTGGTTACATGTTACACAGCAGAAACTGCTTTTGTATATTTGAATCTCAGACCAGCCAGGTAGGAGGCCAGCTGGTTTTGATGCTGGGTCCGTCCTTCAGAGAGTTATAATATGCTGCCACCTGAGGGTGATTAGAGCACTCTACACACAGTTCTTCAGGGAGAAGCCAGACACAACGTTACGCAACTTGATAACTTTGGGAGGAGCAGGCATGATGATGGCACGCTTGAGATAGCAGCGGCACCTGGGACAACAAATCAACAACAGCTCGTAAATACAGATGTAAACAAACAATAGTGTTTGATAGAGTTTAATGTCAGATGATTTGTAGATATATCTTGAATTCCTGGTTCAATTTGATTAAAGAAAAAATACAATATTATTATTTATGTAGGTTTGCATGCATGCATAAAGAATAATGTACCTGTAAACAGGGTTGAAGAAGTTTTTAGTGATGTAGGTGTAGAACTGACAGTTAGGATCTGCAGAACAGGTCCTCTGACATGTGTCTGGATCATCCATCAGCTCAAAGCGAATGTCAGAACCTTTGAAATCCACTCCTTCATGAGACACCTTCAGCCAGTCTGTGAGCAGAGACACAGGGTCAGACTGCTCCTGCTCTACAAACTACAGAAATACAACACTAACAATAAAATGAAAGGATGGATAGATAAACATCCATATGAGCTAAATGACTCCAGTGTTTGTCTTAGTAGATTGCTTAATATCCAAATTTAAAATAAGAGTGATTGTCACTTATCTACACATATCATGTAAGAGCAAATTTTCAGAGGTTTGGTTTATCATTGCTTCTAAAATGAATGAACAATGTTGCCACAAAATTCACTAACTCACTAACTAATGAACTAAATGGAACCATGAATGCCAGTTCATAGCTGGTCTGTGGTCTGTGCTGGTCTAATGAAGGTGTTAGTGTTGGTCAGTGATACATACTGTTATCCATTTGACAGAAGTGCACTGGTAGACCAGATGTGACTCTGTGTTTGGTTCTGGTCACCATTTCATTTGGGTTGTTCTTTAAGTTACATTTGAAGTTACGACTGCAAGAACAATGAAAATGAAGTTTCAAATAAAAGTAAAGTAATGAAATGTTTGACCCCTTGGGACAGTTAAGATAACCAATGTACCAATGTACTGCTGCTGTCTTATTGGACAGCGTTTGTGTATTTGCCACATGAGAGAGATACAGTTTTACTGAGAGAGTTTGTCAAACAGATGCTACCTGTCATATGAGAAGTAGGTACAGCGTGGATTAACAGAGCACAGTGCCTGACAGTGTTCAGGAGAGGCAGCGGGCAGGGTCTCAAAGTTGTTCCCTGGGATCTCAGTGTTTTCAAAAAGCTTGCTCTGACATGCTGGACAAAACACAGGTAATATAATAAGGAAGCGTGCACAAGGATGTGTTTCTGATGCTATGACTTTTGCAATTAATGTTTGCCCACCTGGTGAAAAGTACTGAGTTATTTCTATATAATGGGAGAATCCAGAAACTAGATTAGCCTTCCTGTTTAGAGAAGGAATCCTTGGTACCGTCCAGCTGAATTTAAGATGACATTTGTACCTGAAACAGACCAATAAATTACAGTTATTGAATGACAGACCCTGCTACGTCTCTCCATCCTCCTGATACCAGAGCATTGGATGGATTCACTCAAATCAGTAGTCATGAGGGAAAATACTTTTGAAAGCAGTCGTAAGACGGGGTAAATTTTGCAAAGACTGCCAACAAAAGATGCTATCAAGGTGAACTATGGGAAATTTAGGATACAGGCATTTTGGAACTAGACCCCTTAACCTTTTTCTCTAGATGTGCACCACATAACTGTTTGTTTTCCAGTTGGGGACGTTTGTTGCATATCATATTCCTCTCTCCACATCTATACACCTTGGCATCCCTGTTTCCCCGCTGAGATTTATCTCAAATGATGACTTTACCTCTGCCCCTAGAGCAGACATGTCTTCAAGAGATGACAATTTAAGTTAAACTGCCAAGTAACAGTATGCTACCCAGTTTTACCTTATCTTCCCAAAAGGAAAGCCGTCATTCGCAAAGGTAAAGAACTGACAATAAGGGTCCTGTGTGCAGACCCTCTGACACTCTTCATAGGTGGATGTGAACAAGGATCTGTAGTCTGCCCCAAAGAAGTCCACGTTCTGGTACACCCGGGACAGACATGGTACTGGCAGACAAACAGCGCAGCAGATAGACAGTGAATGTTAAAGAGAACTTGACTATACATCGCTAAATTAATAAATGGTTTCAGTAATAGTTTAAAATGTTTGTGAGCTTACATGGATGTGGGTTGCAGGGTTTGAGAGAAAATCCAGAGGTGACACCCTTTAGTGGAGCCTGGACTTTGGGCTTTCCAGAGGGAGTAGATTTGAGGTAGCAGTAGAAGTGCCTGCGGACAGGGCCAGATGATTATATACATGAAAATTATTATAATGTAAAAACTGAAATATGACAGTGACATAAAAATTCAGACCCTTTAGTATGACACTTGAAAGCACTGCTGCCTCCTATTTCTCTTGATCATCTTTCAGACATTTCTATGCCTTTAGACTCCACCTGGCGTAAATTCAGCTGAATGGACATAATTTGGAAAGGCACTCACCTTGTTTATTGAAGGTCTCACACAATGCATATCAGAGCGAAAACAGGGAGACTTGTCAGGGTTGAGGGAAAGCTACAGAGAAAATACAGAGATATCCTTAATGAACACCTGGTCAAGAGTGCTCAGGACCTCAGACTGGGCCGAAGATTCACCTTCCATCAGATCAAAGCACACAGTCAGGACAACACAGGAGTAGCTCAGCCAGGGCAATGACCTGAACTCGAATTTCTAGAGACACTCCACTGACTGTCCCAGTCCAACCTGACAGAATCTGAGAAGATCTGCAAAGAAGGCAGAAAATCCCAGAATCCATGTGTGCAGAGCTTGTCACGTCACACCCAGGAAGACTCAAGGCTGTAATCAATGCCAAAGATGTTTCAACTAAGTAGTGATTAAAGGGTCTGAATACTTATGTCAATGTGATATTTCAGTTTATCCTTTGTAATAAATTTGAATTTTAACTTTGTCATAGTGTGTCATACCCGTTATCTCTGGTCCAGTCAGCTCGAACATAGGTAAAGAAGAGACATGAATGGTGCTGGGTACACAGCTGCTGACAATGCTCCACATCAGGAGAGTAGAGAAATGTTATGTCTGTTCCTGGGAAATCCACATTCTCCAGAAGCTCACTTCTACATTCTGTAGAAACTGAAAAAAAGGCAGAGACACTCTTTACATGTACAAGTAGACCTATATTTAAGTGATTTTACAACGTGGTAAGTTGTAAAATAATAGAGATTAAACATGTGGTCACACTGACATCCTGTAATTACAATATGTAGTGTATTACCTTGACCAAAGGAGAGGCTGCAGACAGAGAGCAGACCCACCAAAATCAAATGGATTTGCATCTTCTTGGTTTTGCTGATGTGCTGCAGAGGAAAATAAGATGACTGAAGCACAACTGGAGTAAAGGAGTGGCTCTGCAATGGCATTTATACATTTGATCTATTTGTACAACCAGTTGCTGACACAGTCAGTGACTGGCTGACAAGGACAACAATAACCAAGTAAACAAACTCACAAGTTAGTTTGGAACTGTTCCAATATTTTTTACATACCTACCTTTATACTAGAGCCATAGCTCAGCGTCACATTGGCAAAATGCATGATTGGCATGTTCTTAGGAATTAAGTCAATTTTGACTTCCTAGCATTGATATACATTTACTTCAAAAATCTGTTTCAGAGGTAGTCCCAGCCAAGGCCTTCAATTATCTGATGCCTGTTATGTCAGCAAAGTGTGACCTTGAAGGTGGATTAAAATCAACATAAAGATGTTCTGGCATCAACATGTTATAACTGTACAGTATATCTCTGTTGACCTATCTTGTGACTTACTGAAACCTCTCACTGAATTATAGTTTCAGTCCTTTAGAAGTTTTTGCCTGAGGAGTTCTTGCTCATTTTGGGACCCAGTCCATTCAAGATGGAGACCACATGTTCTTTTGTTCTACAGACAATACAAGTGCATTGTGAACATTCTTCACTTCTGACACCTGTGGACAACTCTCCCCCAGGGACCTTACTGACCAGTGAGTGGTTTTCCAACTGCCAATAAACTTCGAAGAAGAAGAAGATAAGTGAGTGTTGGTCCTGGTGTGAGATGTGACCCAAGGTGTCACCAGACTAACAAAACCCAGCTGTGCCCCTTTGTTCCCCTCTCTCTTCTCCTCCCAGCTCTCCCAGAAGCCACAAGCTCTCTCTCCTCTCTGGCCCTCTCTGTGGGGACAACAAGGCTCTTAGCACAGGCTAGTAACAGGCTGCTACCTGAACCAACAGTTCTCCTGCAGGCCTGCTCATAGCAGACTGCTCCACTTCACTGTTCCTCAACAGCAGTGACACAAGTGCCTGCTTAAGCAACAGGAGCTACAACACAGTTAACGTGGAACAGTTAATTCTGTAACAAGAACAAAGAGGCAACCAGCGTCCCCCTCCGCAACAATGAAGCCACCCAGCCAGACGGGACTTCACTCCACCAGGGAGTCACACAAACTCACTGGACTTTGTGAGCACAACACTGGAAGGGACTGCTCTCTTTTTGTTCCAAGGGCTGGTAAAGTTGACTGGCTGTGATCTAAATTAGCACAGCTTGGCTAAGCACAGGATACACACATATTGAGAAAGTAGTATTTGCTTTGCTCTGAGATAGTTTGTCAAACAGACACTACCTGTCATATGAGGATTAAATACAAATAAAAGTTAGTAATACAACTAAACAGCTTAGGACAGTTCTGATGCTGTTCCAATATACTGCTGCTGTTTTATTGGGAAAGTTTGTGTAGTTGCCACATGAGAGATAGAAAGTAGTATTAGTTTTACTTAGAGAGAGTTTGTCAAATAGGTGCCACTTGTCATATGAGAAGTAGGTGCAAATAAGATTAAAACAATAAAATGATGAACCCCTTGGGAGAGTTAAAATACAAACTACCTATATCCTGCTTCTGTCTTCTTAGGAAAGGTTTGTGTATTTGCCACATGAAAGTGAGAGACAGTAGTATTTGTTTTATTCTGAGAGAGTTTGTCAAACAGGCAGTACCAGTCATATGAGAAGTAAGTACAGTGTGGATTAGCAAGATACTTGACTCCAAAGCATCATACAGTTCTTGTTGGTATTACGGTGCCCGTACAGAAATTAATGTAATCCGTGGTGCAGTCAACCATTCTATCAAGATTCCTTATCTCTTCTAACTCCAGCTCTCCCAGGGCCCCAAGCTCTCTCTTCTCTCTGGCCCTCACTATGAGAGCACCAAGGCTCCCAGCTCTCTCCAGGCCTCTCTCTCTCTACTCCTGGCTCTCTGAGAGACCCTCTCTGTAAGAGCAACAAGGCTCCCAGCACTTTAGGAAACAAGAATGAATAAGTAATTCAGTGGCAGCACTGCAATACCAAGTCTGCTAGCTGACTTTCCAAGTAACAGGAGCTACAGCACAGTTAATGTGATACAAGCTAATTCTATAGGAAAAACAAAGAAGCGACCAGTGGCCTCCTCTGCAACACTGAAGCCAGCCAGCCAGACAGGACTTCACTCCACCAGGAGGCCACACAAACTCACTGGACTTACACACACACACACACACACACACACACACACACACACACACACACACACACACACATTTCTGTAGTTGGCCAAGCCCCAACAAAAAGCACCATTCTGCACAAACTAACATTTTATTAAACGTCAGAACTTATAGAACCACACAGACATAACAACATGTACAGTTATAATACAATCATAAATACAAGAACAGAAACAATAATAGAAATAAACTAGTATAATAAAATAGAATACAAATAAAATAGAGAATGAAGTTTCTAAATTGCACAAATCCTTCATCAACAAATAGGATAACACACTTAAAAGTCTTGGTATAATTGCATTTAGAAATGTAAAAGTTAATGTTTGGTTTAATAGACTGTGTTGCCAAACTGGACTGACAGTGGCAGGTATAAAAGACAGAATGAGGATAAACCAAACCAAAGACAATATAAGCAGCAGTGGTTTATTTAAATTTACTGACCTCTAATGTCAAAATTTGAAAGGTGCAGGAGTTAAAGCAGAATTTTCACCTCAACCTCATAAAAACATGACAGCCAAACATCAAACTTGCTACCAGAGAAGGGGTTTGATGCCTAAGACCTTAAAATCTATTATAAAAAATACTAGGGTCGAGACAGCAGGTGGAGGATTTCCAGGTCTGAAATCGCTGAGAATTTTGACATGACTGCCATTTTTTTCCTTTAGATGATTATCATAAATGTAAACATTTCAAAGAATTTCTGCTCTAATGGAGGACACAGGATTTGCAAAGAATGCAGCAAATTCTTCACATTTTGCAGGGAATGAATGATTATGGGGGTCACTGACTGGGCCAGGGCTCAACAGTCAATTGACAGATGAGAAACGTGTCCTGGAGTGGCTTTCACTCTCTGTTATCATATACAGTATAGTGGATTACTAGTCTAGATTTCCACCATTTTCTCTTGGCTGCTCTATATGGGCTCTTTAACTTATAAATTGAGCTTGTTATCCAAGGTGAGGGTTTGCAATGAGATTTCTTTTTCACCTTTACTGGGCCACAAGGTTTAGGATCTTGACCAAGTTGTTTTGAAATGAATCAACCAACTCAGTTAATGTACCAGTTGTACCAGTCAGGTGAGGGTGATTTGCTGACTTAGAATTTAAATTGGGCTCCAGTGCCTATATATACTCACTTGACTTTTTCAGTGCTTTTTGACACTGGCAGGTATGTGAAGTTCAGCCTGCTGAAATGCCCGGCCCCCTGACTGTGGCGTTGGAATGAGGCCTGAGACAAAAATGATCTTACCACTGACTTTGAAAAGATCGAAAAGTTCAAAAAGTCAGAGCAAATCTGATGAGCAATCACAACGCCGACTCATGCGCAGAGGTTCACAGTTATAGTTTAATATTATTGGTCCTCCTTACATAGATTAATAACATTATTCCAGTCAAAAGTGGGCTTCAAGTCTTTTTTTTTTTTTTTTTTTGTTTACAGCACAAAAATAAGTAGTTACATGTTACACAGCAGAAACAGTTTTTGTATCTCAGAGGTCTTTTAAAAGGTTTTGTCCATGTGGGTTTTCCAGCCAGGTAGGAGGCCAGCTGGTTTTGATGCTGGGTCCGTCCTTCAGAGAGTTATGATATGCTGCCACCTGAGGGCGATTAGAGCACTCTACACACAGTTCTTCAGGGAGAAGCCAGACACAACGTTAGGCAACTTGATAACTTTGGGAGGAGCAGGCATGATGATGGCACGCTTGAGATAGCAGCGGCGCCTGGGACAACAAATCAACAACAGCTCGTAAATACAGATGTAAACAAACAATAGTGTTTGATAGAGTTAAATGTCAGATGATTTGTAGATATATCTTGAATTCCTGGTTCAATTTGATTAAAGACAAACATATAATATTATTATTTATGTAGGTTTGCATGCATGCATAAAGAATAATGTACCTGTAAACAGGGCTGAGGAAGCTTTGATTGACGTAGGTGTAGAACTGGCAGTTCGGATCTGCAGAACAGGTCCTCTGACATGTGTCTGGATCATCCATCAGCTCAAAGCGAATGTCAGAACCTTTGAAATCCACTCCTTCATGAGACACCTTCAGCCAGTCTGTGAGCAGAGACACAGGGTCAGACTGCTCCTGCTCTACAAACTACAGAAATACAACACTAACAATAAAATGAAAGGATGGATAGATAAACATCCATATGAGCTAAATGACTCCAGTGTTTGTCTTAGTAGATTGCTTAATATCCAAATTTAAAATAAGAGTGATTGTCACTTATCTACACATATCATGTAAGAGCAAAATTTCAGAGGTTTGGTTTATCATTGCCTCTAAAATGAATGAACAATGTTGCCACAAAATTCACTAACTCACGAACTCACTAACGAACTAAATGGAACCATGAATGCCAGTTCATAGCTGGTCTGTGGTCTGTGCTGGTCTAATGAAGGTGTTAGTGTTGGTCAGTGATACATACTGTTATCCATTTGACAGAAGTGCACTGGTAGACCAGATGTGACTCCCTCTTTGGCTTCGGTCACCATTTCATTTGGGTTGTTCATTAAATTACAATTGAAGTTACGACTGCAAGAACAATGAAAATGAAGTTTCAAATAAAAGTAAAGTAATGAAATGTTTGACCCCTTGGGACAGTTAAGATAACCAATGTACCAATGTACTGCTGCTGTCTTATTGGACAACGTTTGTGTATTTGCCACATGAGAGAGATACAGTTTTACTGAGAGAGTTTGTCAAACAGATGCTACCTGTCATATGAGAAGTAGGTACAGCGTGGATTAACAGAGCACAGTGCCTGACAGTGTTCAGGAGAGGCAGCGGGCAGGGTCTCAGAGTTGTTCCCTGGGATCTCAGTGTTTTCAAAAAGCTCGCTCTGACATGCTGGACAAAACACAGGTAATATAATAAGGAAGCGTGCACAAGGATGTGTTTCTGATGCTATGACTTTTGCAATTAATGTTTGCCTACCTGGTGAGAAGTACTGAGTTATTTCTATGTTGTGGGAGAATCCAGAGAAAACATTAGCCTTCCTGTTTACAGTCGGAGTCCTTGGTACCGTCCAGCTGAATTTAAGATGACATTTGTACCTGAAACAGACCAATAAAATACAGTTATTGAATGATAGACCCTGCTACGTCTCTCCGTCCTCCTGGAGTTTTGTCAAGTCTGAGGAAATAACACACGATCTCACTGCGATATCACCAGGGTTACGTCATCTTTGGCTTGGAGACAAGAAATGTTATCAAAAAGGTGGCATTATAAACTGTTTGAGGGATGCCAACAAAAGATGCTATCAAGCTCAACTATGGCAAATGTAGGATCTATACGTTTTAGAGCTTGACCTCCTAGCCTATCCTCTCCAGATTAGACTGAGGTAGGACTGGCTACTTAATTAACACACTGACACAGAAATACAGAAACAAATAAATGTGGAAATGCAGAAATAAAATAAATAAATAAATAAATGTAGACATACATAAATGAATAGATAATCTTAAAATGCATAAATAAGTAAATAAAAGAAAAAGTAAATTTAAAAAAATTCAATGCCAACATATTTTTGTTTTGCATTCATGTATTTGATTATTTATTTATTTATGTATACTTTAATTTTTTGTCCCTCTTTAGCCTGAGGTAGGACTGCCCACCTAATTAACATACAGACACAGAAATGCAGAAATGAATAAATGTGCAAATGTGCAAATGCATAAATAAATAAATGTAGAAATACATTTTGCAATGCATCAATAAATAAATGAATAAATATATTAATGAATGAATACATAAATAAATAAATGTAAAACTACAGATTTTTTCATTCAAAATGTTTTAATTTTGCATTTATTTATGTGTTAATTTATTTATGTATGAATTTATTTATTTACTTGTACTTATGTTATTTTTTGTCCCTCTTACATAACTGTTTGTTTTCCAGTTGGGGATCTTTGCTGCATATCATACCCTCTGTTTCCCCGCTGAGATTTATCTCAACCAATGAGTTTACCTCTACCCCTAGAGCAAACATGTCTTCAAGAGATGACAATTTAAGTTAAACTGCCAAGTAACATTGCTAACTAACATGCTACCTAGATTTACCTTATCTTCTCTGGTGTGAAACTGTCATTCACAAAGGTAAAGAACTGACAATAAGGGTCCTGTGTGCAGACCCTCTGACACTCCTCATAGTTGGCTGTGAACAAGGATCTGTAGTCTGCCCCAAAGAAGTCCACATTCTGGTACACCCGGGACAGACATGGTACTGGCAGACAAACAGATAGATGACAAACAGCAGATAGACAGTGAATGATAAAGAGAACTTGACCGTACATCGCTAAATTAATAAATGGTTTTAGTAATAGTTTAAAATGTTTGTGAGCCTACATGGAGGTGGGTTGCAGGATTTGAGAGAAAAGCCAGAGGTGACACCCTTTAGTGGAGCCTGGACTTCGGGCTTTCCAGAGGGAGTAGATTTGAGGTAGCAGTAGAAGTGCCTGCAGAGAGGGGTTGATGATTATATGCACAAAATTATTAAAATGGAAAACTGAAATATGACAGTTACATGTATTCAGACCATTTGTAATGACACCTGAAATTTAGCAAAAGTGCCTCCTATTTCTCTTGATCATCTTTGAGATGTTTCTACACCATGATTGGAGTCCACTTGTGGTAAATTCAGCTGAATGGACATGATTTGGAAAGGCATACAACAAGGTCTCCTAGGTGACAATGCATATCAGAGCAAAAACCAAGACATGAGATGGAAGGATAGATGCAGAGAAGGATAGATAGATAGATAGATAGATAGATAGATAGATAGATAGATAGATAGATAGATAGATAGGTAGATAGATGGATAGATAGATAGATAGATAGATAGATAGATAGATAGATAGATAGATAGATAGATAGATAGATAGATAGATAGATAGATAGATAGATAGATAGGTAGATAGATGGATAGATAGATAGATAGATAGATAGATAGATAGATAGATAGATAGATAGATAGATAGATAGATAGATAGAAGTGCAGATCAGTGCAAACAGATGCTAAACTCAAGCGATTCGGCAGAGGTAGAGGAGTTATAAAATTTGATGGCAGTTGGGAGGAATGACCTCCTGTACTGCTCTCTAGCACAGAGAGGCAGGAGCAGCCTGTGACTGAAGGTGCTCCTGAGTTTGTGCAGTGTAGGGTGTAGGGGGTGTGACACATTGTCCATGATTGTCCGCAATTTGGTTAGCATTCTGTCCTCAGCCACTTCCCCCACCATGGCAAGTCTAGCCCAAACAACAGACCCGGCCTTTTTAATAAGTTATTTAGTCAGTTAGATTGGCTCTAAGACAACCTCTCCTCAGTCAAAGATGCATGACAGCTGCTTGAAGTTTGCAAAAAAAGCTAAAGGACTCTCAGACTGTGAGAAACAAAATTCTCTGGTCTGAAGAAACAAGATTGAAATGTTTGGTCTAAATCCTAAGCATCATGCCCAGATGATAACCAGGCACTGCTCATTGTGGTAGCATCATGCTGTGGGGTTGTTTTTGAGTAGGAGGGACAGAAGAGACTGGTCACAGTTGATACAGAGATATCGTTAATGAAAACCTGGTCCAAAGAGCTCAGGACCTCAGACTGGGCTGAAGGTTGGCTTTCCATCAGATCAATGGCCCTAAGCACAGCTAGGACAACACAAGAGTGGGCTCTGTCCTGACCTGAACCTGAATCTCTATAGAGAGACAGTCCAACAAGAGTCCCAGTCCAACCTGACAGAGCCTGAGAAGAAGAATGGCAGAAAATCCATGTGTGCAGAGCTTGTCACGTCACACCGAAGAAGACTCAAGGCTGTAATCGATGTCAAAGATGCTTCAACTAAGTAGTGATTAAAGGGTCTGAATACTTATGTCAGTGTGATATTTCAGTTTATCCTTTGTAATAAATTTGAATTTTAACTTTGTCATAGTGTGTCATACCCGTTATCTCTGGTCCAGTCAGCTCGAACATAGGTAAAGAAGAGACATGAATGGTGCTGGGTACACAGCTGCTGACAATGCTCCACATCAGGAGAGTAGAGAAATGTTATGTCTGTTCCTGGGAAATCCACATTCTCCAGAAGCTCACTTCTACATTCTGTAGAAACTGAAAAAAAGGCAGAGACACTCTTTACATGTACAAGTAGACCTATATTTAAGTGATTTTACAACGTGGTAAGTTGTAAAATAATAGAGATTAAACATGTGGTCACACTGACATCCTGTAATTACAATATGTAGTGTATTACCTTGACCAAAGGAGAGGCTGCAGACAGAGAGCAGACCCACCAAAATCAAATGGATTTGCATCTTCTTGGTTTTGCTGATGTGCTGCAGAGGAAAATAAGATGACTGAAGCACAACTGGAGTAAAGGGGTGGCTCTGCAATGGCATTTATACATTTGATCTATTTGTACAACCAATTGTTGACACAGTCAGTGACTGGCTCACGAGGACCCATATACAACTACCTCAATGTGCACCAACCAAGTGCCAATATTTCTTACCTACCTTTATAGTTGATCCATGGCTCAGCTTCAGATTGGCAAAATACATGGTTGGCCTCAAGTTCTTCAAACATTAAGTCAAATTAGACTTCCATTTTAGAGGTATTCCTAACCAAGGCTTACATTAGTCTGGTCCTTGTTATGTAACCAAAGTGTAACGCTGAAGGTAGGCTATATTGACTGTTTCAGAGTCCAGGTTAAAATCAACATTTGGATGTTCTGATACCAACACCTGCACATTTATTCTCTGCTGATCTATTTCGTAACTCGCTGGATTCTGTTACTGAATCATAGTTTTACTTTTTTTGAACACTTTTTGCTTCAGGAGTTCTTGCTCTTCTTCAAGTCCTTCTAACCATTACATAATAACATGAGTGGGGATGAAACATGGCTTGGAGGCCTGAAACTGCCCAGTCACATGCAGTGATAATGGTTTCATTTGCCTTGAGTCCAGGCTGAAGGACTAAATAGCTCAGTGAAATGCTGATTGTACAGCATCAATTTCCAAAAAAGTTGGGACACTGTGCAAAATTTCAATAAAAACAGAATGTGATCATGTGCAAATCATGTAAACCCATATTTAATTGAAAACAGAACAAAGACAACATACCAAATGGTAAAAGCTGAAATTTTTGTTTTATGAAATATATATTCTCAATGTGAATTTGATGGCTGTGATCTTCAGGTCCTCAAGTGACATTACATTAAAAACATTTTTCTTTTATTTTACTTTTTTGCTCTTGCTTTTAACTCTGTGTTTTCTTTTGTTTTTATGCTGTTTTATGCTGTTCTTTTTTGTCTTTATGTAAAGCACATTGAGTTGCCCTGGTAGGAAATGCGCTATATAAATAAAAATGCCTTGCCTTGATGCCAGCAACACGTTTCAAAAAGTTGAGACAGGGGAATGTTTACCACTGTGTTCATCACTTCTTTTAACAACACTCTCTATGTTTGAGAACTGAGGAGATCAGTTTCTGGAGTTTCGAAAGTGAAATGAGGATTTCAACTGCTCAACAGGACTGCAGACAGGCCAGTTTAGCATTCGGACTCTTCTACTACGGAGCCATGCTGTTGTAATACTTGCAGAATGTGGTTTGGCATTGTCTTGCAGAAATATGCAAGGCCTTCTCTGAAAAAGACGTTGTGTGGATGGCAGCATATGTTGCTCCGAAACCTGCATGTATCGTTCAGCATTAATGAAGCCTTCCCAGATGTGCAAGCTACCCAAGCCATGGGCACTAATCAATCCCCCCACCACCACAGATGCTGGCTTTTGAACTGTGCACTGATAACAAGCTGGATGGTCCCTCTCATATTTAGTCCAGAGTACTAAATATTTTGTTGATGAATATATATATTCATCAGACCACAGGACAGTTTTCCGGCAACGTTTTTCATGTTTAGATATGGTTTCTTCTTTGCATGGTAGTGTTTCAACCTGCATTTGTGGATGAAGGAACAAACTGTGTTCACAGACAGTGGTTTTCAGAAGTGTTCCTGAGCCCATGCAGTTATTTCCACTATAGAATCATATCTGTTTTTAATGCAATGTCACCTGAGGACCTGAAGATCACGGCCATCCAATACTGATTTTTGGCCTTGCCACTTGCACATAAAGATTTCTCTGGATTCTCTGAATCTTTTAATGATATTATGAACTAGAGACTCTGCCTCTCTGGCAGGCTCTTTTTTTTTCTCTTTTTAGCATTACATAACTTTTCCAGTCTTATGTTGCCCCTCTCCCAACTTTTTGAAACGTGTTGCTGGCATCAAATTCAAATTGAATATATATTTTTCATAAAAAAATTAAATGTCAGCATTTCAACATTTGATATGTTGTCTTTATTTATCTATATTTTACACAGTCTCCCAACTTTCTTGGAAACGGGGTTGTAAAAACACCACGAGGGCTTTAACCCAGACAATGCTCGTTTGTGGTCTTGGTGTAATAACATTTAAAAATGTAAAAGTTCATGTTTGGTTTATTGAACTGTGTTGCCAGTTGCTGGCCAAACACACAATGGCAGGTAAACTGAAAATGCAGGTCAAAAAACAGAATGAGGATAAACCAAACATCAGTATAAGCATCACTGGTTTATTTAGGTTTACTGACCTCTGCTGTCCAAATTCAAAAGGTGCAGGAATTAAAATAGATATTTCACCTCAACCCCATAAAAAAGTGATATCCAAAATTCAAACTTGCCATTTGGTTGGATGCCTCTGGCCAAATGTTTTGGTGTAGAAACCTACACTTATAGTTTAATACCATTGCTCCTCTTGCACAGACTGCAGTAAAACTTATTCCAGTCAAAAGTGGGCTAAAGGATAGCTAAACCGATATTGATATGAATAGAAAAGGTGAAACTGAAAGTTGTTTTTTATTGTTTTTGTTTACAGCACAAAAAAGAAATGTCTGTTGTTTAAGTCATTAACAAATCAAGCACAGTAACAGCAAATGCTGGTCACCTTAAGTAGTGCAATGCAAGGAGTGGTTACATATCACACAGCAGGGACAGTTTGTGTGTGTTTGAATCTCAGAGGTCTTTCAAAAGGTCTTGTCCCTGTGGGTTCTCCAGCCAGGTAGGAGGCCAGCTGGCTTTGATGCTGGGTCTGTCCTTCAGAGAGTTGTAGTACGCTGCCAACTTAGGGTAACGCTCTTCAGATAACCTACAGAATGGAGAACAGTTTAAATGGGTTCATTGCTTTTTTATTATCCTTTCATGCATCCTGTGGTGCAGCTTGAAGTAATTTTCAGTCATTCAGTCCACTTACCCAAAACGGAAGACATAAGCGATGGTTGGATAAACAATCACATCAGCCAGTGAAAAGGTCTTTCCTGCCAGGAAAGAGCCTGAGACCTAGAAAGCAGCACAGGAGAGTTGAGGTTACATTCATATCAACTAAGATACTAATGAAAACTCCTGCGCTGTACTCTGTTCATCTGCTACTATTCCTGTGAACATTTACAACGTACCTACATATTATATTATATTATATTAGTAAATTTATTATTATTTTTATAGGTGCATGTGCATGTAATGAAGTTTGACATTGAGCTTATTCACTCTTTGCCAAGAGTCAAGACACAGCAGAACTTAGCTTAGTTTAGCGTAAAGACGGGAGACGGGGAAACAGCTAGCCTGCCTGAATCCAAAGGAAACAAAAACCTGGTATTAACCCCTCTAAAGCTCACTGAGTAATAACCAATTCCTTAAATACAATCCTTCACTGATTAAGTAAGTAATTCCTACTCTGAGCACATAACCCAATTCAAAATTACAAACGGTCGATTTTACACTTAAGTTCTTGAAGACTCATTACATGTATTTATTCATTTGAACTTAAAATATATCTTAAAAAAAAAAAAAACAATAGTTCAAAATGCCGCTGCTGCTGGACTGTTACAGGGAACTTACAGAAGAGAACTCCTTTTATGCACCACATGTAACTACAGAGTCCCTGAGCTTTTGTCACTTCAGTTAAATCCTACCTTTGCAGCTTTCTATCTTTTGTAAATGTCTTGTGTGTCTGATGCTGTTGTATTTCTTGTGCGGATTTACCTTCTGCAGGTATCCCTCCCACAGCTTCATCTCAGCGATCAGAGCCTCTCTGTTTCTCTTCACAGCAGAGTCGTGTCTCTCGCCCTCTGGGACCTTCCAGTTGTAGTAGATAACGTCCGCTGAAAGAAAAAAAAAGAAAAAGAAATAAATAAAAGTCAAACAGGAATTCAGCTGTGATAGTCGAGGAATGACAACTACAAGACATATTGATAAAATCTATCCAAACATTGTACAACATCGACTCCCACACTGTGCTGAGACTGATTGGTTTCATTTCCCTTCAGCGGTTGAGGGTGGGGTCCGTCAGGACATTGTTATGCAATATCAGTTTCAAACTAAAGACAATAAAAGCTGCTCAATGAAAGTTTAAAGCAGCGGAAAAGAATTTGTTCACATGCGCATCATTGCAGCTCCCTTCTTTTTGCACCCCCAAGTACTCTGTCTCATGACTTCAGTTTTGCATGTAAGCTAGTCTGAGCATGTGATCCTTTGTGGGATTAACATGTGACCTCTCAACATCACTACCTGTTTTAAGGGGTACACCACGTACTTCATGCACTGTGCTATGGCTTAATTATGTGAATGTGCAGTTCATTAGTGCATGGCATGTGTTTTCAACAACTCAGGTCTCTTGGGGGGCGGAGCAGCTGATGTTCAGCTTCCTCTGAGGAGCCTCACCTAAGATATGAAGTCCCAGTGGTGTAAAGGTTGCAGTTTGGTGTATGATGTTGCCAAGTGCAATGTCAGATAAAGTCCCCAAAGGCAGACCTCTGAATGGCAACAACAACTCGAGCCATAAAGTTACAGCTGAGGAAAAAGCTTTAGCAGCCTGGTTAGATATTAATAAAACACTAAATCCAAGTGGTTCAAAAGTAGTTTGGAGGAACTAACATCTGATACAGCATCATTAAGATGCAGATTTACAGAATCAGATGATTATCCCCTGCAAAACAGCAGTGAAACACCTCAGCTTTTGCATGTCAAGGTGAACATACCCATTTTCTGATTGAGCGTAAGACCCTCGAACATGCGCTGGTACATCAGCGCCAGCTCAGCGGGGCAGTCAGGGGTCAGCTTGTTTCCCTGGGACTTGAACTGACTCTGTTATTGGAGACATGAAAAGAGCAACCATTATGAACAGCTGCATGGAGCTCTGGTTTCTTCTCCTCTGCAGTATAAGGTTTCCGTTTGTCTGCAAAGCATTGTTCAACACCAATAGTGCATGGATTACGCCTACTTATTAACTCCTTGGCGGAAACTGGCTTCATGAAATTTTAACTAGGCTCAAGTTCAGCACTTTGGCCAAGTTCTCACCTCCAGGTACAGGCACGCGCCGTAGGACTCGTTCAGGACATAGTTCCCATGTTTGAAGGAAGGAAGCTTTAAGAAAGATAGAGTGGAATTAAAACTAATTAAAGTTGAGGCATTCTTATTTGTTTCTCTAAAATGAAGTGCATTTCAGGGAAAACCCAAACTGACAGTGGTCAGCAGGTAAATGGAGTGCATAGAATTAACTTACCTGACCCCTGGGATTCATGCTCATGACCTCTGGAGATTTGTGCTCCATTTTCTCGAAGGAGAGCAGTTTGTGGTTGTAGCCCTGCAGGTTCTTCTCCTCCAGAGCGATCATCACCCTCCAGCAGGGAGGAGAGCCGGAGCCCCACAGCAGAGTCATGTCCTTGGCCATGGTTTCCGAGTGAACTGCTGCGCCTGACAGTGACTGAATTGATGAATGGAGGAAGGAGTGGAATGTGAAGCTGGAGTGTGACTGAACCCTGGTTTTATAACAACCTACACTCCCTCCACCTCCGGATTGGTGGAATTAAGTCCCATCCCATTTTTGTGTTATCAACAAAGATTGGTGACTAAAGACAGCTAAGATGGTTCACGCCCTGTCCAGGCATGTTAACCCCCATCCCCCACCCCTCCTGTAACTCAGGGCAGCATGATGTCTTATTAAAATACATATGCTTATTTTTATTCACGGCACACATCAGCTGGTTGCGTTTATAAACTACTTAAATGTGGATTACATCTCTCTAGCTGCATGTATCTCCAGGCATTAGCAAAGCCAAATGTGTGGAGGAGTGACTTCTCTTGCTTTGTATTAATGCTCTTTGTTCTCATGTGCCGCTCATGAAATATGGGCAAGAGGGAAACATGAACCCTGCACTAAAATCATGCAATTTTGTACACTGGTAGGAAGTTACAAAGATAACACTTAAACACTGAAATTGCAACTAATAATGACACTATTCACTTATGTCAGAACTGTACTTTGAAATATAGTTTTATGGTAAAAATAACTAAGATAAAAACAAGCATAAAACATTTTTTTTTTTTTTAAAGGCAGGAAGAAAGTATCTGTATTCTTGCTGTGTTGTAGTGATTTTGAGTGTGTGTTACTCATCCTTACAGGGTTTATAGGGATCTGATGGCTGCAATTGTTTTTATACATGCCCCACCATTACTAATGTTTCGTATTATCTTGGTTCATTCTGGTTGGTTTTGATTTTGAACTATTTCCACAGGGATTTGCTGTCTTCCTGTTGAGCCCGTGCTTCATCCTAAACTTCGATCATTGTAAACTCACAGTGACTCAGCACTTTCCACTCACCTCTACACACACACAGACAAAACCAGTTCTGGCCTCAGTCATGCAAACTAAACAAGCAAATCTCTGCTCAATGTAATCAACACCACCTATCTAAATTATGCTCACATTTGAGACCGAATAGAAAAAAAAAACAACAACTGTGCACCCATTGTTCAGGTACAGTTTGCAGCTTCTTCTTTGTGCCTCTCCCTCCGAGTCTGTTGTGTTTTTGAACAGCTGCCAGCGTCAGCACTACAGCGAGTGATGTAATCTGTGTGTGAGCAAGTGACCCAGATCCCTGTCATGTGTTTGTAACAACCATCTCCCTGAAGAAAAAAAGACACATTCAATTAGTTTATGTTTCTGACCAGATTTGAATAATTTCTCCACATCTCTGCTGGTGTAGTTTTTGTTTTTTTTTTCGAAAATTCTTTGTCGATAACAAAAACCTCCCTGTGTCTTCCACTGTGTGCACACGGTGTCTTTGTTGAGTGTTTCCCGTGCGTGTGACAGACAGTTTCTCAGTGTCATTCTGCTTTTCTTTTTTTTTTTTTTTTTTTGATGGCAAGATATGTCATCACACAAAAGCCAAGGTGTTATACAGGAAAAAATCCAACTAGTTTTTCTACAATTCACCAGATGAATTACTCGGAATATTTTAGTCCTAGTTTTTTTTTTTTTTTGTAAGTTTAATACATGGTTTGATGACCTTTTTCTTTTTTTTTTTTTTAAATGTCATTGTTAGATTATTGTCTCATGCTTATATTGTCCTGTGTACACAGGGCGTCCAGGCAGAAGAGTGACCATGAACTGCTCTCAGTGGGCCACCCTGTGTAAATAAGGTCGAGGATGAATAAACGGATGAACATATTACACAAGATTCAGGTTGTGGTTTTTGTTTTTAAAGTAGAGGCTCTGTGGGAAGGATGAAGTTCTCGGATAAATACAAATACTGACTAATTTCACCCCACTGGTTACAGGAGGCTTCTTTTTTTTGCTCAGGTCGGGTTTTTATTTTGGAATGTCACACATTTGGTGTTACAGGCTGACTGTCAGTGTGTGATCATCAGCATGACTTCACTGTTGGCTGGATGGGGCAGCCCCATGGTAGTTATTTTGTCTCTTTCAAATAAAAGACCAACTGCTCCTGCAATCATCAGCCGATGGGGCAAAACAGGGGAAGCCCCAAGTCCAAAGTGTGAGCTCAGAGAAAAACCTAAAACATTCAACAGGTAGATCAGATTCAGGGTCCAAGACGAGAGCCAGAATGTCTTCTAAAGGTCGAGCTCATATATGTGTAAAACACCTCTACGCGGGTGTAATCCGACATCCAGGACTGTGGATGTCAGACAGTAAACTCTTTGAGACAGTGAATGTCTCAGAGAGACTGTGCAATCGGCATGAAATGCAAAATCATGCACAGGATGCGATATCGTCTCATTTATTGCATGCAAAGTCATGGTAACACAGGGCTTTCAAGTTACCTTTGTGCAGAGGAAAACCAGTTCTGGCACGGCCACTCAGCCAATAAACACGCGAGTCACGTCCTCGAAGACGCCGCCTACCTTTTCAGCTGAGATCTAATCTATGCTGCACTAGACCTGAATATAATGTTGTGTTCACGTCATAACCTTTCTTCATTTTTTACTCTCAGACTTAAGCTGTGACATCTTGATTTTATGGCCTATGCTCTAATTATAGAGCCACTCTACTGGTTTACAGTGCAGTCAACACAAAGGTTGAAACCCTACAGAAAAACTCAAAATGCATTAGAAAGCGCATCTCTAATAACCTTCGTTGTCTGGGTCAGTGGAGATTGATGTTAGATATGATGATTGATGAGACTAACATTTGACGGAAGGATGACTGCATAAACTGCATTTTCATAAACAAAATATAAAAGTTGGTTTGACAAAAGTAAAGAACCACATTTCTGCCACTGTAACACTGATGTATGTAGAACACATTGGTTAATTAATACTGTGCGTCTTTTTTCAGAAAAATAGAGGCGCTGTGTCATATTTGACAAGAGAGTTAAAAGGATATCAGACAAAAGCAGAAGCATTAATAGAGGAGCCAAACTACAACACAGCAGGCAGACGTGGCTTAAAAGTGAATGTTAATATCAGATGTCTCTGAGTGTGTCTTCTTCCGTGGGGTTCTCCAGCCAACTAGGAGGCCAGCTGGCTTTGATGCTGGGTCTCTCCTTCAACAGAGCGTAATACTCTCCCAGGTGAGGGTAACGCTCTGCGGACAACCTGTAAAACACAGAGTTCAGAAACACTTGCAGCGCGGTGTCAAGCCATACATCTGCTGGTCAGTGTGACATCGGGACGGTGCACCGGCCCTTTCCCACTCACCCGAATCTGAAGAGAGAAGCAACAGTTGGAAAAACGGTCACGTCTGCCAGCGAGAAGGACGGTCCCGCCAGGTGAGTGCCTGAGCCCAGCTGAAGAGAAAGAGGTGAAAAATACAGCACGTTTGAAAGCGTCAGTGCACTCCGAGTTTGTTTGTGTTTGTGTGTGTACTGTACACACGACTACCTTCTGCAGGTAACCCTCCCACAGTTTGAGTTCAGTGGCCAGAGCCTCTCTGTTCCTCTGCAGAGCTGAGTCGTGCCTCTCTCCCTCAGGGACGAACCAGTCATAGTAGGTGACACAATCTTAAAAAAACAAAAAAAAAATCAAGAAGAAAAACACACTTATTAACATATTGAACAGATAGCTGCTTCAGTATATCATTATATTCACAGTTTTGCTGTCTACACACCCCATAATAAACAAATCACAATTATATCATTTTGTTTTTGTTTTTTTAAAGCCTGAGTAATTCCCTATAACAGCTGGGTGTTGTAGTTTTTAGCAAATATTCCTCAAACAGGACTAAACTGTTGATTTGTTTGGGACTACTTCCAGCAGCGGATTAATACAAATTTGGTATTAACAGTAGCAGGACAGTGTTTATTTATAAACTACAGTGCAAGTCACAAGTCACAAACACTCTTTGTAGCAAGTTGAGTCTTTCTATTCTTGATTTAGGATTTTTCAACCTCTCTTCAGGCTGATCACTTCAAATTCTGAGGCATGTTTAGGCTGGCTTGCAGACAGAGCATGTTATAAGTTTTACCCACAGACGTTCAGTGATGTTCTGTGAGGAGCTTCAGCTTCTGTTTTTTTAAGTAGTTCATGTTGCAGTTTGAGTTCTTCTTCTGAGTCAGTTTCCCACTGTAAAAAACAGCCTGGCCTGTTTTCTGTGCCGCTGGCTGCTGCACAACCTCAAAGCTGATAACTTCACCTACAGTTCCTCACCTGTCTCACATGACCTAACAAGCAGATGAGTTCATGAAATCCTGAGTAGTGGGGTGTAGGAGTTTTTCTACATTTTAAGTTCCAGATATAAAAATTAAAGTGACAGTGCATTAACAATTGTTCATATTTTAATGTTTGTTTGCTGCAGGGGATGTATTTGCCCAAAATTTTGCACACAACTGCACTCTGATATAACTGTTGGAAATTCTTTCTACTTAAAAAAAAAAACCAGACTGTTTTGTGTGTAACATTGCTGCTTGAAATTAATTAATAAATATGTATTGATGACAGAATGGAAAGATTTTCCCTGATTATCCGTGCACTCTTCATTTGTGTGGTAATGAAAAAAATAAGGTGAGCTAAGGGCTCAGGTTTGGTTCGTGTCACAGCTTGGGGTCTCATTGTGGTGACACTGCAGTCTGTTTGACCTGACTACTTAGGGGATATAGTTTATTTGTCTTACTGAGTTTTTCGTAGAACGTGAGACCCTCAAACATGCGCTGGTACATCAGGGCTTGTTCCGCTGGGTTGTCTGGGATCAGTTGGTTTCCCTGGGACTTAAACTGACTCTTGACATCAGGAGAGACACACACACACACACACACACACACACACACACACACACACACACACACACACACACACAATGTTGAATCTAGTGTTAGAATCATTGCTGGAGTGGTATTTTTGTGGTTGACAGGCTGGCTCGCTCACCTCCAGGTAGAAACAGGCTGCATAGGATTCGTTTACGATGAGGTCTCCATGCTTGAAAGAGGGAAGCTTAAAGAACAAACAGGTTAGAAGCAAAGCAGATTGTTCACCTGCAATTATCTGCTATCATGAGTTTGTTTATTAGTTAAATCCAGTGTTAATGCTAATGCTACTGGGAGCTAATTAAGACGGGGGGGGGGGGAAAAACCCTGGCTCATTAGGAAGTGCTTTTAACACAGCGGGATTTGCTGATTAGCTGTATGAAGAAATGCAGCATGTGCAGTGTTATCCATCGCTGTGTCACTGCGAACATTTCCTGCACACTAACAGTACTGCCCTTGTTCCCTTGAGCTGCCACAGCTCTGTCTCATACAAGTATTGACGGGGACAGGCCAAACTGCCCTCAAAATCCGGTCAATTTCATTTGTATCTCTCTTACTGGTAAACCACATGCCCGATAAATCATGACTGGAGACTTTTCAGTGAAATGCAATGAGTCATGATGACTCGGGCCTGCTGATAAGGCACCTGCTGCAGACACGGCCCGGTGCTGCAGGTGTGCCTGACCGGGCCACAGCCACAGACGAGGCCCCGTAAGGCTGAGAGAGGACCGGCTTGATAAACTGAGTGTGAGCCGATTAAAATCTCCATCGCCGTCACTTGTCAGAAGCCTTCCTTTAAGTTTCAACAGGTTTTGTAATTTTTTTTATTTATTTGTTTTAGATTTTTTATATAAACTGAAAATGAAAGTCGAACACAAACAGAGGAAATGGCAGCTTCTCCGGGTAATGCTGAGGTCATTACGCACTTTTCACAATTTGATTTTAGGGAGGAGAGCCAGGGATAACTAGTCTGTTTCAGCTAGTCTACTAGTTACTGGTTATGGTGGGGGTTTTTTTTTGTTGTTGTTTTTTTTTTTTTCTGAAGGATGCTCCTACCTGTCCCCTGGGATTTATATCTAACACTTCTTGGGACTTGTGCTCCATTTTCTCAAAGGAGAGCAGTTTGTGGCTGTAGCCCTGCAGGTTCTTCTCCTCCAGAGCGATCATCACCCTCCAGCAGGGAGGAGAGCCGCAGCCCCACAGCAGGGTCATGTCCTGGGCCATGATGTTAGATCTACCGGCCTGAAGATTGGAGCGTCTACCTGTCACCGCTGCTGGCAAGAGAAACTAACCGTGCACAGGAAAGAGGGGATTGGATGTTATTCTTTGCACGGTTCATGTGGCCCTCAAGCTGTAATCTAAGCTCGTATTGCCACCTAGTGGCTGGGAGAAGGAAGTACAACGCACTGCCTTTCAAAATAATATCCCTTTATCATAGTTTAAAATCAAAAATTGAACACGCAACTTGTGTCAGATAAAGTTTTTTATTGACATAACAAACGTACGTGCCTACAATAAAAAGAGTGAAGAATGTGTGTGTGCTTCAGAGGTCCTTCAGAACATCATAACCCCGTGGGCCCTCCAGCCAGTGAGGGGGCCAGCTGGCCTTAATGCTGGCTCTCTCCTTCAACAGGCTGTAGTGTTTGGCCGGTTTAGGGTAACGTCCAGCAGACAGGCTGAAGAAAAGAAAGGACGCACGGTTTGACATGTCACTGAGCATAAGCATTGTTTGGAAAGACAATCACAGCATCAACCTGGGACTTAAACTGATTCTATAACAGCAAAGACACAGGAGAAATAAAGACCAGGCCTGTGTCTGTGATCTATTCAACATGTTCCATATTTAGTTTTGACACTTTACCTCCAGGTATAAACATGCTGCAGTGGACTCATTGAGTAAGTTGTCTCCATGTTTGAAAGCAGGGAGCTGCCAGAATAAAATAACATGAGCACAATAAGGTATATGACGCCATGTAAACCATGGTCAGTAATATAAGAACATGTTTTACTGTTTTGCAGACACATAATGCTCATAACACTAATTAAGTCTAATATTGGCTATCAGAAATGAATCTTCTATCCAAAGGCAGCTAGAGTCAGCTGGAATATGAACTCTGAGTTAATGTGCATGGCAGAAAAACACATGTATCAACCAGAGTAATCATGTGCATGCTTTGCCTACCTGTCCTCTGGGGTTGATTTCTAAGACTTCCTGAGATTTGTGCTCTCCTGTCTCAAAGGACAGCAGCTTGTGCTTGTAGCCCTGCAGCTTCTTCTCCCCCAGAGTGATCATAACTCGCCAGCAGGGAGGGGATCCAGCCCCCCACAGCAGACTCACTGACTGGGCCATGGACGCAGGTTGCACAGACAGAGGCTAAGTCCATGAAAAGAAAACGAAAAGACTAAACCCTGAACTGCACGAGTAAAGTGAGGAGCAGCTTATGGCAGCTCATTGATCCAAAGGTGGAACACCCACGTGGTGTGCTGTGTATTAAAGGGCTCAGAAGTGAAAGCGGTGAAGAAGAATGACATGCACATCCAGTTTTTCACTCAACGGTTTTGTTTTTTATTGCAGAATGTGTATACACAGCATTTCAAGTGAAAGTGACTGTAACCATGGTTTCATGTTCAGCTCACTACATGGTATTTATGCAGTGATGTTTCCCAGTTTTTGCCGGACTGTTAGAGGAGCGCACACTTCAGCTGAGACGTAAATTATCCAGGCTGCTCCACGACCTGTTTCAAGTTCATACAAAGTACAACGTGACCACAAAGCTCAAAGCAATTGTCCAAATGTTGCTCCCCTCTCTCTGCAGGGAGCGACATTTTAAAAACACATATTTCGGCTCTGACCACATCTGTCAGTTCTTTCATCTTTAATTACAATTCACAGAATAGCCTCTTCTTTACCCTTTCTCTCAGACTATAATACAAGTTTCTACAGAAAATTACAAAAATAATACAGAACATGAACCGCACTAAACATGCACACTGTAACTGGCAGCTGATGAGGGCATTTACACGTTTTCTGCAGGATTCTCTGCACGTCCTTCAAATAGATTATTAAAATTTAAAAAAAAAGTCCTTATCTTTTTGTCTTTTTACACTTTACAAACAGTTCCTCTGAGATAAAAACTTCCTTTTTCTCTATCTTGAATCAGTCGTTCATTTCAGCATGACAGACTCTACTAATGCTGAGTAAGGTGCAAGATGTCTGAGCTTTGAAAATAAATACTGAGAACAATTTTGTCAAAATAAAAAAGGTAACTGTAGCCTACTGAACACTCATGCGACATAACTACACCTGTGAAACTGTGAGTCATCTGAGATGTAAGAGGGGACTAAAACAATAGCAAGAGATGGCGAAAAGGACCAGCAATGTCCCTTTTACATGAAAGGCACGCATCAGATTGAAAACCTTTCACATTCCCACTGATCCACAGTCACACTCACCACTTGTCAAACGTGCAGCTGCAGAAACAAAGGATGATTCTCATTAAGCCCCTTTGTTTTCTTGGGATTCTTTGAAACTGGATAGGAGAACAAATCGAGCTTCCTTTTCAGCCTGTTCATCTTTACAACCAAAATTCACAGCTTAAATAAATGAAACATGGTGAAGTCACAGCTGCAGAAAGTTAAAAGCAAAAATTATCCCTTTGAACTAATGCAATGTTTAAAATATGTTTCTATAAATAAAAAAATGTTTCAGCTCAGTGTAGAGGCAGAATCACTGAATTTAAAATCTCTCTTCCTTCTTGCCAAGTTGAACACATCCTTCAACACATTCTCTATCTTCACTTCCACTTTGTCTTCTGGGGGATTTTTTTTCTGTGTGCTGCATTAAAAACATTATGGTGGCAGCTGCAGTTCCATCACTCAGACACATCAGGCAAGATTAGCAGCTGGCAAAAACCTAAAGGGGCATGTATCTGCTGGGAGTACAACAACAGACGTGGCGAAGGCAGGCAGCTGATGGAGGTGAAGCATTGACGTTTGCCGCTATGTTTCCACAGCAAAGAGGACAAAGAGGAGGCCGGAGGATCACATTTGTGTGTCTGGAGCATCAGTTAGTCCTAAAGCAAGAGCTTCTTCTGGTGTCAGACCGTTCCTCAGAGTCCGCCTCACTGCCAGAAGAGAAGAGAAGAGAAGAGAAGAGAAGAGAAGAGAAGAGAAGAGAAGAGAAGAGAAGAGAAGAGAAGAGAAGAGAAGAGAAGAGAAGAGAAGAGAAGAGAAGAGAAGAGAAGAGAAGAGAAGAGAAGAGAAGAGATATCATATATGATATCATGTGATGTTGTTAAACTGGTGCTGTATCATGTACCAGTGCCATCCTATATACTAAATATATCCAGTATGCGCTATATACCACTATGTAAGTTTTATGGTGAACTGTTTTTGCAGTTCGTGCAGAGAAATCAACACACAGTAGCTTACTGTTTTATACTAACAGAAAATGATTCAATAGACACTTTGACTTTCAAATGTTATTTACACTCCTTTCCTGCACTTTAAAGTCTGATTTTATGTCTACTCTGTGTGTGTCTTGTGCTTAAGTGTAGTTCTAGTTTTTTACTTACAAATTATTAATGGAGTATTAAAACAAATTTAGCATTCCACTTTCATAAAGTTGGAGGATTTGTGAGAGACAGATTTTTTTTTTTTAATGGTCAAAATTTATCCAGCAGAGGCCAAGATATCCTGACTTTAAGTTCCTAGTATGGGCCAAAAATGCTGGATCCTCCATTTCCCATAATGCAACCAATAGGGTGTTTCATTTAGACGGCCTCAACACACTACACCCTAAAACTGCTTAGAATTAGTATGTGCTATGTGTTTGGGAAACAGGTTCGGTCTTTAGGGTCGTACATGACTTCCGGTTCGCCCTGGACCTCCTCCTCTCTCTGGGCTGGGCTCTGGATGCTGGACCCTGAGTGGCCGACCTCACGATGCGTTCCATGATCTCGTCTGCAGCGTCATCTCCACAGATCTGAGCGTCCTCCACAGCTGGTGTCAATGCCTGCATACTGCGACCTGAGCACACCGAGCAGAGTGACAAATGCTTCTGTATGAGCAAAAAAAAAAACCCTCTTTATTTTACTGTCTATTTATCTGTGTGACCCTGTCACCCTCACCTCCTCGTCCAGGCCGTGACCTTGTCCGTGTCCGAAGCCCTGGTACTCCGCTGCCCTCTTTGTCGCCGCCGCTGATGCTGGTTCTCAGCACTGCCTTCATGTGCTCGTGCTCTGCAGCATCCTCAGCATGACCCAGGCCCTGAGGCTGCTCGCTCTCCTGGCTGCCACTAGGGGCGCTGGTGTTGCTGCTGGGGCCATGCCGCCCACACTGATGGGGAGAAACAGCATGAAAGAGGATAAGAATTTGGCAGCTCATATTTCAAGTATTTTGAGCTTTGACTCAACCATGCCAAACCTGAAGCATCAAGGAAAACATCCAACCTGTAAAGATTAAAGTCCGTACTGCATTTCATTGACTGATCCACTCAGATGTTAAGTGAAGGAAAAGGAAACGGAAACTTTGAGGTAGTTACATTTAGTAGTTTCATGCACACACACACACACACACACAGCTGCAGACATGCAGACAGGCAGCACACATGCTGATACCTCACTCTCCTCTTCATCATCAGACTACAGGAGAAAGAAAGGGTGAAAGTTAAAGATCAAAGAAAACAAAGGAAAAAAGCGAAAAAGCAGCAGCAGATCTGAAAAAAGAAGAGCCAGAAACCTGAGGTGAAAGTCAGGGTTTGTCTCTGTGTCAGGGATTCTGTCTGTGTGATACTCACAGGAGCGTTCACGTCCATGATCATCTTTCCTCGAGTCTTGTTGCGTTCGCGATGGTCAGCCCTTTTCTGTTTCTGCTGCAGAACGCGGTCTCTGGTGGTTCGGTACTCCAGTGCAAACTCACTGAGGATCTTACTGAACCTGTGGACGCTGATATCCCTCACACTGTAGGCCGGATGACCGAGGAACAACAGGAACGAATGGAACCTGGGAGAACGAGGAAGGGGAGGAAATACGTGTTCCTTCTTTTATCTGACTCTCACATCATCATTTTCCAATAACTAATACGTAAAAATATATTAAATGTATTTGAATGTACCTTATCACACAGTATTTGAATATTGCATTGTAAAATACACTTACCAAGCAAAAAAAAAAAAGAAAAAAAATTGTGGGGAGCTACCTGTTGATGATCCTGCGGTGAACGATCTTGAGGATGATGATCCTCTCGGCACAGTCTTTGAGGAAGTCAGACATCTTCTGCTTCAGCTGGGGCTTCATCTCATGCTTAGCGATCATCTTCAGGTGGTCCCATGAGGCTTTGCAGCGACGCTCCATCTGACACAGGTTTTCCTGCAGCTGGTCGAAATCCACCTGATGGAACAGATGTTGAAGGACTTGTAGTGGAAAGGTACTTTAATCAACTTGCATACAAAACAAAGCTAGGAAGTCCTCTTCCTCAGCTGCACCATAAAACATCATTTAGTTTAGTAGAATCTAATCTAACCTGATGTTTTATGAATAACTTAATGTGGCCGTATGAAATCTAAGGTAATTCAACTTGGAAAAACTGTAGTTTTCATTTTGAGTCGATTTCAAAACTTTTAAAACTTTGAATTGAAGTGTTTTTACTTGATGATTTAATGAATCTATCACTGAGTATTCACTAATGTCAACTACTTCTTTCCAAAGAAGCAAGATTAGCATTTTGGCAGACTTCCCAGCATGCACTGTTTGGGAGTTAAATCCCCCAGAGATCCTTCTTTTTTGGAGTTTTTGAGAAAACATATGGTGGAAACTGGCTGTGTCTTTAATACTTATTAAATAAAGGTTGTTTGCTTTGATAGTAATGAAAGATTAGTGTCCACTTCAGTCCCTACCCCGGTACACTTTTAATTTGACAGGGACACCAGGAGCATCCTGATGAATCGTCTTTGTACTAACTCTAGTGGCTCCAACAGCAGCAGACAGAGCTGTACGGTCTTTGCAGGAATGACTGCAATGACAAAATATAACTGACTGTGACGTGTCAGTATGACGAGTATCTTTTCTTCTTATTTTGCCAAATTCATTGAACTAGTTTTACATGACAGTAACTCCTGAACCAACTTTAAACTCACATGTTAAAGGCAGCAGCTTAAAATGTTTCACAGTGTTGGGATTTAAACTTGTATGCATACATTCTCTCCAACAGTGAGTGTGGTGTGTACCTTCGCAGAACGTGTGATGGCTCCAATCTCAGAGTAGAGGTCGGTGCTCTGGGGATAGTTCTCCACCACCGCAGAGCAGGCGTGATGCAGCAGAGACTGTTTATGAACCGTGTCCTTCACCTCTGGAACCTTCTCCAGGTACGTAAACTCAAAGCCTTTAGCCTGGACACATGGACACACCGGTTACTTACAAAAGAAAAAAATAAAATGTGACCTCTGTGCTTCCTTCTCTATATTCTTATGTTAACCTCAGGCCCTTAGATACAGTTGTTTCTAAAATGATGTGAAAACAACATCTGACCTCACTAAATTACAGCTGCTGATATGTGATGTAATTTTTAACCTACCAATTATAGACTTGACTGATTCACACTCCATTAAAATCACTGGCAATCTCTGTAATAACTACCCTCCCTAATCCCTGCAGCAGAGAGACAACAGAGGGAGCTTGTCGTCGCCAGATGATGTGAACCTGTAATGGTCATGACTCACGTTGGTGCCATTGAGGAAGTTTCCCATAGAGAGCAGCGTAGAGAGGATGTAGCGTAGAGTTTTGTTCTTCTCCAGCTGCTCCATACCCTCCTTCAGATCCTGCAGCGGCTCTGCTACTTCCTGGCAGGAGGAAGACACGCACATACACACACACACATATCATTAGTCGAGTTGATTAAAACTCCCAAAAACATGTGTTTCATTAGTCTAGAGTTACATAACGGGTGGGTGAACAGGTGCACCTCCTCTCCTGCCATAAATCATCTGCTTTAGTTTTAGGTCATGAGGGGTCGTTTAAGGGTTGTGGCCTCGGTCGGCCTTCAATATCAAACGCGCCTCTGACGACATGAACCCTTTGTTTTCTTGTGAGCCTGTGTTTGTGTGCCTGCTCGGTATGTTGCCCTCCATTAAGCCTCCCTCAACCAAACCGTCCCACAGAGTCGAGGGAACGCAGCTCTGCCGAATGTGCGGTCGGGCATCGTGCCTTTCATGGAGAGATTAAAGGCAACAGCATCCTGCGGAAAGCCGTAAAATTTACAGGACAGCAGAGGAGGGGCAGCATGTTTTTCATTCTCTGGGTTTTGACTTTGAACTTCTTCTCCTGGATGCATTCTTTGCTTGAGTAAAACATGGTGTGCCAGCAGAAGAAGATGAGGTGCTGCTAAAAGGGCTGCATATTTTGTTATGATGCTCTTATGTAACTATGTCTGTGTTTTGCGGATGTTGCTTGTACTAAAATGGAGGTTGATACTTACTGACATGGGCACAAGACACACAAATGCACACATGCTGTGCACATTTACTCAACACTTAATGGTTCAAAGTTCATTTAGCTATGTCTGTTTCTGCTTTGATAAAACCACATTCACTTATTATGTATGACTATATGATTTTTAATGTGCATTTGATAGTGGCTTTGGTTTGGACTCCCCTCCCTGACATTCTTATGAAGTATCAATTGTTTTTCCTCAAATTCTTTTAGTTCTAGCCAAAAGAATAACAGATTTAATTGTTAAAAGTTGTGCCCCATGTTTAAACAGACCTTCTCTGTGGCCTCGTAGTCCATCTTGAAGGCCCAGAGCTGGAGTCTGGCAGAGAGCTCGCTGATGGAGGACAGAGTGAGGAGGAACTGCTCTGCCGAGCCCAGCGGGACGTCGGGGTTGGCCAGCTGAGCCTCCTGGATCTTCTGCTTCTCCTCCTCTGTGGGGATCATCGTCAGGATTTTCTGAGGACAAGGACAGAGGATATGGGTGACAGGTCTCATATATGTAATGAAAGAGTCAGGGGTGAGCTTCAATCGTCATTTGCTTCCTCTTCACCGTCACCTGCATCTCTCACCTCTATTCCCTCCTTGTTGAGCGCATACTCATCAAAGTTGAGGATGGCAGTCTTGATAGTGCGAGGAGGAGGCAGCACTGTCAGACCGATGTTGATGGCGTTGCTCCTCTTGGAATCCAACACGATGATCTCCTGACGCTTGCCGTCTACTGCTGTTTTCTAGGACACAAAAATACAGAGAGGGTCAACGCTGGGTCTCACTCTGTGTCTCCCTCTCTGAGTGTGGTTGGTTTTATGGGCTTGTAAGGATTAGAGGGATCACCGCTCAGGTTACACTGACCGCAGCAGGAACTATATGGTTAGCGGGAGCAGGAAATAACATCACAGGTTAGCTCTATACTGTATGTGTATATGTGTTTTAGTGGGTGTTTGGTTAAGTCTGCAGACATATTGTGACTACATATGTAGAGATGACCTCACACGGACTAAGCTATTATAGGAAGGAAGTATGTCATCACATAAAAGTGTAACAGAGTAGGTGCTAAGACTTGGTTACTGCCTCTGGGAAATTTTATGAGCACAATATGGAGACTGGCAGACTTACATTACTTACAACTTACAGCTCTGCCACTAATGAGTTGTTTCATGCTGTTACAATACATAAGACTTAACTTTTGACAAGCTTTCAGCACATTTCCCACTGTTTGTTAAGGTTAAAAAATGTATATTTTTTATTAATGAAAATAATAACCTTTAATTGTTTATAGAAATACACTTGTTGTTTATGGTATTTTATGTAAATAACGAAATTCAATTAAAGATATATTTGAAAAATTCTACTTTTGTATGTCTTTTTCTATTACCTTTGTGTGATGTGGAAAGCTGAATAATGTTTCTGTTCCGACAGGAGGTCAGAGGGGGAAAAGTTTAAAACTTGTGAAGACCTGAGGTTGTATAAGCAGGAAAAACATGCGATACCAACCTCGTACTGTGGGTAAAAAAAACACACAAGAGTGGTTTGAGCTTTGCAGTCTCTAATCTTTAACATCTAAAACACATTTTAGTGGATAAAATAAGAAGACTATATAACCAAAGGTAAAGTTCCCTCTGACCTGTAAAGGCTTTGATCTCTGAAGGTCTTTTAAAACTTGAATCCTCCCATTAACTGATCTTGATACTGTAGCTGGAGACCACCATCACACTGTCACATTATGTGTAGACCAGAAGCTGAGCCGAGGTGAGATACTAACTGGCTTGGCTCTAACAGGAGTTGTGGTTTGAAGTGGTGGCTCAGGAGTTCAAAGTGTGAGGTGCCTGGCTTCAGCTTCCCAGTCTTAGTAGGCCATACTTTTCTTATTTAAAGGCTTTGTGAGAAATACAAAGGATTCAACACTCCTCTGTTTGATCACGATCAGAACACACATGACCTCACTTAACCTTTAAAACATCAGCTTTCAGGTGCTGGAGATAATGGACAACAAACCTGCAGACTCTGTGGCCAGCAAACAAGGAGGAGTTTGTGATAAAACAGCAACCATGAAATTCGAAAGATTTTAGAAATGAAACTGGTATGTCAGCATCACTTTGATCATCGATGTCTCAGAGAAAAAAGATAAATGAACTAACAGCACCTCCATTAGATTTCATTGTAGTGGACAATGTTAAATAATTGAGTAAGTTTAAGCATAAATCAAACATTGTACAGATTAGATTCAGTTCAGCGTTGAAAAGTTGATTATTAACCAGTGCCTGAAACCTTTCCGAGCCCAGACCAGGTTCTGGTTGTTTACCTTTGTAACTGGTATTTCCTTCGACTTCGACTCAAACAGGTGCTCCAGTTTAGCTGTGTCCAACTTTACTGGTTCCAGTTTGGACCAGAATGAGTCTCCACTCCGTTTGTAGTCTCTGTACTGAGAGTCTGTCGGATGCACCTGATCACAAACACAACAAGAACGGACGAGATTAAGTGGAGACATGTGTTAGACTCCCATTTCCTACAATAAAACAGGTAAATGAGAGACAAGAACAGCAAATAATAGCAGCAACAGGAACATGTCGAGTGACTCATTGTTTTTGATGAGTCCCTAATCTTAACTGTACTAATGGAAACATGCAGTCTTTAATGAACACTTCATCTTGATCTATGGCATCTCCTGTCCAACCAACAATGTGAAGTCAAACCTACAACAGTAAGAGGACGTAGTTCCTGTAGAGACTGAATGCCTACATGCTGTGGTCTCATTGCTGATAAAGTGAAATCATTTACTGTCATTATTATCAATATTATTATATAATTATAAATCTACCCTTTTTAACTTTATGGATACATTTATGTGTAAAAGTGGACGAAAACAAATGAAAATTAGTTCGTGAAAATGCTACTCGTGTCTTGACTCACCTCAGACCAGAAGAGCCTGATTGTCTTCTTCTTCTTGTTGAATAGAGGCGGCTCTGGGGGAGGCGGGACTGGAATTGGACCACTGAAGCAAGGAGGAGGTGGAGGCCTCATAATCCCAATCAAGGGAGGAGGTGGGGGGCAGCTGCCTAGCACAGGTGGGGGTGGAGGGAAGCAGGGTGGAGGAGGAGGCGGGGGCGGGAAGTCGCTACATCTGCCCATCAAAACGGCGTCCAGAATGTCCTTGTCATCGTCCTCCGTCAGGTCGGTAAAGTTGATGTCCCCTATGCGCAACTCTCGTGGGCTGGCCAGGAGTTGGTCCCAGATCGTTTCTGATTCCTTTTTGGGTGGTGGGGGAGGGGGCTCATTGACTGGGCCGTCCAGATGAGGGTGGGGTGAATTAAGGTCCTTGATCAAGTTTCCAAATCGTTCGGCGAACTGGCGGATGCTCTTACGGTTCTCTGATTTCTCAGCCCTGTTGTCCCTCTCCTGATCATCACCCAGCTGCCCCTCAGCATCCTCCTGGGTTTCTTTGTCCTCCCCCTCTCCTCTCTCTTTCTCCTTCTTCTCTGCATCCTCCTCTTCCTCCTCCTCATCACTGGGCTTCTTGTTCTGGGAGTACAGCATATCCAGCATGAAGAGTTTGCTGTTGAGGAGTTTGCTGCACGGCTCGTTCACCTCTGCCTCCTTAAAGCCTGAGAAAGAGAGAGACAGGGTTAAGAAGAGAGACGGATGTAAAAATATTACCACTGTAGAGGAGGCCTCATACTACATTACACTATATTACTATATTACAGTATCATGAGGAGGAAGCAAATTTGAAGTATAATATGATTAAATCAAGAATCACGTATTTTCACATATTTTTACAGGTTTACTCATTAGTTTATTTCCACTATAAAAGTAATGTAAGAACTTTTCCACATTCTCTCTCATCTGAAACAGTATCACTGTTAAATACAAACCATTAACTGAAAATATGGGATGCACTGCTCAGATCCATTTGATCAGTATCAGCACTAATGACCAGGAATCAGGTATCAGCCAGAAGTAAGCGATGCACATTACACCCAGTTAAGTTGTTACAAAATGCATAGTTTTAGCTATCAGCTACTTTCATTCAGTCACGATGGCCTGCTGATCCCTGGCCCTTACAGTACCATACATAAAAAATTATCCCAGCAAGTTCCACACAGTGAGGTAAACACTGTGCACTGGTATCAGTAATCTGTATCATGTATGTATAGACAGAGAAAAGGTCAGATCATCCCTGTCTCCTCAGAAAGTCATTTGACTTGTTTCCAGTACAATTGGCCATAATACAAAAATCAATCCCCTTGTTTAAAAAAACTGACACAAGATACAAAACTACCCACCATTCTCAGCGCTTCCCCTCTCCTCTCTCTCCAGAGTGCTGCTGGCAGAGGAGATGCTGGAGGCCGAGCAGTTGTCCTTCTCATTTACTTCCTCATTCTGTCGTTCCTTGTCACTCAGGATGCCGCTGTCCTCCTCCGCCTCCTCTCTCTCCTTCTCCGGTTCCTGCTCACGCTCCTCGACTTCCTCCTCCTTTTCAGCGGTGGTCTCCTCCTGCACCTCCTCCTCTTCTTCTTCTTCTTCTTCTTCTTCTCTCTGTTCTTCCTCTTCTGCAGCGGTGGCTTCGGCCTCTTTCTCCTCTGTTTCTACACTGGCACTGGAGTCATCAGCCTCTCCTGTCATAAAGAGCCAGAATTACTCTATTCTCTCAGATTGTGATTTACTATCTTCATCTCTGTCTGCCAGACGCTGTGAGGTGTTTGACTTATCTGAAATGAAACACTGCTTAAAACGTGTTAAACATGTCTTTGATTTTAAAGGTGCTTCTGTTTAGGCTGCACATGGGACACCACTGTATCAATACACATACATACACACAAGAAACAAAAATACACACCCATACACTAATGTAAACAATATAGTGGGTAAACAAAGCCGGGTTGTCACAGCACCAGGATATGAACAGGAAATGAAGAATTATGTTCCTGTTTACATCAAAACACACCCATGTGCATGGTACACACACGTAACTCCACAGTACAGTCCATGCAGTGATGCAGGCGGGGTTAGAATAACACCACACTCTGAGGCCTCAGACACTCGCCTGCTTGAGCTACAGTACCTCCGCTCATGGCTGTGCATGCACTCCAACACAAGGCTGTTTTTTTACACAAGATGTTTTAGCATCACACTTTCAAAAAGCTCTTTCAAAAACCCATTTGACCCTTTCACCCATATCCTCTCTCTGTGTTTTTTTTCTTTCTACCCCACTGATGGTGGACCTCCTCTCCCTCACTATTTTCCACAAGCTGTCTCTCCTCTCCCTCTTTTGCTCACGTCTGCATGTTCATTTAAACAGCAAGCTGCAAACTGAAACAATTTAAGGTTAAGAATGATTGCTTTGGGGCACACTGCTGGGAATTGAACTAGCGACCTTCTGCTTTTAATTATAACTCCCCAAAGTATCAACCAGCAGAATTCAAAGTTATACAAGTGCTCTGATCTATGAGACCTTTATCACACAATTACAACCATAAAGTTACATTTTTTCATTAAGACAAACCCTGTTTTTGAAGCTACTTATGGTCAACACATTTTTGGCAATAGCCATTCACTGTTTACACACTCACTATTTAACTGTCTATATATAGTCATTTTCATTTTCATTGTCCATTCCCATGTTGGATTGCCTTCACACGCACAAGGGATTCACAAGAAAACAAATCATGCATGTAAACCAGTATTAGTGCTGACAGCAGTCGTATATCAAAAATGCATCTACACTTCAAGATGTGGTTATTTCTGGTACTTTTCTGACAGCATATCAGTTTTAAATATGAGCTACCAGATGAAGAGTTGCAGGCAGCACACTGCGTACTTCCAACTCCTCAGCAAGGTATCCAACTCCAGTTTCTGTGCCCCTGCTGTTGTCTATTACTGACTACTAAAACTACTCGCAGTGTGTGCAGCAGGAATTCAGATTGTGGCTCCAATTACTGACTTTCTTCTTTATTAAAACATGAGTTTGTTTGGATGCTCTGTAAACACAGAAACTGGTTGCTACTCTGTTGTTTTTCCTGACAAACTAGATTTTTGCCAAATCAACCAGGAATTTAAAAGTACTTTGCATTCATTGTTTCAATCTACATTGATCATTATAAGACCATCAATTATTCCACAGTGTGGTATAGCATAAGCTTATCCCTTTAAATTCTTATTTTTAGCAGTAGTAATAGTCGTGCTAACAGGACTAGCAGAAGAAACAGTAGCAATCCTAGCAGTAGGAATAGCTGTAGTAAAGCTGGATGCTATTGTGTTTCATAATACAAAACCTAATAGATGCCTTTTGGCTACAGTATTCTAATTAAATCCTCTAAACAAAGAGGAAACACGTTATTAAATTTGATATTTAGTTGACTTAATGTGATGATCTAAGCAAATTTGAACTTGGTAATAAGAGCCATACTAGGCTCCTATAATAAGTATTCTCAGTTGTCCTACCAGTCTCAGAGGGCGTGTAGGGGGTGGCAGGGGTCTCGGCTTCAAGGTCAGCCTCTGTGTCTTCTTGGGAGGCGTACGAGGACGGGGTGCTGCTGCGTGATGACGAGGGCCAGGCCTCCGAGGGTGTAAAGGTCAGGTTGAGGTCAGGGCGAGTCCTCGAGACCCGGACGCGCTCCTTCTCGTACTCCTCTGCTGCCAGACGCTCCACGTTCTTGTACCTGAGAGAGGAAGAGAAGGAGTATCAGAAGACAAAAGAGGTAAAAACAGAGTCTGAGGCAATGCACCTTCTGGCTTGTCTCTGTGTTGCTCTAAATTATCCTAGACTAAACCACTAATTACCAATTTTTGTCAGTTAACTTGAATTTGTCTCAAACTTCAAAACACTCAGACCATTTTCTCCCCTGTAGCTGCTGTGTCACCTCAACACACTACAGTATAAGCCCACCTCACTCCTCTACTTTGCCACATTAATTGTCCACAAAGGATTCAATGCATTCATCACTCATTTCCAGCAGTCAAGAGGTTCACCATCCTGCTCTTCTCTCCTCGTCTATCTAGCCAAATGCTTAGCTACCACCAGCAGTCCAGCAACCGGAGGGAGTTTAGAGAAGAAGCAACAGTGTTAGGGAGGAGGGTGGAGAGCAGAGGAGAACGACAGGAGAGAAGAATGGGAGAGATATGGAGAAGTTAATGTTAGTTTGGCTCCTGAAAGGCCAAACATCAGAAGTGAATCAGAGTAAACCTGTTCAAGATGTGCTTCGATCAGGTCTCCTCCTTTGTCCTTTTCATTTCTCTTCCTTCCTCCCCTTTTCTCGTCTTCCTCCTTTTCTCCCTCTACCAAACTTTACCATTCAACCTGCCAGCCAGAACAGAGATTTAGGGCACTGAATCAACCCCCTCTCTCTCTCTCTCTCTCTTTCTTTCTGTCTTTCTCTAACCCCTCCTCTTTCCCACCGTACCATGAATGTGTGGAGCTTCTGTTCAGAGTTCATTAGCATCAGGCCACTTCAGAGGGCTGAGGAAACTGGATACTAATATATGTGTGTGTTTGTGTGCACGTGCATATGATCAGGAGTGAAATGGAGTGAGTGAGCCAACTGTGTATTGTGTAATTAAACTTGGACCAAGACCTTCAATATGCTGTTATGTCCTGACACATTTAATTAATAAAATATGTTGAGTGATAGTTTGGAGAAGCATCTACTATTCTAAGTAAAGTTCATGTCCATATTTAGTGTCTGATACACATATCACATATTGTGTAACTAACATATTGAGTAACTAAGTGGAATTACTCAAGTACTATGCTTAAGGACACATTTTGACATGCTTGCTTTACTTGAGTATCTAAATTTCAATTTACACTTCATCAACACTTAATTTCAGAGGGAAACACTGCACACTTTACTTCATTACATATATTTGACAGCTGTGGTTACTTTACAGATTAGGCTTTTAAAATACAAAACATGTGACCAAATAATAAAATATGCGAAAATATAAGAAAGTAGGTATTAGAAGTAGTTTACACTAGTTTACACTAACTTCAACTCAACTTCTAAAACTGCAAAATGCAACTTACATATTAATACATCAAGTAATAATCAAGTTATATAACTTTATAATTCTATACAATGGTAGTAACACTCTAAGGACATTTTGCTGATAATACTCAAGTGACATTTTCAAAACAGGACAGGTATTGACTGACTGGTACTTACTAGTAATGGAAATGTTTATATTGCAGTATTGTGACCTTCGTAAAGTTCAGAATACTTCGTCCACCACAGTCAGTCAGGGGTGATACAATTGATATCATGAATAATGATGATATTATATATATATTTTTATGATTTATAAAGTGAAAATAATTTCTTAAGACTCTGTAGGAACAAGAGTAAGAATTTAGTTTAGCGATGCAGTGCGGTTCTGTTAAGCTGTACATAGGCATACTGGTACTTTGAGCTAAATGCTACTAGCTAAAACATCAGCACACTAACTTTTGCTCACAGCTATAATGATGATATATTTAACAGGTATAATGTTTAACATGTCCACTATCTTAGTTGAACATGTTAGCATGCTAACATTTGCTAATTAAGACAAAGTTTTAGAAGAACTAATTTCTTTGTGTCCCATGCTGTATTTCAGAGGCTTTGACAAATATAGTATTTGCATCACACTTAGGGAATCTTGCTTCAGTCCAGCCTTTGTACAAATGATCATGAACAGTCATTTTTGGGCTCAGTTGTGAATATTTCATGCAGGTCCTTTTTGTCCAGGTGTTCCTGTGCTGTATCTTGTCAGGCAGATGTGTCCCTCAGGGAGGTGAGCTGGGGTAAAGACTCATGTTTTTCTGATGACTATGACGCCCAAATACAACATAAATACATCAACATTATCCTTTGGATGTGTCTCCCCCAGGCTCACTCAGCAGCTCATCTCCCTCTCCGGCTTTCTCTCTGTCTTGTGCTTGTTTTCTCCATCTGCTCTTAGTTTGTCTTTCTTTCTCTCCCTGTTTTTTTTCAATTGTATTGTATCAACTGTGCTTAAAATTGAGGATGAAAGTCAGCGCTTGGCACAGTACTACAGTGTCAATAGATGAAAAAAGAGAAGGAGAAAAGAGAAGAGGACAAGAAGGATAGGAAAAGGAGGAAGATGGTGCATTACCTCCTCATATTCTTAAATATTGTGATGATCAGTGTAGTGGATTTGGCTAATGTATGGCCGCATCAAGTCTGATCAGTCCTAAATCTGATCGTGACCTCACATACCCTCATCAGTAAATCTCTCTTCCTGTGATTCCCATCTGCACACAAACATGGATTTATTAGCCTCATGAAAATTCTTCTTGTGTATGTGTGTGTATTTAAAAGTACATGTGCTTGAATAAAAAGTGTGTCTGTGTGTGAGCATATGCATTCAGTGTGAAAAGCTTGATGAATCCTGGAATCTGATTTTCTCACAACATTGAGCCAAAGCAATCAGGCCCCTGGCAGAACGTTAAAATAAAGCTCCTTAAGAGAGGAGAAAACAGGCAAACGGAGCAAAGAAAATCGGTTCAGCATCCCCCCAGCCTCTGGCAGCAAAGGGCACCTTTTTAACCTGAAAACAATTACTCTATTACTGAGCTTCCCAAACCACAGGCTCAAACATATTCCCCCTGGGTTCAGCTGTTCTGAGTGTGTGTTGTTTTGATTTAGCGCACACACTTACCTCTCCTCCCGCGCAAGCCTGGCCTCTTCCATTTTATCCACATAGTCGCGGCTGAGAGAGACACACAAACAGAGAATTTTAAAGCATAATAATCATTCCCTACCCTCGTATGGTCTTCTGTAGGCCTGCCAGTGTACATACAACGCGTTTGCAAGTCATGCACACAAGCAGTTAAGATACTGGTGTGGCCCATATGTCATATGTTTCTTTCAGACTCTTAACCTTAGTCTTTTTAAAATATATCAAAACTGATATTTTAATTTATACTTTTGCATTTAATTTACACACTCATTCTTCTGGAATCATTTTTTATACATTCATTTTCATGCTTATTCATTCCTTGATACATATTAATTATTGTTTGAGTTCTCTTTAATCTCTGATATCATCTGTATTATTATTAATTCTATAGTAATCTATTACATCTGTAACAGTTTTTATATTCTACTCTTTGTATTTTCTCTCTATATAGTTGCTTTGTATTTTACAGCTGCCACAAACCTGGAAGGAAAACTTTGACATTTTGGGAAATACACTTTATTGATTTCTTGCTGAGAGTTAAATGAGATGATTAATACCGCTCGTATTTGCTACATCCAGCAGCCAGTTAGCTTAGTTTAGCATAAAGATGGGAAGAAACGGCCAGCAAATTAAAGGTTAATCAGCCTACCAACACCACTAAAGCTCACTAATTAACATACCTTGTTTGTTAAGCTTACTAATTAACATACCTTGTTTGTTTAAACTGTACAAAAAGTAAAGTGTAAAAAATAACAAGCTGGGGTTGTATGTATGGTTATTTACAGGGCTATATCTTGGAGTCTCCTTTAGTTGCCTAATTAGGGTTATTTAAAGAACAAAGCCAGCAACGCTGTACCTGTGCTTGTTCCGCTCCTCTCTCTCTATCCTCTGCAGTCTCTCCTCTCTCTCCACACGGCGGCGCTCTCGCTCAGCTGCCAGAGATTCCTGGTGTTGTCTGTAGGAGGATGACAGAAGACCCCCCAGAGCAGGCCTAAAGGAGAAAGCAAGAAAAGAAATTAAAAGTTTGGTCACACAACTGCACAGTCGGTGTAATTCTGTAATCCTCAAGCACCAGTCAGTGTTTGTAAAACACTGCACTTCAGCACAGTTATAAAAAAAAGACATTTCTGTACATCCTTATTAGTTATTAAGTATCTTGCCACATCACTGTTTGCTCATCTGCTTGTTTCTGCTGCACAATTTTGTGATTAAATATAACAACATAAAAGATGAATCTGTTGATGGACTCAACATCTGCTCCCCGCATGTGCACAGTGTCTGTATATGTACATATGTATGTAACACACCATAAATGATGTTTTGATGTCTGTATTCTCCATGGAGGAAATAGGAGCAGCTGGCACCAGGAGACTGAGATCACTTTCACGTCACTATGTCATCACCTTTACTGCATTATGGGGCTGACACAGTCTACTTTTATTACACATGTAGTGTGTGAATTTCTTTTGTGCAAACACACATGAATATATACTTGTATGTGAGCACGTTGTCAGTGCAGGAGTGTGTATTTTAGGGATGTTTTTGTGAATGTGTGCAGGCACATGTTGTTGCAGAGTCCTCTCACCTGGAGCTGGTGGGTGTACTCGGACTGCTGAGAGAGGAATAGGACGTGAAACCTCCATTCCTAAGAAAGACACGGGGTGAGAAAATACGTGACAGTGAGAGACCTCTACAGCTGTGCAGTTACCCGACACCATACCGACTAACTGGTCAGTGAGAAACTTGTGGCAAGAAACGAATGTGACATCTTGTTACATAACAGGAATGCTGTTGGTTCAACACAGGAGTGACCCTAGTTAGTGACTGCTGTGGTGTTTATTTACGTATGTTTCTGGGAAATTCCAGGCAAGGTGTCTCTCCTCCCTCACAGTCAACTACAAAAATATATTTGCCTTAACAACTTGTTTAGCCAGGGTTAGCAGGCAACAACTTTCTTTTTTAAGCTGCTGGTATGACATTTAATACAAACGAATGTATCGCAAAGGTGTCGTGAAAGCAAAAGCGTGTGTATTTATTTTAAGCACACTGGCACCTTATTCCAGTGAAGGGGAACACATGGAGCTTATCTTCTGTTTGAAAATGCACGATTATTCATGAGCAGAGCTTTAAATTGCAGCATCTGAATGTAGGATTATGATAAGAAGCTACTTATTGTAAGGGTGAAAAATTAAAGGTGACACACTAATATAAAATGTTGTGGACGACCACAAGCGACCACAGCTTCAATGGCAAAGACTCTACAAGAGCCTTAAACTCTGCTGGAGGTTTGAACATGAAACATAAAGATACAATACACTTGCAATGACGGTGAATGGAGAAAGTAAGAATGAGACAATGTAATGGTCTATAAAAATAATCGTGCTAATAAGCAAGAAGAGACAATACAGATATAGAGGTAAAGAATTCAAACAGACATCTGGTGCTGTTCTTGAAAACAGTGAAAATGCAGTGGTGCTGGGAAACAAAGTGGAAACAAGTGCGGAGGACTATCGACGCAGTGGCAGAACTAAGAAAAAAAAGATATGAAGGTGATAATAAGCGACAGACTGAAGGTGAGAAGTCGTGCAGTCAAAGAAGTGAAAAGAAGTGGTGAAAAGAGGAGGTGTTGATTAACAAAAGTGGTGCAAAGAGATCCAAGCTGGTGCCAGGGAAAAACAGCCAGAAACAGAAGTGAAAGCTGAAAAAGGAAAAGTGCAACGTCAAAGAGATGTGAGGAAAGTTTTTCCGGTGCTTCTCGTGGGAGACCGACTTCTGCAGTTCCTCTGACCTGGGAGAAGTTGTTTTGGGTGACTCCTCAGCTGGTTTGGCCAGAGCCGGGGGCGACGGCTCCTCATCGAGGTCGTAGGAGAAGAGGTGGAAGGGTGAATGGGGCAGGTAGGGCAGGCGGTCGGGGGAGGGACGAGAGGTGCCGCGCAATGGTGGGCTGACCTCTTTGGTAGCCGGGACGGTGACAGTTGACCTCTTCCTAGCCAGAAGGGTGGCCAGAAGCGAGGGCTGTGCTGGGGGGCTGAGAGGAGAGGAGATGGGAGGAGAGCAAATGGGAGTAGAAGGGGAGTGGATGGTGGATGCTGGAGGTGGGTCAGTCCGATTCCTCTGCTCATCCTCTTTGATGTTCTCCTTCCGGGAAGTGATGGTGATGGACTGGAGGGTTGTTCTATGAACAATGGATGGAAGATGTCGAGCCGGGCTAGGAACAGAGGAATGGATTGAGAGGAATAAATAACAACAGCATGAAAGAAAGTACTGCACTGATCCCATATAGACTATATACAACTGAAAACAGTGACATAAGTGAGACTTTTAAAAGCTTTGTGGCTTCACATTTCGACCCCGTGGATATATAAGAAGACCACAGAACATGATTTCATTTCCATGTTACCACCATGTCCTAAAATACCTGGGGGTGGTCTGATTAGACACTGTATCAGCCCCCTCCTGCTCATCTGAATCAGACTCAGTCACTGGAGTCTCCTCTTCCTCCTCCTTCTCCTTCTCTACTCCATCCTCACACTCCTCCTCTCTGTGGAGGCATGGGGAGGATGGATGAATGGATGGTTGAGTGGAAAATGTAAAGGAAGGATTGAGGGAGAGATGATACGAGACATAAGAATGACATGCAACTAGAAATCTCCACGCTTTGGAAGAAATAGAGAGATGGATCAAAGGAAAGGGAGAGATGGAGAGGTAGATGAGATTGACATGTGGAAATAATGTTCACAGCTGCGCTACAAAACCACACAAACATTTATGACACTAAAAGACAACAAACAAGCACATGACATCTATCTGATGGAGATGGAGCGATACAAAAACAACAAATAGGAGAAAGGGTGGATGAATGTTTCTCATTATCACACTCCATGCCTCAAGTTAGCTCAATTTACATGCACAGGAAGATAAAATATAATGACAGGGAAGAGAAAAAGGAACACTAAGAGGAGAACATACCATGGCTGAACAACTGACTTCAGATCAGAACTGTTTTGTCTAGTGAAACTAGAAGAGCCTTGTTGCAGTTGAGTTGGCATGCGCTGCCAGGTGGTGTTCCACAAGACCAGAGCCATGTGTGTGTGACGAATGGGAATGCCAATAAAAGTTGTGTTTATTTTTTCCGTGTGCACATGCATAACATGAAGCAGGATGTAGGCTCTGACATAAAACAACTTTCACCCATCACGTCATTCAAAAAGCCATATGCAAACAAACTCTCACAGTTATGCACATTTTTAGATAAACGGGTGTCCTGCTATGCGCACATTAACACACACACCCAATTTTAGCATTAGCTGAAGCGTGGGACATAATCTGCTTTGGCTTCATTACCCACTGCCAGAGGAAGAAGAGACATGTAATAGAAGTGAAAGGGCAACAAGGGATGATTTACCTGCAAGTAAACAGCTACAGATGGCTCCAAATTCCCCTTTTGTGCATATACACACACAGCATTGAAGGAAGCCTGTGCTGGTTTAATAATGTGTACGCTTGTATTAGAATTACAAGCAAACCATGAAGGCTTGTGTGGCTGCTGAGAGCTGTTGTGTGGAGCACAAGTCTGCACCAGTGCTTCATTGCAGTACAAAAAAAACCCCACTCAGAGTGTTTTATGTCACATGAGACACATTAATAGCTGTTACAGCATGGAGGTGAGGAGCAGCAGTAGGAAAACATAGACAGAAGGCCACAGAGGTCAACAGCTGGCCATTTTTCTGAGTGACCTCTGAACTTACATGGATGGAAGGAAACCTGACAGTGCCCTGGAGCAGAAAGTGGTAGTTTATTACAGTCAGAACTTCTCTCTCTCACATGTGCTTCTCTAAAGGGGTGACTGAATATTTGCCACCACAATCAGTCCCCTTTTGTTCCTCTGCTTGACACTTTTAAAAATCAACTCTCTGATACTCCTGCATCTTCCCCTTCTCTCACCTCTCACTCATGTCCTCAGCTCTCTGTCCACTGAAAGGCTGGAAGCCGGCTCTCTGTGGGGACGCAGGGCTGCAGGGGGAGGCGTGACCAGATCGCCCGAGAGAGGCCCTGCGGCTCCGCCTCCTCTCCAGGCCACGCTTTTTGTCCCCGCCCCCAAGGCTGGCTCTTCGGCGGTCCCGGCGTCCCATTGGTGGAGGCTGGCTGTCATCATCACCGTCTTCATGCCGTAGGGTCATCTGGGGGAAAAAGTTGGTTGGGTGTGAAGTGGGAGTGGTGGCAGGTGCTTCCCTCAGAGAATTTTAGTATTAAGCTATTTTACTATAAATACTGTACAGAGACAAATCGCATCTGATTCACTGGACGTGAGCAGCACTTACTGACTGAAATGTAAAAGTTATCTATCATCTTATTAATATTTTCCTTGGAATCTTATGACTGAATACGTTTGTGTGTCTCACACCTCATAGATGTTAAGCTGCTCAACCAAGTCCAGATCAGTGCCTTTCCGCCCCAGGTGTCTTTGGGACACTGTCTCCATGCCCTGTTCCTCCAAACCGTCCACCATATCATAGAATGAATCCTGGTCTGGCAGTGCTGCAAGTGTCTGCAAAAAGAAAACAGATGAAGTTGTAACTGAGGTTTAAAATCTTTTGATGGCTAAATTTTTAAATATTGCAATATTATATATTCAGTCATTTCTTTTTGGTTGGGGTGGAAAGCCCCTTTAATGTGCCACTAAAAGACAAAAGAATTTAATATAAACACACGCATATAGAAACTATACCTTATTGATGAGGGTCATGGCATAGACCAGCAGCTCTGTGTCCACTCCATCCTTCTCATGTAAGATCTCCATAGCATTGGACCATGGCTTGCAGCCTGGGGATCAGTCCATGAACAGCCACGTATCAATTCACCAATTCAAACATGAGCTGCATTACTTACTATTCAACCAAACACACCTGTCTCTATACTGTTTATCAACCTCAACCAAGAAATTATATAAGCAAACATAATAATGGATGAGAACAAGTTCCACATCAGCTTGTGGCGTGTGACGTCTTCTGTACCTCTCTTGGTGTCCACAGAGGTGATGGCTTCTATCAGCAACGGGGCGTTGGACTCAGAGTACTCCACAAACACCAGCAACAGCTTCAGAGTCGTTTTCACTACCAGACGGAACTGGGGGGGAATCACAAGCAAAGTCAAACAAATGATTGATAAAGTTTTGGTCCTGTGGCCATAATGAAAATCTATAATTGGTACTTATGCCTGTGCATGCATCATGATATCAAGTCAACTCAACATTGTTTATTTATTTGTGTATGTACAACAAACGCTGCACTCAGTAGACCACACACACACACACACACACACACACACACACACACACACACACACACACACACATATATACACAAACACAAACACATACATGTATGACCATACCTTTGAGCCAACAAGAGTGTACAGCCACTGGATTGTCTCAGCGTGACCAATGACGCCGTTCATCCCGTCTACATACAGCATAATCTGCCCCAGGGCTGAGAGAGAGCCAGAGAGAGTGGGAGAAATAAAAGGTTAGAGAGGCAGAACAAATATAGAAAGATGATTCCACTCACTCTAAACAAACCAACAGTGTGCAGCACACTTCTCCAATAGCTATAAATAACAAGGAAAGTCATCAAGGACAAAAGGTTTCCTTTTTTATACTTTTGTTCTTTATGACAGACAAAAACACAAAATAGAGAAAATGGAAATTATTTATTAATGTTGCTGTCTTCAAGCTTCAGTGGTCATGGGTTTTATATGTTTGGACATATGCTTTCTCCCTCCTGCTGAGTATTTATTTATAACACACTATAACTGTGCAAAGGACCTTTGCACTTAGTATTTATATTTTCATAACCATGATCAGATTTGATGAAGTTTCGCTGGTCATGTGAGAGAAAACATGGTAGACTCAGCTTCACTGAATGCACAAGTCTAAAGGCAGATCTGTGGTCGCATTTCAGATTTAAAAAGTATGAAGACAGTGAAGAGCTGGACAAGAGCAAATCCATATGCAAGATGTGCACAAGGTAGCTGATACAAGAAGCTGTGTGTACCTGTCAGTACACTGTTTAGCTGGTGCACTAGAGTATGGTAGTAATGCACATTACTTAAGTACCTATTATTTCTTGAGATGTGTGTATAATCTTTTGGTCATGTTAAGTTAAAAAGTGCATTAATGTCACTGCATACATTACTACTGGGGGCCATTTGTACATTTCTGCTGCCACGCCAGAAAAAAAAAAAACATTAATCACATCATACCATGAAAAGTTTATTGTTATAACAATATGTTTTTCATGTTATCACAATATATTTTAATGTGATTACAACATACAACTTATCATGTTATAACAATATCATATTTATAGTATTCATATATTTGTAACGTTAAACATTTCACATTCTGACAAAATAACTTACCATAACATAAAACATTTCACATTATGACATGATGACATATATTGTTTTAAGTCATCATGTGAAATGTTTCACATTATAACATGATAATTTATATTGTTAAAAACGTGAAACATTTAACGTTACAATGTGATAACGTGATAACTTCAAATTTATGTCTGAATGAGGAAACAGTTTGTAGAGAATAAATTGAGGAACATGGCTAATTTACAGGATTTGTTGTTTGAAGTTCTACTTCATGTTTCTGTTGAGATATGGAGAAATTCTGTTGTTGTGACATAAACAATTCCTCGTTCCTACTGTAGTAAGGCAGACAACGAAACAAGCAGGAGAAATAACACTGGTGTCCGTCTGCAGCCAGCTGTGAGTCAGTGATCAGGGGCTGTCTACAGTGCAACACTGAAAACCAATAGCCTACTACAAAAATATTCAATTATTTAGTGTCACAAAAATCACTTCCTGTAGTGTCCTGTGGTTTCGTATAACAATCTGCTGGTGTTTTACGTGAAATTGGTACCACTTCACTTTATCTTAAAAACATTGAGAAAGTACATCTGCCGGGGAAAAGAAACAGAGCTCTCTTGAGCTGACCTTATGCCATCCTGATTAAGGAAATAAATAGTGATGATGATGATGATACTGGTGATGATGACAGAGGTGATGATGATAGCAGTCAATCAGGTTTAACTTGTATTCTTCGTTCTTTCTTATCTGCTGTTCAAACAGCAAAGTGTCTAATTCTCCTGAGAAAGTGTCTAATTCTCTGTTGCTCTGTTCGCTTTCATGAACCATATTCTAGGCCTATAGAGACTTTGTCATTATACTTTGTCTTCATCTTGGGTGTAAAATCTGCATAGATTTTCAATTTACTGTATAAATCAGTTTTTTTCTCAGGATTTTGCTATTTTTTGGTTTATAGTAAGAATCAACTGTTATTATGCCAATATTATAAATTATTATGTTAGTATTTGTGTTTCATTTCAGATTTGTAAGTGTGCATGTCTTTCTTCAACCTTGTCTCCTAGAAATTATGTCAAAACAATTACCCAAATGTAATAATTGCTCGCATTATATTAAAAATGTAATTCAGATAGAGTTGCAGTTCTTTCAAAACATGTTTGCTTTTGTAAATAAGTTGCATATAAAGATAATGTTATGATCAAAAATTATCGATCTATATGTAAAAATCACTTAAAGATCCTGAAACTTATTCTCTCTATCAGCTTCCTACTATGAGTCATAGGACTGTACATGAATACAAACTTTTCTGTGAAAGTTACAACAATTAGACAGGGCTGATGGAAAAAGGTCATGAAATATATTTGTGCATATATATATGATATGCATATAAATAAAGACTTGTAAATTCTCTTCCTCTCAGTGTTTTATTGCTTCATCAGAAGTTTTGAACCTGACCACAGATGTTTCCTGTGCAACTCTTTGGCTCCATATACCTACATAAAACAAAAACTACCATAGTCCTTGTCATACAAATGGTGTAAAATGTAATCATGTCTGTACAAAGAGTTATGGTTTAAAATATTGATTGAGATGGTCCATTTTAATTCCCTATGTTAACATCAAGCAGGAAGTAGAAATGTTAAGGAAACACTCATCTTTTCAAGCCTCTGTGGTGTTTATTAAACTGTATTATCTATTACAGAGAGATGTGTAGTATCAGTTTGATCGGTAAAGTAGTTGAGATATAGTTTCCTCCTGAACGAACGAACTTTGAAGCAGTCTCAGTCTCAGCTTCTCTCCCTCCTTGATTTCCAGCTTCCTGTTGTTGATTATAAACCAACTTAATACCAGGAAATACTCTCACGTGTATGTTCATTTACATTTTCCACTTTAAAGTCAGTAAAGCAACATTCGTAAGGTGATTCAAAAAGAGAAGACTGTAAGAGAGGTTTAGTTGTAGCTATTATAGGTGGTTATATGTCAAAGTGGCACAGCAAAGTAGATTATTTTAGATGATTCAAAATGGAAGTGAAAGTGAAACTTTCTGGCACACTGAATACAGTTCCTGTAAAGAGAGAGAGGGCTCTGCTCACATAGACGGTGAACAAGATAAGAGAGAGCAGCGTTGATTCTGTCCTCCTCAACCATGTGTTTGGACTCAAATTTGAAAATTGAAGTTATATCTTCAGTTCTTGGACAAATCCTTCAACCCTATGACAAGAAGAGATGTGGGAGAGCAGATATTTTGTCTGTTGATGACTTTTACCTCAACACCATCATTGGGAAAAGGAAAAGTTATGTAAAGGAACTTTTCATCGATGAGGAAGAATTTTTTGACCCACAGTTTGACTGTGACTTCACTGATTTCTCTGACTCGGCCGAGTGCAGGAGAGGTGATGAGCCTTATGAGCGCCCAAAAGGCTGGTACCGCATGGCCTTAAAAGTCAGAGGTAAATATCCAGATGGAGACACCTGGCTGGGCACCAATGGATGGAGGAGTTACTCTGTACCTGGAGAATGGCCTGTTTCTTATCATGGAACAAGTTTAGCTGGAGCCAAAGGCATCATCAGGAGTCACTACAAAGCAGGAGACGGAGATGTTTATGGTAGAGGAATCTACTCAACACCAGATATACATGTTGCTGAGAGGGAGGAGTACGCCAAGACCTTCACATCAAAGACAACGGGTAAAAATTACAAAGTGATTCTGCAAAATCGCATCAATCCTGAAAAGAGAAAGATTTGCCAGAGATCAGACTATTGGCTCATTCCTGTTCATAAAAGAGCTTCTGCCAAGGAAGAGAAACAGATAGTGGAGAGCTCTATTCGACCTTATGGCATCCTGATTAAGGAACTAAATGATGATGATGATGATGATGATGATACTGGTGATGAAGACAAAGGTGATGATGACAGCGGTGATGAGGACAGTGGTGATGATGATACCTGTGATGATGACAACAGTGATGATGACAGAGGTGATGATGACAGAGGTGATGATGACAGCGGTGATGATGACAACAGTGATGATGACAGAGGTGATGATGACAGAGGTGATGATGACAGCGGTGATGATGACAACAGTGATGATGACAGAGGTGATGATGACAACAGTGATGATGACAGTGATGATGACAACAGTGATGATGATACAGGTGATGAGGACAACAGTGATGATGACAGAGGTGATGATGACAGAGGTGATGATGATACAGGTGATGATGACAACAGTGATGATGACAGAGGCAATGATGACAGTGCTGATGATGACGGCGCTGATGATGACAGCAGTGATGATGACAACAGTGATGATGACAGTGGTGATGATGACAGAGATGATGATGACAACAGTGATGATGACAGAGGCAATGATGACGGCGCTGATGATGACAGCAGTGATGATGACAGCAGTGATGATGACAGCAGTGATGATGACAACAGTGATGATGATACAGGTGATGATGACAACAGTGATGATGACAGTGGTGATGATGACAGCAGTAATGATCATGCTAGTTGTGATGACAGTTGTGATGATGACTGAGGTGATGATGACTGAGGTGATGATGCCGGTGACGATGACAGCGGTGATGATGATACTGGGAACTGGGTCATTGACTTGTGAGATACGTTCATTATGAAAATCAGAAAACATAATTTGACTGGTATTACATCTCCATATTTCATTTTTGCTTTTGCCAATTTGTTGCATGTAAACATTCATTTCTAGGACCCAGGGTTATGATCAAGAATGATGGAGTTAACATAGAAATCATTTAAAGGCCCTGAAAACCTATTTCTTCAATCAGCTTCTTATTATGACTAATAGGACTGTAGATGAGCACAATTTTTTCTGTATAAGTTAGAACAGTTTGACAGGGCTGATGAAAAAGGTTATGAAACATGTTTATTAATTGTTCATTTGTTACTGTATATAAATAAAGAGTTGTACATTTCCTCCTCTCAGTGTTTTATTGGTGCTGGGGTGTTTCCTACAGAAACTCCTCATCAGAAGTTTTGAACCTGACCACAGAGGTTTCCTGTGCAACACAACTTTACCATTGTCCTTGTGATACAAATGGTTTGGTAACATTTGAAGAGAAGAAAATGGAGACGTGTCTGTACAGAGATCTGTACTCATGATTTAGAATACCAATTGAGATGGCACATTTTGCTTCCCTATGTCAGACAAAAGATCAAAATCAAGCAGAAAATAGAAAGGATAAATAAATACTTCTCCATGGTGTTAATATGTTTTATCTATCACAGAAAGAGACGTGCTATCAATTATATAGGTAGAGATAAGGTTTCCCTCACTGAAAAAGTAGTCTCAGTTTTAGCTTCTCTCCCTCCTTGATTTACAGATCCCAGTTGTTGACTGTAAGCCAACCTTATGTGATATAACAATCACATAACACTAAGAAATGCTCTTACATGCATGTTCATTTGCATTTTAAACTTTATAGTCAGTAAAGCTACATTTGTGATGGTCACTTAAAGAGGTTCTGTTGTTGTAGTCATCTGTTACTGTGTGTCAGTTTGCAGGACAGATTTTTTGAGGTTCAAACTGTGAGTCAAAAAAGAAAGTAAACCAGAATTACCACCTCGCCAAGTTGCAGGAAATATGGTCACAATCTCCTCTTCCTGAGTTACAATGTTGAATAATGGCCAGAGGTTTAGATATTTGTGTTAAACTGTGTCATTTGAATTGAGTGAGTTATGGCCAAAAATGTATTTTGTGAAGTCACTGTGACTTTTGACCGCTAAAATCTAATCATTTCATTCTTTAGCCAGGAACAACCCAAAACATACCGACTCCGCCCCTAGCTGTGGGTGGCACGCAGGCATAAAAAAGAAGAAGCAGTATCTTATGACATCACATAATCTAATGAATAAACATTTCTTAGGTGAACTCAGCTTACACACTGTGAAGACTTTCCCTGTTCCTTCTTTAATTATGTATTTAGAATCATATTTGAGTAGTGAGGTTATATCAAACTCTACAACTTAATGACAACCCACATGGGTTGATGTTTTGTCTGTTGATGACTCTTTTTTGACCCAAAACATGACTGAAACTTCACTGATCTCTCTGAGTGCAGGAGAGGTGATGAGCTTTATGAGCATCCTAAAGGGTGGTACCACATGGCCTCGAAGGTCCGAGGTAAATATTTGGATGGAGACACCGAAGGATTGAGGAGTCACTCTGTACCTGTTTCTTATCATGGAACAAGTTAGGCTGGAGCCAGAGGCATCATCAGGAGTCACTACAGCGCAGGAAATAGACATGCATTTGGAAGAAGAATCTACTCCACACCAGATACACTGTTGCTGAGGAAGAGGAGTAGGCCTTCACCTCAAAGATTTCAGTTAAACGTTATGAAGTGAGGCCACAAAATCGCAACAATCCTAAAAACAGAATATTTAACTCTTTTGTGTTACTTAAGGAACATCTGACAAGGAGGAGACATAGATAATGGAGAGTTCTATTTGATCTTATTGTATTTTAAATATCCCAGAGCTGTTTTCTCTGTCACTATATAGGCTTTCAAAAACATTAAGCTGACTTTATCCATGCTTATATCTTTGGTTTTTTACAATAATCACAATCTAATTACTTCTTGTGTGATTCTTTCCTCAGATTTGTAGAATACCAGCTACATCTACACACTTACATTTCAACAAATTAACACACGTGTGAAAACTTGTGTCATATCCTGACACAATCAGTCATCCCAGCTCAGTTCTTACACCTGACAAACATGCTTGTGAAGCATTCACATACTTTATTGTATAAATAAAGAATTGTAAATGCCGTTCGCTACAGTGTGTTTTTACTGGTGGGGGGCTGTTAGCGGGGCTGGTAAGCTTCAGTGAGAGGGCCACAGATCCTCTGTCAGCTACGCTAACCACTCAGAACTGCCTCAGTAAGATTTATCACATGGCTGCAAATAGCTAGTCATTAGACAATTAACAGCAAAAAAAACTAATGAAATGATTATCTGTGACACATATTTGAAGTGGGGAAATTATGGAAAAGACTGGAAAGGAATGCCTTCATGTGCATGTTTAAATGTGAAAAAAAGAAAGCAAGGATCTCTCTGGGGAACTCTAAGTGTATTTACTGCTGATGGAAATTATGAAAAGCATGTGTGTAGCACCAGGTGGAGAAATAAGTGAAGTACTGGAGCTAAAGGCTCAACATATGACAGCATGACATCAGCTCAAAAATGCCTAAAGTGTTGTGGTGTATAATCATCAAAGTTATTGTTATTTTTCATTCATTATTTCTGCACTTTTAATCAGACTCTTGTTCTGTTTCAATGTGTGGTTGCTCAAAACACTAAATGCAGTTCACTTTGAAATGCAGATCACAGGACAGAAGACGGAGACAGAGGAGTAAGTTGGACAGAAACAGGAAGGATAGATGCATTATTCATCTGTAATGATGATGATAACCCTGATTACCATGTTTAACAAACAGTTAAGATAGGATCTGCAAGATTGGAAGATTTTTCTATTTATCTATTCATATGTATATTTCTTGTATGTCTAATAAAGATCTCAACGTTATTATCACAATGTTTATTTTGCTTAAGTCCTATTATCAAAAATGTTTATTTATTGGTCCAAGTGTTAATAGTGGTAGTAGTTGAATTAATTATGCTTATGGTTAACTCACACACAAAATCAAATTCTATTCCATCTATGCAAACATTTAATAATGTTTAATGATAAATCTGCTGTCTTTTTGTTCAGCTTTCTGAACTGCTGATTATTATATACATGTATTTTTTGCTTTTCTTTATTTTACCTTTTTCCATTAACAACACCCAAAAAACATTGTGTAGTAATGTCAGGTTTTATATTTGCAATAATGTGTCTGATTATGGTCATCAGAGAGAGAAAGAGAGGCTGTACCTCTTAATATGTAGTTCTGGTAGTTCTGGTCAGCTTCTGCTCCCACCTTGATGAGACATGTCAGACCTTCTGCCATCACAAATTCATGGACCAGATCTTTGTCATCCTGAAGCAGAGAAGTCAATAATAATAATGAATGGATTAAAAAGTGAACATAATATACTCTAGGTATATACAACAGTATCCCACTCCTCCTAAAACTCATTAAAAGTAAATTCTCCTTTCTTACCACATGGTGGCAGTAATGTGCAGAATTAGGATTTAAGTTGACTGAACACCCCCCCCCTCAACTTCAGGCCAGCTGATACACACACTCCAAACATCAACAACTTTCACAATGTGCTGCTTTTTACAGAACATCTCTTATAACAAAAACAAATCTAAAAGGGTGATGAAAACACTTGTCTGACCAGGCAGAAAGGACTCCTGCACTAATGCTGCCTTCAGGTGCACTGTCTAAACTCCAAGCTCACACATCTCATGTGTGGCTTTTTGCTCATTCAAGACCTTTTACTGGACAGTAAAATGGACCTGGGAAAAAACCATTTCATTGGTACAGTAGCTGTTTTGTGAATGTGAAAATTGTAATTTTGACAACGGCACATGGACACTGCTGTAGTGAAAACAGTTTTAAAGTTCTCACAACACTGTTTTATTTGGTGAACCGTGTGTTATTATATTTGAGTTTTTTGTGTGTGTGTGCTCCATAAAAAGCCCTCTGTGTTTGAAGTGGCTGACTCCTCTCATCTTAAAATAAAGATTCACACACAAATGCAACCACCCCCCTCTCGGCACACACACACACATAGACACAAACACACACACAGACCTACACGTAATAACACAGATACACACACAGGGAGAGAAATGCCACGTTGATGGAGATCCTTGTCTGTCATCAAGGGAGCACACAGTGGCCACAATAACCAACTGTATTCTGCAACAACAAACTGACTGTAATTGCATATGAAATATGAGTGTGTGTGTGTGTGTGTGTGTGTGTGTGTGTGTGTTGGTGTGTGTGTGTGTGTGTGTGTGTGTGTGTGTGTGTGTGTGTGTGTGTGTGTTACCTGAAAAATTTGCTTTAGAGAGAACAGTGCCCTTCTTAGGTCACGTCCATTGGAGTTATAAAGTCTTTCTGTAGAGACAAAGACAGAAGTGGTTATTCGTCTATAATTCAACAAACAGCAACAAGACATTTTATAGTAACAGAGACAAGTATGAAAAGTAATAAAATGTGTTTCCACCTGATGCTAGACTATCTTAGCACATAATTTTATACAGAAGTTGCACGGTTGTCTGAGATGCAAGAGGCGCGCTGAAAGTAGATGGAACTGATCAAACCACTGGGCTCTGATCACCTGAGGCAGCCACTTCATCACACACTTTCACTGTGTCCTCACTTACAGAGCAACACGTGCATGGTCTCTCTCACATGCACACATACACAAACCCACACACACACACACGTTGCAGTAGTGATTAGAGCTGTATTGGAATGTTAATGAGGTGCTGGCCGGGCTTCAACAGTGAGGTATTCAGGTCACGACACGGAAAGCACTCAGAACCAACAGCTCCTATACCATCACACTGACATGTAGACTAATTATTTCTATCCATGAACACAAAGACATGATTAATATACTCCTGTAATATTCCTACAGTACCTTAAAATGTTTATTGTGACCATCTGGTACAGTATTATGTCCTACACTGTAGTAGCACGGCAATAATCCTTTTTAAGTGTGTTTCTCTCATATTTTCAATCATATTCTACAGTATGTCCTCCTATATACTCATACTGTAACTTCCTCTTTCATCTGCCTCTTAAGGTGTGTGTTTATGTATGTACAATAGTTGACAAAATGTAATAAATAATAGTATTATGAAGCCTGTTAAATTATGTTTTTGTGTAGATGGTACAACAGAGATGGTAATTAAACTCTGAGGATGGCATTTGTGTTGTACTAGATTTTAATCAGCCCTTTTCTTTTCTTTTTGTCAACAAACAAATGTTAGTATCTGCATATTATACAGTGATGTATTTGCATGTACAGACCTATATAATGATGGAACAACAGATACAATTTTCCTAAGTGCTCTGCGGTAAGCTTAATGTCTGTTTAGTTGGGAGTCCATATTGTCCATTTGTGGATATGAACAGTTGTGCATTCAGCTGTGTGTCAGCAGGGGGTTTGGGAACCTGTGTGTGTAAATCCCGTGTTTGCATGTTGCCGATAAATCCTTCAGTCCATCAGCAGGGAGACGGCTGCTTAAAAGAGCAGAGAGGTAAGGGCAGGGCAGGACAGCAAACACACCCCCTGATGTGCGCCCAGACATGGGCTAGCCTGGCTATGGAGCCGGCCAGTATATCCTGCTGTCTTGAGCTCAGTGGTAACCGTCACTAACCCAAAGCCAGGGTCAAAATCATTATCATTCCGCACACAGACGAAGAATTACAGGCCTGTCTGTCTCTCCATCTACAAGAACCTCTCTGTGAGATCAGCAGCGCATTCATAAAATACATCCGTGATAGTTTACAATTCAGATAATCAAATCATCCAGAGCCATCAAATCATCCAAATTATCAGCGCTAATGACAGAACAAAAAGTGTGGGAAAAAGTGACTTCAAACTCCCCAAAAAAGCAAAATATATAATGTGAGGAAAGGAAATGAAAGGAAAGGAAAGGAAAGGAAAGGAATGGAAAGGAATGGAATGGAATGGAATGGGTCTGAGGGAAGAAGGCCAATTGTTTTTGGGTAATAAAGGCAGAGGGGACATTTGAGATTTTTTAATTTTGCTTTTTTAAATGTTTCTGAGCCAGTCCAGCAATGTTTTCATCAAACCCAAGTCACTTCACATTTACTGTCACACTAAACACCCATCATTTGTATTTCTTCATATCTATTTGACAGAGATCATTTGGGCATAACCACTGCCAGGGAATAGAAAAAGGCCATATTTCACAAGATCAACCTTCAAAACAAAAGGACAAGTCCATTTCAATAAGCGATCACTGCAACTGATGATTAGCCACACTCATGTATGTGATGCTTCATTTGGTTTAAGGTTATTTTTCTTGAACTCAGGACAGCACGCCGTGCCAGCAGGTGCCATGACCTGCATCTCATTTGACAAATGACAACAGGCTCCTAACTGTGGAGTCTGATAGCGCTTCTCTTCAAATCGCCCGTTTGGACTGATTTCCTTGTTTTTGTTCCTCTAGGTTTCCCTGGAAATCAAGTGGCCACTTAATGAGGCAGGGAACACTCCGTCTGGTCCTTGAGTGTCAATGGTTCACTCAGACGATCAGGCCATGAGTGGGTCTGTCAGGGTAACCTTTACCAAAACGTCTGCTTCGCATCAGGAGCATGTCAGCAGCAGCGATAAGCCTTGACCTTGGCTGGATTCATTCTGGTGAACTACTGGTTTCATGTAAGAAGGCTCTCATTGTTGCACTTACTGTGAAATCATTTCAAACTAATTTGAGATCAGTGTGGTTTACTGAGCATTGGACTCAAAATTAAATTATCTAGGAACTGTGTGGTTGCGTAGGAGCCATTAAGGACCCTGGTGCCATGCAGGCTAATGTTGGTGTTACTGTAAGTTGTTCAAGGCAGTAATGTTGGGGGTCTTTGTTGTTCCACCTTTATGCCCGTAGCAGAGGTAGTCGCAGAGCTGAAACAATGTCTGTGTAAAAGGGAGAGCTGGGACAGGACGACAACACTGTTGTGTTACATGTAACACCTCTGATTCTATCTCTCTGATGCTATCTGAAATCACAGGGGCGGCTTTATGTCGACTTTGTTTTATTCAGTGTAAACAAGCAAAGGCGGCATGATGAGGGGTCTCCTTAGCAGCAACATAACAGGATCTCTGTTTAAAGGGGGCTACTGAGTCATTGTCTTAACTAGAGCAGTGACCCATAAGCGGCCTCTCCCATATATGTAACATGTGTATATGATATCTAAAAAGAAAATGCATTCACAGATTTACTTTATCTTTAACTTTGATTTTCTTGATGGTTAAACAGTGAGAGAAGCCATCACTTGTTTTTTCACTGTTATTTTAAGTATTAAATTTTTGAGATGTTTTTTGAAGTGCACAGTTGAACCAACAGCCTCACAGACCTGCCAACATCAACATTGTCATGGCAATACACTGTGATCACCTTATCGTTGCTAATAGAGTCTTGTCAAAATAATTACCCTTCTGCTCCAGCATAAACAGAGTCTGACATGCTAAATAATCAATCGGCCATTTTCCCATTGGCACAAAGGTCTCCAGCTGTCCTAACGCTGCATGTCTAGAATGACGGTGCAATCAAGCTGGAAATAATTCAAACAAATCACTCTCACCTTCAACCTCTGGGACAAAGCTTGGCCTAACAAAACTGTTTCAGTGCCTGCATCTCTCTAGAGGGAAACTGACATAACAGAAAAACACAAACCAGGAAGATAACGCATGTTGATTAGATGTCATCCACTTGTCTAAGTGACATAGCAGGAGACATGGGACTGAGTGAAGAGGAAGGAGAGGAAAAGATCAAAAGGATGGCCTTTGAAGCAAGGTTTTGTCTGTCCACGTGTCTTTTACTGGTCATTCTCCTTTTTTCCTGGCGCTACGGTTTATTATTGTCACAAGAAAAGCTGAAACTCTCACTGGGATGTGTCATTGTGGCTTGTGTGTGTCCGTGTGCTTGTATTAGAGTGTGTATGTGTGTGACCGTGTGCATGCACCCATGTGTAACCCAGTGCCTGTGTTTGCTGAGTGCAGACAGACAGATGAAGGAAAGACAGAAAGGCACATTTCATTTATAGGTTCGCTCCGAGTTTTACTGTTTTGTTTTGGAGGACTCACAGTTCTTGTCCACACTGCTTCGCCATGACCTCACATGCACTGCAATGTGTCAGCCTTAACGAGTCATTTAGCCTCATATTCCATCTTAAAATCTTAATTTTCTTAAAGCAAGGGGAAAAATCAGCCAGGAGAAAGAATTATTTCCACTTGTTTCTGATGTAGTCACCTCTGTTTACAACATTTTGCTTTAATTTAATATGACTGAAACAAAACTATTGGTTCCAAACTACACACAAAGCCCATAAACTCTCTCAGATGTAAGCTTATTTCACACTCTCAAAGGGTTTATGACATCCTCTACACCACAAGTGAGGACAGAATCACCATCTATTGTGTATAATCCACAGTTCTGTTCGTTTATTGTTTATTAATATTTAAAATCTAATTCTCAATAATGGGTTATGACAACTTTATAAATGAACTAACCTATGCATTTAGGGTAGGTCTCCTCAGCCAGCCAGCTCAGCAGATGTTTCTTAAAGGTGACCTAGTTTCCTAGTTTCAGACTATAGCACAAAAATGCCATGGAAGAACCTGTATGTGCATTAGAGCATGTGTGTGTGTGGGAGTGTCCTCTGCGGTGAAACAGGGATTCCCCCAGTGCCAAGGCTGTCTGCTAAGTCGTTCAGGAGTGGTCAGATCCCTCCTTCTCCTCCTGCCATAATGAGATTAGTGCTGTGACCCTTCAGCTTTGACTAATCCCTTAACATTTACTGCATCATCTACACATCTCCAAACAGAGAAACACACGGGCCAGCTCAGGCTACACTAGGCCTAATCCACAGCAATTATACTCGGAACCACACTGTATTGTGTTGCACTACTAAGTCCCAAGTTGAGTGTGGTCTAATTCTGCTTAGCTGGCCTTTACAATGGGCAGCAATAATCCACCACCACTACTATGATGCTTAATCCTCAGACAGCCAGCTCAGCAGATGTTTCTTAAAGGCGACCTAGTTAAAGAAACATTGGTGTGAAGATGAGAATCAGAAATCTTTCCATCTAGCATTCTCCAGATGAGCATCTCAATAAATCATTTAGGCATTATCAGTCTCTATTGGTAACTCTCCTGTGGCCTTAAAGGGCCTATAATCAATATTTTTATCACAAGACTACTTATACGTGAATTCACAGAAGATTATCACTCAACTCTGCAGTTCCTCTCAGCTTTACAGAGCCTCTAGCCTCTTTCAGCTCATTGTAATGATATTATACTTATTGAGAACATGAACATGATTTGATCTACTACTCTTCTGGAGCAGCTGGTTTTAGCTGCTGGAAAACATTGCTATGGCTGACTCAAAATCTAGCAAGCTCCTAATTTCTGCATTAGCTGAGACATCGTACACAGGAAGATGTACTGTAGGTGAAGGGCTGAGCAGGGCATACAGGAGCAGGAAAGTGATGTGCTATCGAGTCTCATGCCAGCACTAGCTTGATTTCTAGAGCTTACATATTATATCTTTGAAATTGTCAGATTAATCTTTGTATGTAGACAGTGGTTAGTTTTTGTAAGTAGTTCAGTTAGGGCTACATGATGTGTTAAATGTTTATAGGAGGGCACAGCTGGTGATGCAAAGCAGAAATCCTTGTTTTGGTTCAGCCTTCAGAGTCTATGAAGGCTGCGAAGAGCCACACCTTCGTGGACCGCGTCCTTCGAAGAAGGCCGCCGCTGAATTGGGACAGTTTATGTGGATTCTCTGCAGTTTACGGGACTGTCGAGACTCGGGACATGACACTGACTCTGGTTATCTCTTAGTGAATCTAGAGATCTATGAGAGCAGCAGCCTGAAAAAACACTGTACATTGATCTGAGCTCTGTTTGTGTTTGCTGAGCAGATATTATCTCTGGCTATGAGATGTGAAGCCGTGGAAGTCGACTGAACAGTGTCTACTATTATTCAGTCCGTCCCTAGTGGGGAGCTAATGCTAGCTAACCATCTGCAGATGCAGATGTCAACACAAACAGTACAGATGAATTGGTTTTGGTACAGTACATAGGAAATACATGCAGAGAAACCCAAACACAATCAGCAGCACTACAGATAAAAAGGCTCAAGCTCTCCATCCATAGTATGTAAACCTGTTGTACTCTATGCTCTTTGATTAGAGGGAATTATTTTAGTGTGACACATCTTTATTAGGTCACAGGATATTTACAGATAAGCACACACTGAGGTCAACCAAGGGAAATATTTTTCAGCATGGTACAACTGTCTAGGGGTCAGGCGTGAGAGAGGGGCGGGTCACAGCTGGTGGTCCTGTATTTAAGCCCAGTTATAACCGCTGACTCGTGTTTCTGGAGGATTTCATTGCACCCCTCTAAAAAAGCCCCCACGCGGCTGTCTGGGCCAATCAGTCAGTTGGCTTTCAAACTGGGTCTTCAGTAGGATCTAAAATAAAGAAGTGAGAGGAGCATGAGGTGTAATGGCACGCTGGAGAGCTTGGTTTAATCCCAGGAAGTCTTTCCCTCTGTGTGCCGGTATCACGCTAAATATAGGTGGGTTGGGTATCAAGCATACTGTAACAACCCTAGATACTGGGTTCAATCTTTGTTCAGGTCATGCAGTACAGTGTGTGTGTGTGTGTGTGCCTGTAGACTTTACACTCTGTAAAGGAAAAATGAGTCAACTGGAAGAGCAAATTTCAGTCATTTCTAATGCAGTTAGACCTTTGAAAGAATTCCTTTTGTTTCCAGTTTATCATTGGAAACAAGGAATTTCACTCCACTGGCAGATTTGTTTTCATTTGTTTTCCATGTAATATTTCCAATCTTTCCCAGCAAGGGTTTGCATTTCGTGTCACTACGCATGTGCAAAGGTACTGTTTCCTGCTTGTGTGCACACATCTGTGGAGCACCATGTCCATTAATCTGTAGTTAAAAGAATAAATACTCTATCAATCTGTCATAAACTGATATAGTTTAGACAATAATGCACGATTTGAGTCTCATGTCAAGTGAAGCGAAAAGGAAAAATTGGCAGGCACCAAAAGGCCAGACTGCTGAGGACAACTCGGTTATTTTGCGACTGTCTATTTTTTGTCTGTTGGTCTTGGCCTACAGTGTGAGTACTGGAGGCTGCTGATGGTACAGATGACGATAGAGGCCCCATGAGCTCAGTGTGTGTGTGCATGTGTGTTTGTGTGACAGATAGAGAGAAAGAGAGAGAGAAAGGGAGAGTGAGACCTCCAAGGTTTCACTGTGGGATTCATGAGATTTAAAGAATGGCGACGGACCTAGACAGAGATTACACTAAGCTCAGCACTGACACACACGTACACACACAAGCATGTACACACATCCCACAGGCAGATACAGTACAACTTCAAGCCTAAAGGCAAACCTACTGTGAACAGAAACACTTGGGAGTAAATGAAAACAAACTTTTATATGATTCCCATAAATCCACCCCTGTAAAAACAAATGCTATATTTTATAGGTAACACAATGACATACAAGACATACAACATACCTACATAAACACACACACACACACACACACCCAAGCACATCCAGACTGGAACCTTGAACCCTGAAGGATGTCAGCTGTGAAAGAAGCTCAGAAGCAGATGTCTTCAGGAAGGGAACTCACCGCTACATAAACACAAGCAAAGGCATAAAAATACACACACACACACACACACAAATACAAATACAGTACGCCCCCCACACACACTGAGACCAGAATGCCCTGTGCCCTTCACATGCCCCTGGCACCTCTGAATTAGTCCACACACACACACACACACACACACACACACACACACACAAATAAACACACAAGAGTAGTTACCCACAACACAAACACAAATATACCCAGCTTTTCTTACATGTACAGCGATGACAGGCCGGAGCCTAGTCGGCTGCTACAGTGCTGCTCTATATTCTCACACTTATAATCACACATGGACTTCTTTAGTTACTACACTGTATCCACAACGACGTGGCAACGCATTATATACTCACATCACAACATTTTAATGTACTGGATGATATTATACTGTGTAAGCAGCCAGATTAAAATCACTAAATACCTTTGTATTTTATTTATATTTTCTGAAGTCTCCACTGCCGGTGTCTGCTGGGACATTACTGCTAACAACCAAGAAGCAGTCTGACACATAAACCACGAGTCACCTTCACACTTTGAATTTTGTACAAATTAAACAAACAATATATCATGTTTATATGTTAAATTAATTAATTATATTATTATTATATATTATTTATATACTAATTAGTGAGTCTTACAGGTGTTGTTAGGTTGATTATATTACTGTACAATAAAGCCAGGCTAGCTGTTTCTCCTTCCATCTAGTCTCTATGCTAAACTAAGCTAAGCTAACAAGCTGCAGGTTAACATACTTAATCTTCCTCTTTAACTCTTTTCCAAAAATGTCAAACCAATCATTCAACTGTTCCCAAACTTGATCACAATCTGGTTTGTTTTTAATCACTGCTTCACACTTTTAAATTCCTTTGACTGAACTATTAGATGGTGCTGACATTATGTTCTGTACATCACAGTCGCTCTGTCACTGTATTTTATCTGCGATTGTGCATTCTTCTAAAGTGTGACCTGATTTCCTGCAGCGGGCAGCCAGAAACAGCTGATTGTGGGAAATATTGTGTTGTTCAATCCCACATTCAACTGTGCACGTGTGAAACAAGCGCTCAGTGTTTTCCCTCACCCTCCCCTCACCCTTTGTCATTCTGTCTCTCTCACTTCTCACGCTTGATGCTTGTGTCATTGTTAATTGACTGGACTCACTGGGCTGCCATGCTCTGCAGCGACAGAGCATGGCAGAAGTCAGACTAAGTAAAAATGAAAGACGAGTATAGAGATGGCGTGAAATGAGAGATTGAGAAAGAGAGCTATACAAAGGAATTATATTTTGGGAGTGTAGAATAGTCCATATTTTAGAGGTACGCACATATAAGCTTCACATGCCTATTCAGTCTCAGTTTTGCAAGTGCTGTAACTTACAGTGAGTACTGCTGTAATACTATGTAATATTGTTTACAAGTCAAATATCAATCTTAATCACATTTTAATGTCTAAACCACTAATTTGTGGGTTTTGAAAATATACTTTGGCATCTTCTTTCTGATAAACAGCCATCCAAATAAATAGGCTGGATTGGGTCAATAGAAAAAGAGAGCCTAACAAATAAGAAAGAGGAAGAGAGGCATAAATGAGAGAAAAGACAAGCAGAGGAAGAGTGAGAAAGACAAACAGATGGAGAAACCAGAGCAAGACTAACAGAAGCCAGAGCGAGCAAACAGAGGATATTGGAGGCTATGTGCTGCTTGCTGAGTGGATTAGCTTAGTGAAATCTCGCTCTGACTCATACTACACTTGCCTGATATTATACTCCTCCCTTGTTTGTGTGTGCGTCTGTCTGTGTGTGTCCCTAATACAGCAGACACAATGACATATGACATAGGCTACTGTATGAAGGGGGTATAGCATAGTTAGTTTTATTTACCAATAAAGGAGATACAATATCACACTTTATTCCCTTTCTGAGAATATTTTCTCTCTGTTTAGATATTGGAGGGAGAGAGAGAGGGAGAGCGGGTAGTGTGTCAGGTAACAGATAACAAAGATAAAAGTCTGTAGTAGTTTACTAAGCACCTCTGGGTCAAATGGGAGAAGAAAAGCTAATGTTAAATACTATATAATACTATTGAAGGGACATGACTCGCATTGGTGTTGACCACGAATTGTAAAAAGCCAAGTGTAATCACCATAGAATGATATGTTGCTGTTAATAGAAAACAGTAGCTGTAACTACCACCTTGGAATAACTGTCTCTCTGTCCTTCTTCACCTGCAAGTCAGCGGACCACAGAGCTATGACATAACTTGTGGAGCTACCTGCCAGCTGCTGCCGCTCTGTCTGGCAGGTGCATTTCCTCCTTGCTTTGTTTTTCCCTTGTGTTTCCTTCCCTAAGTGATTTACCATTTCCCTGGAAATCATCCCTCTCCCCGTCTCTCTCCACACATTCCCTAAACCCATCATCTCTAAAACCCCATGACTGGATAAAACGCCAAGCCCGCAGATCCTCCAGTGTGTGTTCTGGATGTTTAGCTTGTGGTACTTGTAATGTTTTATTGCATTATGTAACAGTTTCAAAATGATTAAAACAGACCAGCCAGAGGTTTGTGCAGGCACATTCGGGTGGAGATATGAACGAGCCCAGACATAACACTCAGACATGTGCTCAGCCACACACACACACACATGTAGTGATATATTTCTTACTTTCTTCCATCAAGCAGACTGGGGCTTGAGAGAAAAAAATCCAAACAGCGGTATGCTGTGCCACAGCACAAGACGTGGGCTGCTTATGTTTGTCAGCGTAACTAGAGCCCAGGGAAAATCCTGCCACATCCACAGTAAGCTCAAGGCTGTAACATATAGACTGGACCCAACTGATCACTGTCACAATAGAGAGGCACAGCTCCAACATACAGCAGGGTTACACAGCAAAACCATAAAAGCTAGAAATAAACACATTGTAGAATTACTGTACAATGTGAAATTGTGGAGTCTCACAGCACAGAAACAAGGATAACTTTATTTAGCCCAAGGTTCCTGTCTCTAACATGATGTACTCCTAAACTGTAAACAAACTAGACATTGAGTTAAAATCCAAAGAACACCACTGCAGTAGGAATGGAGAACAGCTGCAGGATAGATGCATGTTACGGACATGTTATTCTACCACTTCTACTGCTCTACACCTCCATCCCTAATGCCTCATCAGCCCATCTCTCCATCTCCCACAGCAGTAAGTAAGGCATGACTCATGTGGGTACAATGCTCTCAGTCGCTCCTCAGGGTCTCAGCTGCCAGTGAGGGTAGAGGGAAAACTGTTTGAATGATTTTGCATTCCTTCTTTCTCTCTGTGAAACAGATGAAAAGAGAGAAGGGTGTCGTCTATCCTGAATCCATATCTGCTGACTTTAGGTTGTGCTGAGGTAGTGAGAACAAAATACAGAAACATAAAACACAAACACACATGTACGGAAGATATCATGGCTATGCACAGCAAAAAAAAAAAAAAGCCTGAGTGACAGGTTGAAAACTTGTTGTTGTCCTCGTTGACTGCAAACAGAGAGATCATAAAGCATGACTCCAGCCAAAGCCACAGATGTCTATGAGAACAAAGAGTCGTGAACAGTAAGTGAAGCTGAGTGGAGTAAATATAGATTTAGAGGGTAAAGCATGCAGGCCAGGAAAAGAAAGAAATGCAGGGGTTAAACAACAGGAGCAGGTTGTGTTTGAATGATACCAGTTAGAAATGGGGACAAATGGACAATATAGAGCAAAGTGAAATGACAGAGGATGAAGGGGGAATGATGCCAGATTGAAAAGTAGTTGGAGCACGTTGGCTAAAGGTAGCGCAGATACTAGCAAGACCATATAATGTGTCTGGAGTTTTACAACTACACAACCACAGATGTCCAACTGTATACCACTGCCCCCTCTCAGCTTACCCATTACCCATTAAGCATTATCTCCCCGGCACACCACGCCATTACCGGGCCTTATCTCCCACAGCGGGGGGACACCAGCACAGTAAATCGCTGCTAGAACCAGCTGTAGTCATCTCTTTCTGCAGCATCTTAAGGCCAGACTGCTGTCACCCCCACTGCACCCCCCCCTTGGTAAAGCAACATCAGGTAGTGACTGCTGCTGTGTCACTGGGGACCACCATGTCAGTAAGCTCGTATTTACAGAGCTTTTGATTTGTGCAACTCTCACTGATTCCACCAAATCCTCAAAATATCTCTTCACAGTGTGTAAATACGGTTAGTGTAAACCCTTGTTTGAACTGAAGTGAGTGAAAGAAAAGTGTGCGGACAGGCATATTTAAGGAAATATGAATTCTGTGCTGAAAGGGAAAGTTGAGGATAAACAGACAGACAAGTGAGGAGAAGCAGACACATGCAACAACATTTTCGACAAGATGCTAGTTTGTTATATAACAACACGACCAGAGAAAATCAAAGAACGTCAACCCTTACTCCACCTCAAACTCCAGCCCCCAGCCTCTCCTTTACGATACTGCAGGGGGTGATTAGAGACGGATAATTGGGGCGCAGAAATCCAGCAGTATGGAAGCCAAATTTTTTGAAAAAAGGCGAAATTCCAGAGCTCAGTGCAGAGAGATTGAACAGGCTCCAAAACACATGCAAGGTCTTTTGTTCTGCACTCCAGTTCTTTTGTTTCACCTGCTGTACCACTCATTACAGGGAGCTTTACCTGTCAGATAGCATAGCCTCTCCATATTTGATCACTTAAACTGTATTTAATTACTGCATATCCCTTCACTTCAGGAGAGGCTGGGAAATGAGGCTGCATGGGAAGCAAAAGCTTTGGGATTCTGAAAACACTCTGGCTAAGTACTGTGAAGTTTAAACAGGGTACAAATTAGAAAATTACAGTTTGTGCTCAGCCAGTGCAGCTTTATATGTGGTTTTATAATTCATCATAAATGTTTTTTCCAACAGTGGTCTTGAATTTATGAATTAGTCTTCCCTTTTTTATGTTATGTGCAGAATAGATAAACCAGGTAATGAAGGTCATAAAAAAAACAACAAAAACATTATGTATAACACAACTATGATCAATATTTTATATCAACAATGGTCCATATGACTATACTTGTATGTGCAAGGGGTTGTTCTTATGCGCCCACAGAGAATGATCACCCGACTGTAGTCTTTCTTCATCTCTACAGAGCAACTTTTAGTGAAAAGTTTTGGTTTTTCCCTCCCACAACCTTTCATGTCAGCCATAGGAGGCAGCTGCCGGCAGCAATTCTTGGATTTTGTTATATTTCAGAAATTGGTAGAGCAAACAACATGATTCAACTTGCTTTGCATCTTCTGGATGTGTAAAGAAGTCATTGTAAAATATGTCTCTACTACACAAACCACCAAAAAGTTTATATTTTAACTGGGAAATGTCCCACTGAGTAAATATCTTCCTTAAAAACCACATTGAAGGGTTAGGGTTAAAAAAACACATCCAATATATTGTTGTCCGATCACATATCAATATTAGTATCCACCCTATCTGCTTTTGTTGTTCTTATTATGAATCCTGCTGTTTAGGCGACCCTTTGACCTTTCACAGTCAAGATCATTCATGCTTCAAGAGGATGAATCCTTTCCACCTTTTGCACTTTTGCACCAATTTTGCACGAGCCGTGTCATAAAATAACTGTTGAATGGCCATCAAGTATGCAGATAACATGATTGCTCTTTTAGTAACAGTAAGGTAGCCACATCATAACAGGGAACAAGTTCACATCCCTAAGAGATTAATTGTTTTGACACTTTCATATTGTGGGATGTGAGGAGCACTGATGCCTCCAGGTGCCACTGATGCTTCCAGCCGGGCTCTAGACTTCTAGTCTGAGCTTAGTGTTGCCTCTCTTAGAAAAAAAAATTTTAATCTGATGGGGGTTTTACAAAAGGTAACATTCAAACATTTCCCATCAACATTATTCCTTCCAGTTCCCCTCTGACGTCCTCAATCAACCCTCTTTCTCGCACCTTTTGCTTCATGTAACTCTCACATTTAGTGAGTAGATTAGTAGCACTGTGCTGCCTTCCTCGCATGTTTCTGTGCTGTCAACACTTTCTAAAGATAACACCTGCACTTCACCCCCCATCCCTGAACCACCTCTCTGCCCCCATCAGCCACAATCCACAACAACTCTGCTGCCACAGAGGCAACTAAAATTAAACCTTAAACAAGAGGTTCTGATTGGCACTCTGGCAAGACTGCAGACCACGGGATCAGCTGAAAGAAGGGGTGTTAATATGGGACAGAGGGCACACAAATAGATCTTAAGAGACAAAAGAAGAACCTCATTCAACCTAAAGCTGAGGACACTGAGGACACCCACGCCTCATTAAAAAAAAAAGATAAATTCCTGTAAGATTGTCCCTTATCCCCTGGTGGGCGTCATGTAGTGAGTGTTAAGAAGAGCTGGATCATTAAAGTGCCACAAAGGCCTCTCCAGTGCAGACACATGGCCTGCAGAGTAGTGCTTACACCAGCAGACAAAGTCACTGCTTTGCTGACCATGCCAGCCTGTCCTCCTTTTCATATACAACAGAAAAACTCACATCTTCACTCACACATACACACACCACATCCTTAATCCCAGGTTGGCAAGCCTGCACATAATATGAGCTTTCCTTCAAAAGTGGTGCCAAGAAATGCCAAGGAGAGCTGTGTTTCTCATACAGTTATATACTCATTTTCACAACCTTGTGGCCTCGAAAGAAGATCAATGAATGACTGAAGAAGCTCAAAAACCATGAGGTCCCCCTAATGTTTGACCTTAATACAATCAAATCCTGATCATGACTGATCAAAGCTGGCAGCTGATGAAGCCAGTAAGATTAGGAAAATCGGCAAGGAAGTGATCCTTTCCTGCAATTTAATCACGAAAACTAAACATGAAGCATCATGTGACATGATCAGTAATCCATCAATAAATCAAACACGCAATCCTACTATGCTAACCAACTACTTGTGAGTCACATACACTTGATGCTACAAGCAATCTGTACCCTTGATTGTGGCAGACTTTTCATTAAGTGGATAGTATGCTGACCACTACTCAGGCGATTTGAAGGTCAAGGCCCAGAACGATTACAGAGCGTTAAACGGTTAGATGAGTAGACAGCTGAACCAACTCATCGAGGGGGTTGGAAAGTGGTCAGTAGATCTGTAAAGTGAATGGATCTCTGACTCACTCACTATCTGATTATACGTCTGTTTAATGCAGCTGAATCACAACCCGCCACTCCAGAATATCACATCCAGACAGGATCTGGTTGCTGCCCAGCATCTGTGCCATGCTGAATGAAATCTGGATTGTGGTCAATATAGTGAGTAAACTCTATCATTAAGCTTTGGCTCTGGGAAAAATTCACTCAAGCTGTTCAAAAGGAAATACATCTCATATGGTGATGATGCAGCCTTTTCTCAAATAAAGAAAATATGTTCTAAAAAGAAGCTGTTTTTCAAAATATCCTGAAAGAGACAAGCAAATATAACCAGCACTGGTTTCCTTCAAACCAAGATGGGGCATGGGAAGATCCCCCATAAGAGCTTGTGTGTGTGTGTGTGTGTGTGTGTGTGTGTGTATGTATGCGCGTGGGTGTGTATTACATGTCTGCAGGCGTGAGAGAAAGATTTAGCTCATACAACTCCATTCATTCAGGCCCATTAAAGGATGACGAGGAAATGATGCTTTCCCTTGTGCATGTGTGATTAAAATGTATATATACAGTGAGTCCATAAGTCTGAGACCACACACTGTCTCTTGTAATAAAAAGTGAAATTACCATATTTTTGATTTTCTTTTTCAAGTTATCCCTGCACTGTGAACATGTCACCTATGTAAAAAAAACAAAAAGCATAATAAACTGAAAAATGATTCTTTTTCTGTATGTGCACACTTTCTCTCCTAAACACCCTCAGCCCCACTCCGAGTGACCTTTCACCTCATCATGTTCTCCACCAATCAGAGTCACTGCCTGTAAGGTCCAGAATTAGCACTGCTATCATTGGCATGGAGAATGTTGACCATGCAGGAAAGACGTTGGAGGAAAGAAGTGAGCAGCACGGGTCCCGAGGAGAGAGAGTAAGACAGAGTGGGATGATTTGAATGGATGTGGAAAGACTGAGGTAGAGACAGAGAATGGCCTATAAAGACCCTCATGAGACGAGACCGCAAGACAAGTAAAAGGAATGCATTGCTTGTTACACAACTGGGCTTTGGGCCAACTTACTTTATAGCAATAAGACCACAGAGGCCAAAATCATCCATGCGTTCTCCATAGATTATGTTTTCGAGATCATCAATATAGACCTACAGTAGTGTTTATTATGCGATAGGTCCCGTTGGCAAACCATAAACTAAAATGAAACTTTAACCTGATGGCAGTGCGATGTTAAAGGTTTAGGCATCATGAAGTTTTTACAATTGATCCTGAGGGGGAGATGAATGTTTGGACCAAACTTCATCGCAATACATCCAATAGCTGTTGAGATATTTGAGTCTGGACCTACACTTCCACCGCTAGAGCTCTACTGAATATGTCATTGAGAAAACTCTACATGTCTACAGGTTAAGTTTGACTTAAGAGCCAATTATCTACATGAATAATTGTGTTGTCTGTGCTCTCATCATAAAGCAAGTCAGTTGTTTATCCAATGTGGTCTTATTTTAGAGATAAAAACATGCTGTAGTATCATGTTTAAAAGGGTTTGTTGGCTCTGTGTTGTTTCACAGCAAGTCACCCTCTCAAATACATCTCCTATCATTCCCTGCCCAAATGGAAATATCTCTTTCAGCTCTTTCTCCTGATCATGACACATCTCATCTTATCTTTTACCTTTTTCTGTTCCCTCTGTTTCTTCTCCCACCCTTCTCTTCACCATTATAAACTGAGAAGAGTCAAGACTTCAGACTGAAGAGGCTGAGCTGTGATTACACAGTGATACTCTGATAACACTTACAGCAACACACACATATAAATCAAATACACAAGCCACATACACATCTCAACATTCAGTCACTGACATCATCTCAAAAGTATGCTGAACTTGGAAAAATGTCACACACCGGTCAAACCTGCCTCTGAGTTGGAGGCCTCAGGTCTAACCCCGGTATGTACCACACGTAAACTCCTGGACAGCCATCTAATCATGTAGTACAATGTGTTCTCAAGCTCGCTGATGTGTCTAACTGTGCGTGCATGTATGTGTGTCCAGGGAGAAATACGTCTTATGCACATATACAAACATGTCACACAGCACTCACCGATGCAGGCGTGTACACGAACGGTCAGCTGGGTCCGTAAAATAACACTGTGCTTCTTCCCTCTGGATCTGAGAGAGAGAGTGGAGAGACAAAGCGATAAGCAAAACAGGTGACTTATGGCCAAAGTTAATGTTTCATTTCTGAAATCAAGTGTCATTTTCTTGGCTGTAGCAAAATGATCTGAAGTATTTTTGTTGTTTGTGTCAAGAAAAATACGATTTTAAGACACAATATGAGGCAAGTGATGGACATCTTTTATGGTGCAAGACTCTTGGCATGATGGGAATGGTGAAGACAAATGGTGGCCTGCATTAGATTAGTACCCCTATACTGATACACATCTGAGCCTTGAGGACAGACAGCAGAACTGCAGGAGCAGACACAACACACATACACATCTATAGACCGCCACACACCATTGTGCCAATGAGGACACATTCATACACAGCATATTTTCCAGTGGGAAAACAAAATAAGTACACACAAACATGAAAGTGAAGTATGATGGTATTTTGAGAACACGTCAAACTCTCTCTCCTAACCTTAGCCCTTATCCTCCAATCTGTAGGCGCTAATCACTGACATCCATCACTAACATGCTCATAGCATCCAACCCAAGCTGCTCTGATAACACACACAGCTGGAAGACACTCGTTATGCATAACATGCAGCAAGCATAGCATACACCCAAACAAGAGAGCAGCTGGCCTCCTATCCTACTGTTAAGCTCTGTTATCGGCTTTGCTCGGAAATATAGCAAAATGTTAACACGATCTGTCAAGATGCTGATAGAACAAATTCATCTGTCATACCTCTCTGATAATCTATTGTGTGAGAACAGTTAACGGTTACAGCAGAGACTCAGGGAGACTGGAAAATTGCAGTCATGCTGATAAACACCGGTTGTATTTTTTTGTATTTAAGAGGATTTAACATTTTTTTATTTATATCAATGGGGATTAAAAAAGGGATATTTAAGGTCCCAAATTCTACCAGCTTGGCATTAGTATTCAATATGTCTCTTTAAATACCATCATCATAATCTACAGCAGTTTTCATTCCATTTTTCTCTTAAACTTTCGGTCAGTGGAAGCGTACTCTGAGCTGTCCTATCACCAGAGGACTTTGTTTACTGTCAACTGCGGTGAGCAGCGTCCCACCACAGCTGGAATCTCAACACATTTTTGATGTGTGGGAACATAAATTCTGAGTTTACACCAATGTGCTCTTTATAAACAGCTGCCCATTTTTCAGTAAAAGGTACATTTCAGTTTTCCAGTTCCTGTTTGTCAGTAAAAACTAGAAACTGTAGTAGTAGTAGTGGTAGTAGTTCTTATAAACATATTTATATCTATAACACATGTCATCAGTGACCAGTTAATGTGACTGAATCACAGCTAATAAACACACTGCACCATAGCAACAGGACACATATAGTCATTCTCAAAATTCACATCGCTTTGTTTCTGACATTCAGTATTCCTTTATTTGTTACAGCAGCTGTCAAAAGCTGCCTGAGCACAAGTAAAAGATGCAGTGTGAGGCTGAGGTATTGAGTGCGATTAGTTTATTCATTTTTGACACTATATAAACAGTGCTCATCCAACAGAGGGAGGACAGGATGAGCTTAGTAGTAGAAGCATCCATCCTCAGCCTTTGTAATTGTTTTGCCAAGACAGGGTCAAACTCAATCCAATGTGTGATTCATTTCCTACTGTCAGTACAATGTGACCTTGGTGAAGGCCCCAGTTTGATAGGAAGACAGACAGGCCCGTCCAACCCAACCAGTTCCCCAAGATCTCAGCCACTGCAGAAACACACACACAGCCTTCATTCACCTGTCCGTCATCTGTCAAATGGGTCACCAGGCGCACAACAAAGACACGCACACAGACAAACAAATACATGTACACATGGAAACAAGACACACACAAACAGGCACAGAGAACAACCGGGCTCTGTGGGTCTGCCATCACTTATCATGCCGCTGCCCCCAGCCCCAAGACAGATCAACATACCACAGCACTGCACAAACACACACTGTCACACACACTTACATACGCAGCCACTGAACAGCTGCCTTCTCAGTGTGTTTATCAGAGCTCTACATGACAATGCTTTGTGTGTATAAAGAGACTTTAGGCGACACAATAGTGTTGGAGGCAACGGCTGAGAACAAAGTGCACTTCTGAAGTTGTGACTTAGCCTCAACAGCAAAGTCTCACACGATTTATCGAGCTACTCATGCTGTCAACTTAATGTTTCCCCACTGATAATGTTACTGAATTTAGATGATATTCACCTGTTATACAGCTAATTAGTTAAAGTTACAACACCTGGTCAACTAAGCAACAATAGCTCACACAACGGTTAGCCAGCAAAGTTGTTGCTAAGCTAGCTAGTAAATTTTGCTAAAGTCGGCCCACTTAGCTTTAGCTTTAGCTTTGCTAATTTAATTAGCTCTCTGGCTAATTAATGCAACATTTGAAAAGAAAACAAAAGCAGTTAAGGCTAACTGTGCTAACTAGCTAGAACTGATGTTGCTAAAGAGAACAACATAGTAACATTATGTGATAATAGCATACATTTGGTAACAAAGGCTACATTATTTGGTAGTTTATTTTTAGTAATTTACTGTATAACTCCTTAGTCATGACTTGCATCTTTTCTTTTTCAAATTGGTCTTGTTGGAACTTAGTTGTTGTGATTTGATTGACCGTGTTTGCATCATTTATGGGGTCAGTTTACTGTAAGACACCGACTTATACAATAAACAATTAGACCGGAAATCAATTGCATTTCATTTCACTATTATGTAAATCAAGCTGAAACGAAAGCCAAAATTGTTGTTCATTTAAAGGTTTTCAGAATTGCTGATCATACAAAGGACTAAATTATCGATTATTATAGATTTGATCATTTTAACACACCTGCCAGCAGTGAGGTGGTACTTCACACAGCAAATGCCAAATATTTACTAGTTGATCAAATTGATCACGTTTCTGGGGAAATTCTGAGTACTATAGAAGCAGATTTTCCATTTTCCATTTCTCATGTTTTCACAAAGAGAAATAGCTGGGATATTCAAGAGACTGAAAATGATTCACAGCAGTACTCTAACAAAGTGGTCATGTGGTTTCCTCCAGCAGTCAGAGTTGACAGGTTTGTGAACTGTGAAATCTTGTCACAAAGAAGACCACAATAACGATTATTATAAAAGTACAGTGAGAGAGGAGCTGTTGCTGTGGAAGTGAGGGCACATCTGTCTCGCTTTCCAGAGCGCTTCATACTTTCCGTGAACTTGTGCTTCCAAGAAATCCATATCCAGCAGCTTGTGATTCCTCCCATTTTATAAGAATGGAGAAATTCAGAAGTGTGTGTGTGTGTGTGTGTGTGTGTGTGTGTGTGTGTGCGTGTGTGTGCTTGTGTGTGTGTGTGCGTGCGTGTGAGGGAGGGAAAGGCAAGGGGACCCATCGCTTTGTCTCTGATGATTACAGATATTTTGACACAAGAGTGAAAGTGTATGTGATTTAGAGAGTGTGTTTGTGGCAGAGGGGATGAACGTGAGTCACTCTCACCCTGTGTCATCCTGCTGAAAGCCCTCCAGCTCGTCCCTCTGCTCAGCCAGAGAGGACTCCAGATCCAGATAGGTGCCATTGTGGGACAGCTGAAGTGCGCAGTCGTCAAGCTGTGTAGAGGAAGGAAGAAATCTTTTTAATATGACAGTTTTAATGAATGACATGTATCTTGAACTAAGATACTGGGTTAGTAACTTCACTGAGAGGGAAATACTACAGCTGAAGTGATCCCCACTTCAACTTCACATTTTTACCTATATTAGGGATGGAAAATATGATTGAGAACGTGGACATACAGGGTGGCATGTGAAATTTCCCTGGCAGTGATATACATACATATGAACTACCCACAGGAATGACATTGGTCTCTGGGCTCACTTTTTTAATGCTCCCTCAATATGTCTCTCCACATTTCACACCCTTTTTCAAAACAATTTGAGCCTGTAAAAAGAAGCCAGTTTACGGGGCAGGGGTTTGAACATGAGTGTGTACAGTGAAAAGGGGGGAGAGCCATATGCGGTGTGACTCTGCCTCCAGTATAACAAAGCTGTTAAGGGAATTAAGTAGTAGAGACATAGTCATAAAGGCTGTAGAACATGAAACTTAAACCAGAGGGGAAAGTGGAGGCAGAAAGAGAGATTTTGAGAGAATTTAAATACCAACCGTGAGGATATGACACTTAAATATTGTTCAAATCGTGTACAATATGAAGCTACAGCACATTTAAGTCTGTGTATGTTTTCGAAAGGAGCAATCACACTCATTCCCACATAGGCCTACATAATGTATACGTGTATTTATGCACATGACAGATTGTGCTATGTTCCTGTTTTTCACTTCTCAAGAACAGACCAATCTCGCGGCCACGCCATCTGCGATTGCATGATCGAAGGTAACTTAGTGCAGAGCGGCCTATGTCAGAATTGACCCGCTCCGCTGTGTAATGAGAAACCCTGCTGAGTTTGAGACCAGGTGCACAGTAATATATCTGCACACCACTGGCAATGATGTTTATGACTACAGTCACAAGTTGATAGCAGGTGCAAGCTGCTATCCCAGAGACTAGAGCCAATAAAAAATAACATACATCATTATGTTGCAACCACCATCTATGAGCTTCGCAACACAGTGTTAAACCAGTTGTCGTATGAATAGGTGAGTGAGATCAGAGTCATGAGTTGAATTAGCATTTACCACCTCAATGGTATCGGTGGGTTTAACCTAGCCCGGCCTATGGCGTTTTGCCAAATGCCCCCCAGCTGCCAGTCGAGCTGCATGACAACACTCACTGACCAGTAGAGACCTCAGATCACAAGACCTGCTGCTGCGCTCTGTCTGTCCCTCCCTTTCACGCAGAAACAGAGAGACGGACTGTCGGATGGACTCACAGCATAAATATAACCCTGCTATATTTACTCTGCTCTGAGGCAGCATGCACACAGGAGCTCATGGTGGGTGTGTCAGCAGGGGCTGGGAGTTTATGGGGGGGTGGGGGGCACTGCACAGGCCAAAGTGTTACAAGGGAGAATCTAAGAAGCTCCATGGACATGCCGATGAACTTCGCAGTACTACTCTAACCTATCTTTTATTCTTTATGCACCTATTAGCAAAGGAGGCTTTAGGTTCTACTCCAGTTTCCCCCTCCCCCCCTCCCCCCACCAACATTAATCCACCTCTGCCAAATTGCTAATCCGCAAAGCAAAACAAACATTCAGCGGACACGTCCTTACTTGAAAGTAAGTTTAGTGAGTTACAACTGTCATACCCATCTTTTTCTCTGGCACACCACTGACGGGAACAACTATGATATACTGTGCACGCGAAAAAGAGGAGAGGAGGAGGTTGAGAGCTCAGGAAAAAGCCTTGAGTGGGTCTTGACCTTCAATATGTTAAATGCTGACTCTATCATGACAATGATAACAGCAACATGCTGATGTTTAGTCGGCGTAATCTTTACCATGTTCACCATCTCAGTTTAGCGTGTTAGCATGCTAACATCCTCTGATTAGCACAGCTGAGCAACCTAACAAATAGACAAGCCGATATTTTGAAATGACGATGATGCCGGATGAAAAATAAAGGTGTTGACATTTCACTCAAAAACCCAAACGCAAACCTCATGATGGTGCTAGAGGAAAAAATTAGGGGATCACCAAAATCGAAGGGATTCATCATCTTAGGAACCTCAAAGTCTGTACAAACTTTTGCCAGTCCATCCAATAGTTGATGAGATATTTCCATTTGGACCAAAGTGTTGGACAGACCAACCAACAGACCAACACTAACTGCTTGGCTACTAGCATGGACAAAAATATTGTAGTGGAAATATTTAAAGGGCCAACTCTATAGTCTAAACCCAGTTTCACCAGCTAGTGAACAACCAGTGCAATGCCACAGTTATTCACACTTCTCGTGCCAATGCTGCATGTGAGATTTGGTAAATCTCAGATTGAGGTTCGACTGAGTAGAGCGGGGGTGGAGACAGTGGGTGGGATTAATCACGCCTTGTCCCACTGCCCCTATTTTTATCTAGGAATGAGACAATAACACTTCTTGTGCCCAATCTGTCAGCATTATTCAGCATTTTCAGCAATGTTCCACCCATATGTAACAGTGCGTCTTTCTCTTTTTAGCACTTCAGTTGAGCTTTCCTTATCATTTTGAAAATCCCCCAATCTGTCACATATCCCTATACAGAGCCCCACCGCCACTTCTACCTCCACCTCCACTTTTGCTGGTCCACTTTATCTACACACATTTCTCAATCGTATAAATACCTGTTGGACAGCAAGAAGTGATCCCCGGACCACTTTGTAACACAATATCTTAACAGGTCTCCCTCCAAAGGCTGTCTCTTTCCTAAAACACTCAGTTTGGGTAATAGGAGTAATAACATAACAAAACACATCATGCTGGATGAAGCCGGGACAGAGGTGGCTCCAGAAGGAACCACTAAGTCTTCACACTCAAAGCTCCAGGACGGGCCAGGGAAACACTTAGTGGCTAGTATACTTTACACTCATTTAATCAAATTCTCCCAGAAGAGCAAAAGCAAAGGAAAAAAAAGTTGGAGGGGGGGAGTAATTACCTCCACGTTAAAACAACACTGAGCCTGCTGGCGATCACAGTGGGCCGACAGTTAACGATGCCCTTACGTAACTTAGACGATGAGTTTTTAAGAACTTTTTTTGTGTCAGAATCAGAGCTGCGGAGGATCAGGCTCTTTGAAGAGCGTGGGGGACTGTGTGTTCTACACAGCTATTAAATCTCCCAATGTTGCTTTAATGGGAACCCTTTGGTAATGACATAAAAGTTAAGCTGTGAAGTCTGGGCTTTGTTGTTTTTTTTGACGGGAATGGGAGTTTTTCCTTTCCTTCTGCAGAACTGGATGGTGAAGCTTCTGCATTGAGCTGAACATGTGATACATGTGATATGAAGAGTAACTTGTCTTAGTGCTTAATTTCGCTCACTTATCTCTACGGTTCAGGCTTAATGTTTGACTCTGATGAATTCTGTTCAGCCTTCTCTTATCGTTTCAGGTTAAGTTCCTAAAGCTTGAAGAGGAAAGTGGTTATCTCTTCTGTGAGAGTCAAAAGGAAACTTCTTTGTTTAGCAGTTGGGACAAAATGACACATCCCATGCACACTGATTTAGCCTTGGCAACCCGTTCTAACCTTATGTGTGTGTTTAAGAGTGTTTGTGTTTGAGTGTACGAACTGGTGCATGGTCAGAGAGGTGGAAGAGGAGATGGAGGAAGAGGTCAGGAAAACCACAGCATCCAAAGTGAGGAGAACAAAGTGTCACAGGGATCCAGGCCCCGGCCACAGGAATTCTGGGACAAGTGACCTATACTTTACGTGCAGCCCAGCCAGCTATACACAGAGCTCTACCATCACAACATAATAATACAGTAGGCTTTTCTGAGAGAAGAGCACAGAAGGTTAAGACAAAAAGGGAGAACGAGTGTTTTAACAAAGAAGGACTAAGAAGAATATTCAGAGAATAGACCAAAACTAAGCACTTTTTCAAATAATACAACACTCAAGCCTTTTAAGCACCACCTTTTAGATCTGGGCAGTCTGCTGGGCAAATTTGCAACAGTTCAGTTTCATCCCCTATAATCTAAAAGCAATATCCAGTTGCCATTGAGCACAGTCTTCCTCCTGATGTGAACGAAATTGCAAACACGAACGCAAGCTGTGCCATCTGTCCTTGTATAGGTTGTAATCATAAGCTTTTCTGTGCTGTGGGCCATTTTTCATTTGTTTTGTGGCTTTTAAAGATGGGGCAGCGAGAGATCGACTCGGTCTGGAAAACCACTCTGCTGTTGAACGCTGGTTTGCTGTCAAGAGTTGTGTGCCAGCAGACTCTCTTTCCTTCTGTCTCACTTTTATTTTCAACTCTATTCACTCCACATTTCCAGCTTGAATTTGTAGACCATCTGTTTTCAAATGAAGAATAAAAAATAAGGTCACATACAGTATCTGTTCGACTTGTAAGGCCTCTGCGGGTGTGTTCGTGTGTCTGAGTCAACCTTGTCAGGAAGGAATGTGTGGCTGCTTTTTTCTGGATTGCTTTAAACACTGAAAATCACTGACAATAGAATCTCTTCCTCTCCATCGCACACTTTCTCCGGTTCACACACTTATCATAATTTGACACTTCCCACCAAATTGGTTCCTGGGATTCATGACAGTCACCTGTGGATGACTGAGGCAACTCGGGATGTATCTAGCTGCAGTAAAGCCTTTCAAACAAGCTGTCACTTTAACATGCAAAGGTGAGTTTAAAAAAATACAGCGATAAGACAGGTTTATTCTCTTCACTTTTAAGAATATATGCAAATGGATAATGTCTTATTTCTAGCCTCCCTCAAATGAGTGGCCATAGGTTACAGGGATCCAGCACCTTGCTCAGTGGCACTTCAGCAAGGCAAAGTCTGGGACTAAATGATGGATTTTTAGTCTAAAACAGCTGAAGTCCGTGTTTTATGTTGCTGTTGGCGTTGAGGCAAACATTTGCAACCTTGTTTCAGTCCTCAGGCTGGAGAGCCAATCACTCATGCTTGCATGTGTTCTCAAAATAGCCTGTGAACGGTGGGTATGGAAGTTTATTTGCAGATGGCTTGAAGTGAAAAACAGCGGTCTTAAAGGTGGGAAAACATCATCGTGGTGTACTCACAAGAACGTGTTTGAATCTAAACATGAACCCCTCAGGTATTTCTGTGAAGATTGGTAATTATCTTTGAGTTTCTCTTTGTCTTTTATTTCTGGGATGTGTCACTATAAAATTCCTGTGATCAATCCATAGCAAATATTTTCAAAAAGCACGGCCACACAAGTCAATTCTGAGATGGGCTGTTTACCACCCTGGTAATCCTACCTTGTGTGGAGCTTTGAGGAGCCGGTGGACGCCTGCTAACTGGTTGATGAGTGGGATATCCTCCCTGAAGGTGTACAGCGGTGGTCTCGTCGGCTCTGGGAAATTGGTGCTGTTGAACGGATCGGTATCATCTAAAAACTGAACCCTGCAGACAAACGTGGCCATGGTGCATCCATGCAAGTGGCTCCTCTGAGGGGGCTGCCCGGTGTGCACAGCTGTGCGGCTCTGCTCGCTGAGCGCTCCTCTCCTGGTAACGACAACAAACCCGGGTCGCTAAGTGCGCCCTGTGCGCAGCCTGTCCTCCCGCAGGACGCTCGGTGGAGGCAGTTTGGATGCCGAGGAGATGGCACGGGAAGCCGGTCAGGGTCTCGCCTCGCCTCCTTGACTCGGTCGGGCTGTGTTATTCTCGGAGGGGCAGGTGGCCGGTAATATGGGGGAGGCAGCGGGCGGGCGGACTCCAGGCTGGTGCCGGAGAGTGAAGGATCAGCGCAGCTTGGGACAGCCGGTCTGCTGTCTGTCTGAGTCCCAGTAAATCCACCCCCCCCCATATCTATTTTCCCCTCTGCCTCATCTCCCTCCTCCCCCTCCCTTCAGATCACTGTCTCCGGCTTAGCAGAGGCTTCCTATATAAAAATGAGCTATAATAAAGGCTCAATATAAACATACATGTTTTTTTTTTTTTTAATAATAAAGGTAATGTCCTTCGCAAATGAAATAGCAGGAAAAATCATGAGCTTAATTTACCATAAAGTAGTCAACAAGCTGAATAAACTATAGGCCTATTCATACAGCTGCATTATAACTGAGACAGTATTAATCTCTCTTGAATGTTGTGGCGCGATTACATAAACAGCCTACTGCAATGATGAGGTGAAATAAAAACTATAGAAGGATAAGGATAGAAGTACAACAGACACACCACAAGTCCAGTTTTACTTTTACTCAGAAGGGTAGCAAAACACAAGCAGCAATATTTGGGAAGAATTTAGCAGCAAGTTAAAGCGCAAGTTTGACAAATGCCGACCTCTTGTGGCCAAGAGTGTGAAATGCAAAGACTCCTTTCAATTCCATGGCTTTCACAAATTTAAACCAACTGAAGTTCTTTTTCTACAATGTATTAAACCATCTGTTTAATACTACAGACACATTGTCAGTTCCTATATAGGAACACTGGATTATTTAGTCAGTTACAGGAAACTGACTCCAGCTGCAGTGGTGTGATCTGTCCAGAGGCTGATTAAATGACTATCATGCCACACAGTTTCATGAAAAAACAAGAGATATTAGATAGTTTGAGGCAGTTGCAATGAAATCCGAAAAATATATAGTGATTATGAAAAAACTAAGTTAAATAATTACACCCCATAGCTCTGTAGCTGTAGACACAGGCTCATTTATCATACTGATCATCACAGCTTGATCCCCATGTGTCAAAGTGTCCTTGGGCAAGACACTGAACCCCTACGGCCCCAAATGGTAAGGCCAGTGCCTTGTTACATGGCTTGCTGCCATCAGTGTGTGAGCGTGTGTGTGTGAATGAGAGGTAAATTGTAATGCGCTTTAGACAAAAGTGCTTTATAAATGGAATCCATTTGCTATTTACCATGTCACTCAGCCCTGTGTCTGTACACCTGTAAACCTCATCTGTGTATGTTAGCAAAATCTACGGTTTAGCATGTAATTAAACCTTCGGGCAAAATCAATGGAGAGCACCTCTTTTGCCACTGGAGGGCAGAGAGCCACTAATTTTTTTACCACTAATGAACCAACAGATGAAATACAGACAGCACAGCATGGATCATAAGTTGATGACTGGTTTTGAACTAAGGCTTAAAGTGCAAAGATTTCCTCTCACACGCTGACAGCCACTCACTGCATGCTCTCTTATCTCTAGCTCCCCAGCATTGTTTGGGATGATCAGCCTGTGTCTTGCCTCAGGCTGATAATCCACGGACATACCTTATTACTCAACTGTAGGATATATCTATGATATAGCAAAGTTTGTACATTTAGTAGTGTTTACCATCAGAACTTAATAATCACAACTGAAACTTAAATCTGTGATGACTTATTACCTAAAGGTGAACAGACAATCAGCGTGATCCTGATTCTGATGTGATTCCTGAAGTTTATTGGGGTTAAGTTATTTAAGTTACCAAAAAAAAAAAAATCTAATAAGATAAATAAGTAAAGTATTTGAACAACTACTAAATAATGAGTTAAAGTCAAAAACTGAATCAAAACATGATATCGACAGGATAAACAAACAGCAAGCGATGTCCTGTATACAGAGTGTGATGGGATATTCATAAAACCCAACAAATTACCAACTCTGAAAACACAAACATGAAACAAAAATTCCAGACATTTTACTGTCAGAGTCACCATGTATTTTCTGTTTCAATATGACTGGATTTCAGTAACATCATTTACACAACCAGGGGGGTGAGGGGATAGATTAAGGTGTTTGTTTACTGCTTCTTTTTGCTTCTTTTGTGAAGTCGCAGTGGCCTCACTGCAGATAAACTGCATCCTGAGGATGTTGCAGTAACAAGCTGTCCCTGCAGCAAAGCCAGGATTTACAGATTCATTTTGGTCTGCAGCTTCTATAGCAACCTTTGGACACCTCAAGTGATCTCCCAGAGAAGTGTAGGGGAAACTATAAGTGCACCTTACCTTATATTATTCCCTCTTATCTGAGAGGGACATTTTAGACCTTCAGTCTTCTCTGGTTAGTCAGATATAGCTCTGCAGTCACTTCAGTTGCCTTGGCCCTTGTTCTTAAGGATCATTTTGGTTTCCCATAAAACTTATTGGCAGGACAAATTATTCTACTTCCCCTCTCCTGTCTGTAGTCACACATTTACAGCAGCTTCTTCAAATGTCTCAGCAGGTTTCTTATTAACAGTTTGAAATGCACATTCACTCTCAGGTTGGTAAATTTGGAAACAATACACAAAATGTTTTTTTTTCAGGAATAAATAAGAATCTATAGTTAAATATTGCTTGAGTAGAACTATGCAGTCAAATTGTGGTTAAAGTCTGAATTGGTAACTTTTCTTTATAAATCTATAACTAAGACTTGGCGTATTAAACAGCTGTGTCCTAGTTTGCATACATATGAAAGCAGATTGGTACATGGTTAATAAATGATATTAAACAAATTAATTTGTGTAAATTGGTGCAAATTGCACTCAGACCACACAAAGATCTGGTAATTACTGGCAGGGGTGTTTTATGATGGTGAAGTCCCCGTCCACTTTGTGCCTCCAAGATGGTAGACGAGATGGAGAGATAACCTCTGAGGTGAAATGTGCAAAACATAGTCACACACGCCATCAGTGCTTGTGCTTTATAGCAACACTGAAAATCTCCCAGCCTCCACTAAAGTAGCCTGCTTGATAATTTGAGTTTGGATCAGTGGACTGGATTAACTCCACGAGACTTGGTTGAGGAACAGATCCCCTCTCATGGGGACCAAAGCCCAGTACCTGCTCACCTGTGTGGGCTTCTGTGTAGGACTTGGCAACATCTGGAGGTTCCTTTACCTGTGTCAAAGTCATGGAGGAGGTAAGCTCTTGTTGTCTGCTGCTAAAATGTGAAATGAATGAAGTTTCCATAGTGGAAAGTGAAATTTGTGATTGTATTTCAAGGAAATATCGACATTGAAGAAAGCTATATATTGTTTATGGAAGTAAAGCAGTGGTATCATTATCTTCTCTAAAGAATAAAATGTCACCCAATTTACAAGTGCCTGTTATGGACCAAAATTCTTATAAAAAAATACAAAGACTCAGTATTGTTCATGTTAAATGATATTGCATTTTGTGTTGTAATTACACAAATGTAATGGTTTGTAAGTATTGCAGTGTTCTGGGCTATCTAGCTAACTTAAATGTAAACACAATGCAAGAAATTCTGTGAGCATCACTATTGTTCATAATTTATAACAATTTTCTTGGGTGGCAATAAACAAGGACACAGGATTCAATATAAAACCCTAAGATACAATGTATTAAGCAAACACACTAAGTATAGTACTATAAAACCATCATGCGTCATTTAAGCCTATATCTGTAGATAAAGTGATTTAGGTTAAACATTAACTCTTACACGTGAACATTGCCTTGTGAAGCTTAAATGTCCCTTTGGCAGCAAAGCACCACTGAGGGATTAAACCACTGTACACATACAATGTTCGAGCTGGGAAATGTAGTTGTTATTTTGTGTTTTTACCTACTTTAGTTGTTTAACTGTTTGGTGATTGGATGATCTTGGGGGCTGATATAACGGGAGTGAAGGAATAATAAGTACTAGTGTTTCCAGTGATTCTTTTAACTTCACCTCTCCACTGTGATGGGCTTCATCACATGTAAACAAAAACATGGCCTTGTGCTCAGGCGCTGCATGAGAGGTGCTCAGATATCGCCAACACTTATCAGACAAACCAGCGTATCTCAAGTGCTCCGCTTATTCTCAGCATTTGTCAGCGCAGATGCCGTAACAATGAAATAGTATTGAATTGTATAACTGCTGGCACATAAAATAAAGGATCTGGAGTATTTTCATAAAACCAAGTCACTTTCTCACTTCCTCATATTAGCTAATTAAAAAATGACTAAGAGCCATGCTAGCAGCTCTGTGAGGTGGCGCTTTAAGCTAAATGCTAATGGCAACATGCTATAATGCTCACAATAACAATGCTAACATGCAGACGTGTAGTACCTTACCATGGTTACCATCTTAGTGTATCATGTTAGCATGCTAACATTTACTAATTAGCAACATAGAGCACAGTGGAGGCTGGTGGTGATTTTATTATTTTTGCCGGTATTTGATCACAAACAACAAAATAAAATTCTGACCTAATGATTTTAAATGTAAAACACTTTGAATTGCCTCTTTTTAATGTCTTTTATTGAAATGTCTTGTTTTTAATATATTTCCCTGCCTCTGTAAAGAACTTTGAATTGAATTTGTGCCTGAAATGTGCAATAAAGGCTAGTTTGCCTCGCCTTGACGATGTGGCTAGGTTAAAAGTTAAGAGATCATCAAAGTCATTACATTTAATCCTGAAGGGAGGCATGAATGTCTGTACCAAATATCACGACAATCAGTGCTGCCATGCCTTCATTAACTGGTTGTTTCCACTCCACAAAGTTTTCACCCAACAAAACATCTAGAAACTATAAAGCCTCCTGTAGCTTCGGTAGAGTAGGTGAAAGATGACAAGGCAGCCAACATACAAAGGGTAGTGTAAATAGGGCCAGCTGAGGGAGAGGACTCTATATCTCAGAAGTGGAAATACGATTTCCCAACAGTCTCTGTGGCAGTGGTGTAAAGGTAAAGCACAAGCTGCCGCCCAGAAGAGTCTGTATACAGTCTCAAGTGGTTAACATTTGGCTCATTTTACTGCTAGAAGGTTCAATGACATAAAGTTTAATTTGATAGACGCATCTCTGCACAGGCCACAATATGACTCCACCTCTATCTGCTTTAAAATGATGATTCATAAAGGTTGTAATTTGATGTGTGATTCAGCTTTTTTTTAATATCAGCTGATTTAAACCTCTGCTATCTCAAAAAGTCCTGACACCAGAGTGAACTTTCAGCCCTGAGCTTACCCCACCTGCATCATCATGCATGATAATGAAGACAATAAAAGCTCCTATTACCCCGTTTTGTTAGCTGCAATTGTATTGGATGTGTAATTCTTTCTGGTTTCGCCAGATTTGTAGTTTTGAAAGATTAATGACCACACAGAATTAACTAGGGGAACAATTAAATAAATGGGTATAAAAGGAATAATGAAGAAAGTAATTAAGATGAAAAAGGACTCTTACACCATGCTGTGAGGTAGAAATTCAAATTGTTTCAATTTGTTGAGGTGTTGTAAAAAAAAAAAAAAAAAAAAAACAACATGTAATGTTCCAACGATCACACATGGTTACAGTAAACGAGGTATATGAAAACACGCAATCTCTTCTATCTCTCAGGTTATCTAAGCTTACCTTGGTGTGTCCACGGGTGCTTTTATGATCCCAGTCCTTATCCTGCTCCTCCAGGAGGGTATCCCACTGCTGTACTTGGAGTTTGCTATCGGCCGTCTCCTCAGGAAAGTCTGACTGATTATCAGTCATATGCGAAAGTGTAGTGAGTTGGATATTCATTAATTTCTATCTTAAATCTGGTTGGTAAAAGCATATAAGATTCATGAGAAATTTCTACAGCTTTTCCCCTTCTATTGTTATGACTGTCTCATTCTTGGTGGGCATGCACCACAACACCATCACTGCCTGGGTGCCACAGCTCAGTCCCCAGTGGCCTCTAAATGTTGGTCTCACAGGCATGACACCATTTCTTTGCTATCTTTAATTTAAGTTGAGCCTTTTACAGTCCAAGCTAACTGTTGTATTTTCACTCTCTGCAGAATGCAATCGCAGCTCTCCAGTGGACTGCGACGCTGAATGCCTCAGATGCTACAGAGGAGGTTGGAGGTCTGCAGTGGTGGATGGTGCTGCATTAGAGGGATCGAGACCTCAGGCAAGGTGGGGCATCTGCAGCATTAATATGGTTTACATGGCAGCGCTGATTTTAGATGCTATGTTACAACAATATATCTGACCAGTAGCTTTTAAAGTTGATACTGTAATATGCACATGTATATGTACAATAATCTGTAATCTGCATTTTAAAGGCCCTTCACACACCTGGGCATAGGCAAGCAAAAGCCCCAAACCTCTCCCATATAGGACCCCCAGACTGAAAATGACACAAAATGACTACAAATGGTACTTATATTTGGTTTATCATATCATTGTTTTGTGTATTTTTGTGGTCATTTTTTGTCACTTTGTAATTGTTTTAAGACTTTTTTGGGGTTGTGTTTTAGGTCTCTTTGTGGTCATTTTGTGTATCTTTGCCATCAATTTGTATCTGTTTTCCCCTGTTTCTTATGCTAAGCTAGGCTAAAGTTCAGCTGCTAAACACATCCTTAATCCAGCTCTGTACTTAGGCTACAACACAAACATAAGATTAATCTTTTCCTTCTCCCTCTCAGAAACAAAGCAAAGAAGTGTATCTCCCAAAATATTTTAAATACAATAAGCCTGAGACATAAGTTCAGAATTTGCACACTATCATGTTTGTGTCTTACAGAAACCTTACCAGTTTTTGGACGATAATGTAACAAATTGCTCTTTTAAGATTTCTCTTCCTTTCTCTCAGGCTGTGTACATAGCCTCCACTATCTTTCTCATCAAACTCTAAGGCTCTACTCTTTAACCAGATGTTAGTATAGCTATCTTTTAATTACTTTCTCCCAATCATTAGCATAAAAGACGTACTGCGATGATGATGGATTTTTAGCTAAATGAGCTGGTGAACCCATGAACACAGTTGGCTGGAGGAGCCCAAGTGGTCACCTCCTTCTCCCTGGCCTTTAGGAGGGCTACAACCCTATTCGGTTATTGCATGCTACTGTGGATCACAGTATATGTTGAAACTACATGGCATTTAATCTTATCAGTGGAGATAAACAGAATAAAGTGCGGTCCACTTGTTTTTCATGTTTGTATACAGGTGGTTTATGTCATGCTCTCACTAGCATGAAGTATTTATATTTCATTTTATATTTTAGGGCAATTTCTCTATGAAATAAAATAATTCATTAAGCAAAAAAGTAGGATAAAACTTTTTTTTTAAAATAAACTGTTACTATTATTTTTATAAACTATTATTTACTTTTTCCCAGCAACTGAGGTTAGGGTTAGTCTATACTACTAAGCCATCATTGGCTTCAGGGCAACAGAACAGTTTGATGCCTTTCCTGATACGTATATGCATTAAATATTACATACATTTATTTGAGCTAATAAAAGAAAAACGAAAGAGTCATAACTCTTGTTTTAGTCACATGTGTTCCTCAGGTACATCATGATGGTGCTGAATACATTTGCTCTGTCTAAGGGAGCCATAACAGAGAGCACCTATCATGACATGCCGCAGCAGTACGACCTCAGGGTCAGAGGGCATCCAAGGGCTGGACCTCAACACCTGCAGCATGAGGGGCTTTCTCACTGATACATGATTTATTCTAGACACTTCGTAATCACTGTCCTCTTTTTCATCATGCTCTTCTGCCTCGGTTCTCTCCACCATGTTTTCAGGTGTGGAAAATTTGATGAAAAACATTGTTATTTTAGATTTTAAGAGTTGCATACCTTTCATCCTTGTTGATCACGCTCATCTTTGCTCTGCAGTCTGGGAATTACCCCTTATCACAGTTTGACAGCCACGGAGACTCCATCCCACTGCTTGTTATTTCCCTCTGTGAGGTGACTGATATAGCCCGCCTATGGAAAAGATATGTAACTGGGCAAGATACTATAACTCCAACAGAAGATTTTTTTATCATATCTAAAACTTACAATTTAAGCCAGAGATAAGACACTGTAATAAATGTATCATACAGTATATGATATTTGTTGATTCATGTAAAATGAAGACACCCATGTACTGTAGTGGAAAAAAACTTATGGCCTGAACCTTTTTAAAGAGGTATATAAGTCTGTGTACAAAATGTATCAAATGTTTCAATACACGGCCGCAAAGTGTGATTTCTTATTGTAATTTCTTCAAGGACATCACATCATGTCTCTGAAATGACTGATTGATAAAGAGATGATGGCTCTTGCTGTTTGCTGCTGCTTGCTTGAAAGTATGATAATAAACTCAGAGAGACACTCTTTTATTTGTTTACTACAAAATTTCCACCACAGTACTTAACCACATGTAACTTCACATATTTACTGAGGCACTGACTTTTGGTGATTGAACTTATTGTATCTTTACAAGGTTAAGTAAGTATTTTTGGACCAAGTAGTGATGCACATGCTGTACATACACACCAATAGCTTTATAGACATCCTTGAAATAAACCTAGATATGTCGGCTGTACAGCAGATTACCAGTCAGTATACACAACTCTGTAAATGCCGACACCGGTCTTTCTTTGGTTAATTATTGCATTAGAAAGGAACACTGATAAGATTTATTAGCTCTATGAATTGCTTAACAATTACACAGCAGAAGAAAATGTTATGATACAAGAACAAACAGAAAAAAAATCACTTCCACTCATCTGTGACACCTTGACAATCACTGTGGTGATTATCGTTAATATAACACTTCAGATTCAATTCTAAGTTTTAGAGAATGTGAACTCAGTGTGCCAACTGAAATGTTTGTACATCCCTATGCAATAAAACAATCTGGCTTCTCAAGGACTGGGAAAGGCGTTGGTTGATAGTTAAGATAAGCTTTGATGGAAAATGCAAAAAGTGCTGCCTCTGAGTTTCATCCTGTCTTTCTGTCCAAAAAAAGAGACACAAAATCTGAGGTTATTATGGCATTTTAATGCTTCAGATGCTTGTTGGCCATTAGATTAAATTTAGCAGTTTTTGGAGGAATAAACAACCAACATCATGCTTTCCCCAGTTTGTTTTAATTCCTTTTTATATACTGTAAATAAAGACCTGTCATTTGTTCACATCACATCACATCACATCACATCACATTTGTTCATTATTTCCCTTTAAAAACTCATGAATAACAAACTCAACTTTTAAGGAAAAGAGTTGGCACCTCATGTGATGTATTAACTATTATCATGAAGGTTGCACCTTTTTCTGCTTAAACTTGCTGACATTACATAATACAACACAGACTGTAATGAGCTACTGATAACTGCAGTTTAGGTGCCATAGGTCGTAGTAAATACCTCGGTGCCTCTTCCCTGGACACTCAGTAGGGGTGAAGGACTCAGAGAGAGAGGGACGGTCACCAGAGAATCAGTAACAGCTTCCAGCACAGAGGAGATTGTTTCAGAGCAGAGACACAGCCTCTTGAGGGTTTGTGGGACAGCAGCAAACCAACAACTGCTTACTAAAAGGAAGACTTGACGGCTACATTTTCCAATTCTGTGTCCAGTGAAATTTACAAAAACCCACCATGAAGCTGAAGCTACCGAACCCAGGACTGGATGAGCGGATCCCCTCTCACAGGGACCTGGAGAGGATGGAGAAGGAAGAGGCTGGGGACAGGCCCAAATGGGACAACAAAGCCCAGTACCTGCTCACCTGTGTGGGCTTCTGTGTGGGACTTGGCAACGTCTGGAGGTTCCCTTACCTGTGTCAAAGTCATGGAGGAGGTAAGATGGGAAGAGAGTGGATGGTGTCTACCCATAAAAATACAGAAAACTAGCAATGAGTAATAATTATTAAAAGTATCCAAGGAGGGATTTCCCAAAATTCATTCAACTTTTAGTCAGAATAAAGACAGTGAACTTTAACTACCTGACACATTTGAAGGGATCTGTGCATTTAAAAAGGGAACATGTGAGTCTCATTCTTGGTTTATATTGTACCTAATGTAGATAATAAAAAATGCTTTTTACAGTTTATAGATGTCTTTATAGGAACACTTTTGTGAACAGCGTCAGCTGGTGAATATTTACTCACTTTCACTAAAGTACTGAATAAAACCAATCACTCACCTTGTACCTATGTAGGAGCATTTATGATCCCGTTCCTGATCCTGCTGGTTCTGGAGGGAATCCCACTGCTGCACCTGGAGTTTGCCATCGGTCAGCGCCTGAGGAAAGGCAGCGTGGGAGTGTGGAGATCAATCAATCCTTGCCTCACTGGAGTTGGTGGGTAAACAAAAAACACATTCACATGCCCTATGGAAGGTAGTAATGTCGGTCATATAAACAGTTACTTACTGTATTGACGTAATATGTTTTACAGACATTGAGGATACAGCCTCACAGAGTCACTGACGTGGCTGCAGACCATTAGTCCTGTTAAAAATAGAGAGCGCTACCACAAGACTCATTGTTTCATTTGGTTGCAGGTATTGCATCCTTGCTTGTCTCATTTCTGGTGGGTATGTACTACAACACTATCATGGCCTGGATCATGTGGTATCTCTTCAACTCCTTTCAAGATCCTCTGCCTTGGAGCCAGTGTCCTCTTAATGCTAACAGGACAGGTATGCCTTCATCTAACAAGATAACAGTCAGAGAGAATCCAGGAAAAAAAAAAAAACACAGGAAGGTCGCAGGTTTCTAACAAGCTGTTCTTTACTATATGGTTCTTGGCAGGTCTGATAGAGGAGTGTGCTCGGAGCAGCAGCGTCGACTACTTTTGGTACAGGGAGACTCTGAACACTTCAACAGCTATCGATGAGTCTGGGGGCCTGCAGTGGTGGATTGTGCTCTCCCTGATAGCTGCCTGGTCTATGCTCTATGTCTGCTGCATCCGGGGCATCGAGACCTCTGGAAAGGTCTGCAAGCCACATTAAATCTGAGCAATCGAATGTGGGAGTGATCCCTGCCACCATGCAGATGTGTTTGTTCAAATTTATCTTTGAAGCATGTTGTTCTCATTTCTCAGGCTGTGTACATCACGTCCACTCTGCCATATTTGGTCCTCACCATCTTCCTCATCAGAGGACTGACTCTGAAAGGCTCTTTCGAGGGAATCAAGTTCCTCTTCACACCAGATGTAAGCATCATTGTAACACACAAAGCAACAGTTGCCATTATGATTAATATATATTATATATCATAATATTAATATATTAGTTTTTGAAAAATACATTTATTCCCTTTCTTGTTGAGTGACAGATGAGAGGATTGATACCACTTGGTATCGGGCTTGGGTTAGCAGCTGGTTAGCCTGGCTTAACAGAGTGACTGGAAACAGGGAAATGGCTAGAATAGAAAAAAAAAGTAAGAAATAGTAGAAATAGTTTTATATGATTTAAGTGAATGAAATATAAAATGTCATTTGGTGAGCTTTAAGGCTGCTGGGAGGTGGATTTTGTTGCCTTTAGATAGAGCAAAGCTAGTTGTTTCACCTGTTTCCACTTCCATTCATACCATACAGATATGAATTACTTATGAAATGCAGTGGAAGAACTGGGTCGTATTAAGAATAAGCCGGAGATAAGCACTGTGGCAGAAAACAAAATGTGCAATGTTGCAACTGAATTGAAGATTTATTGAAGTGTCTGAGATAAACCGTGATCACGCGACTCATAAAAGTGGATAATCAAAGTTCAAAGACTATATTGCCAGCAAATTATGAGATGAATGTCAAGACATTTTCAGTAATAATCCATCAAGAAATTAAATATGATTAATATTCAGATGACAATATTGTTTCTTAAACTCGCATTCTTTGGCTTTTATTTAAGATTAGACCTTGAAAGAAAACAAAAGAAAACTATAATCCTGATGTGCATGACCTTCACATGTGAAGTATTAAAAGTGCTTAGTCTTTACTGTCAGTTTTAAAGAGCAGAAATATTACAACAGGATGTAATTAGCATAGGCCTCTCGGCTCAGTTTTACTAAGGATGTATCTTTTCTCTTTCAGGTGAATGAGTTATTAAATCCATCAACCTGGTTGGATGCAGGTGCCCAGGTTTTCTACTCCTTCTCTTTGGCTTTTGGAGGTCTCATCTCTTTCTCCAGCTACAATTCTGTTCAGTGAGTAACAGCCTCAAGTGCATACAAGTCACCCAATGAGCCGTCTTTTGAACAGTTCTCCTCACGTGATCATAATTTTCTTGCAGCAACAACTGTGAACAGGACGCCGTTCTCATCTCTATCATCAATGGCTGCACCTCAGTGTACTCCGCAACAGTTATCTACTCTATCATCGGCTTCAGGGCCATGCAAAAATACGATGACTGCATGGGAGAGTGAGTTTCAAACTTCTCAAAAAAGAGGCCTTAAAAAACACCGTCTTATTCACTTATATCAGACTGAATTAATTTCTTTATGCTTTTTTGCAGCAACATTTTGAAGCTGATGAATGCCTTCAACTATCCTGAGAACAACATCACAGAGACCAACTACAATGAGGTTCTGGCCCACCTCAACCAAACAAATCCAGGGGTCATCCAAGGATTGGACCTACAGCTCTGTAACATGCAGGATTTACTCAGTCAGGTCAGCAGAAAGCATTAGATATTTGTCAGCTCATTTCACTAAAATCTCAGGAAAGGTTTCACAGAGGGTCAGCGATTTGATATATTTGGTGTTTACTCCTTCAGGGTGTGGAGGGAACAGGTTTGGCCTTCATCGTGTTCACAGAGGCCATCATCAAGATGCCTGTTTCTCCTCTCTGGGCTGTCCTCTTCTTCATCATGCTCTTCTGCCTCGGCCTCTCCACTATGTTTGGCAACATTGAGGGAGTTGTGGTTCCTTTGCAGGACCTCAATGTATTGCCCCGAACTTGGCCCAAAGAAGTTTTCTGTGGTAATTTTCTTATATTTCCTATTAAACATAAAATACTTTGTCATGTGGGATTGGAAAATTTGATCTAGAGGTATGAGTGTAAACACTTTTGTCATTTTCTTTTTTCTTTTTTTTCCCAGGTCTGACTTGCCTAATTTCCTTTGCTCTGGGGCTCATATTTGCTCTGCGCTCTGGAAACTACTGGCTAGCTCTTTTTGACAGTTTCGCAGGCTCTATCCCCCTTCTGGTCATCGGATTCTGTGAAATGTTTGCTGTTATCTACATCTATGGCATAGATAGGTGAGTCTGTCCAGTAAGTTCACCTGTAAAGTTTCTTGACTGCATCTTAAGACAGCTGTGATACCATCACGCTGACAAACAGACAGACAGACAGACACATGAACACCTGCCATAGTGTTCAAAACCACCTCTGTGGTAGTTCCCACTACAGTAGGTGTCTCCATGACCACATTTTGCCATGATGACACACGTGCTATCGTGGCTGGTAACAAAGCAGAAAATAACAGCGTGTTGTATTCTGACCTTGGAACATAGATAATGTGTAGCCCTCATCACAGGAGATAAAGTAGCACAGAGTATCTTTTGATGTAGCAAGACCCTGTTGATGTATTTTTGCCCAGTGTTTCAATAATACTGTAAGTAAAAATGTTACTTATAGTGAAAAAATGTGCTATATGTTCAAATGATTGCATTATGTCATGTTTTTTGTGCATTTAAGTTAAGGTTAGATTAAAGAAACAGAGTGGAGCTCTGTTTCTTTGAAGTCCAGTGCAGCATCAACCTGTTGAACACACATCAACAGGCTGCTTTATTTACTGTAACTAATAAAAGTACAAGGTCGTCTTTTATGGATGCTTTCGTACATGCTTAGCTGACATAAAATCTCCCTCTTATTGCTTCCAAACAGGTTTAACGAGGACATTGAGTTTATGATTGGCCACAAGCCCAATATTTTCTGGCAGGTGACATGGAGAGTGGTAAGCCCACTCATTATGATCTTCATCTTGATTTTCTACTTCGTTACCCAAGTCACAAAGACACTTACCTATTTGGTCTGGGACCAGGAAGCGGTAAGTCTGCTCGTCACAATAGTTACATTTTTGACAAAAACATTTTAATATAGTCCCAGCCTGTGATACATTGCCGTAAATCTTTTCTCTTGACTCTGGCTGTAGGAGAACTTCCCCGTCCTCGACCCACGTCCATATCCCTCATGGGTCTACGTCATCATCTTCATCCTGGCTGGAATTCCCAGTTTAGCCATCCCAGTTGTCGCCTTCTTCAAATTCATCCAGACAAAATGCTGCAAGCAGAAAGACTACAGTGAGAAGACATTGGACACTATCTCTGCCAAAATACAAATGAGTGAAAAAATAAGTTTTAAATAACTTTTGTTTCAATTATTTAAAGACAATTTTTTGTTTTTAATTTTTATTGTTGTTTGTATATTATACTTATTGCTTTTCTCTAACTCATGCCCTTTACAATGATAGAAGAGCACACTAGTGACTACTGACTGGAAAAATAGAAGAAAATTTAGAAGCATTTTCTGTAAAATGTTCGTTTTGGAGAAAAGAGTAACTGATAACACTTGTAATATCAGTTTCCTGATGTGTCATGTTTTACATCTCACTGTATTATGTAAATTAAAGGAACAGATGGACAATTTGGGGAAATACACTAATTTGCTTTCTTGCTGAGAGTAAGGCAAGAAGATTGACACCACCTTTGTGTCTGTGCACTAATTAGAAAGGTACAGCAAGCTGCTGGTTAGCTTAGCATTGCATAGAGACTGGAAAGGAAAGGAAAACAGTCTAGCTCTGTCTGAACATAATAAAGTTAGCTTACTAGCACATCTACTTTTTATTAACATGTCATGCTGGCTGTAGCGCTTCATATTAAGCACAAGGATATGAGAATGGCAACAGTTTTTATCTCACTCTCTGTAAGAAAACCAATAAGCCTATTGCTTAGTATTGCAAGTTTACTATCTGCATGTTTCTAGTGCAATTCAAATATAATGTTATTTTTAAATATTTTGTAAATAATCTTATACAGAGGAGCGAATTCTTGTTTAAAGGTTTTTTGTTTTTGTTTTTTATTGTGGGGGACTGTTGTTAAGTTTTATTGTTTGGTGTACATTACAATACTATACTTACACTGCCATAAACTGTCAGGTTATGATATGTTAATCTTCTCACAAGTTCAGACTTAAGAGCAAAATTAAGTGGTTACTATTTGAAGAAATATGTATTATCAAAATAAACAATGTGGAATATCATGAGCGTACAGGAATTTTGCCAGGCAACACCTGCAAGTGGACATACACTCTCCTATTGTAACAGTGATTTTTAATGAACCCTTCAAATAAAACACTAAAACAATTACTGTGATCCTCTCTCATTTGTCTTATTTATAGATTGGCCATGAAATTTTGTACAAACACACACACACACACACACACACACACACACACACACACACACACACACACACCTATATGTTTACAAATGGCTTTATATAAGGCTGTCTGTATAAAGCAAAAAGTTCAGAATGTTCTCTGGCTAATCAGTGATCTGCAACAGTAAAAGATCATAAACATGTCAACATTGCCAAGTGCCCCCATGTTCATATGCAGACACTAACCCCTCACTAATGTTTCAACTTTACTGTAGTAGACACTCTCTTTGCCTCTCTGCTTCAGTACACAGCTGATCGCCATGAGACTGGTCTTTCCGAACCCAGGACTGGATCTCCGGATCCCTAACCATGAGGATCTGGACAGGAAGGAGAAGGAGGAGGCTAGTGACAGGCCCAAGTGGGATAACAAAGCCCAGTACATCCTAACCTGTGTGGGTTTCTGCATTGGACTTGGCAATGTGTGGCGATTCCCTTACTTGTGTCAAAGTCATGGGGGAGGTAAGCCAAGACAGTTGGGAAATGGACATACCTGTTTAAGTTGAATAATTGATTATGATGTCCCTCACTTGTAAGTTTGCCAAATGTGTAAATGTAAATGTAATGTAATGATTGACAAATTAATGTATGGTCGAGGTAACCAAGAACTAATTTACTGTGATCTTTTATGTATGATTTCCTCTGAGGCACATTTTGTGGCACATAAGTAGTCTCTGAGGGGTGGCAAAGGGCCAAGCTCATTGCTAAATACCTGAACCATGAACTTAACTATTTCACTTTCAACCACATCACTGGTCCTTTGTACCTGAGGATAAATGGAAAGTTAAATATATCACTCATTCATGACTACGAGAGAATGGCATGAAATTACCATCAACTTATATTAATGATTCTCAAGAGTATGAGGTCTTCTGAAGTAATGGCTAACCTATGGCATGACATATGAGCCAGAGACAGGGATCCTGGGGTCAGCTGCATATTGGCTTGAGTTGAAACTGAATGCTGAGAATGCTACACATTCATACTGCATATATTTGAGTGTCATCATTTAAAGTATAATCTGTTTTTTTTTTTTGACTTTTTAACTTGAGGGGTCAAGTCTATACAGTTAAAACCGCTATCCATAGTCCATGTCATCAGCTACAGTAATGTGACAATATGCATGCAAAACAATACCAACATAACACTTTGGTTTACTTTGAGTGTCATAAAATTGCATTTTATTTTTTGTCCATAAATCTATCACATCAACAAATCTGTCACCTTTGAGTGTAGTTAATATATAACCATTATTAATTACTGTTATCAGCAAACTTCTTTTTTTAAACACTTATGTCATATTTCAACCCTGCCAAGTTTCAACATCCAAACAGGCCATAATGTGTTGTTATCTGAAACACCTCATCAACAGAGATATTTATTTCCCAGGAAATATATCACGTTTAGACCTGAAAATTTAAACCAATGATCACCTACACTTTCCAGGTGCCTTTTTGATTCCCTACCTGATCCTGCTGGTGCTGGAGGGAATGCCTCTGCTGCTACTGGAGTTTGCCATCGGCCAGCGTCTCAGGAAAGGCAGTGTGGGAGTGTGGAGGGCTATCAGCCCTTATCTGACTGGTATTGGTAAGTGCAGAGGTTCTGGATCAAAAGCGAGTATATGGCTTCCTATGTGTGTGATATCACAGTTAATGATGCTGTCCCTCAGGTATAGCCTCCATGTTGGTGTCCTTTTTGGTTGCGCTGTACTACAACACCCTAATAGCCTGGATCATGTGGTATTTCTTCAATTCCTTTCAAGACCCACTACCTTGGAGCCAGTGTCCTCTCAATGACAATGGGACAGGTATTTGAATACACACATTTATATCACACATATACATGTGCACACCAAAGCATCTTAATTGCATCAATATTTATGTATATTTTTTTGATCCCACAGGATTCATACCCGAGTGTCAACAGAGCTCCACCATAGATTATTACTTTTACCGAGTGACTCTGAATAGTTCGGCCTCTATAGTTGACTCTGGAGGAATCCACTGGCCTATAGTCGTCTGCTTGTTAGCTGCCTGGACAGTTATTGCTATCTGCTGCATAAGAGGCATTAGCACTTCAGGCAAGGTCTGTTGAACTTTCAGTCACAAGAATACAAGAGGTATGGTGGCAGATATACATGGCTAGTCAAAATTCATAGTCATTTTTGAGACAATATGGGCACTTGATTTCAGACGTCAGTAGACAAAAGCAGGCTTCTCATTTTTACCATTGAAACACAACTGTTGGCAGCAGATTTTATCTGTAGCTAGACATTTAAGCTGTTAGCTTCATGATTTAGTTGAAAACAGTGTCTCCTGCTAACAATTATTTAAACGACCCGAAGAACCCTGAACACTGTAAAGGTTAGAAGTTTTAAAATGTTGTTATTGCTACGTAGCCAACGTTAACATAAGCCAGCTAGCCTCAACCTGTTACAGTTCGATTTGATTGGCCAATTAATAGTATCTGGGGAGAGATCCAGCAAATGTAAATGATGATTCATTGCTGAAAAAACTGAAAGTCTGATTTCCAATATCAATTATTCCATGTTTTCTTGTTTTGACCTCAGGCAGTGTATGTCACAGCCGTTCTACCGTACATAGTGCTGGCCATCTTCCTGATCCGTGGACTGACTCTTAAAGGATCCCTGAGTGGAATAAAGTTCCTCTTCACACCAGAAGTATGTGTCAACTCTTGACAAACAAAAAGTGTGTTGTATCTCAAAGCCGCATCACAATGTATGCTTCATTCTTGCAGGTTGAAGAGTTGATTAAACCAACAACTTGGTTGGATGCAGGTGCCCAGGTCTTTTATTCTTTTGGTTTGGCATGGGGAGGCCTCATCTCCTTTTCAAGCTACAACCCTGTTCAGTAAGAGACATTGAGAAGACCTGCTGTGTTTTATAACCACACAGCAGTTCAACTCTTATTTAGCTCACTTCAATTAACACAAAGAAGGCAGTTGTCAGATATGTTGGTCCTTAATCTTTTGCCTTCTTTGTCTCCCAAGCAACAACTGTGTGCAAGATGCTGTGATCCTGACTGCAATAACTGGCTTCACCTCAATCTATGCCGCCACAGTCACCTACTCCATCATTGGCTTCAGGGCCACTGAGAAATATGACAACTGTATCAATGAGTGAGTACAGTTCGATTATTATAAACAACTCTTCATGAGTGGATTAATCACTGACCTATATTGACAAAAAATCCTGATTGGGCATCATCATTCCTCCATTAAGAGCATTTAAAGTTATAGTCTTTCTTTCAGCCACACTGGTACGCTGGCTCTGGGGATGGCAATGTCGGCTTCTCAAACAATAATTTAGTTGGTGCACCAGTCTATGGAACAGACATCAGTGTCTCAGTTTGTCCAATACTTTAGTTAACGACCAAACACCTGCAAAATTAATCTTATTCCCATCAATGTAAGCATATACCTTGTGTTTAAAGGAGCTATTTCAAAGTTTTGCTATGCTACAGCCAACGTTAGCATGAACAGCTGTTTACTTTAGTACACATCATTCCTTAGCTCGCCAAGAGCTGTCCCCAGTGGTGGAAAGCAATGCCAATTTGCTTGTCTCTAACACGTCTTGACTTTAACTGAAGTTAGCACGCTAACCCGATAGCCCCAGCAAATCTTGTCTCTCTCTGATAGTGACTCACTGAAACCTCCAGTCTGCTTCTTGTCATGTAAATGCATCAGTGGCTGAAGCTCTTGTCACCCCCACCTGCTCCTGGAAAAAACCACGTCAAGCAGAAGATGAAACGTACAAATGGCCCCTTTAATGCTAACTAGAAAATGTTAGCATGGTTACATGCTTAACTAAGCATAACTAAATATCCTCATGTTTTGCATTGTCACTGTGACCACGTGAGTATGCTGAGATGAGCATTTAACAGTATGGCTGTTGATCTTTCTTGGTACAGTCTCCTCTTTGAGTTTCCCAGGGACACTGCTTCGTTGATGATTCTGTGGAGGGATAATAACACAAAGAGGAAAATCCGATCTAAAATGACATAGCTTTGGAAAATAGCCCATTGTTTTGACTGCTAAATCCTCATATTAATTTCAGCTATACTTTCAAATGCATTTTTGATGTTGTCGCCCATTTTGTACAATTACACTAGTAAGCAGTCACTTTACAGTGAGAGAGAAATGATTACAGTGAGCAATGACCCTTTCAATGTATATACAGACATGTGCGTATTCTATTAGGACAGACTTGAAAAATCTGAACCTATATTTTAATGTTCACTCCAGAAATCCAGTATTACTAATCAGTGACGTATTTTGTTTCTAGAAACATCATAACATTATTAAATGCTTTTGAACTTCCTGAAGATAACATCACTACGAGCAACTATGAGGAAGTGTTCAATCAACTCAACAGCTCCTATCCTGACACTGTTCTTGGATTGGACATCAAAACCTGTGACATGCATAAACTCCTCAGTGAGGTAACTTTATTGATGAATATCTATCAGATTCCTCAGTTATTACTGTTTTTTACTCTAATCTGCGTTGTGTTTGCTCAGGGAGTGGAGGGAACAGGTTTGGCCTTCATTGTGTTTACAGAAGCCATCACCAAGATGCCTGGCTCTCCAGCGTGGTCTGTCCTCTTTTTCGTCATGCTTCTCTGCTTGGGGGTCTCAACTCTGTTTGGCAACATTGAAGGAGTGGTGGTCCCCCTGAAAGACCTGAATGTATTCCCTAAAAACTGGCCCCACGAAGCTCTAACTGGTAACCTAGTTTTAAAAATGAACTCAGTCAGTTTCTCAGCTTTTCATCTACTAACAAGACATCTTAAGTGTTTGTCTTTGCTTTCTATTTTGTGCATGTGTGTTGCAGGAGCAACATGCGTTGTTGCCTTCCTCATCTCCCTCCTGTTTGCGCAGAACTCAGGGCTTTACTGGGTAACTCTCTTTGACAACTTTGCCGGATCTGTTCCACTTTTGACCACTGGATTGTTTGAGATGATAGTTGTCGTTTACATCTACGGCATAGACAGGTTAGTGCTTATTCAAACTATTTCACTGACACATTGTCTGTTTTCATTGCATTTTTTAAGCAAAACTGATGTTGGTGGTAGACCTATTCAAGTCCTGTCTAAGAGGATTTCACAACATATTTTAAAACTTGTCAAAACTAAATGAAACCCTCTTGTGTGTCAGGTTCAATGACGATTTGAAGTTCATGGTCGGATATAAGCCCTCCATCTTCTGGCAGGTTTCATGGAGACTCATCAGTCCTTTAATCGTCCTGGTTATTTTAGTTTTCTACCTGGTGACCCAAGCCCAAGAGAAGCTCACCTATTTAGTCTGGGACCCCAACTCTGTAAGCACACAAACTCAAATTCTTGCTTTATGCCTTTTGTTCCCTCATTGCAAAATACATAAATCTTATATCATGTCAAATGTTTTTAGGTCAATATCTTTTTTCTGTGGTACAGCATATATTAAAGAACTTGACCACATTTCACTAAAATTTGGAAAGGCTTTGCATGCTAAATACTGTTTTATGTTCTACAGGAGGAGTTTCCATCTCTGTCATCAATACCATATCCTTCATGGATAAGTGCAGTCATATTTCTTTTGGCAGGAGTCCCCAGCCTGGCAATGCCTGTTTATGCATTATGTAGACTGGTCTTTGTTTGCTGCAAGAAAAAATTTGTAACCAGACAAAAAATTAGCCAATTTTCCTAAAATGTTTCAAGTAATTCATTGCAGAATACAACAAGATGAAAAATTTCATTTGTCTTGTTAAAGTCAGTTAACATTACTATAATTCCACTGCCCATTTACATTTAAAGCATAGCCTTCTGCGGATGTTTTATTGATGCACTTCAGTAAAGTAATACTTCTGCTTGTGTTTTGTGCAGTTTCTTATTTGTTACCACAGTGACAAGACAAAATGAGTCTTCCATCTTTACATGCTTTTTACCTGCTTATTCTATACATACAGCAGCATATTATTCTGTAAATGTATAGTTTACTGAAGTTTTGCTGTTGAAATAATTTTTGTCTCAGTGTAAAATAATGTATGTATATAATTTTACACATATGACTAAGAAACTTGTGTTTTTTAGTGCCTTTGATTTTTTTGCTCTTTTTTTTTTAAATTTTTATTTCATTTTTACTTGGCTCTATGTCAATGTATATCTAAGTGAGAAAGATTGAATAACTAGTGAAAACTACAGGAAATGCCCTCCAGTATTTAAAAATGTGTGCCTATCAAAAGATAAAGAATACAGCAAATAAAAACCTCTCTGAAAATGGGAAATATGTGAGCATTGTGTGCATCTGAGCTCTGAGGAGCACTTGAATATGAAATACAGACTCACAGCTGCCATAAAGAACGAGGCGTTTTCAAAGAAAATGATATCTCCATTTAGATACAATAGTCTTCTTTTTGGTGTGTTAAAGGGTAACTTTCAACAAAAGACACGAGGTAACATGAGGCAACGCATCAGTTGATCTTTAACAGCATTAGCCATTTGACGTCACTTGGTGTGTGTTGGGCCGAACCATTCACTATAGATTTTTTAAAATGCAGAAGCTGTAGAGCAGCTAATTGGCCAAGAGGGGGAGATATCACACTGACTGAACACAGAGTGGCAGTAAAGTCAGGTGGACCACACATAGCAAAGCGCAACACACTGAGGCAGGATACATGTTGCAGAGGAGAGAGGAGAAATGTGAAAGACTCTGTGATGCTGTGATAACATTAACAGACCACACTTGCTAAAATAATAAATGGATTGATCAGCAGTCTGTAGCGCTAATACAGTATACACTAAACAACATTTACAACTAATAATAAATAAATAACTGATTATAACTATAAAATTAACTGAAACATGTTCCCACCAAACTGAACTTTGCTTCTTGGTCATTTAGTGCACCTGGACAATTGCCAAACTATTGTCCTTTAATAATTCACAAAAATAACGATAACCGTATCAGAAAGGTTTACATGCTTTACCTGTCCATGTGCTGAGGTCTTATAAAACATCTGAATCCACCTGAGGCATCATCATCAAGTCACTCATTAATATGGGTGGAACGTCACTGTGTGGTGATTTCAGAGGTGAAATTAGCTCAAGTCTGGCAGTTTTCTCAAATCATGAAAATTATGATGTGTGTGGTTTTTGTTTTAGAACATGGTCTCAAATGCTATAAAATATCTTGGATGTCTCTCATGATTAAAACAAAACCTATTACAGGTTATTAACTACAATAGGATTGGATTATAAACCTTTATAATAAAACCAGAACATTACACTGTAATTTTTTTAATTCATCAATAAAATACCTGGGTACTAATACTGGGACTAATACATCGGTACAAGGGAAGAACACAAGAGGTTAGGGAATAAGGTGGAAACTACTTTACTTTTTAGAGGGACCTAGAAATAAACTACCCTGTAAGCACTGTTTTAAATTACTGAATAAATAATTACAGGGTACAGCTGTATTATTACAAGACAGGAAGACAGTTGGAAAAGTTAACTGTGCTGATATTGGAATTACATTAGTAAGGTCAGGTTAAGTCATATGATTATACCATAATGGTCATTTCTACCACCCTTTTATGTACAGGACATAAACATGAGGGATTCCAGCCAAAGTGATGGTCAGCATGTTTTACACTACCATCATGACAGTGTAAATATTGCTTTACACAGTGTAAGTCTGGGGTATGTGGGCCGTAATTAAAGCATCAGTGGTTCACCCTTACTACCACAGTCGGTATTATCAAACAGAATTAGTAGATTGATGCACAATACCTTCAAACATTAATTATTAACAATGACCAGGACAACTGGAAACAGTGTTTATTGTCAGTTTTAAGTAGTACTGAATCTCAGGTTTGTTTTATGAAATCATACTACCCTCTATTATCTCTGAATGAGTACATAAATCCAGTGACATGTTTGGATGCAAGGGAACAGGTTTTCTTTCCTTTGACCTCCTTGGAGGGTTCCTCTCATTCTCAAGGTGAAACTCTACTCGGTGCGTGACTGCCTCAGCTGTAAAATTAGAGTTAGTTTGGCGAACCTTCCATTCAACAGTCCTCTTCACTTGATACCCCTTCTTAATATTCTTGGAGCAACAACTCAGCAAGACTGGTGGTATAAAAATAGAAGTACAGTGTGCACCTGCCAATCTGAACTGCACCAGATAAAGTAAAAGATCATAAACATGTCTCAACCTTGGCAAGTGCATACTCCAAGCGCTCACTTCCACTTCCAAGAACGATCGTGTTAACATCTTTGCTTCAGCTGGGTCGCCATGAGACTGGTATTTCCCAACCGGGGACTGGATCTTCGGATCCCTAACTATGAGGATCTGGAGAGGCTGGAAAAGGAGGAAGCCAGTGACAGGCCCAAATGGGACAACAAAGCCCAGTACATCCTTACCTGTGTAGGCTTCTGCATTGGGATTGGCAACGTGTGGCGATTCCCTTACTTATGTCAAAGTCATGGAGGAGGTAAGCCGAGATAGAAATGGTAAAATCTTACATGATTTTAAGTAACACCGTGGTCTTTCTAACTTTCTAATATAATTTTCCTGGTGGGAATTCTAGCAGTGGAATATTACTGTGGATTTTCAAAAGAAGGGTTCAAAAGGCCAGTGCTGATAGTATGTATCTGAACTTTGAAGCCTTTCACTTTCAAAGAGATCACTTTGTGCTTCTTTTTTAGAAATGGCTGTGTTAAATTAGTGACTATGTATCTGAAAAATTATGGATTAAGCCAAGGGGATGATGGATAATATAATTTAATTTTATAATTTACTGCAACACAACAGACAACACACTAATAGGACAAGACAAGGAAGACAGAACAATGAATACAGCACAGTCACAGAGGAAGAATAAGATTTAAAAGATTTAGGTTGTCTTACATTGTGTGAATCAACTTGGTGTTGGTTTATTCAAGTGCAAGTATGTGTGTATGTGTGTATATATGGTGGTCGGAGGGAGGCTATGAGTAAGTATGGGGGAGAGAGAAACAAATAAATATATAGTAATGCTAATAGTACTTTTTACCACTACCAATACTCCTACTACCTCTACAACTACAACTACCAACAATAAAAATAATATTAACGGTGGATCAGCAGTATTATAATTGTTGCATTTTGTAATCATTAGTGTTAGCCTCTTCTCTACCCTGTTACTGTCCTGTTTCCAATACTGTTTATTGTGATTTGTGTTTGTTTTTGGTTGTTGCAACTGATATCCACCTTTGGATCGTCCTCACTGGAAAGACTCCCATGTTTGCAACCTGAGCGTGATCATGTCATCAAACAGCTCTATTACAAAGACCGCTTTGTAGAGGTTAAATATACTTCACTAGACTGTAAAATATAGCCCTGCATCCGTTAAATATGTGTTTTCATGGTGGTTTTTGGCTAATGTGAGGTATTTTCAGGCAGTTGGGTATTATAAAACACCTGAAAGACTGAGTGCAATCAGGAAAGATCCAGATTTTACAATAGTTGGAATTACCACTTAGATGTTGAATGCCCACAGCATTGGAGCCACAATTTGTGATTACTAAAAAAAGCAAACCTTCAAGCTATCTTGCTAGCTTGTAAGGTAGTGTTTGCTCATAGTGAAATACCAGTAACTTGGACAACACCATACACCTTAAAATCAGGGTTGCCAGAGATTACCAGTAAGTTTTTGTTACTATGTAATAAACCGGATTGTGGCAATAACTGATTGAACTTATTGCCTGAATGCCTACAACATTCGAGCTCTGTAAAGGGGTTCCACTGAGTCTGCCAGTGGTTATACACAAGAGAAAAAACAATGGCTTGGAGTAAACAAATTAGCACACAGTGCACACAAGCATGTGCTCAGTTCAGCTATCCATTTGTACAAATTCAACTAAAATGCACACAGAGATTAAGACACAGCAGATCAGAGCAAATTTAGGTTAGGGGAAATTGTGAGTTAATTCTTTGGGAATATCAGCAAACCAAGAGTGCGTGGGGCTGTCACATATGGGGATGTTTTACAGCCTAGGCTAAACCTTTTGATCAACATCCAAGCTTTATTTGCCTGCTTAAGCAGACAATGCTTATATTTGGGATGCTAAAAGGCTCATAATTTGCCAGAAAGTCAGTGATGCAGATGTAATATTCTACTACTATTAACCTACACTTTCCAGGTGCCTTTTTGATTCCCTACCTGATCCTGCTGGTGCTGGAGGGAATGCCTCTGCTGCTACTGGAGTTTGCCATCGGCCAGCGTCTCAGGAAAGGCAGTGTGGGAGTATGGAGGGCCATCAACCCTTATCTGACTGGTATTGGTAAGTAAAATATGTTCGGGAACAATTTGTACAAACTGGAGGCAATATTATTAAATGAATAAATAAAAAAAGCACACGGTGGAACAGCAACCCAAAGCTGTCAATGAATAACTGATTTCCTGTGTATGTGATATCACAGTTAATGATGCTGTCCCTCAGGTATAGCCTCCATGTTGGTGTCCTTTTTGGTTGGACTGTACTACAACACCTTAATAGCCTGGATCATGTGGTATTTCTTCAATTCCTTTCAAGACCCACTGCCTTGGAGCCAGTGTCCTCTCAGTGACAATGGGACAGGTATTTGAATGCACACACGTACTCAAGCACAGTAAGAACCCCAAACTCTACTCTAGACTGGCCTCTTTCTTGCCCCTACAGAATTTGTACCAGAGTGTCAACAGAGCTCTACTGTGGATTACTATTTTTACCGAGTGACTTTAAATAGTTCAGCTTCTATAGCTGACTCTGAGGGACTTCACTGGCCAATAGTAGTCTGCCTGTTAGCTGCCTGGACACTCATCTGTATTTGCTACATACGGGGCATCAGCACTTCAGGCAAGGTTTGTTGAACCTGCTGTTAAATTATATACATTACTGAATCACCTCTATCAATACTATTTCATGTTTTTTAATATCTTGTCTTCACCTCAGGCAGTGTACGTGACAGCCATCCTGCCGTACATAGTGCTGGCCATCTTCCTGATCCGAGGACTGACTCTTAAAGGAGCCCTGAGTGGAATCAAGTTCCTCTTCACACCAGACGTACGTTTCAAATCTTGATAGAACAAGACGAGACGTAAACCTTGTATATGGCTGGACTGTGTATTGGGGATGCAACCGTAAACAACAAAGCAAAAGATTAAATTCTCATTGAACACGCCAGAATTAAATCTCCCTTTCAGTACCACGGATAGTGCCACTTGGCCAGGCATGCCAAAACACTTATACACCTCCATACTTCTGTAATAATGCAATAGCACAATGAGCTGTCAACTTAAAAATGAATAGGCCATTGTCACAGGTGCCCAAGTGCTGATAGTGAAAGTCCATGTCTGATTTTATTATTGTTTGCACGATAGACAGTTCCATTGTCGAAATGGCCATTGAGAGCATCAGGAGAAATCCTGGTGGGCTACCTCATTGATGCGCCGTTCAAAAAAATCCATACAGTTTTTACTGGCTCAGTCTGTTTACCTATAAACAACCTTCACCACCATGACTGCAACACCTCCATTATCACTTTGGGGGAAGATTAATTTTGACCTCACCATGGATAAAATTAATTCAGCAGAGGCAGGGATACATTTTAAACAGAGGGAATTAGAAATCAAGTTCTGCCTAGAATACAGGCCTGTTACCTTGTTGTGTTAAAGTAAATAAAAGCCTCAGGCACTATCTAAGGAAATACAGTTGTTGTTGTTGTTGTGTATCTGCTGTAAATGTCCCCGATGGTGGAATAGAAACTGTTCGCGCCAAATTATTTTGACAGAGTAACAGCCAATGGGAAAAGTCCAACACTCAACCAACCAATGGTGTACTTTCATCACTCACTGAACTCTATCACTCAGTCAGTCAGTCACAGACATTTAAGGATGTAGCTATGGCCTGTGTCCAGTCCAAAAGTCAAAGCTCAAAGCCACTTTTTTTTGCAGGTGGATGAGTTGATTAAACCAACAACTTGGTTGGATGCAGGTGCCCAGGTCTTCTATGCCTTCAGTATAGCATGGGGAGGCCTCATCTCCTTCTCAAGCTACAACCCTGTTCAGTAAGAGACATTTAGAAGACCTACTGTGTTTTCTAACCACACAGCAGTTCAACTCTTATTTAGTTCACTTTAATCAAAATTAAAAGAAAAAAAAAAAGGATAGTATCCATTGTCAGACATGTTGGTCCTTAATCTTTTCCTTTATTCTTCTTCAAGCAACAACTGCATGCAAGATGCCGTGATCCTGACTGCAATAACTGGCTTCACCTCAATCTATGCTGCTACAGTCACCTACACTATCATTGGCTTCAGGGCCACTGAGAAATATGACAACTGTGTCAGTGAGTAAGTACAGTTTTGAAAAAGTTAAGCATTTTTAATGATAAACAATTCTTCTCTTAAGTGTGTATTGATCTTCTATTGTACTACTCGTATTACTCACATGCACATATGTGTGATGAAAGGGTTATTGGGCCACGGAGAAATATGATCATTGTATCAGTGTGTGAGTAGTCACAGAATGTGGATTTCAAAATGTATTTTGAAGAGCATTTTAAAGGTGCGATCAAAATCTTAAAAAAAGGGGTACCCCTGTTGGCAGTTACTAATCAGTGATGTATTTTGTTTCTAGAAACATCATAACATTATTAAATACGTTCGACCTTACTGAAGATAACATCACTACGAGCAACTATGAGGAAGTGTTCAATCAACTCAACAGCTCCTATCCTGACACTGTTCTTGGATTGGACATCAAAACCTGTGACATGCATAAACTCCTCAGTGAGGTAACTTTATTGATGAATATCTATCAGATTCCTCAGTTATTACAGTTTTTTACTCTAATCTGCGTTGTGTTTGCTCAGGGAGTGGAGGGAACAGGTTTGGCCTTCATTGTGTTTACAGAAGCCATCACCAAGATGCCTGGCTCTCCAGCGTGGTCTGTCCTCTTTTTCATCATGCTTCTCTGCTTGGGGGTCTCAACTCTGTTTGGCAACATTGAAGGAGTGGTGGTCCCCCTGAAAGACCTGCATATGTTTCCTAAACATTGGCCCCAGGAAGCACTGACTGGTATTCTGTTTTGTAGTTAAAATAATCTACACGTCGGCTTTGCAACCCCAGATGAACTGATTTTCTGGTTTCCATTTAATACAAACTCTCTTGTTTTTGTGCATGTGTGTTTCAGGTACAACATGTGTTGTTGCCTTCATCATCTCCCTCCTGTTTGCACAGAACTCAGGGCTTTATTGGGTAACTCTCTTTGACAACTTTGCTGGATCTGTTCCACTTCTGACCATTGGATTGTTTGAGTTGCTAGCTGTCGTTTACATCTACGGTATAGACAGGTTAGTGCACAAAGCTCCTGTATTTACTTAATATGGTATTGTGTGATATTGTACAGCCTATAAAACTACTTTTGTTGTTCTAATGGTAAATAAAATATTAATGATAATAATATAGCTATCCATCCACAATCCATCCACATTTTTATGGTAAATGTTGTTGTTACTACATCATCATAAAAGGTGTGGCAATTAAGATTTTCAATGGAAAAAATAACTAGGTCAAAGGAGTCACTTAGTGATAAACCTATAGATAAGTATCACTCTGCTTTGCAGTTCCCCTCTGCTCTACATACTCTTTTAGGGCCTTTCAGACCAGTGTTTATGGTTTTACAGCCCCCAGTTTTATTGTTTACTGGTATTAAACTGTATCTATTTTATCATAAGCTGCTATCTGACCCCCCCTGAAAACAGCTTTTTACAGGACCTTTCTTGAAATTATACATTATAATTTAATTCAAATCCTCTTGTGTGTCAGGTTGAATGAGGACTTGGAGTTCATGATTGGACATAAGCCCTCCATCTTCTGGCAGGTTTCATGGAGGCTCATCAGTCCCCTAATCATCCTGGTCATCTTAGTTTTCTACCTGGTGACCCAAGCCCAAGAGGAGCTCACCTATTTAGTCTGGGACCCCAACTCTGTAAGCACACAAACTCATAACGGTAATCTGTGATCATTAATATTAGGGCATCTGATCAGATGTGATCTCATAACTCTTGTCAGTAATTATACTGTTTTGTGCTTTACAGGAGGAGTTTCCATCTCTGGCTACAATACCATATCCTTCATGGATAAGTGCAGTCATATTTCTTTTGGCAGGAGTCCCCAGCCTGGCAGTGCCAGTGTATGCATTATTTAGACTGGTCTTTGTTTGCTGCAAGAAAAAATTTGTATCCAGACCAAAAATCAGGGAAATTTCTCAAAGTGATTAACACATTGTAAAATTTGTAATACAACAAAATGCATGTTCTTTTTTTTTTGTTTTTTTTAATTTGTTGTGTTGCTTCCATTAAAAAAAAAAAAAAAAGCTAATTTCCTTTTCAACTGCAATCTGTGGAGGATACATGAGGCCGAACTGTTAATGATATTAATGTTTTGTGGCTACCCTATGAATAAGTTTCTTTTTGTATTGCATCTTTTTTTTATTAAAGGCAAGACATTATACTGTTTTTCATTTATGTTCTAGGCTATAGCTGCTGATACTGTTCAGTGACAGGCATTTAGTTTTGTATGTGAATTCAGCTTGCTTGTGAGTTTTGTCATTTTAAAACAACTTTACTTTCAACAGAATTTTACCTTCACACCATGAACTGTCCAGTAACTTATATATTAAGCACATACTCAGAATGAAGCTGACTTTATGTGGATCTCTTTAAAAATGCTAAAAACATTGGGACATAATCTATTTATTTATATTTTATATAGTGTGGTGTGTTCAGGAGAAGAAGAAACAAGGTGATGTGAGGCAATGCATTAGCACAAACTCTTTGATATCAGCTGTGTGTCTGTTTATGGGCTCTAACTATACAGTTTAGTTTTAAGAAAGGCAGAAAATTCATAATGAGTATGGACTTTTTTCATGATATGGAAATGCCCAAAACTGCATATATTTTAGAAGAAAGTCATATTAACTTTATGTAAAATTATTAAATAGACTATGCCCTTAGACCCTAAGTTATGCATTTTGAATTATATGGACAGCAAAAATTGGTCACATTTAAAAAAAAATTTATCAGTTGGATTTATGAGTGCAAAAAGAGTTAAAGCCACTAACTCAGAGATTAACAATATGAATGAAAAACTGTGACTATAAACCTTTGCAACATTACAGCATTTTGAATAAATGCTTGTGTACTCTCTCTTAAATACATATGTACATAAGCACTACAACTGAGCCATTTATGTATGTATATATATTAATATGCTGTACATATGTGGGGTATGCATATGTGTGCATAAACCAGATACATACGTATACATGAGACTGTATTTGTACAGTAAGGATATGCATATATACATGTGCAGAGGTATATACATATGGAGTATGTCTAACCATAGCTTTGTACTGTATGTATAACCTGCAGGAGCTGAGCCTAATAAAAAAGAACAAGTTGTTCTCTTGTTTTCTCTGGTCAGGTTTAGGATGTCATAGCTGCATATTTTGTTGTGATATTGTTCTTTTTAATTTCATTTCTTTATTTCTGCACATTTCTTGTGTTTCATTATTGCATTTAATAAATATGTTTACATTCAAAAATGCTTGAAGGACTATAGATTTTTTAAATTCTTTATTGCAGTTGCCAATTAAGTGATTGCATACTGGGACAGGGACACACGCATGCACACGCAAAATTTGGGACCTGTAAGAGCATGACCTGCTACCAGCAGGAGGCAGAAAAAGACAACTGCTTTGAATTGTATCGTTTCAACATGAACAGAACTACAGCTGTCAATCATCATTATCAGATGTAGGGCAAAATATATTCACATTTACAGTTTGTAAAAACCTTGTTTCTACTTTATGTAGGAAGCAGGAGTTCTGCACAGTCTGATCTGACAATGTCAGGTAACTAGACAGTGCCACTTTTCATGAGCTAATTGTGTAAAATACGGGAATATTTAAGTTGATAAACTTTAAACTGATATAGTCATGAAAGTTTAAAGCTACACCTTCAATATTTTTATACTAAACGACAGGTTCATAATTTTTCAAGTCTGTTTAAACAATAGTCAGGTGCCCATTTTTACATTAAAACAAAAGTTACAGATCCCTTTCAAACGTGTGTCCAATGTAAGTGATGGAGAACAAAATTCATAGTCCTGCTTCTGTGCAAAAATGTATCCATAAGTTTAACAGAAGCTCATACGAGACTCAGAAGTCAGTTATGTGGTATCCTCAAAGCTACAGACTTTTATTATGAAATTCCCTTTTTGTGGTTCAACAAGCAGAGTTTTCTAGAAGTGCTACAGGAAGGATAGAGAAAGAGCTGGGGTACAGCAACCAGATCAGCAATCTATCACAGGGCGAACAAACACAGAAAGATATGAACAAATTAGAAACTCAGCTAACTGTCTGCCATGGACTGAAGTAACAGAGGGAACTCCACACTGACATGAAACCAACATGAAAACTCCTCACGGAAAGGACCCAGCTGGCTGGCTAAGCAATAATATTAACAACATTATCATTTGTATCTTATGAGGTGATGTCAGGAACGATATCAAACATATGTAGCTTTTGGTGTAACTGTGAATCAATTTCACAAGCAATTGTTATGCAACTGTTTTAAATATTTATGCATTTGTTGCAAATTGTGTTTGATTCAGTCAGTCAGTAATTTCAGTAACTGAAAAGTTTAATTCAAGTTGATAAACGAAAAACAACAGCAACAACAATATCAGTGTTAGAAACTCCAGCTTCCTATTCCTCCTTTCCACAAGGAGGGACCAAGCAGTCCCTCACTCTGTGAATGCGCCTCCTTACACATTATAAATAGAGGTCACGATGGGGACGTCCTCTCTTTGTCTGCAACCACCTAAACCTTGTTGAGTTCTGGTGGGTGTTTGCCATGTGTCTTTTGATATATCTTCAATGTAAGTAGTATTTTCTTTCTTTCTTTCTCAGTTGGGATTTGAAGTTGATTGATATAATTTAACCAATTTGTTTTATTTGTTAGAAGAGGATAATTAGTATTTGAAATATTATGATTTAAAGACCAGATTGTCGTGAAATTGTTGGGCAAATATTGTAATTCCTTTTTCCTCTGTCTAGAACCATGGCAAGGATCCCAAGAATCCACACACCGATTGAATAAACACAATTAATGGAATAAACCGCAGAGCATTTGTAACCCTTGTTTCCTGGTGGTTTGTGTCTTAACTTGAAACGCTGCTCCTCGCTGATTACATCCCCATATAACTAGGAATCATCAACTGGAAAGAACAATACAAGAGGTTGCGAAAGGAAAACGTAATAAACCTGAGCTCACAGTCACTGACAGGAAACACATGAAGTTTTTACTGACTCAGTTCTTTTCTAATCTGCAGATGAACAGTGCAACTGAAACTGCAATCTGCAATCAAAAGGGCTGCCAGAGATTTAACAAAACTAGGTCACAACCTAGTGCATGGCTGGCTGTGAATTAGATCATTATGAAATTGCATTTGAGGTTATAGATAAAAAATATTATCGAGCTACAGTAAACAAATTACAACATTGTGTCATGTTTACATTCTGCCTGCTGTCAGCCAGTTTCAGACTTTTATCGGTTTGCATCTCTCCCACTCTCTTGCTCTGTAATACAGCCAAACTTCCAATAAAACTGTTCCCATTTACATGTTTTTCTGTTTCTCTTGTCAGACAACGGTACAAGTGTGAAATAGTGGCCCATTAATACTACATGTTAACCAGACAATACATGTTAACCAGTCACTTCCAAGCTGGCTGACCAGTGCCAGGTGTAATCGGCTGAACAATGGTGTAATTTGATCACTCAACACTATCACTCACTCACTCAGTCAGTCAGTCAACTGTTGCAGTCCAGCCAACAAGAGCAAAGAAAAGAGCTGATTACAACAGTGTTTAAACTAAGATTATCAACAGAATGTGAAGAAAACTGTTTTGATGTTATGTCAAAGACGTCTATATACCGTGCTGTACAGATATCTACAGAAATTTGTATACTGTGGTGGCAAAAATGTTTTACCTTGTTCAATAATTGAAAAAGAAGATCTTCACGCGTCAGCTGTCTTTCTTGAGTTTAATAAACATTCATGAATGGAGTCACACAAACACAACCCAACAGCAGTACAGTCAGTGAGCGAGTGGCCTGAAGATGTTACCCAGGACCACAGTCTTATAGTTCCCAAAACACATCCCACAAAGACAAAATACAATACTCTCTCTCACGGGATTGTCTCTGTCCTGAGTCTTCACCTGCTTGCCTCTCCCCCAACGCAATGTCACTGTAACTCACAGCTCTGTCTCCACAGGGGTCAAATGAGCAACACTTATCACGACAAGAAGGGCAAAGGCATCCACATATATTGTCTACATGTGTTCTTCATCAGTTCACACAGAGGTCTTTTACACACCCATAAAGGGTGTACAAAGGTTAGATTCAAAAACTTCATTAGAACTATCCACACAGTCTTTGGTTACACAGTTTTGCATAGTCACACATGAGTTATACCAAAATTTCCCATTACAATACTAACCAGCTAGCCCCAGTCTGCCTCATCTCATAATACTACTTCTTACCTCAAAAGGTGATAGTGAGTCACTGTAGCATCCAGCCTGCCCTCAGTCAAACATGAGAGGATGAAGTAGTAACAGCAAGTAGGCTGGAAACCTGTGTTGCAGCAGTCCTTTCTTTGCAATATTCCCGCAACCATTCCTCAAGCTCAGCTAGTGATGCTGTTGCTCTTCCTCTCCCTTCCGTTCCTTGACCTCTCGTTCACACTTGTTCCATTGTCTGACAAAAGTAACAGAAAAACATCTAAATGGGAAAAGTTTTATTGAAAATTTGGCTCTATTAAAGCACAGCGCCAGTGACTGGCCAGTGAGCACCACTGGGATTTGTCCTGGTATGCCCGATGGCTAGGCACAGGGGGAGGGGGGACCAAAGATTGCATTTCCTCATTTCTTAAGGGTGGGGGGTGGACACCCCAACTTTACAGTAATATGCTGTCCCCCTATTGGTTTGGATGAATTGGAAAGTCGGCCAGTTCTTCCACATTGCCCCTTTAAAGGGTCCATTTGTAAGTTTTGCTATGGCTACATTGTCAGTGTTTAGTGTTTATCAGCTGTTTGCTTACCAGTGGAGAAAAATAGAGAAGAAACTTTGAGAGTTCAGCATCAAACTTCATTCCTTCTCACCAAGAGCTGTCTCCAGTGGTAGAAAGCAATAACGTTGTTAATTCTTATCTCTATCACATCTTTCACTTTTCTTCTGCCAAAGTTAGCGCGCTAGCCAGCTAGCCCTGGCCTGTCTCGTTACTATCTGATAGAAACTCATGGTGGCCCCCTCTCTGCCCTGAAGAAGTAGCGCTGCTCAGAGGGCGCATTATAACCTTGCTTCAATCACCACCACCCGCTCCCAGCAAGAAACCGCATTCGGTGGCAGAGCAAACTCACAAACTGTCCCTTCAAGACTTTTCATTAGACTGCTGAAGCAGCCTTCAGCAAACATGGGCAGAGACTCTGAAATAGTTTCTCTCTGAAACTTTTCACCTTTGCTTTGCACCAACTATCATTATTGGACCATGAATACTTTTTCTTTAAACCGAGGTTTAATTAAACCCTTTCTTCATCACTTTTTCACTTTTTATTCATCTTTGGTGTTTGCTTTGAATGTCATTTTATTTTTCATATTTTTCTCCTATTTTTCTTCCAGTTTGTAAAACACAGTGCCTTGTATTTTAATGAACAAAGTCTGCTATATGTGTAAAGTTGGATTGTTTGGATAAACATGCAGCTCGGTCACGATACAACTTTCACGACATCTTTTTTATTGACTGTATCTGAACAGTATACTGCAGGTCAATGTAACCCTGAAACAGCATCACCAGGTTATCCATTAATTTGAGGCTTAGCACACTCCCATTTTAAACAAACAGGGAGGTTTCACTACTAAATCATCATGCCTGATGTTTTTGCCCTCTTGTTGGTGGTGTTCATTCTTCATAAAAACCAATAAAATCAGTATAACTGATGCATAGCTGAATCGGATTAGCTATTAAAGGACAGCCCACAAAGGGAGTCAGACAGAGGACGAGAGGGGAGCAGTGGGCATCACTTAGACTAAACCACTCAAGACAGTATTTATTTTGACATTTGGGCTGAGATCAGGAGGAGCGCTCTGGACTAAATGAAAAATATACTATTTGATTTAAGTGTATGTTAGAATTAAGAGGGTTGCATCCTTTTAAGAGAACTGGGGTTGTGCGAAGCCTTTTGGCCAGCTGAGGATGGGCAAAACAAACAACTCTGTGGCAGAGGAGAGACCAAAATGGGACAACAAGGTGCAGTACCTGCTGACATGTATTGGCTTTGCAGTGGGACTTGGAAATGTTTGGCGTTTTCCCTACCTTTGCCAAATTTACGGAGGAGGTGAGTTGCTACCCTTGCATTCAGTTTTCCCTATTTTAAGTGTCTTTACCAATAATTCTGGAAATCTGCACCAAACCGCTCCAAACAATCATCACTCAAAGAAAGGATCTAAAACATTTGAGTTTGTGGATTCCACGCTGATGCTGCTGCTGCATCCACCTATACCACTTTCACTATCACCTGTGTTTTATTCAATCATTAGATGCTTTAATGTTTGCAGGTGAACAGTTGAACTTCCACAACAGCAAAAATTCTCCTTTTGTTTTAGTGTAATTAGTCATTAACAAATGGCCCAGGCCAGTCATTGTGTTGGTCCATGGGAAATTGTGAGCCTTATCTATGTTTGATTGATCACAGGTTGCATTACAGATCCCACTCAATAGCCTAAATTCCTGTATTTACTTCCTCATAGCTTTCAATCTGATATCTTGAGCCCCAAAGCCACAGACCCCTAAAGGACCCGGGTCAGGGTAAAGTTGAGTAAACAGCCAATCCTGTAAACGTGCATAAGTCTATCAACTTCACATGTTGAGATTCTGAGATTCCCACAGGCAGTGTATCAGCCTCAGCTGAGCCTCAGTTTGACCTCGGCTTAGGGATCAATTAGTCACATTTTCCTTCAGTCGCTTTTATTTCTGCCCAGTAAACATGCAGTGAAGAAGAGTTGGGTTTTAATGCTGTCTTTATACATTTTTTACTCACTTACTGACTGCTCCACTTATGTTTTGAGCAACTTGGAAAACAATAAAGAAAATGCTAGTGATCCTCTGGTGTTTATAATATATTTCCATTTGCGTAGGTCTTTCAGTATTACAGTTTCCTTATCTAAAATTGCCTGAAATGACACTTATTACAGCTTGATCGAGATTATTAAAAAGTATTTGCACTAGCTTCATTAATATGGATTAAACAGCCGCTCGTGATCATAAAACCCATTTTTAAATTTCTCAGCTAAGTACGTTGATAAAGACTTTTCTAATCTAGCTGATATCTAACTGTATGGCAAATGTTTACTTATTGTCCTCAGGTGCATTCCTCATCCCCTACCTGATAGCGTTAGTGTTTGAGGGCCTCCCCCTGCTCTACCTGGAGCTGGCTATAGGACAGAGGCTCCGCATGGGCAGCATCGGTGTCTGGAACTCCATCTCACCAGTGCTGGGTGGGCTCGGTATGTGACCTGGGATTATTAATAGTAAAATGTATTCATGTTTTTATCTATCCCAGAATTACATAAGTTCAATTTCCAGCTTTATTTTAAAGCAATATTTAATAGAAAATTCACTGTTGTTACATTCAATTTAATTTAATTTACTGAAACTTTTATTTAGCGCAGAGAAGACGATCAAACTTGACTATCTAGAGGAAGTAAAAGTCGTAACAAGGTTTCCGTAGGTGAACCTGCGGAAGGATCATTAAATCCATCACAAAAACTCACTTTTATTTATTTTTGAAAACTTGGGGGAAAAAAACATAACAGCTACAGCAATGTGTTTGCAGACTGAAAATATTCACTCAAATCCAAAAGTAGCTGAAATAAAATTGAGTAGTACCCCAGAGCACCTTCTCTTTGAAAGCCGCCTTTAAAAACATTCAATGGACTTAAAACCATTTTAAGAAAATCCTGATGCACAATTCTTCATTACGTCATGAGCTATAACGTTTTTGCAGATGTAAAATGTTGCTTCTTATTTATTTTTTTTCTGACAACATGATTTTCTGTTTCTAGGCATTGCCTCCATGGTGGTGTCATTCTTGGTGGGTATTTTCTACAACACCATCCTGGCCTGGGTGCTCTGGTACTTCTTTCATTCCTTCCAAAACCCCCTGCCGTGGAGCCAGTGTCCACTCAATGAAAATCGCACAGGTAAGAAGGAAACTCGCCTGTCTCACATTCACCTTCAAGCAGCTCTTAACAACGTTATTATCACACAGGTAAAGCACATTAACACCACCACCCTGTGCTGGCATTTCTAATAGCAACTTGGTACCATACATGTATGTGGAATATTAATGTTATCAAATAAGGTTTAGGGAATTTCCACATTTACCTCGAACATACGAAACTATCACAGAGAGGACTGTTCACCTATGAGCATCCATGTGGCGTTCCAGGTCAGATTTAATAGGTGAACTGCTGGACTGTTTTATGGCACAAAGGAATATTACACCACAACATAAAATCAAAACACAATGTTTTTCTTTCCCTGCAGGCAAATAAGGTGTGACAGGCAAAGAGCACAAGCTGTTTTATACAATAGATACTAAAATCTGTTTCATGCTTTTAACACATTATAACACATTATACATGTGAAATACAAAATAATTTTAATACTGAAAATTAAAGTACATGAATTTAGCTCTGTGACAAGACTTAATGCATTTTTAAACCAAAATAAAGACTAATAACTTCAAGCACTTGCAGAATCTTAAACCTCTCATGTTGTCACTGTTTTTGTGTCACTGTGCATGCATCCACGTAGGCTATAATGTAGAATGTGTGAAGAGCACTCCGGTCAATTACTTCTGGTACCGCGAGACCCTGAATATCACACCTGACATTGAGACCAGCGGCTCCCTGCAGTGGTGGTTGGTCATCTGTCTGGCCAGTGCCTGGTGCATAGTCTACATCTGTTTCATCAAAGGCATCGAGTCCATGGGAAAAGTCAGTTCACCTAGTGAAAAATGTTTAAACTCCAATTTAAAAATCCACCACTGTATCATACCTAGTGATATTTTATTTTTTTACTTTTCAGGCTGTATATGTGACAGCCACCTTCCCTTACCTGGTACTGACTATTTTCCTGGTTCGTGCCCTCACTCTTCCTGGAGCTACTGATGGACTGGTGTACCTCTTCACTCCTAAAGTAAGTGTGCTCACTTGTTGCTACCACAGGTGACGTTAAATTGTCCTGTCACAGACACAATGACCTGAAGTATTGTCTTCGTGCTCGCTGCAGTGGGAGATACTCAAGAACCCTCAGGTGTGGCTGGATGCTGCCACCCAGATCTTCTTCTCTCTCTCTGTGGCCTTCGGGGGTCTCATAGCTTTCTCCAGCTATAACACAGAGAGGTAAGAACAAAACCTCAGTGAAATGGGGATGATACTGTAACACTTAATAAGGCTTGCTTTTGATCCTGTTCTGCGTCTATTAGAAACAACTGCGAGAGGGATGCTCTTCTAGTAGGAGTGATAAACAGTGCCACATCTCTGTACGCCTCCATATCCATCTTCTCCATCCTGGGATTTAAAGCGAACAATGTCTACAACACCTGTGTACAAGAGTATGTATACACATCTACTCTACGAAGCTTTAAAGCTTCTCCTTTTACTGTCTAATACCAATGAGGCAGATGTTTTTGTATCTCCTCTGCAGAAACATCTTGGCTTTGACCAACCTCTTTGAGATTTCAGACCAGAACACAACAGTGGAGAACTATGATCCCTGGTTTCAGCATCTAAATCAGACATTTCCCGAAGAGGTGGCCAAGTTAAACCTGAGGGTTTGTGACCTGAATAGATTCCTTGACCAGGTATAACTTTTAAAAAAACAAAAAAAAAAATCCAGTCTTGTGCATTGCATTCTTTTTGTCTGAGTCTCATTTATCTAATCTTCCTCTTCCCTTAAATCCTGCTTGTTTTCCTCGGCGTACAGTACATCATGTGCTGGTCAAAGATGCACAGTCAGTTCAAGCTTCCTCATTACTCTGTCTCTTTCATCTTCCTCCCCCAGAGCGCTTCAGGTACCGGCCTGGCTTTTATTGTGTTCACTGAAGCAGTGATAGAGATGCCGGGCTCGCAGATATGGGCCATACTGTTCTTTGTTATGCTCTTCAGCTTGGGCCTCTCCTCCATGTTTGGCAACTTAGAGGGAGTCCTCACACCCATCAATGACCTCAAACTGGTGCCCAAGTGGATCCCTAATGAGCTCCTAACAGGTACCTGCAGATCTGCTCAAGTTGTTCTAAAGTCATAGTTTGGTTGCCTTTGAATTAAGTCTCTGAAAATCTTTTTTTCCTCACCTCCTTAGGAATCATCTGCTTGATAGCTTTTCTGACAGCTCTCATCTTCACCATGGGTTCAGGGAACTACTGGGTAGAGGTCTTTAACAGCTACGTGGGCTCTGTGCCTCTGCTCATCATTGCATTCTTTGAGATTATTGGAGTCATTTATGTCCGTGGAATGAAAACGTAATCTCTTCTTCCTCTTCTTCAATACATCCTCTATAGTCTTTTGAGATTCATAGAAAATTTTAGCCCCAACTTGTTCACAATTTTCTCTTGTCTCCTGTGTCCTCGCTACAGTTTCAGTGAAGACATCTATTTCATGACTGGGAGGAAGCCCAACATCTTTTGGAAAGCATGCTGGATGGTGATCAGTCCTGTAATGCTCCTGGTGGTGCTGGTTGCCTATGTGGTCATCCAGGCTCAGAAACACCCCACCTATTTCGCATGGAACACACTTTATGTAAGCTGGTTGAGGGTCTGTCAGAGCCGTCCGTATATATGAACCAACATAATGTCTTAGTAAGAGGTTGGGCCACCACAAGGCGCAAGAACAGCTTCAATGCACCTTGACATTGAACCTACAAGTCTCTGAACTCGACTGGCGGGATGAACACTGTTCTTCCAAAAGATATTCCACCACCAAAGTGCTGTCTAACATGTCGGCCCAAAATCTCCCATAGTTGTTCAATTGGGTTGAAATCTTGTGACTGTGAAGACCACAACATATGATTCACATGGTTTTCATACTCATCAAACCAGTCAGTGACCCCTCATGTCAGATGGATGGGGGCACTATCATCCTGTTTCTCCACTAATTTTCAGGTTTTTCTTATAATTTGTCACCAGTCTGTACATATACAGTACATACATACAGTGGGATCCAAAAGTCTGAGACCACTTTCCTATATTTAGATCTAAAAGAAAGTGAGTAAAGGATTAACATTCACCTGGTGGTCAGAAACACAACATTTAACTAATGTACCTACTAAGGTGAAAATGTTAGTGTTGTAGTTTAAAGTTTGCTTATTAGCTTTTTACTGCGAGTCAGATCAGTGATCTGATACCACTCCCAACCAGAGGGAAACAGCTATCATAGCTTTGTCCAAAGATAGAAAAAAAATACGCCTATCAGCACAACTAATTTTAATAACATGCATCTCCTTAACACACACAAAGCTGAAGAGTAAAAAGACAAGCTATGCTTTTATTGGGAGATACACACTAGAAGTATTTCCTGGTTGAACACAGTGACTTTAAGTTAAGCTAAGCTAATTGCTTGCTGTCTGTAGTTTTGTATTTAGCGCACTCATAGTGGTACTAATCCTTTTACCTTTATATGTAATATTCTATTATAGCATTCTATTTATTTATTTTATATGTCTTTGACTGTTTCTTTAGGAACTGTTCCCTGAAACTGAAGTGAAGCCATACCCAGACTGGGTGTTTGCCATCATCATCCTCCTCTCTGCAGTCCCTGTGCTTTCCATCCCTCTGGTAGCCGTCTACAAACTGATCAAGTATAGGCTCCAGAGGTCGTCTACCGGCGCTGAGCGAAACCCCTACTGGAACAACGGCTTTGAGGCTGAAGCACAGGAACAGAGGAACCGGGGAGCTTAGGAAATGCTACTGCGTCCGTGAAAAGATCGACTTCCTAATGGTCATCACCACTTCTGTGGACCCTTCTTATTAAATTACTGGAGAACTGACACATAATCGGTCACTATGAACTGTAAAATAAACTTTCCTTTTCATTATTGATGTTCACTAGGATTTTTCAGGACCTGACATATGACAACTCACATTTGTTTCCTCAATAACAAAAACCAGATTTATTTAACAATCAAATTCACAGTAGTAGTGTACATGATGTAAATAACATTTAATCACTTGTTTTCACTTCCACATTTACAAAACCATACATTTGAACATTAATGTCACAAAAACATTACTGCATGACTTCCTGCTGTTTGTAAAAGATGAAGTGTAATGTGAAGAGCTGGTATCATCTGTAATGGCGTTCTGTGGGCTGATTTACATCAAAAGTATTTGCAAAGTGATGTCATATCTTCTTCGTGGAAAACTACCACAAAGTGTAAATCAAAGTCCAGAGAGACAAACAGCTTGTGGTTGAGATGGAGTCTACTACAGTAGCTGGATGATTTTCAATTATCCAGCTTCATTTATATGGAGGTTGTTGTTTTATGGGGTGTGTTTATGACTTCAGTTTATCATTTAAGTGTTTTATATCAGGTGACTAAGAGCTGTTTTTCTCTTTTTCTCTGCAGCCAGCTTCCCTGACACTGTAACAGATAACATTTTTTTGGCACACTGACAGATCAGATAAATCCAAATGACCAATTTAAGCACAAAGCTCATCTCACTCTCTGAAAACCTGAGGATGAGACAAGCAAAGAAGAAAGTTTTGCACTGCGTGTTGATTTTGATGAAAAATGTTTAATTGATTTTGGAGAAAAATAGACAAAACTCACAACATAAAAATGTCAGAGAAGCTGGATGTAACACTTATTCATACCTTTCACTGTTGAGGGTTTCTTGGTTACTGGAAGTAGTTACTGGGGCCAACTGTTAGTCTACATCTGGATGGCCAGTAGGTCAACTGGAGTTCTGGGGTTAGTGGCCTGTCGGACCCTGGCCAGCCTCAGATCCCCCAGGCGCCGCTCCAGACTGCGCTTTCCTGCCAAAAGATGATAAAAGATAGGAGGGTGTTTTTTTGTTTTTTTTTTCTCTCTTCCTTTGGTGGTGAACTATAACATTCATATGCCTGTAAAAATCGATTTAAAGGTGGCAATAAACTTGACTTGAGGACATGTAAGATCACATATCTAGATTTGTTGGGTTGGGTGCATCTCTGACAAAGTCCACTTTCAAATAATTGGCCTTACTGGCAAGTTGCAATGAGGATGTTTTCATATTGTTCATTCACGGAATCCACCTTTTTCTCTCCTTTTCTTTTTTCTCAGGAGACTGAAGGCCATGTTTTCCTGCCAGTGCAAAGCCAGCTGTTGCGCAAGCACAGTTGGTGGTCAGGTCAGGTGGTAGTCTATATATTTGCATTTGCTGCTGTAATTTCCTGGTTCAAAATGAACATACTTAATGAGGCTGTTTTTTTGATCTGGTGCCATTAAACTGCACCTGCTCTGACCTTCTTATTGCCGCAGTGCAGACACAGATGTCTCCAAACTCACAAACCCCCTTTCATGTATCCATGTAGTCTGCAGTGAACAGAAGAATGGCTGAGGCTTATGAGTAACGTCATATACGGGGGGCAGCAGTACAGAAGCTGAATGACTTGCTCTGTGGACGGTGAAAGCAAAAAAAGACGTATTTTAACCACTTAAAAACATGCCCACAGGAAAAATGTTCACTGCTTTATCTTGCCGTCAAATAGAAATTTCCTTTGGAACTACATTTTTGCAACTGTTGAACTGCTGTGTTAACACACACAACTGCACCTACACTTAGCTCTGACTGTCTCAAACAGCTGATATGCGGAAAAATACAGTGCGTAGTAGTAGTTCCAAAGGAAAGAGCTGTTTGACGGCAAGATAAAGATTCAAAATAAAGTGCACAACTGATATTTGTTTTTTTCGGTGGGAATTTTTAAAGTGGCTGAAACACATTTTTTGATTGGCCCCGTCTACAGCAGCACATCACTCAGCTTCCTGTGCCGGTGCGCCCGGCTGCTGCGCACTGATCTGAATCTGCTGCAAGTAACACACTGACTATAGATAAGTACCTCACAAAACCCCACGACAAATAACCTGAACTATCACTTTAACATCTTCCAACACAGCGACAGGATAAGACAGGAACTAATGGTTGTGTGGGTGATTTTAACAGAAATCATTTTATTGACTGATGTCGCTTCATATTTATTTTAACGAATCCATCTCCTCCTTTGACCACTTCCTGTATGATTTGCTGCTTTCTCCTCGTTACAGTCAAATATGCAAACTGAATATCTTTGGGTTTTGGGCTATTGTTCAGAAACTTCACCTCAGGCTCTCAGCACCTGTGATTAGCATTTTTGATAGTTTTTAGACCAAATGATTAATGGAAAAAACTTGTAACAGATTATTTGATGATGAAATAATCATTAGCTGCCATTCACTGTTAATTTTATTTACTTTTAAATATCACATTCATAAAAGAATTTGATTTGCTTAGTTTTTAATGTCGCTTTTTCGTGCATCATTGCATTTCTTGCATGTGTCTTCATGTGTATGTTTCATCTTCTATGTAGCACATTGGATTGTAACTTATTATTTGGAGAATGTGTCAAGAAAATTGTTCAAGTCGTCTTGAATTATTTCAGTATTTGTGTGTTTCCTGAGGGTACGTACGCTTGTGCAGGTGTGGGAGCAGATCCTTATAGAGAGGACGGTGCTGTGACAGCACCAGCAAGAAGGAAAGACAGAAGAGAAGCTCCACTGCTTCATACTGCATGATGCCTGTCTGAGCCTTACTGCCCAAAATCAATCCTGGAGAAAAGAGAAGAGAACATTTGGAAAATAAAATTTGAACTTGATAATGTTTGTATTACTCTTACCAGATGTATGAGGGGGAAATGTTGCCTTTGTTGCTGAGCCTGATGAGGTGGTTGGTGTACTCAGCCATGTCCCATATCATCTGCAGGAAGAAGACAGGGTTCTTAGCAACCGTCTGACCAAAGGGCAAACTCTGGGCACACACATGGAACCTAAAGAGAAAAACATAAAGAGGCAAAGAGAATACAGAGACAGGCCCTGCCCATTCAGTTATTTACATTTTGAGGAAGAAAGCGGCACAATTAATTTGCAGCTCAGCGCAGGTATTGATTACCAACCTCCACTCTGTTTACTTTAATAGCAGTATTATCTTTACAGGCCCATTTATTAAGTCAAAGCCAGTGAACACATGTGAGAATGGAGGTGAACAGTGTGTTTTTCCCTATTGGATTTCAATGCTTCAGTTTGGCAGTGGAGACACATTATTCTCAATGCCCCTTTAGATGATCTAACCAGAATCAATCATACAAGTTTATAAACAGTGGTATCAGTGCAAATTATGTGTCTTTACCTGCACGCATGAAGAAGCACAAACTTGTAGATGTTCTTGTAGACTGCCGCAAGAGAATTGGTCTGAGAAGGAAAATGAATCTACTGTTATTATTATTATTATTATTATTATAGCATAATAATATAGCAATAATAGCAACAAAATATTAAGTGCAAAAATGCAGGTACAGAAATGAAACAAGTGCAAATGCAACAATATTTATGAAAAGTACAGATAAACTGTCTTTAACATTTGTACATACATGTAAAACACAGGCTGTATTAACGAGTCACTTTTGCGGTTCCCTAATTGCTTCGCCATTTGTCCCGTGCATACTGATATGACATCCTTGTTTTTCTCTTATGCGTGTATAAGTGAAATGTCATGACCCATAAACTCAGTTATCGTGAAACAAGTTTACAACTGTTATTTACCACTTTGTTACGGTATGCGGGAAACTTCCGACTGGTAAGCGTAGATATTTTTGCTCTGCATGCTGATAAAGGCTGTCCAAGAGGAAGTGCAAGTTCATTTTTATACACAGAGCCAATGTGTGTTTGTTTCCTGGATGCTAGCGCTAGCTGATTTTAACATACAGCCTTTTCATTTATTAATTACATAACAAATGCAGTGTGTTATCTGCTGGCAGTATCGAATTCGAGCAATTAAGATCTTCCACTATAATTAAAATTCAAACATTATTATAACATGTTGTATGAATGCAACTCTGCGACAACAAAACAGTTTCATAGTTTTCAGCTCTGTACATAAGCACAGTGGCACTCTGAGCTAAATCAGCAGGTTAGCAGGCTCACAATTACAATGCTAACATGCAGATATAAGGTTTACCACATTCACCATTCTAGTGTAGCATGTTAGCATGCTAACATTTGATAATTAACTCCAAACACAAAGTACAGCTGAGACTGAAGGGGGTGTCATTAGTTTTAACTAAAGCACTGGACAAATTAAATATTTGACCTGGTGATGGTGCTTTGCAAAAATTTCTAAAAATCTCAAATTTCATTTTGTCATTACAGATTATTGAGTATAGAGTGATGGGCAAAATGGCAGTTTTAACCCTCTAAAATTCAATCTACAACTCAAGATAATTTGCAAAAAGTGAAGGAGACACTTTATGGTTATAGTGAGAATTCTCAGTATTTTTGAAAACTTATTTGGAGCTTTAATACTTTTATTTTTTAATTAAAATTATTATTTCCCTGACCTTCAGGTCCAAGAACAGGGCGTGGCATTTGAGTCTGAGGATGGCCATCAGTTTCCTCCTCATTTGCTGTCCAGCTGAGTGGAAAGAGCCCAAAGTAAGGCTGTAGCGCAGAGACAGGCCTGCGTAGCTGTCAGAGATGGAAAGTAACAAAAAAAAGAGACCTTCTTTTGAAACGTGGAGATGCAGTTATAATATTTACTGCGTTTTATGCAAGAATAATTGTCCATGCTACACTGGGAGTTATCTCTAGGAATGTTTATGAGAAGGTACAAAGTACAGGGGGGGATTCACACAGGTTACAAGAAACCATAAAGTCTGACAAAGCCCAATAACTTCTCACGCAAGAAACACACTGGCTGCAATAATTCTACAGTCTAATTACATCTGACGGGATGTTTCACCTAGAATAGTCTTTGTGGACATCCAGTGAGTTTGTGTCCAGCAGCAGTCCACACCAGGGAAAGAGGCAGTGAGGGGTCAGCACGCGAATGTCGGGACAAGAGCCCACGCTTCCTGACACTTGAAAGTTGACCACCACCTTCTGTGGGTTGACCACAAGACCATACTGTGGTACCCCGGACAGCAAGATCCTACACACCAAGCGCAAGTGCCATTATTAACCGCCAGAACAAAATTCACCATCATGCTGTGTAAAACTTTGGCTATCAACGTTCTTCCATTAAAAAAAAGAAAAAAAGAATTGCGTCTTTATTCTTTCATCCTATATAATTGGAATGTTTTATTATTAAATTTAATCCATTTGATTAAATTCTACAAATTCATTTCATGAATTGTTGACTTTAATTTGCTGCCTTGTGTGAAACACTTTGTAACTTAGTTTTGAAAAGGATCTACAAATCAAGGTTATGATCATTATTGTTATTATTATTAATTCCATTCAATCTCATAGACATTTTTGTCTAAAACTTGTTTTAAAAAAGAGATCAAAGGAGACACAGAATGCTAAAGCAAAATAACTACCCTGATACATTTATATATTATTGATGTTGTTGTTGTTATTATTATTATTAGTAGTAGTAGTAGTATTTTCATCATCATCACTGTTATTATACACTGACACATTTACATATTATATTATTATTACTCTTATACACTGACATTTATGTTGGATTCTGTAGGAACTGCAGATTTTATTGCAGCCTTCTACCTCAAAATATCTTGCATGGTCTCTAGTAACAATTTCACTGCCAAGAAAAAATACAAATTTTAAAATATGAGATCATGATATTTTGACTGCCTCATCTGAACTCTGGTTAATAATGTGATTAATAACGGATTTTCTAAAGGTTTGAAATATTCCTAATATTTGAAAAGTGCGAGGGTAAAGATGAGGAAGCAATTGTATTGATTAGAATATCTGTATCACATATAACATGTGACATGATAAAGCTGGTGTGTGTCATACTTGAGGAAGGTTTGTGCGTCTTGTAAGTCTGGGGTGATCAGGAGGAAGTCGTCCACCAGTCTCATCAGACACCTGCAGAGGCAAAGATAAAGAAAGACTGCTCTCTGCTGCTGCACGTGTGTTACTACACCTATAGAGGATGAAGTTAACTGAAATACAGGGAGGTCTGCTGTACCCTTTGTTTTCTGTTATATCTTTGAACAGGACATTCTCCATGTGACCGTAGCAGAGACAACAGAGCAGACTGGACACAACTGATCCCTGAGGAATTCCTCTGCACTGACGGTATGTCCTGCAAAACACAGCACCAACACCAGATCAACTGTCCTGGTCACACTGTAAATGAAAGAAAATGGGTTCTGAAATGCTGCTCAGAGAAGTCATTTCAAGTTGTTGCTTACTTTTTCCCAAACTGAACAACACTGCCAGTTAACATTTGGGTGAGAAACTGCAACGCCTCTCTGCCACGAAGATCAGAGCAGAAATGCTGGAGAAGAAGAAAAGTAATGAAACAGCAAAAGGTAAAAAAAAAAAAACAAATCAACCAAACATCTTCAACTACAAGATGCATCTCAGGAAGTCACCTGCTCTACCAGGATAGCGTGATGAAGTTTGCCCCTTTTCTGCAGTGACATCACAAACCCTTTCATGTTGGTGGATCCTATGTTGTCCTCCAGGAAATCTGCCTGTATTGACAAAAGTGCATCAAATAATGTGTGTATAAACAGTACATAGATGAGTATGTGTGTAGTTATGATGGTACCTGTCTAACAAAGGACTTTTTCAGTCCTTCGTGAGAATCAGCCCAAATCTTGGCATAGCGGCGGATGGTAAAGAGCTCATCCTGGACAGGTGACAGGGCCTCGCTAACCACCTCAATGAGTTTGTCATGAGGCAGACTCTCAAAGGCTCCACTCACATCCACCTTAAACACAGAGAAATGACAGAATTAATCAATGAAGGTGGAAATTAAGGATCTTTTTAGTGTGCTAAAGTTATAATTAAGTTTCATTTTTAAAAAAACACAACCTTAACAAAGTAGAGGGGATGTGGCTTGTCCTTTTGAGCTGGAGCTAGAGAGCGTAACACCTTGTGGATATCTGTCATCCCCCACACTGTGGAGCCCAGGAGAGAAGGAGTGGAGCGTACACAGGCCCGCAGCATATCCAGCAAGTCCCGAACACGCCCGCGGTAAAGCTGCAGGGGAAAAAGGAAACGTTCCAGCACACGCTCACAAGACATAAAACTCACGTTAGCAAGAACTTTAATACTATTGTAAAAATGTACCCTGGTTTTGGCATCTGCTCCTATGACTCGTGTGATGGGCCTCATGCTATCAGTCTTGGGAATGAAGCGAAGGCGGGAGATGACCGTGGCTTTGGGAAGGGATGCCACCTGTGCCGGACTCAACTCCTCCATCTGTCCCTTGGAAAGGTGACCTCTAAATCACAAAAATGGGGTGTGAGCTTGTGTGTATAAATATGAGCCTTTGCAGAGATGTGTCCGGGTGTGCACCTGAAGGCCAGATCCTGCAGTTTGGCCCAGACTTCCTGTCTGTAGAACCTGAGGGCGTTCTTCTGGCCCACGCTCTCAGTGACATAGAAGCAGGCTCGGAGGAGGCTTACAACATAGCCATCCAGAAGCCAAGCCAGGAACTGACCCAGGATCTGTGTCCGGTACGAGAGCTCACTGGGCGGGATCCGGCCTGCAGATCAGAGTTGTTACGTCATATAGCAGCAGAAAATAAATGATAACTTACCACTGGCAATAATCTTACCTGTCTTACTGATCTTCAACCAATCACAGTCATTCACCTTCATCTTCCAAAGCAGTTCAGCTAATGAGAGCCTCTCAAACTTGCTGCTGCGCAGGAAGCCCCTGACCCTCGCAAAGAAATTAAGTCGGTTGTGGTCGGAGCCCCACAGCTCCTGTGGGATCACAGCGGAGAGGCATTCCCTGACAAACAGGTAGACCCGGTGAGGTGCACAGTGTTGAGGCAAGAGGGAGCTCAGCTCTCCCTGGCCTGCATCCCTCTCCTCCACCAGTGGGCACATCCTCTGCAGTATTCTGCTGTACGGGCATCTCCTGTGTTGGCGCAGCAGCTGATTGAACAGGGGAACCATGTTAAAAAAGCGTCTGGGGAGTTTCTTTGGCTTCCTCTCTAGTCCATTCAGATAAGCCAGTCCCTCAAAGAAGACTATTCTTATCAGATCTTGCCCTTGCAGTCTTCTGGATCCAACAGCGCTCTTCTTTCTCCTGTTGAGAAGGAAGCCACGCATTCCCCTTCCCCCATACAGGAATCCCAGCGTGCGGATAAAACATTGCGAAGGAGGTAAAGGGGGAAAAATCCCTGATCTCCAACTGGGTCCTCCCTCCAAGGGAAGTATGGTTGTTTGCATTTCAACAGGCTGTTTAGAACCAGTACCGCCATTTTCCAAAGGCTTCATAGATAGTGTTGGTTCCACAGACATGCACTTTGCTTCCTCCACTGTCTCAGAGGAAACCTGTTGGATGTCCTGTGTGGATTCTTGCTGTCCTACCCGTCTCCTCTTTCCAGAACAAGTCATACCCTCCTCCTCATCCTTCTGATCAGTTTCTCTCTTTCTTTTCCTCCTCTTCACTCTTACATCCCTTCCATTCCTCCTCTTGGTGACTGTAGGATTTTCAACTCTGTGCCTCCTTTTCAAGGTCACTGACCCTTGATACCGTCTAAACTGAGCACCGTTACGTGCCCTGGAACGAGACTGGAGATAAAACCCAGCGGAGGCAGATGCCATGGAAACCCTGTCATACACAGGAACGCCGCTCACCTGGAAAACACATGAAGGAGGGACTCCCACAAACACAGAGCAGCTCTCCAACAGGTACCGTGTGATGTCTGTGCCAAGACGTAGTGTCACTTTCCTCCACAAGTCGCTGCCATGGATGTAAGCAGCACTTTGAGTTACATCTCCTTTGAATTTGAAGTGGTCTGCATCCCGCTCTTCCTGAGCCAAGGACAAAAAATTGTAGCCGTGTGCCAAGACATTTCTCTTTCTTTTTCTTTTCAGACTGTTAAGAACAAAGGCCAGCAGTTCAGGAAGAGTGCAGATCTGTGGGAAGAAAAAATACATCCCATCAACACAGGTGTCTCACATTTGAGTCGTGGCATGTTCCTTTCCTTTTTGTGTCAAGAAAACCTCAAATTCATATTCCTATAAACAAAAAACTTAGTGGTTTATGCATCCATAATATATCATGACTCCAGACTTTACATTTATGTTTTCAGGATGAAAATGAAATAATTTTACATCAGCACATATTTTTGTCCCAACTCTTTCACAGCCAAAACTGTAACACTGCTGCACTCTGCTTCCATGACATATGACATTACAACCCTAGTGACAGTTAGCACGGCAGCTAGCATTAGCAATACTGCCCCACGGTTGTACACACGTACGAATCGACGCTACAATACTGGGAAAAACTTCACCTGGTTGCAGCTTGGTACTTGCTGTAGCTCCTTGTCAAAACAGACAAAAACAGACCGGACAAATGATTTGAAGCGGTTTGTGTCCGACTGTTCAAGCAGCACTGCCCTCTGTCCCTCTCTGAACACGATGCTGTCCGCAAACTCCTCCAGTGTCTGTATGTGCCGATAAAGTGACCGGAGGATGTCGAGCACAGCGGACATATCAGCTGTCGACATAGTGACCCGCTATGTTATCACTCAGGACATTTTATACTCCGCACTTAAATCGTCCCCAAGTAAGCTGACGGTGAGCTTTATTAGTCGTTTCAGGGGCCCGCGTCACTCTCAGCCAATGAGAGAGCAGTTAAATGTAAGTGTCCAATAGGACAGCTTCATACTGTGGGGGCGAAATCACAGTTGACCAATGGCGAACAAGAAAAGGCATGTTGTCTTTTTCCCTGACCAGATGTGGAAATTGACAGTTCCACCTGAAAAAAGTAGCAGAGCATACGAGTGCGGTCATCCATATAAAAAAAAAAAAAATATTATTATATAAATGCGCATTATAAACCGAGAAATACAATCAAACTGACTTTTCCCTTGAAATACATCAAATTTTAAAGTTATTATACCACGGGGGCTTCAACCGCAGGATATTTCTTCCGTGGAAACTTCAATATAAGTTTTTGTGCAAACATTTTTATTTCATTAACAAACATTTCAGTAACACATAAGCAATGCATTACAACAGTCATCTGTAAAATTAGAGTTACACCGATTAAATAAAATACTAATATGAAATAACACACACATTTTTCGAGGGCTTGTAATTCACCACAGCCACTGCTTGTTTTTCACAACTTTATATGTCATTATACTAATAACAAACAGAGCCAGTGGTAAACAGACACACATGCTACAGATATACATCAATAAGTAAGGGAATACTGAAAGGTAAAAATAAAAATATTGTTTCATTTGTTACATTTGAAATGGATGAAATCACAACAGAATCGGTTCATTTTAAATTTTAATAAACGGCAGCGTTGTTTTTGTCAATGTTCTCTGATGAATGTGAGATGTGGAAAGAATAACAATAAGATGTGTAATATTTTGAGGCGGCATTACTCTGCCCTCCACCGGTCAACACGACCACAGCTGCTGCGCTGTGATTGGTCCAGAGACGCCTGTCTGGCTTGTACTGGGCGCGCGAATGCACCCAGGTCTCCGCCAGTGCTCAGTTAGCCGTTAGCTTAGCTTTGTTCAGGCTGCGCTTTAAACTGCCGGGGCTCCGCTGGCTCACCGCAAGAAGACGACGCAAGGCTCTTTGACTCCGCGTATCAATAAACCTCAAGTCACTGGTGCCTCTCTGCTACTTAAGATACCTGCCATGGCGGACAAGGAAGGTAAAATGAAGGTTTTATTGTTGTCAGCGACAAATAACCCTATTGTCTGACTTTTATTAAGCTAGCTATACGGCTAGCTTAAGTAGCTAGCAGTTAGCTACCGTGAACTAACCTTACCAGTCACAACCCAGGCCGAGTAAAATTTCCATTGTGTGAGCTGCAACACCTGTGGTTTCGGTTTTTAATTCTTGCTTTCGCGTTATTTGTGCGCCACCAGTTGGCGTTAGCTGCTATATACTGGTAACAACTTGCAGCGCCGCACTCTTTTAAGTTGTACTAGGTATGCTAACCTTGTAGCAAGAGTGTACTCATTGTAACCAGTAACTCGACGGTTACTCCAAACTTCCACACCCCTACATACTGGACTCTAGACAGGATGGAAGTTCATTCATTTTTTTCGCCTACAAAGACAATTTTTAACAGCTGTTGTATAGCCTCATAGCCATAACTATTAGTAATATCTTCGCTGTCGCTGAGATACGCCGTCAACTTCCTTAATATTAACTGACGATGTTAGTGAGTGAAAGCTAGAGACACATCTCGCAAGAATTTTAAGTAAATAAATGTAAACTTGAACTACCAATTAATCTCTGGTTCTGTTATCACCCTCTGTCCACTACAGCTGGAGCATTTGATGATGCAGTGGAGGAGAGAGTGATTAATGAGGAGTACAAAATCTGGAAGAAGAACACCCCCTTCCTCTATGACCTGGTTATGACCCATGCTTTAGAGTGGCCCAGCCTCACTGCTCAGTGGCTGCCCGATGTCTCAAGGTACACACTGGGCCAGTAGTAATACTCATACATGTGTATACCAACATGTGTTCTTTAAATAAGTGATAATGACATTATTTGATTAAACTTTTTTCCCCCTTACAGGCCAGAGGGGAAGGATTACAGTGTGCACAGACTGGTGCTGGGCACTCACACATCTGATGAGCAGAATCACCTGGTCATTGCCAGTGTCCAGCTGCCCAATGACGATGCCCAGTTTGACACCTCACATTATGACAGTGAAAAAGGAGGTTGGAGACCTTTACAGTCACAAAATAAGCGAAATAAGTGTACATATTTGGACAGGCAGACATTTCATTTATAATTTTAGTAAGTGTCTGTATGTTTAGGAAAAGACAGATATCAGTAATACTGTAATAGTAATACTGGATACTGGATTAGAAGCCATTTAACGACAAAAGGGACATGTATAGTTGTTTAGTTATTATAACACACTGAATTAAGCAGCAGACCCCTCAGGATCTGTCACTTATGTGGGGTTCAGTCACCTTTATGATTTGTGTTTCTTTGGATAGCCTCAAAATCCTGACATAACCTGTTTCCCATAACTTATGAGTAATCACTGGAAATTGTGCAGAATTGTACATTTCTAAATTTACTATCCCATATTGCATCTGTTTACATATTTCTTTGTATTTCTCAGCAGAGTTTGGAGGCTTCGGCTCAGTGAGTGGCAAGATCGAGATAGAAATCAAGATCAACCATGAAGGGGAGGTTAACCGTGCCCGCTACATGCCACAGAATCCCTGTATCATTGCCACTAAGACCCCCACTTCAGATGTGCTTGTGTTTGACTACACCAAGCATCCCTCAAAGCCAGGTACATAAATCACACACAGTACAAGACACTGCTAAAGGTGGCATGTTATTGAACATGTTTTCAAAGTAAAGCAGGCAAATTGAGACCTTTGACCATCACCTCACTGCTGTGTATCTGTTTTTTATGCTGTGAAATAAATAGAGTGTGCATTCATTTTGTTGTCCACAGATGTTAATGGAGAGTGTCATCCTGATCTGCGTCTCAGAGGTCATCAAAAAGAGGGTTATGGTCTCTCCTGGAATTCAAATCTGTCTGGCTGTTTGCTTAGTGCGTCAGATGACCATGTAAGAAAAAAAATTAAAGTTTCATGGTTTAGAACTGTCATCAAACATCTTCACATATTTTGGGTTTGATTGGGTCACCAATTTAAAATTTTAAGAAGTGTTCAAACATGGAATCTGGAGCATTCATGTGTTTTGTAACTCTTATTTTTCCTTAATCTTTAGACGATCTGTCTGTGGGACATAAGCGCTGTGCCAAAGGAGGGGAAAATAGTTGATGCAAAGACCATCTTCACTGGTCACACCGCTGTGGTGGAAGACGTCTCTTGGCATTTGCTTCATGAGTCACTCTTTGGATCTGTAGCAGATGACCAGAAGCTCATGATGTAAGAAACCTGATAATGAGTCAATCTGATGGGCAGGTGAAGCAGTTCATCTGAAAAGTCATGTGATGTTTTACAGTTCCTGTATATCTGTCAATTATTTAAATAATGCAAATGAATGACTATCACCCTGCCTCTTTTCATCTCAGTTGGGACACTCGTTCAAACAACACCTCCAAACCCAGCCATGCAGTAGATGCCCACACTGCAGAGGTCAACTGTTTGTCATTTAACCCTTACAGCGAGTTCATCCTCGCCAGTGGCTCTGCAGACAAGGTGATGCAATATTCCACCACATCTTAATTATCTTTTGCTTCATCAGCAGCATGATGTTTAATTCTGTGATGTGTGCAATTTATAAATAATTTATAAATAAATAATGATGTCGTTGTTGCTGGTTTGAAACTGCCATGTTATCACAGACATGAAGAAAATCTGGCAGGTGTGTGTAATATCTCTCTCGCACTCACAGACTGTGGCTCTTTGGGACCTGAGAAACCTGAAACTGAAGCTGCATTCCTTTGAGTCACACAAGGATGAGATCTTCCAGGTAAAATATTTATCGCTCATGACATTTTCTTCAAATGAGGATAGCAGTATAGATTGTATTCAAATCTGTATAGTCAGCTAAAAGACATGGGAAGAAATTAAATTAGAATACTGCATTAATGCATTTCAGAGTTCTTGAGTTCTCAGACCAAACAGTTTCTGGATGATTTGAGGAATCCCTAATGTATTAGTGAAGAAGTTAATAAATAAAAAGCATCAACATTTGCTACACAAACATATAAAGTTTGAGACAGATGTTCCCTGACAAGAGTTTCAGTTTTGTACATTGACCTAATTTGAGTTGTCTGACTGGCTGTTCCAGGTTCAGTGGTCACCTCATAATGAGACTATTTTGGCATCCAGTGGAACTGACCGTCGCCTCAATGTCTGGGATCTCAGGTAAACAACTTAACTTTAACCTTTAATGTCCACTGAATATGGTTGTGTCACATTCCAGGTCAGTTGTGGCAATCTCCTGCCATTTTAGTCAGTGTGGTAACATCCACTGGTCTGTGCAGAAAGCCTCTTGCCCAGTTCTCAGATGTGGCTCCTCTCACCTCTGCACTCTTTATTGTGATTTTTGCCAAAACAATGCTCTGGTTTTTCCTCAGCTAATTAACCCTAAGCAGGCGATACAGATGAATGTAAAGATGATATGGTGTGCTGCAGAACTGTTATCATAGGCAGTGAGAATAAAACTCCTGAAGAACAGACTCACCTGAAGACATTCCACCCCTAAAACACTCCCGGTGGACATTTGAAACATAACACAGTCGTAGATGCACCTAGCTGACATGGGGGCTAATTGTTCTACAGTGTGGTTTAGTACCAAGTTTAACTCTTCCATTTATTTTACATAGTAAAATTGGAGAGGAGCAGTCCCCAGAGGATGCAGAGGATGGCCCCCCTGAGCTACTGGTGAGTCTCATCGAAGCCTCCTGATCTTTGGCTTTTGAGTTTCACTCTTACCGGTAACATCATGTTGTATCATAATAATTACAATAATGGCTTTTCTTCTGTGTACTAGTTTATCCATGGAGGTCACACAGCCAAGATCTCTGACTTTGCATGGAACCCCAACGAGCCCTGGGTCATTTGCTCTGTGTCTGAAGATAACATTATGCAAGTCTGGCAAATGGTAAGACAGCTGAGTCCATATTTTACTAAAACATATGAGCTATGTACAGCCAGAGAGTATGATTTCTTTATTGTATTATATTGTCTTTGAGGGAATTCTTTCACCTCAAAGACAACATGCAAAATCATAACTTGGAAGGAATATTTTATGGTTGCAGACAGCAGGCAGCTGCTCTCAGGATACCATGTCTCTAAAAAAAACTGTATCATGATGGATCAGTGCAATCGACTATGAATTTGTAGGATAAGTTGCATGGTGGGAAGTTTCTGACATTTGAGCTAACGGCTACAAAGAAAATCTCAGTCAAGATCGATTTTTGATTTAACATTTGGAGGTATTCAGACAGGGCAAAATGACTAGACAGAAAAGAGAAATGGTGAGCATTTTAAGTGCACCAACCCAGGTGTGAGTTTACTTGTTTCTCTTGGCATTTGCTTATTTTCACAACTGTTTTCTATACTACGAAAGTCATAAATGTGAGAAAAGCTAGCATGTAGTAATGTTTAAATTTGGCATTTTGAAAGCCTCATAGTTTATCTTTTTCTGGTTTTCTTCAAATTTAATAATGCAATGACTTGTAATGTCCTGTCCTGTAATAACCTGACACAATGTCTGAACGACTGACACCCTGATTCTCCTTGTAGGCTGAGAACATCTACAATGATGAAGATCCTGAGGGTGCAACAGACCCTGAAGCCACAGCATAACACATCTACCTGCTTTGTGTCTTAACCTGTAACCTCATCACAAACTGCCACCTCAGAAGATCCATGCAGCTATTTCTTTCGATCCTGCTCTACTTTACCGGTGGGACAGCATTCGTCGCAAATCACTGTAAATACAGGAAAGGGAGGAGTCATGTACAGCCTTGGTCCTGTTTGGAATATTCAAAGTGAAGACGTCTCCTTTTACTCAGTAATTTATTGCCTGAAAAAATCTTAGCCATGTTTTTTGCACTGCATATAAAAGTTATATTTTTGTAACCAAATTGGCTTTCTCTTGTACACTGACATGTTTTAGCCAATGCTTTTTCAAAAAATGCTTTTCTACAACACGGGAGGGGGGGTGGTCATACTTACAGCCCAGGACAAATGCTTATTCTCGATAACCTGCTGTTAGAGTGTACTCGGCTACCTTCACGTAGATGTGTTGTAGATAATGTCATGTTTCATGTAAAAGGCTATTAATAGGTCAGTTTGGTTGCCACTTAATTGTTCTGAACTCCAATTTCCACACCAGCTGTTTCTGAATGAAAATAACAGTGAATCTTTGTTTGCACTTGTGCTCCCATCTCTACTCACCTTAACACATTTAACTCATTTAAATCAAATAAATTACTAATGATTTTTGTTGTGACATTAATTTTTCTACGTTCAAGTTTTTGCAGTTGTACAATGAAATTGTTAGTGCGTTCTTAATAAAATGTCTTTCACCAGTCTTTGGGTCAACTTGGTATCGACACTTCTCGTAATAGTGTCAGTGTCTTACTAAGCGTAGAGGTATGTTTAAACAAACCTGAACGATACTTTCAGTTAAACAGTTGGTAATTCCTCGTCACACTTTGCTCAGACCTTTTTTCATGTGTCTGCTGTGATGTCTCAGTGCGCTCCTGTCTCCTGACCTTACTCTCACTCTATTACTCTGCGTCCCATTGTTTAGTTCTTCAGCCATGTTGCCCTTATAAGTGCACGAACCTCTCTCTGTTCTTCAGAGTCGGACATTAACTCATCAGTCGCACTCAGGTTGGAAGAATCGTAAAACTTTTATTCATAACAAAAACCTTTCTACAAGCAGCAGTCTAATTCATCTTTACAGACTGTTCTGAAAAACTTGTCAGTCTTAGTTTTATGTGTTATGTTTAACAATAGCATGTTTTAATATGTGTAAAGTGCATTAATTGAATCTCAGCGTTCACTATGTTGCAGATGAAAAATAATAATCAGTTTCTTACTAAGTCATGGAACTATGTTCACGGGTATGTTCTTGATTTTAAAAACAATCATGTTTTCTCGTGGTGACACTTGTTATGGTCCTCAATGGCAGCCCTGTAAGAAGAATGATTTCATTAGAGCTCTTCCCTATAGGGTTTTAAGAGTGTGATACAGAATTGTTCAACATATCTTACCTGTAGAGGAGGAGTTGTTTGGTAAGGCTGTCTCTCAGCTCTTCTATCTCTTTGGTTTTTTTCTTCTGAATCTTTAACTCAGTCTTCAGTTCTCTGCTGCTCTCCTCCAGACAGTACACTGTCTCCTGTATGGTGGGGAAAAAAAGTGCTTTGAGCATCAAATGAGACCACTTCTGTACAACTAAGGGACAGTTTGTCAGCTCTCCAAACACTTGCTTCTGCCTTAGATATCGTTGTCTTTCTTTCTGTCTTCCCCCTTTTAAAAACTCCTCTTCACATCATCTTGCTCACCTTGTACTGCCCCACGTCCTCTCTCCGATGGATGTGGATTAGTTTGAGTTTCTCCTCCAAACAAGCCCGCTCGAGCTTCAGCTTTTGTATCTCCTCCTTAAGGGGCCTCAGCTGGGCTCTCAGCTCCTGTGCCTGCTCTTTGGCTTTCTCCAGCGCTCCAGCTGTTGCCTCTCTTCTCTTCAGCAAAGCCAGCAAAATGGGTTCATACCTGGCCAAGGCAACCATTGAATATTTAATGGGTTGCTACCCAAAAGTGAAACCTGTGGCTACTTGCACAATATTAATTATTCTATAAGATTAATACAGAGAAGAGGTAGGTACAATAAGGATAATATAATCAGCCTCTAAATGCTAAAAGTGTTGAGAGTGACAGCACCTGTCCTCCAGGGCTTTCAGCCCTCCCTGTAAATACTGCTGGATGTCCCCACAGGAGTGCCTCCTGCACTCTGTCAGCTCCTCCTGGGTGTTGGAGGTCTGACTGGAGGCCTGGGCATGAAGCCCTGCTTGTAGTTCTAAGACCTGTTGTTGCTGGGCTGATCTGCGCTGGCAGACCTCCTCTGTCAGCTGAAGCAGCAGGGACTGCAGCTTGTCCTGCAGCATGGGAACAAAGAGGTTCTTACATTGGGGCTTCCTTGGAAATGCACAGATAAAGATTTGATGATTTTCTTACCTCTTCTCTCCTTAGCAGCTCCACCTCACGGCGCTGGTTGTTCAGGGAGGCCTGACTGTGGGTACAATCCCTGACCATGGCGAAGAGCATCCTTTTCAGCTTTCTGAGCTCCTCTTGCAGCCCCTGTCTCTCCAGGTTGACCTTCCACATCCTCCTCTCCTCCTCTGCTCTCTCCTCCCTGAGGCTCTGTATCTCCTTCTTCCTTTCCTCCCTTCTCCCCTCTTCCTCACTCTTTAGTATATTCATCAGCGCTGCTACTTTGCTGTCAATTGACTCTTCTGTCACTTCCTCCTCCTTATTGCTCTCCTCTGTCTCCTCTCTGTTTTTATTCCCTCTCAACTCAAGCACCTCTGCCAGCAGCTCCTTCCTCCTCTTCTCCAACTGCTGTACTTCCTCAATGCACTCCTCCATCTGAGACCCCAACTCCCCTAATTCCTTCATACCACATCTCAGATCAGTGGGCTCTAGTCTCTCTTCAGCTGGCATTTCAGTGTCATTTACCTCAGTCCCAGTTATGTCTCCTTTTGTTTCTGTGCTTTCATTAATCATATATCTTGTCTTTGTCTCTTCACAGTACATTGGATCATTTTTGTTACTATCTAAGGGCCCCGAAAACCAGAACTGCGGATTAAGAACCCCCTGGTCTGTTTTCCCTGACCTTTCCAGTCTTTCCTTTGAAATGCCACCCATGTTGTCACAGCCAAGCAAAGGATTCTGCTGACTTCTATTTGTTGCTGAACCTATCGCTCCATTTCTGCTGTCCTTGGAAACTTTATCTTCCCCTGCATGTTGAGCAGCCAAGGACTCTAATTGCATTGGCTGGGTCTCCAACTTCGCTGGCCTCTCTTGCTGAATGGGCACCAGTGTTGTGCCCCTGTGAGGATTCTTACTGATGTGCACATATTCATGGCCTGCATCTGTAGCCCAGTCTTGTGGCTCAAAGTCCATCCCAGCCTCTTCCATACAGCTCTCCAGCATGGCCAACATTCCCAGCAGCTGGCCCTCATACTCCACCATAGTTTCACTCAGCTTGTTGCCCGCTGAAGTGATAGGCATTTCTGTCTGGTGAGAAACTTCAGTGGTCACTCCACAGCTGTTGATGATGGAGCCCATGCCCGGGGGCTGCCCTTGTGCTGGCTGGTCTTCTGTTTCGGCCCCATCCATGTGTGTGTCAATGTAGCTTGTGGACAGGTATGGCTGGGGAGATGTACTTGTTTCTCTGAAGCTCTCCATTGTAACTTCCCCTCTGCTCTTGGCAAGGACTGATTCGTTCATGCTTGTTTCTGTGTAACTTTCTGAGAAGCGAGAGCCAAAGGGAATACCAGTGAGCTCCTCACAGCTCTTCAGTAAGTCATCCATCCCCTGTAAGTATGGCTTTATTAAGGTTGACGGATTCAGATGTGTTCCTGTGAAGGTGAGTCCAGATTGTGCCGTGTTGCACTCTCTTTGTTCCATGAAGGTTCTGTCTTGCTCCCCATCCTCTTCTTTGATGAAGAGAGGCTCGAACCCGCTAGATGAAGTGTTGTCGTCCAGGTCCTCCATCGGCTTGACCTTATTAACCTCTTTTGACATAGAAGATCTCCTTCAAAAACGCCTCATCCCTTGACCAAAGCAAATTAATATGTTAGCCTAGCTCATGCATATTAGGCGTGATAGCTGTAGTTGTTGGCAGTCATGCTGCATGTCACAGATTCTAGGCCTCGCCTGCACTGATATGTAGACAGAGTTGAGTTAATATGTTGGCCAGACTTCTGTGTAAACTATGCTGATGTCATTGTCACATGTGGGGGTTTAGAACAGAGCAAGGGCACCGTTTTGCAGAAAGTATGCTACCAGCAGCTGTTCCCTTAGGCTAGATGCCCTGGGCACCAGTTCACTGCTAGGCAATGGTCAGACCCACACTTCAAACAAGCCTACTGAATTAGCATGAAAACTGCAACACTACTGATATAAACACATACAAACGGTTTATGTCTGAAGATCTAGCAAGTGGCATTACACAGATTACACTCGAGAACAGATTATCATAACATGTCATTGTGCCGATGGATGGGCATCTGCACTCTCGCCTGGTGAATAATGTAGCTGTAATTTCACTCCTTGAGGTGTTTGCCAAGACCTGCCGGAGAGTCCCAGAGAGTAAATTGATCAAATTGACCCAATAGTGTCATCACACAGAGATTTGAAATGTAGAAAGGGCATGGAAAACAAGTGTGACATTTATTTAAGAACTTTTATTCCCAGCCAGAACCTCCTCAAACAAAATTCCAGATGCAGATTTAGGTTTTGTATTAAACAAGGTCTGATCATAAAAATAACATCCTAAAATCAACAGCGCCCACAGCTCCCTCCCCAGTGCCTTGGGACTGGACTTTGTTGTCCATGGCTGCTCAAACCCCTTGGGAGGACATCACAGTGACCAGCTGTCCTGCTCCAGGACAGGCGTGGGCATGAGGCACATTCCTTTAGACCTCCACCACCTAAATACAGCCCTGGCCTACATTTGCTGATCATTCTAAACAAACTTTTCTTCTTTAACTAAGCAATAACAACTACAACATTTAAAAATACACTTTTATATACTTTTTAAAGTAGCTTTAGTTATACACAGAGGTACTTGCTTGAAAGCTATAATCTACATAGTGTTAATGTTTTCATTCAAATTTTATCAGTGTAATTAAAACAAAGTATCATATGCCACCATCAACTGTAATTCAACTTACTTCTCAGTCTATATCCCAGTTTCCCCTTTCGTTGTCCTGTATCCTCAGGATGAATTTGCCCAAAGGGAGTTGTGGTTCAGACGACAAAAGTGAGCAGCAAAGAATGAGCGGGAGCGGTGGGGTGTGCAGATGAACTGAGAGAAGGGGGGTAAAGACGGTTGACCCAGCCTCCTCCTCTCTCTGTCAGTGTGCTGCTATGTGTGACCATGACTACCTCAAATCTGTTTAGGTTTATTAATAAACACTGGGCAGGGAGAGAGAGGAGCCACAGCAGGACGTTTCAACCAAGAGAAATAAAGGATTTGCCAAAATTGACCTCTAAGATTTAGTCCAGACACCTGGCACCCAAATTTAATTTAACTAGTTTGTCTAACAGTATATTTGTAAGAGACATGGAATGATACATGTTCTTAATTTCAGACTTTGTCAGAACTTTATTTCCTTTAGCCACTTGATTCATCTGCTTTATTTCAGTACATAAGAGTAATCTGGTTTTAAACTGAAGGTAAACCTGCATTGGAAAGTGAAATTAAATCACTCACTGTCTGGATTTCTCATTAGTTTCAAAGAAAAGTTCAGTAAGACCATCACATTTTGCATCAGTAGAACTGGTAGCACACAGACAGCATCTCTGACAACATAGTTTTTACTTCTGTATTGCCAGATGGACCGACGGAGTTGCAGCTGGGAGCATCTATTACGGCTGTCGAGAGATGGATGGGTGTTGGGGGTTTATGGCATGTGTGTGTATGTTTATGATGAAAGAGACCATGGCTCCAGGATTCCTCCCGTGCCTCCTCATTATCGAGAAGTCTTTAAATAGCTCCCTGCACTTTTCCAGCCACTTCCCACGGGAGGATTGGTTTTCACCTAAACTTCTGACCCCAACAATGAACCAGGTGCTCCTCCTCTGTAGTCCGAGGGCAGAGAGGATGAGATAGAGCTGTAGAAGACACAGAAAAATGCGGCAGATGGAGAAGAAAGGGAAAGGGTTCCAGGAATAAAGGATGAGACGATGGAGATGATGAAATGTATATCTCGGTGCAATAACTATTCTTTTATGATTATCATTTTACCCCCAAACCATGATTTCAAATAATTTTCTAGACATTCTTTTGAGTAATGACCATTTGACATTCATTTCCATTTTTTCCTATGTCATGCATGTCATTTTCACACTACTTTGTCTTTCATATATCTTAAAACATAAGGAACAATATAACAAAATGACACCACTAGATGGCTCTACAACTCCTCTCATGAGATTAATGTAAAAGGAAATTGTGAGTTCCTAACTCTGAAGAACCAGTTCTGTCCAGGAACAGTTTCAACCTCTCTGTGCAGTCTTTCTGTGGGCTTTTCTTTCTATAAATACAGCAATCACTTTAATAGTCATAATTGTCACAAACTGCAAATACAGAATTAAAGCACAATATTATGGCACTAGTATTACGTAGTTTTAACAAGATAAAATGACATATATTATACAAGTTGACCATAAAGCTGTGGATAACTTTGCTCTCTTTTTTTCTCTGTGTTTGACTGTCTTGTTATTTTGAAGGCTACATCCTGCTTTACAAAAGGATGGAGGGATAGTAAGAGAATGATGAACTACTGATTAGCCAGTTGATGTTATAAAATAAACAAAACTATCTAAGATTACTTTACTGCAAGTCCCACTTCAGAATATTTACATCACCGTTTTTTTTTTTCACTAAATGCGCTTTTGTTTGCAGTTAGCACCCTGTAAAATAGTGATTGTCATTCTGATTCAGTGTTTCCATGACAAGATTTCATCCCTTGTGCAGAAAGAAAAGATGTAATGTTTATCTAAGTCACCCTTGTTGACCACTGTGACTCTGTGTTTTGCCAAGTCTAGGCTCTGGGAGAGAGACAGTAATTTACATGACGTTACGTCCAGGGATCATCTGTTTGAACAGTTTAACACTGTTGTGCTGATCCACACCCACACAGCCACTTGGATCTTGAGAGAGAGTCTACCTCACTTGTCAGCCATGAAAATCATATCTTTTCTGCTCTTCCTTGTCTTGTCTATCATCTCCTTCATAGAGGATGGAGAGATCATCAGAGTGTGTGTGTGGGTGTAGAGCAGGACAGGGGGGAAACCAAATATTTAAGGGGGCGTTGTGGTTTAGGACTGAATGTCCCGCTGAGGTAGACCATATGCTGGACATTCATTTGGACTAGCCTGTTACTGTCTGCTCCAATCTGCAGTACTGCCCAAACTCACCAGAACATCCTGTCAGTGTGTCTCATGTTTCTCTTCCCTTTTCTGTCCCTTAAACTGTCTCTAAAACGGTGATGAGGCATCAATACCCAGAGAGAGCTGGACTCATGAATGTTTTTAATTACCAGTTTCCTTTGGTACATTGCAGAGATATGAAACATGCAGGGTTTCAGAAGTTCATATCGTTCATATTTCTAACCTTTCCTGCCATTTGGAGCTGACAGTACAATATTTCTTGGCAAGGAATGGGACTGTGGTGGAGGACCACCAGTGCAGATCAGTATTCAATGCATTATGTATTCCCTAAAATTTGTTGTGAGATCACTGAAGATTCTTAGGCATCATCTGCTTTTGTTTATTTTCCGACACCTGTGTTAACTGGTGGACGCATTAAGTGCCTCTTCAGAATATACATCCCATTTAAAATAAAATCCGCATATGCTCCATTGTGTGCTGTAAAAACATTTTTCCAAGAATAGTCTCGGGAAAGGAATCCTGTACTTTGAAAGGGTCCCTCATGGGTGGTTCCATTTTGGATTTACTCATGTTTTTATTCAATTCAGGGGCTTAAGATTGTTCCATGTGTGATTAAAACTAAAGAAAGGTTAAGAAATCACTGCTAAATAGAACCAATAAGAAATAATAGTTTATAACATAGTGCACCCAAAAAAGAACATGATATTTACACTAGTAGATCAACAGTCACAGTTTTGTTTGTGTATTTTTGAGGGGAAAAAAATTACAGACAAGCTGTAAGTACATTCAAAGTAATGGCAGTCGTCTGCATCCAACATCCATTGCTTCGTAAAGATGCATTGAATTTGCAAATCCTTACTAATGGAAACAAGTATTTAGAGGAGCACATTACCAAAATGTGAAATATTCAGAAATGCCATAAAGAAAATCCAATCTTAAACAATCCATTCATGTGCTGTGCATCATTGGGAACACCAACATCACCTAAAAATTACACCCCACTAAACATGATTAGGAAAAGTTTTCATTCATTTCATTTCATTTTCAATCAAAGTCTTACTTCGTAATCTCACTCTCACATTGGGTGCCTCCCAATACAATCAGTCTTCTACTGCTAGGATAAGAGATAAACTGCCTTGCTCAAGGGCACATTGACAACTATTTATTAAGATAGAGGACAACGTTGCTCATTCAGTGTCCCCAGGCACATTTTATCAGCTGATCAGAGGATTTCAACTGGGGACCATCTGATAACAAGCCCACTTTTCCAAAGTCTGTTTTCTCACAATATTGTTCCCTGCTGACTTTCACTCCATGCATCATACAGCATTGTCTCACTGTGGCTAAGTGTGTTTTAATGACAGTGACCTTATCTGGTGCTTATTTAAAGAGAGTGCCTCTGCTACATAATTGTCAGCCACCATCTTCTTACTGTCATCAGCCACCCAGTGTTTGTACGAGTTGGCTTTTCGCAGTCTTAAGGGATCACTTAATATAATGAAGTAGGGGGCCCCATGTCCTCCTTCAGTGCGTTTTTCCACTGTCCTGGATTAAGTATGTTTCCGCCATTTAAAGATTACGGACACACTTACCCTTAAAAAGACACAGGGAACAAGCCGTAGCTACCAAGTGGATGTTTTGAAAATAGCCCTCATTTTAAAGTGTTGTGGCAGAGCCCAGGCTTTTTAACACCGTGTCAACCTTTTCTGACAGTCTTTTACTATTCACTGTATCACCCTTACACCGTTGCACAGTCACAACCAGTTCCCATGAAGGGGCACTGCAGATGAGAACAGCTGATACGGAAAGATGAGACGAGCTGACAGAGATGAGGTCACATGTTCAGTCAGTGAGGTTCATACGGTAGGTTCTGTGGTCACGGATGTCAGACTTCAGTCATAGAGTGAACAGTGTCAATAGTTAAACACCCCCTCCAAAGAAAAACAAATTTTTAACCTTGATAACATGTCCATACAAGACATATCATGAGGCAAGTCACGCCATTACTTATTTGACGTATGACGTATTTCCACCTTGGAAATGCAGTGAACCAATGATGGTCTCATCAAAATAGATACAGCCAGGGTTTCATACGTCACAAACCTAAGGAACCAATCCCGTCAACATGCAGTGACGGGGGGTGGGCAAAATAAACCCAAAACTTTTATCAGTACAGAGAGAGAGTTTACATTACCACCATTAACACTGTGTCAGCTACTGCCAGTTACAGGCTAACAAATAACATAACAAAATAAAAGAAATAGATAGATATTTTGTTTTTTCACTTCTTATGTGGGAAAACCATGTTAAAATTTTTTTAATAAATAGCAGAGTATTTTTATATAGTTTAAAACATGTCTGGGGGGGAACTTTAAACTTTTAGGACATACTGAATATTGATCAACCAAAGACTTGATGAACAGGGACATTAGATTTAAATAGGGGCTCAGCTGTATTCCAACTTTTGAACAGGATGTGTGCATGTGATGCTGTGTATAACGTCTGCATTAACGATAGGGCTATAGTATCCCTCTCAACAAGGTAATTGATAAGAAGTCTTGGAAACGTTCTTGTTGGCTCACTCTCTTGTTAGCATTTTTCCCATGCATAGCCTTACAGAGCTGCTAGCTGCAGATTCTTAGTCTTGTTTCGGTGTTAGTATACATGGATCTCACAGAAGGCACATCAACATGTTATCCACCACATTGAGTTGGTATAAACTGTAGCATTCCTCTGGCTCCCCCAGCTCTGGTGCCACTTTTACCACAGCCATGTATCATAACTGCTCCCAAGAGGACAGTCTGTTCACCTGCAGCTTGTTTCTAGATCCAAACATATAAAACTTTGATTTAAAGTTAATGTTGTGACTGCTTTGAGTCATTGGCTGGTGTGTGTGTGTGTGTGTGTGTGTGTGTGTGTGTGTACAGCATGTGAACATGTGATTCGTTTGCATGAGTGTTTGCATCCTTTAAAGGAGCTGGAATTTGCTGTTTTAAGACAGCTGATGGTGTGGTACAAATGTTAGTTTGAGATACTACAGTAAATATTGTGATGGCTACTTACAATAAAGTAGGTTTTATGACTTCAAAAGTTAACAAATACATTCTTGCACACTCCCAAAAGCCGTACACATAATCCCTGTTGTTTTCAGAAATGGTTTTTAAGCTGAGGGAATCACCACTCTGTTTTCAGATCTCTTAATTAGACGTTGTGCGAGTGCCAATCCTGTTATTTTAGTAAAGATTCGACAGAGGTCACCTCAGGTTTCCTGGCTGTGACGTCAGTGCCTCATTTAAACGACCCCATGGAGAGATTGAAAACAGACAGATAGTTCCTCTGCAAACGGAGAGAGGGAGAGACAAAGAAAAGCAGACAGAGGGATAGTTGGACGGATGGATTGATGAATGGATGGAAAGCTGTGGCTTGTTTTTGTCCAGTCCCAAACAACCCAGCAGCGACCACACCCTCTCAGGAATTCCTGCTGTAAAAATATTTCTAACATGTTTTTAAAGGAGCAGTTCAGCCTTATCACAACACGATGAATATTTTTTTACCCCATGTTGCATTATGGGATGTATATGGAACTTAATCCAACCATATAATGTATGTATACATTTTATTTTTGCATTAGTGAATATTGTTTTTGTTGACTAATGTTATGTGCAGAGATAGTGTTGAATACTTAAGCAAAAAGTATATTACATGAAGAATAAAAAATAGAAGGATGCATATAAAGTTAATCAGTGGAAACAAATATTTAACAGATACAGAAAAGATAGAGATTTGTATGACCTTGGCTTAGCTTAGTTTCAGTCAGGACACCAAAATATGGTGACCTACATCCATAGGTCAAGTCGACCTTTAGTTGTACCTGGAATAGCTAAAACGACAATAAAACAATTGCAGACTTACATCTAATAAAATGCTTAAAAGCGAGACTTTTCTTGATCAAAAATATCTGGAATCTGAGCAGAAATATTTATGCTTGTATTTTCATTTGAGTGACTTGTGTGAGTCTTTTTGTGTATCTTCATGTGTGTGTGAATTGCTAACCAGATGGCTCTGTACGCAGCCAGTGTGTTTTGGCTCTGACCACTCCTGGATTCTGAGAAATACTTGAGGTGTCCACAGTGAGGACAGTTTCACCCTTTAACATCAGACACACAGGGCTTTGTATGTTTGCTCTGAGTGTGTTTTATTATTTAATCTTCCAGTGAAAACACAAGGAGCAGTGTATCTGCTCGTGGGCTGTTTGTAACATTTAACAGTTCCCTTTATTTTAATTTATGTCTGTTTATATATGTTCATGAAGGGTGAAGTCAGCCTAAAGCAAGAACCATCAGCAGGCCAGCTTAAACTTGTCCGGGCAAAGGCAAACACTGATTGGCCAGTAAAATTTGATGCAGGGTTTACGGGTCACAGAGCCGATCTGTGACAGGGTTACTCACACATGGCGATCCCACCCACCTCCTTCTTTTCCCTAGATAGTATCAGACAGATAGAGACACTGATCTAGGGTCAGCATTATGGTTCAGTTTCTCCATTACATCACAGCTTTTAAGTTCAAAGCACTGCAGCCGATACTCGTCATACTTGTCAGTGTCAAGAAGGTCATGAAGAGGTCATTGACAGCAGTCAACATAGTTTACAATATGGCAATGCATACTACATTATTTGTGGATAATGGGTATTTTGTGTAATTTTGTGTGCCTGATATGGCAGCGTATGTCCAGAAAATTAATTACACGTCTTTCCTTAAGAGTGATGGGTAGAAAAACTGCAGTGTTTCATGGATATAACTTTATTTTAGGGTAGAACTAACAGCTTGTAAGAAAATGACCCTCCTTTAGCCATATAGTCTCTGTTGTCTGGCTCCCAGACAAAATTGTTCCCTAGAGGCACCATAAAACAGGCAACAGCCAACTCTTATAGCTTCGTTTTCTGCCGTTTCAACCCATATTTTCTCTTTCTTCCCCTCCTCATCTAACATAACCCACTCTCCAGAGATATGACTCAACAATATTTCTGCCATTTCCTCCCTTTTTCTCGTTGAGGCAATGAAACGGACACCTCCTGCCCACTCTTACAACCTCATAACCTAGTCTGTTTGAGGCAGGTCAGAAGAATGTGTGAGGGACTGTGAGCGGCTGCGTCCAGCAGGAAGGGCAACAATATGCCTGGGCAGGGAAAGCTGGAGTACAGCAGGGGTCAGAGAATTGTTTTTACCTCCTTCCCTTTTTTCTTTGCACTTTTTCACTCTTTAACTACTTTGGTTTATACCTTTGTTCATTCCTTTTTCCATACCCCCTTTTTCAACCAGAACTCACTACCAACAGAGACTCTAACATCTATTCTAGTCTAGGCTGGTGAGACAAAGCTGTCTCTGTTGCACAGAGGATTCCCCTCTGTGTGTTTCACAGCTGAGTATCAACCTGGAATCTCTCTCTCTTCTCTCTTACACTATTATTACATGCCATGCTTTTTTCTCTGCCCTCGTTTCTCTTTCTCTCTCCCTTTGCACCCCTCCCGTCTCCTCATTAGTTTGATGTTATAAATAGTGGACTGTGAAACATAATTCTGGAGAGTTTTGTTCTTTTTCAGTGCTTTTGATTACTCACTGGTTCTTAGAAATGCTCTACATCTCTAGAAAGTAAATATGCGCACTCATATTGAAAAGATGATTGGAACAAAACAACTGATTAGTGCAGCTGAGATCTTTTCGTTTTGGTGTTTTTGGATGCTTTTGTTGGAGAAATGGACAGAGAGAAGTAGTCGGTGCAGAAAGAATGCGTCTGTCGCAGGACAAAGGCAGGTCGGGAATGATAATGCTGGTCCGAGAGAGCTGGGCTTATCCCAACCGGCAGTATGGATTTCCTGCCTGCTGCCTCCTTTCACTCACATCCAACACACACACATACACACAGAGGCCGATGACAGAAAGTTCGTGTTGCTGTCGTTACTGATTTAGTGCTGCCTGTTTATGGTACTGTGAGACTGGACAGTCTCAAGGCCTCAAATGTCCTTGAGCAAGGTGCTTCCCTCTGACTGCTGCAGAAGATCGTTTGATCTCTGGATGCGGTTTTATCCCTTATGTCAGCTATATTCCTACACTCTATTACTTCGGTGCAGATATTATAATATTACAAAAAAAAAATCCAGTGTACCAGTGTAGCAGTAGTTGCAAGATGGGAACCACACAGCCTTTAATTTGTGAGCTACTCTTGGACCATAGTTTAATGAAACTACTTGTTACAGGTTGATCATATGATGATATATGTGTATATAGTGTGACTTCATTAAAAATTTGCCAGACCATTCGTACCTGAGGATGCTATCTCTTTATTTCAAGTTGCATTAGACCTTGTTAGCAATGTTACAAATCAGTGAGCATAACTGCTTTATTGCAATATGTGAGTTTTTCAGGCACGTGACGATGCAATTTTAGCCATGTTAGCAGCGTGACTCTGGCTCTGGCAGTGTCGGGTCATCAGTCCATCACTTCCAACAACTATTTGATAGATTGTCATCAAATTTGTGCAAGCGGTCATGATCCTCAGAGGATGAATCTCAGTGACATTAGTGATCAGCTGACTTGTCCCCAGCTGGTTGACATTGATGGTTTTGAGTGAAATGTCTGGACAACTTCTGCATGATTGTGATGCATTTTTGTACACACATTTATGATCACCACAGGATGATTTGTAACAACATTTTTTTTATTTTCTTACTACTGTCGAATTACTACTCTCAATGTACTACAAGTCAAATTGCTAATTTGTCCAATACTTTAGTTTATGACCAAATTCCTGCAAAACAAGATTCCCATTAGCTTGATATTATGTCTATTGCTAATTAGCAAATTTAAGCATACTAACACACTAAACTAAGATATATAAAAAAAATATATATAAAAAATATCAGCATGTTAGCATTTTCATTGTGTGCATGGTTTTATCCATATATCACATTCTACTTGTGAGGCACCACAGCCTTCTTGTACGTTGCTATGCTTGTTATGTTTTGAACTTGACTGTGACTGTTTGAACTTGCTTTGGTCAGCGGTTATGTTTTATATGCACGCATAGATTTCCAGATACTGTCTCATTTTTTGCAAGATTTATTATTTATACATAACAAGATCCTGCATATCTCTATAATCATGTATCCATAAATAAACATGATCCCGGATTGTCGGTATTCCTCCACTAATGATATAGAATTAAAGTTCATTGCAGCTACAGAAGACATGGATCCCAAAACTTGCTCAGAAGTCCCATTGCCTTACACTGTATCTCATCCTACTACCATCTTAATATGTCTGCATGACCATCTTCCCACAAAACAAAAGTATTAACGTTTCCATAACAGATTCTGTGTAATCTTCTCTGTAGCACAGGCTTGGAAAAGGATATGTGCATGCATGTAAACATAGTCAGTAAATGTAACTACGACAGTTGAGCTAGAAAAGAAGAGAAATAGAAGAAAACAGAGAAGGGGGGGGATTGGTGATACATTCCCCAGTAGGCTCATAGGGTTCTGGGAGTTAATGATTTTGTACCTCATACCACACACACACACACACACACACACACACACACACACACACTAGCACAGACACTCTGCTGCTCCCTCACAGACATACTGAGGGTGGCTGTTTTCTATTGTATCACCATGGAAACGTTAAAACATTTCAATGTGTTCAGCATGAGTGAACTAAACTATGACTCATTTCAGCCCCTCCCAACACACCAGTACACGCATACAGTATGGATTCCCCCACCTCTCTCACACATACACACACACACACATGCACACACACACACAGCTAGTCACAACCTCACCACATGCAGAGACATTATGAATCATCTCACATTCATAGCTGTGCAACAGGTCAGATTTTTTTGGGGGGGGGAAGCAAGTTAGCTTTTAAATCTTAAGGTAGACAAAGGGAATCTGGCACATGATGATTTGACACAGTATTTACTGTGTTAAGCAAATTCACTCCACATGCTGATGATGATCCTTATGATTCTCCATTATGTTTGCCCTTGTGATACAGCAAGAGGCCGCTGACTAGCACTGACAGCGTATGATTCACTTTTTTCTAAACTCCAGCTGACAGTGATATCTGTTGCTCCTACACCAGAATTAGCCCAGGAATCCCAGCAGACAGGTAATTTATCTGCTCCATCTCAGGAGCTAAATGAGGAAGACTGGAGATGAGGCCGAGTTTGTGAACGTGACAGTACAAAGAGTTAGATAATATCTCATGTAACAAAGAAGGTACGTTTGGTTTTATAGTTGAAAATGACTCTCTAGAATCAATCAATCGTGGAGCATTGTGAGCTGAGTAGTCATTGATTTAAATCTCTGGACCAGCTGAAAACATGACGTAAGTGTAAAACACTCTTGTCCCCCTTAACAACTATTGACAGGTGCTGTTCCATTCGCCTGGATTATACCATAAGTTGAATGAAGGCTGTTTCCTAATTGACAGATTGTATTGCAGACTGTGCTCATAGGTGCGTCTCAGTCTGCTCCCTCAAGGCTTTGACTCGCCCTCCACCTCCTGTCCTCCTGCTTCCCCTTCCCTTCCCCAGTGGGTCCCCTCCACATTCAGACCAGATGAGCTAGTCCTACCACACACATGTACATGCACTGCACTCACATCTGACAAGTGTCTCCCTCCACAAACACACACACACATACCCACATACACACATATAGATATAGTGATGCCGGCTTGTCACGTCCCGAACACAATCCAATTTGGAATTCACCTCAGATTTTACTGACAGAGCTCCCATGCTGATGGTGAGTCCAACTGGTCAGGACTAGAAAGTAACTGGCCCCTTGTGACTCGCCCTACCTGTTGGTCTAATTGTCCGTGTGTGTTATTTTTAACAAGGGGTGTTGGGTTTCCACCTGGCTGCACAGTGACAGGAAAGAGACACTCCCTTTTATCTGCAGTAAAAGCTGAACCTCTTCACCTTTACCAGACCATTTCCTAACACTGGACTCTACTAGTTCTAGTTTTCCAGGAAATTCTGTCATCAGATTTGCTTTTTAATAGCTGCTTTTTTCTTCTAGAGCAAAAAACAAAAAAATTCACCTGTCCTCTCTGTGACAGCTACACCAGGCTTGTTGTCTTGTATTTTCTAATATGGATACACTGATCCGAGATGTGTATTTTTCTTTCCTAGCTGCCATGGTGATTTGTGACTCAGGGGTTCCCCTCCTGAGGGAGGCTGGGATGACTGCACCTGATCCCCGGAAAGGAGGCTAGGAGAAAATACAAAAGGAAAGACAACTGAACATGACAAGAAACAACTAATGTCCTGTGCAGGTCAAGTAAAGGATTCAACACTGAAGCTGAAACACTAAATTCCAGCTGTTTGGAACCAGCCAGCACTAGAGTGGAGTACCTAACTCCTAACAGCACTGTGAGAGGTGGGAGGAGAGGCTGGCTCTCATACAGAGGGAGGGACTGACTGTTCAGAGAGCATGGAGCTTCATTCACCCTGCTAAACACACACACACACACATACACACACACACACACACACGCTCCGCAAGGCTGTTCTCAGGCTGAGAGACAAGAGGGGAGCGGAGGAGACGACAGCACGTTCGCTGAGTAAGTTGTGTACATGTCTGACCATTTCGCAGCACATATTTTGCATTGTTTGTTAGTGTAACAACATGTCGAGGAATTGCTTGTGTTCTTCTGCGTTCTTTAGATGTATCTTTATAAAGTAAAAAGTACACATTCATAGTATTTTCCACTGCTAGTTTTATTAAGCTTCTTTCTCTTCTCTCACTCACCCAGACACACTTTTCTGCTGATGTGTACCACATGTCACACATGCATGCACACACACACACACACACACACACACACACATAGACGCTGTAGAGGTCCAGTTCTCCTCCCTGGGGCTTCTTCTCTACAAACACAAAAATGGGAGAATAGGAAGAGGGAGAGTGGGGGCGGACAAATGAGGGGAAAACTTTAGAAGGACAATGTAGGAATGCTTTTGGTCTTGATACATTGTTAACAGTTATTCTCACAAAATACCTTTTTATTTTGGAACGATCCTCTGTGAGTTTGACTTATTCCAGTTAATTTGCCTATTCTAATTAGTCTGCTCTTTTTCATCGTCACTCTGTCCTCCTTCTTGCTTTCGTTTTCAGCCTTTTTTCTCTCCTTCCATCTCGCCCTGTCCCTCTCATTCTGCTGGTCTCATTGTTGTCCCAGGTGGTGACAGACAGGAAAAACAGAGTCACTGAGTGAGGCCAAAGAGGGACAGAGGGGTTCATCAAACCCTCCAAAGGAAGGGAGATTTCAGATCAGATCCTGTGACCCGTCTCTGACAGAAGTCACACACTGATTTAAGTGGAGATACTGGGCCTCAGCTTCCAGGACCAACCTCCAGGATGTCCCGGAGGAGGTCTACAGGCGACCTGGTGCCCAGGGACATCACTGAGATCTTAGCCCGGGAGGCGAGGGCTCAGCGTGGGCAGAGGAAGCCGGGAAGCTCCCTGGGACAGGCCTTCAGCTGGTTAAAGGGGAGCCGGAAGAAGAAGAGCATCGGCAATGGACTGAACCGAACTGGTGCTGGTGTGACGGATGCCAAACTGGGACTTCAGAACCATGATCCTGCAAAAGGTGAGTGGGTCATGGTGTTATACTATACCAGACAACAGGAGAATCTGACACCCTGACAAGTATGGACTTAACATGTCAAGACTTTTGCACATTCACAATAATCTTTGACAGTCACAGGGTCATTAAATGAAATGACTTTAAATAGCAGACGACGAGAGAAATATAAATGGATTTTCTTTTGTTGATTGTATTCATGAACACAAAATGTCATATATTAAGTCCAAATCTGAACAAATTACATTAACAATGGACCCGTAGTTCTTGGGAGTGTTTTATTGTTTCTCCGCTCATTGTTTTGCTTTTATTGCACACTTTTACAGTTTTGGTCCACGCTCACTGCTCTCATGAACCCCAGCTGTTTTCAGCATAAAAAGTCACTGTATGCAATTTTTCCAGAAGCAGTTAGCAGACACATAAACTTAGCAACCTGGTGGTGAGCAGGGTGGAGCATTTTGCAGCTAAGGACCCAGATATTTCCCTACTGTGATGGTGGAGACGCAAACAGAGCTACAAGAAAAGGAGCTAAAATGGCCAGATGGCCAGAAACACAACTCCAAATGAATGCTAATGTTGGCCGCGTCTGTTGACCGTGTTAACTTCTACATTTGCCGTAACATCTTAATTGTCTAATTTGTGTTGTGTTGGCAGATTGTTGTGCTGCCCCCAAGTGGCCAAAATATCAATTAATGCTTCTTTAAAAAAAAAAAAAAAATCAGCCTGATATCAATGAGAGTATCCGTTTCTGTCTTTAATAAGCGAGACATACAAGTTCTGTCGAGGTACAGGTTAGCTGTGGATCAGTGTTTTGAAGCCGTGGTTGTGTAATTCTGTCTTGTTTTGTGCATCATGGTCTCAGACTGTATGGTCACGATGTTTCAGAGAAATGTTTTGACTTTTGGATTAAGATGGAAAGTTAAGAGAGATTTAGTTATCATCAAGACATCAGTCTGCACGTTTATAACCTGGAAATACACGCACATACGCACCCATAAACTGACACAGGGGTCTAATCCCCTTTTTTCTGTTTGCTGGTGCATTTGCTTGGTCGGCAGCACAGAGATTACCCACAGTCCCCATTTCCTGTTTTTGTTCCACCTCTAAAGCCATCCCTTTCTCTTCTGTCATTGTATGTGTGTGTGTGTGTGTTACTGTAGTAACTATCCAACAACTCTTGGAAGTCCAGATTCACAGGCTTTTCAGACCGTTTTTTTGGCTGGTTTCCTTTGTGGTTTTTGTGCTTGTTCTGCCTAAGAGAAACTTCCATGATTCCTTATTATGAGAACTATGAATACTGGACGGGTAACACAGACAGTGACTCCATTTGAAACCATAGATTAACAAGTAGTAGGTCTAATAATTCCCAAGCAGATAATGTGGTCAAAGGCTGATGGTAAGAATGTGTGGGAACCATATTTTTGGCATTTTGATTTTCCCGTTTTAAGACTGAAGAGGACCACAGTCAGACATGTCCAAGAAACAGATCACAGAGCATCCAGCGAGACCAGGGGCTGCAGCTTTAATAGTGACCGAGACATAGTGTGAGGATGACTGTGGTTTTCACTCATTCACTGATTTACAGTGTGTTCCCAGTGTTTTACAGCATTTTAGATGGTGTTTGTTTGCAAGATCATTTTTTTGGTAATATCTCTAGCTTCATATTGTGTTTAATGTCTGGGCTGCTCAATTAATTGAAATATAATTGAAATTGCAATATGGCCAAGTGAAATATCCCAATCACAAAAGCTACAATTTTGGAAAAATGTGTCACAACATTGTTTTGAATTGTTAGCATTATAAGCGTTGTGGTGCTCCAGAGACACCCCGTCCTATAAATCGTTTTCTCCAGACAAGAGGGAACATGCTTGTTTGATACAAGACCCAATAAAGGTCGCATCCTCATCATAATTTTTACGTTTTTTTCAGCAAAAATGATCATTCTAACTAAAAACATGACTCAAATCGCAATCGCAACATCTGCCAAAATTATTGCAATATGATTTTTTTTGCATATGGTTCAGCCCTACTGACGGTGGGTCCTTGTGTAGGTGCAGAGGGGTTCACCAGCAGATGAAAGTTAAAATGTTAAGAACAGAAAGTGAAAGGTAGACAGGACGCCTTCTCCTGTTCTGTCTTGATTCTCACAATAATCCAAAACGCAGCCGTAAATCACTGCCTGGATCTTGTCAAAGTTAACCTGCTGTCAACACACAGGAGGTCTGTAGCCTGTGGAGCCCCATTTTACTCAAACAAAAGCAACAATCATGCAGTTTGACAGAGTGATTTGTTCCTTAATTCAGCTGGTGCTTTCTGTCTCACCTGTTTGTGTGTGGAGAGGGATTGTTAGTCTTGGATTGTCTACTTTTCTTTGTCATTTTGTTTCCTGCAGGGAAAATGAGGGAAGCCGGTTCTTTCCCACCAGTAAATAATTGGTGTATTGCACCTTTATTTTCTCCTCACTGCTGCAGTTTGTTCATCCTGAACCTGCTGGGTGACTTTAGAAAGCTGACAAGACAAAGCGTTATTCTGTACACACACACACAAACACACACACACACACATACACACACACACACACACACACACTTCTCCAGACGCCAACATGTACTCATACACATATTCATACTTCCTCTTGTCTAACTGCTTGGTCTGTATGACTACACTGATTTATTATTTGCTTTCAGACCCACATAGGTTTACATTACTGTCCATCCTACACACTGTTAGCACCAAGTTAATATGGAAAGAAGTTATTGGTCAAGTTACTTTGACACTTTCTTCATTTACTAAACAAAATGATAAGTGTGTAGTCATGTAAAGAAGAGGCATATTTAGCCTTTGCACCTTTTTGTGTCTTTAGTCAAGATAAAGTTGCTGTCATCTGTACACATCTTTGTGTGGTTTACTTACATGTTGCTCTTACTGTAATGTCTTTGTTGGATGGTTTACATTGGCTGTGTCATCCCTGCATGACTGGCTCCTCAGTGATCCGGCAGTCAGTGGTCCAGCACTGACTGCCAGCTATATCTTACACAGAATCCCCTCCTATAAAAAAAAAAAACAAAAAAAAAAACACTCTTTGATATGCTGAATTCCTGGGAGCTGTGTATTAGAGCGGTTTGTGTGTATGTGTGTGTGTGTCAAGGTCTCTTTGCATGCGCGTGTGAGTGCGTGGCAGCCTGGATGCCAGATTGGGCCTAGAGTTATGCGATGAAGAGGAGAGATTACAACAAATGACAAAGCCCCATTCAGCCTTGAGAGGACTCTTAGGGAACAGTCTCTCAATGCTTTTTTAATTAGAGCGACTTCAGCGCACACACGCACACACATGCACACACACGCACACACACGCACACACACGCACACATGTCTTTCTTTCTCTGCCTCAGGTTTTTGCAGTCCTTGCCTATTCATTACCACATATTACTGTTTTTGATTTGCTTCCTTGCTTAACATCCTCTATTCAGCACCAGTGTGGGTGTGTTGCTCTTCACTGCTTGTTTTTCAGCGTGTGTTTATACTTGTGTGTGGACGTCTGTAGTGCTGTGTGTGACCGGGTGCTACCCGGTATCAGAGGGTATCTGTGTTTGTGTGTGTCAACGTCATATTGCTGCTGGGCTTAGGGCGGCGCCATCCCAACACTAGCACTCATTACATCACTGCCACACACACACACACACACACACACACACACAAGGGCGTATAGAGCCGCTGCAACTACCTGCTTTGTCCAGCACAGCCCATCTTTGAGCGGTGAGGTCACTGTGTGAAATCCCTGGGATTCCGCGTGTGTGTCCGTGTGTGTCACAATCATTGTTTTCTACATGTGTGAAGCCATGTGTGTCTGCGGAGAATACTTTTTACTGTGTCATAAATTCAGACCTTGTAAATCCGTTTGTTATGGGTCCCATTGTCTGCTTGATTTTCTGTATCTGTGTGTGTGTGTGAGTGTGTGTGTGGGCGGTGGGGGCTGCCACATCACAAAACACAGTCAGGGTGTGTAGATTCACAAACTGTAGTGCTGATTACAGACCTAGCAAAGTCATTGAGGAGCAAACATCTTATTACACAGAGAACATTGTATACAGCCTGAGCTCTATTACAGGCCACAACTCAGGGCTACTTTAATACCCAGGGGAGTGAGTGGAGGGCACAGAGAGGCAAACCGCAGAGAGGGAGGAGCGTGAAAGTTTAATGCAACCCCTGCGAACGTCATTCACCACACACACACACACTTTGATGAGCGAGGTAATTTTACCTGGGTAAGCAGATACCTCCAAACCCTCATCCATCGCCGCAGACCTGAAGCCCCGCCGGAGAGGTAAACGTCTCTCAGGCAACGGCATTGTGGGGAGCGTGTTGCTGTGGCAGCAATACCGTGAGGCAACAATAGGGTCCGACTGTGATGTCGAAGTGAAACCTTAATCGTCTTTCAGGTCACGTTTAACGGGAGGGTTTACAGTAAAGTAGCACGCAGCAGAGTGGGAGAACCAAGATGGAGTTAACAAAGAACAGAAAAGGCATAATGAGAGCTGAGGTCGCCACATCTCTACTGTAGCTAATAGTATATTATTCATTCATTTTAGCATTTTTATATGATTTTACTATACTTTTCTAGACCATCATGCACACATACTCTTCAGGCACGCCCAAACAAATTACACATATTATAGTCTCGTAGTCCTGTGAACAAAATCAAAATCCTTTTTTCAAACGTATTGTTTACGGAATAAGAGCTAATGGGTTGTTTTATAGGAAATGCAGTGTGTTTGATGTGGCAGGGAAGCAGCTGGAAGACATCAGAGTGGGACTGAGGGAGTGGGAGTCTGTATACACAGGGATATTCAACTGATTTACCCTAAAGACTGCGTATGTTGTGTGTGTGTCTGTGTGTGTGTGTATGTGTGTGTGCATCTCCTGTTACATAACATGTTGTAATAGATACACCTGTTGAACACTGTTTACCTGATCCAGCTGTGTGCTCTCTCTGTCTGAGCTTTTTTTCTCTAAAGATGAGAATAGACCAGACGATGACAAAGCACCTCAGGAATTCAGTCAGTCTTGAGTTAAGTGACATTTCGAGCCATATATGTTCTGATAACTGGAGCTGGGTGAAACATCTTGGAAAACTGACCAGTGTCCCTTTATCTAATGTTTGTTTCTGATTTAAGCTGCAGTTCCACATTGTGATTGATCGTCTGGCTGACCTCCTGTGGCCTCACTCACTCTCAAACTCACATATTTATATTTAGCAGGACTGTGTAACTTCTTCTACACATGTCGTCCCAGTATTCAACTTGTAGATGTTTACAAAGGCACCATCCACAGAAATACAGTAATTATGATACAACTAGTAATTATTTTTGATAAATTATTAATCTGTCAATCTGAAAAAAATGCTCCTAGAGTTTTGTTTTGTATAACCAAAGGCTCAAAACCCAAAGATACTGAATCTGCTATCATATATATGACAAAAATATCTGCAAATGCTCACATTTGAGAAGGTGAAACCAGCAGAAATTTAGTATTTTTACTTTAAAAATGACTGAAATTATTAATTGATTATCAAACTAGTTACCTGTTAATTTTTACCTCAGTTTTTAACTGCATGAGTCTTATATCTGCAGTTATTTTCTTTACACAGCTGCTGGTTTTTCTTTAAGTGTATCAACTTTTAACTATAATACAATGATTGATGAAAATGGACCAAAATCTTTCACACTGACCTGTGGTGGGAAAAAAAACAATAATAATACAATAATACAGTTCAGCTTGTAGCTTTGCAACAGCCTATACAGCTTTTTGTGTGCATGGAAATTAATGAATTAACGGGTCTTAATGTTAAATTTTTTCAGCGAAAGCTTGAAACTATTTCACTAATAAACATCAATCAAGTTTATAGTTCAGACAGTCAGCACCAATGACAGAACGTACATGGCTAATTTTCTGTCACACTTTAGTTTAGCCTTTGCACTAATCAGGAGGACAGACGACACACACAGTGACGTTCAGAATAGTGTGAACTTTATACTTTTTTGAGTATTCAGCAGAAAATATGCTGCAATTATTTACATTTTGAAAACACACACACGTACACACTCACACAAACGGCGCCTTAACAGTAAAAAAAACTGCAGCATGACTCATTACTTTCTTTGCCTGTAGATGGCGCACATGGACATGTTTACCTCTGCGTCTGCTTTTCTTGCCAGTAGGTGGTGCAGGTCAGACTGAGCTGAAACTGCAGCTCTGCAGCTGGATGTTATGGACTGAACATGGTGTTGAGTGCTTAGCATCAATACAACTTTATGTCCTTAGGTTGTTTTTTTTATTGTGATGGCAGAGTCTTGCCACAAGATGGGAGTGCTCGGCTGATGTTGGCAGATTTACTGAACGTGAGGATTTATCTGTAAAGACTAATAGATCCCATCAAGGTCATCCAGGTCATTATATAATGACTGCCTTTATTTTATTTTGTAAATATTATAAACAGGTGTCCTAATTCAGGCCACTAGTCCGAGACCTCCTTAGCCTCAGACACACACACACACACACACACACACACACACACACACATACCAATAAAAGTACACAGAGACATTTAGAAAGGTATATTCCCATGTCCTTCCTTGCGTCCCTGGCAATGGTCACCCTGACAACCACTTTCTCTGACGACTGTTCCCTGACAACGGCATTCCTCTACTCTAATGTCCTTTAATGTACTCATGTGCGCACACACACATACACACACACACAGACACACACAGACTGACTCTTTGAGTCCTTTCAGTTCCCTGCAGCTGTCAAAACCTAAAATCTCTCTCGACAGTGACACACACTTTGATCACACTGCATATTTAAATGTATCTAGGGCATGTTTGGCACGGTACATTGCAGCTCGTAGGTGAAGGCAGGGTGCAGAGCGCTCAACGCACACAGACACTCACACACTATCTAAGTGCACTCTATGACAGATGAGATAGCGAGCTCGGAGTACTCTACCAGCACAAATGTACTGGGTGTGGTTCTGCTGGGGCTGCGTTAAGAGGCAGCATCTCTCTCTGAGCAGTTTATTGCAGATCGTTTTACACTTTGCTTGAGTGACATCATACTCACGTCTTTCTCTGCCTCTCACACAGATGCATTTATACACGTTCTGTCACTGTGAGCATTCGGGTTCATGTTTGGAAAGTCCCAGTAACTTCTTGCTCATAAGACACCAAATTGATTCTCTTTTATAGCAAAAGCGATGAGGGATTATAAATTCTTTGTCCAGCAGCCTACCAGCTCTCCTCTTCCTCACTGCCCCCCCACCCCCACCCCTCAGTCAGTAAATCTGTTTTTTATTGGAGTGCTTTTTATCTTCCAGCAGTTCTCCACACATCAGAGGGGTGGGAGGAAACGTGACCGGGGTGGCCATGATGAGGAGTGTATGGTTTCATTTTCTTACTCCTCATCATCACTCTCCCTTCCTTCTTCCATTTTGTTCCAATATGGAATCTCAGTTTCACATGATACGTGTTCATATCGTTTCTCCTCCTCCATACGTCTCCCTCTGACCTCCTTTCTGGATGACTGCTATTGATCCACGAGCTGCTGGAGTGGTGTCACTGGCACTGAGTGATGGCAAAGGTCTTGATATCATCAGTGTGGGATATACCCTAACATACCTAGCCAGTGTGGTATTCAGGGACCCTTCAACACTACATTTTTAGGGAGGTTGGAGGAGGTGGAGGGAATCAGAACAAAAGGAAGGAGGAAGATGATGAGTTGCAGGAAGGATTCAGGGGTTTTTGGCACTTTTCCTGACTGCATTTGCTTCCTCATGTTTGCTGAATATCATCTCACATTACTGTGATATTGCTCTTATTTAACATAAGTGATGTTGCCTCTCTGGAGTCTCCCCAGCATCTCTGCCTCTGTAACATCTGGCTCAGCATCTGTATTCCCTCTAAGCATAGCTGGAATGTTCTCATCTTAAAACAAGCTTTGATCTGTCTGACCAGTTGACTGGCATATATCCTGCTCTTTATAGTTGCTATCTGTATGTGTGGATTTATGCATGTGTGTGCGTCTGTTGTGAGGAGTTTCAAAAGGTGCCAGACAGCAGATCTGCACCAGTAAAGATCAGCTGAATTATTGAGCACCCCCTTCGCCCTTTGTAGTTTACCTGTATCTCAGTGTTTATTCCTGCTTTTTCATTGCTCATTCCTGTGCAAAGACACCACTGATATATACTGCTCTCTTCCCGTCAGCAGCTGTCGGTGTGTGTGTGTGTGTGTGTGTATGACTGTGACAGAGGAATCTGTGTTTTCTCTATCACCACATTGTGTTGACAGGATCTGTCGTCTGTGCTTGTAATGGTTTGCAATAAAGGCAACTGATCACTGCTCACTAAAGGAGGGAAACAGGGGAGGTACACAACTGAAGTGTGCCATTAGCCACAGGAGAACAGTGTGTGAATTATTTGATGAGCTACATGTTGATAAAGATAAGAGTGTGTGTGTGTGTGTGTGTGTGTGTGTGTGTGCGTGCGTGTGCGTGTGCGTTTGTGTTTTTACCCCCTCTCCAAGGCTGGAAATGCTCAGCTGTGTGAGTGCTCAGCCTGGGAGCACAGCGATCACAGAGGCAGAGAGTGGGAGGGGCACTTGCACACACACACACACACACGCACACACACATAACGACACACATACATGCATACGCACACTTGGTAGTGAGCTTGTCAGTGCCGGATGCTGCCGTTGCTTCAGCAGCTGGGGGTTCATGATTAGAAGTGTGTCAGCTCGGAGAATAGGACTGATTGGAGTGTTTGTGTTGCATTTTTGTGCTCTGGATCTGTGTGTTTGTGAGTGATAGCATTTCAGCTGGGGGTATTTGTCCAATAGGAATGGTGTCAGTGGGTCTTTAGCACGACTACACTACACCAAGGTGTGTATGTGTGTCAGCAGGACTGAATCAGCAGGAATGATTTGACTACAGGGATTCAGGAGCGCGTTATTGACTTTGACTCAGGGTGGTTTTTCATGCTGGAGAGCGAGGGACTGTGGGAAGATCTTATGAGAAGGAATACAGATGTAATGTCACAGGACGACAAGATGACAGACCCCCTTTAGGGGGCTTCAGGACTGCCCCAGGATGGGGAACAGCATCCAGAAGAAGAAGAAGGTAGAGACAGAGAAAAACTTCTCTGCGCCCCCGTCTCCCAACCCCGTCCGGGAGAAACCAAAAGGCTTCTGGCTGTTCGGACGTCCAGACAAACTGAAAACAGGTAGGAGGAGCACAGGATGTCTGGAGGGGATGAGTAGATCTCCGTCGTCACATAAATGTTCATTTTAAAGTCCTGACTGAGTGTTTAGGGAGGACCCTTTTATTATTGCTTATAAAATCTGACTTGTTTTTAAGGTGAGGAGTTTGAGAAGGGATTGGATTGGTACTGACTTGGAGTGTGTGTGTGTATGTGTGTGTGTGTGTGTGTGTGTGTGTGTGTGTGTGTGTGTGGATGGTCATGTGCATGTGAATTAGTTCCTACAGTAAGGTTTTTAAGTGCAAAGTGACAATATTCTAGTGCTGACTTCTCCTTAGTCAGCTTCAAGGCTTCCTGCATATTGCACAACTGTGCAGAAGAGGGTTGTGTGTGTTTGTGTTGTGTGTGGGAAAGAGAGGCTGTTTTTTTTTTATTTTGCTTCGTTGGTGTTCTAGTGACTTGTTTCTCCTGCTGACAGATGAGTAGGGTAACAGAGGATTTTAATTGAAGACTGAGTCTGAATTTGCCCCCATACCTCTATTCACCTTAATGCCACAGTGTGTATATCTGTGTGTGTGTGTGTGTGTGTGTGTGTGTGTGTGTGTATTATTTTATGACTCTGTTGTTTTTTCCAGACCACTATACCTGCGGTGGAAAACAGAGCTTAGCCTGTCCCACGCTGATCATTGTCTCTGTTAACTGTCCCCGGAGCAGCACAAACTACCTGAATAACAGGTTTAACACAAACTCACAGTGACACAGACAGACTGTCAGATAATGTTCTGCCGCTGAGATTTGTCTTTCACGAGGCTGCTGTTGATATTTTCGTTTCCTGAGATGGTGTTTTGTCTTTCGTGTTTTCTGCCTGCACCCAGGACTACTTTTATCCTTCTTTTCCTTATTGTGTATCTCAGATAAAATGACGCTGTCTCTCTTTCGTTGCTTTGGATTCCTGACAAAATAATTTGAACTGTGTCTGAGTCAGTGTGGAAAAGTTCTGTTACAACAAAATGTGTCGTTTCAAGCAGATGCTTTTAAAGAAATTTGATGTGTTAAGACTTTTGATGAACAGCTGCTGATGGAGCCGTTTGTCCACCACAAACCTTTGTTGCCTCTCATTAGAGGGCCGTCAGGGTTACATGGCCATTAGTTGGAGTTGGTGCATTAGAATATTATCAAATGCATTTATCTGCCTGTGGCATTACACAACATGAGTTATGACCAACATTAGCCACAACCAAAAGGCCATAACAATCAGACCATGATGAATCATTTAGTGAGAGACGTCCATGTTTGCTTGTGGGTGATGCAGTTAAGGGTTTCAGATGAGAGAAATGTCTTGATAGTTCAGTTTATATTTAACCAACATGGCTGAAATCGGTCCTTGATGCTACAGGTTTCCATGGAAACCTGCATGTTAATGGTGTGTTGGAGTGCTATATAGGAAAAAAAAAACTGGGCAGTTTAAGGAACGTGTCTTATGACAACATCAGGATGGCACATGTGTGTGTCTGTCTACAGAGACGATGGACTGTGCTCATAGTAGATAATGACTGTGTGTGCATACAAACACATCTTGATTTGATTTTCTGTCAGGGTGGTCGACGTCTGTGTGGGTATGTGTGTGTGTGTGTCTGTGCGATGGTCGTCTTCTGTTCTCCTGTATTCACCGCCCTCATTCATGGGGAGTTTATTCAGAAACCTTGGGTGTGAATGCATTCCTGCATTCCAGCCCATTTCCTTACGCATGGACACCCATCCAGCACACAAACACACAACTTCTCAGAGCTGGTCGGAATGAGGCTCAATTACTTTAAAAAAAAAAAAAAAGTATCATAGCCGCTTCTTTCTACACAATATCCCAAAGTAAAACTAGATTGAGCAAGAGAGAAGGAGAAAGAGTGCTTTGTGCACATGTTCAGGTTGCTGCCATGTTGATGCAATACCCCTGCATGTTGACTTCATGTCGGCTGTATTTATATACCAGTAAACCACAGCTAATGGATTAAAGCCACAGTGAAGGCTGCAACCACACAGTACATGGTCTCTGTGCTGCAGTGGCGTAGCCTCTAGTTGTAGCAGGTTAATGTAACATGCAGGAGATGAGCTCAGTGAATAGATCCTCACTGTGTGCTCCTGAAATGTGTCATCTCTGTGGTTTTGGCCACGTTCCAATCCAGAAACCTTTCCTTGTGTCCTTCACAGCACCTGAGGGGTTGTTGATGTTGTGGACTCCCGACACCTCGCAGACCGGGGAGACGACTGGATGTCACACATTATTTTTGGTCAAGGTCATCCGTGGGAGTGTGTTTTGTTCTTCATCTCACGCTTCCCACTGGCTTTTGCTTAGTCACTGAGCATCTCATTTTACAGGAGGATGTCATTATTGTGATATGCAGTATGACTATCAAAGTGGACGCTGATACATTTTCTGTCCAAATTATCTTATGAGTTGTAAATAATTAAACTTCAGTACATTCTGGACAGATTTTCTGATTGGTGACTACGAAGATGAGACCAGATGCTTTAATTTTTTAAATTTGAACTTGGTTTCACCTCACACAGTAACTCACGCCTCACTAATCAAAGACTGGGTGTGTTTGTCTGCACACAAACTGTTAAAGGACACAAGATGCTGAGTAGAGCTGAGATGTTGCCAGCTGAGCTCGAGGGTCACAAAGATGCCTATTCATCTGGGGATGTGAGCACTGAGTGGCTACAGTGGACAAGATTAGCTCACTATGAACTCACTTTACTGCATCCACAGGTGGCCAGTGATGCAGAGGGAGTCACACACACACACACACACACACACACCGTTTTGATGTTTTTTAAAATCATGCGATGCAGCTGATGGGTCTCCAGATGTTTCATATTACCTTCTCATAACCGTCCACTCTGCAGGGAGAGCCTCAGCTGGCTTTCATCACTGGACAGTCTGACTCAGTGTGTCTCGGCATTAAAATAAGACGTCAGAATGATCCATCTAATAAACCAATGTTACTACAAACCAGAAATATCAGGACTTATTGTTGAAATCACACATACCCTCCCCATGGCTTTCCCCTTCATCTCGTTCCTCCGCACTCCACTCTGCTTCCTCTCCTTTATCTCCTTGACCTTGGGATTGTCGGCTTGTTATTTATCTTCAGCATTCCTAAGGTGTGACATTTGCATTTGGACGCAGTGAGATTTACACTTCTTGCCTTTGACTGTGAAAAGTGAAAGAAAAGAAGAAGAAAAAAGCGTCAGCGATGGATTGAGAGGTGAAGAATAATGAAAACTAATGTCAGAATTAGGGAGAGAGAATAGAAAGAAGGTGACTTTAGTTGAGAGAATATAATAGGAAGAGAAGACATGAACATGTTGTGTAGGGATGTGTATAATTCGAGAACAAGGCAGCCACTGGGTTTCCCTGCCATTTTCATTATGACTGTCTTGTGCAGGGTGTGATATTCCATATTCCATTATCCTGCCGGGTATGGCTCGCCTAAGCCTTTTGATTTCTGTAAGCGGGGCTAAGACGCTCTCCTCTTGGTCCTCCTTTGAAGATCCCATTTACTGTGTGCCACTGTCAAAGTCACGGACTCCCTGCAGAGAGCTTAGGCAACACACAGTTGGATAAAGGAAAGATGACTTTTCGTCTCTGTTATCTATCCCTCCTACGCCTCGCCCCATCTCGTCTTCCAGCCCTGATCTTTTATGTTCTGTTGCTGTTCCTCTACGAGCATCTCACTGCTCTCCTCTGCTTTTCATGCAGGCAAGGAATACCTGCACACAAGTCCGTCCATTCCCTTTCTTTTGTTTCTTTTCTGTTCATTTTGAAGCCGTACTTTCTATCACAGAAGACGTAACAACAGGAGGAACGATGGAGTGTTTCTTTAACCAACCTCTGCATTTGTACTTTCCTGTTTCCCTTTCTTCTCCATCTACGACTTTCTGGTTTCTCCTTTGTCTGTGCTGTGGACTAAGTACAAAGCCCTCAGTCTGTTTAAAGCCAGTGAAAAGCCCTGTCATTCATCAAACCTCGCCTCCTTCCTGTGACATTAGGTTTCTCAAGACCCCAAGGGCAGACCAGCCTGTCTTGACTCTGCCTGTTTTAATTGTCGTCGTCAATTTTTCACCTGTAACATCATGTTCTGGCCCGTTGCACCGGACTGTCGCCAAACTCTTCTTTGGAGATGAAGGGAGATCATTATCGTCTTCCTCTGTCCTGCCCTCTCATGCCCTTTAGCAGCAGGAACTTTTGTTTTCTACCTTTTAAATGAAAGGACGTTTTTGGCAGCATGCAATTGTGGTTAGTCTGCATACTCTGGTCCTAAATGTAGCATGGAATTTTTTTTTTTTAGCGACTGGATGGCATCTCTACAACACTTTCAAGTTGGGATCATTCTTTCTAAATGAGCCACAACCCGTTAGCAAGTCTCATGCGTGCAAGAAGAAAGTGTATGTGAGGCATTTGTAAGATTGTAAGAAATTTTATGACTTGACCCAAATTTAACTTAAGCTGCTATGAAAGAACTCATGTTTATTTTAGCATTTGGAAAAAGCAGCGTTGGGTTCATTTTTAGAAATAATATGATTACTACCTGAGTGCAGTAGCACATTCAGCACCTTATTACATTCCTCTTCCATTATAACGCTTTGCTTAATTAAAGCTGCACTAGTCAACATTGTTATATAAGCAATGAGTTTTCACCAACACTACAGTTCAGCTCAGCTCCCCATTTCTCCCGAGCCTTTTAGCATCTTTCAGCTCACTGTTTTGATTTTCCGTAAGATCCACTTATTAGTTTCCAGCAGCAGTAGGCATCTGTCAGTAAAAAAAAAAAGTTGTGATAATCCCACCTGCCCAGCACCAAGCAGCAGACAAGGTTTCAGACTGCTTGATCTGCTGAGCACGGAGGAGCATTTAACGATTTAAAACCCACAAGTTTCCTAATGCAGTTGGTGCAGACCAAAACAGACATAAAAGGAGAGTGAATTTTGAACTTGTGTTCATCAGGCGGCCATGAACATGACATCAAATCAAGCTGCACTGTGTCTGTTGACTGTGTAAAAAGGCAATTATTTGTTAACACATTAGCCACTCAGTTAAGTGATAATATGTCATATGTAACGTGTGCTTTTTGCAGTAGGACATAACAATTGATCGAAATATTATTGAAATTGCAATATGGCCAAATGAAAGGTAGGTAAAATGTGTCACAACATACCAAAAATGGTGCATTGTGACACCCCAACAAATCAAATTCTCCAAATGTAGGCGAACAAGCTCATTTGGCATAAGCTTTAGCAAAAATCACATTATCGTTTTAATATTTTATTTCAGTGAAAGTGAAATGGAAAATATTGCAATATCTGTCAAAATAATCACAGTATTTTTTTTTTTTTTTGCATGTCGTTCAATTTCAATTTACGTCTTGTTGCGCTCCATCTAAATGGTCAAAAATATCAATAGCTTAAGAAATGGGAATGGTTTCAATATTATATGTAGATCAAGTGACAGGGCGCTTTTTTTGTTTAAGTTGTGTCATTGCACTTTGTGTTTCTTTCACATTTATATCAAACAAAATGTCACCACACAACACTGGTTCTGACTGTGTAATACGCCATGTTGCTGCTGTAGCGTGAGTGTATCAGAGGCTGTGTCTCTGTTCCCTGTATAAAAGGGCTCAGTGTTTGGGTCGCTCTGTAATGGGGCTCAGTCCAGTGGCTTCCTGCATCACCACTTCAATTGAATTAAAGCATCAGACACACACACAGACCTGTATGTGACCCTGCTACTCAAAGGTAATTATTTCAACTTCTGACATGGCTTGGATTTGATGGTTATCATTATGAAATGAGAACAAACTTGTCGTTTATTTATTGCTTACGTTATGCTTCATCACTGTGTCCAATCTGTAATTTGAAACTTGTGACAGTCTTAGGTAAGCAAGTCCTGCCCTGCTGATGGAAGAGAAAGCGATACCAAACCCACGATTAAACTTCACTGAAATGTAGTTATCCATCAATAAAATAGGCTTTTACTTTTGTTCTGGCACTGATAGAAATAAATCTTTTTTTGATAAGCTGTTATAATCACTTTCTGATGTGTTTTCTGGTTAGGGTTAGAAAACTGAAACCAGTGTTTTTGGATGGGCCATAAAATCAGGAATGTTTACCACAACTTGACCAGTAACCACAACAAAATACTTGCAGAAATTATTCTAATTAAAGCGGTGGAGTTATTCCCCCAAAAACTATCAACATGAAAAAACCTCAGGATCAATATTTTGGTCCATTGCGGGACACTAAAATCCCGTGATTTCACATTTAATTATTTCTGTTATATTAGCAGCTTTTGTAGCAAAATGAGATTTCAGTGAAACTTTTCTAGGTCACAGATGTTGATTTCCCTGAAATAATTTCAGACATCTGAGATAATAGATATCATCTGTGGTCAGAGACGAACTGTGGACTCAGATAAGGATCAATAAGAATGTCAAACTCTGTTTTTGTGCATCACCCTTTGTAAACCTGTGAAAAACCTCAGCAAATTGTAAATGTGTCGATAAGATTCATCGCTGTAGAAAAAAATTTAAGATATCGGCTGTTGCAAGTTCAAAAATGTTTCAGAAAGGACAAACGATGAAATGCATGGCCAAAATTCACACTCTCAACTATGCAGCTGTGTGTGTTCATCTTCACTGTCACACACTAGAGTTTCACAGTTCTCTGCTTTGAATTTGTACTCAGATGTTCATAAAAGCACTTCTCTTTTCTGAGAGTTATTGTGCAACCTCACTTTAAATTAAATTGTCCACAATTTTACTTTGACCATCAATTTTTTTTTTTTACTACATCTATAAATCTTTCCCACTCAACTCAAAATTTTCATGCAGCAAAGCAATTACAAAGTAGAAAAACTGTATTTCTCAACATCATTTTACAATCTCAAAATCTTATTAACCCTACAAAACCTCCTTTATTTAACAGAGCACTCATTCTGAAGCTACTTGTGTTTTGTATAAAGTCTTGTAGTGTTTACTTGTAGATGGACAGTAGCTAGTAATGAAATCTGCTACATCTCAGCTCATTCTTTAAGATTAATACTTTTTCCAAACGGTCCCCAGGAATTAAATCTAATTAAATATAAATTCAGTCAATGAGTGTAGAGGGATTGAGGATTTTTGCCAGACAAACACCAGCAATCATTAAACTCAACAACTTGAGTTATGTCATCTCCCTGGTGTCAGGAGACCTTGGACTCATGTAGGCGAGGAGGTTGCACTGGGGAGCTGAGTATCTGCCAAGCAGATGGCGTCGAGCCGGTGCCAGCCTCAGCCTCTTCTTCTACTTCACCATTTGGCAGCAAGTTTACTCAAACACACTGTCGTCTTTTCATGCGGATTTACAAGTGTTTTCAAACTGATTCAGTCAAAATGGTTTTGACTTGTTTACGAAGGAGAGGCTTAGTTCGTTGGCCGTGCATAATGGGATTTCACTGAGGAAGAGGGATGAGGAAGAGTGTGTTTCTGCGACACTAATGAAGGCACACAATTGGCAGAATGAGCTGTTGTTTTCTGTGGGCAGGAGGCGCGTGCACGACCTGGCACGCACACTGCCACAACACTCATTTGCCTTCACTAACTTAAACACATTGTAGCACTTACATCGCATACTTTCACTGCCTGTGCATTTATGTGTGTTTGTGTGTGTGTGTGTGTTCCTTACATGTGTGGCGTGTATTGGAAACAGGCTACATCTGTTCAAGCCTAATGTGTCTGGCGTGATTTGGATGACGCACAGTCAAATGAACTTAAAACTGTCAGTGTCCTCACTTGTATCTCACAGCTCAGTCCTCAGGACGTCAGCAGATGTTTTTTCATCCGAACTCTGCTCCCTCTCTTCTCATCAGCTCACTCGACGACGATGATGATGAAAAGCATCAACATTTCCGCGGTGACAGAGCGAGCGCTTCATCCTAAATAGTTTTATATTTCGCATTGTTAAATGGCTTCTATATCCATTCCTCTGTGTCGCAGCAGTTGGCGGCTGAATCACATGCAATTCATCCATTATAGTCGACAGAGTCCATGTACAGAAAAGAACAAGGGGTGATTGTCTCGCAGAAAAAGTCTGTGTCTGGAAATCCTTACAATCTCTTAACTTTCAGTGGAGGATGGGTGCATAAAATGTGTGTAAGTGACATTTTGATTACAAGGACAGTCAAATACAGACATACATTCTGTTTCGCTAATGAGACCAGGCTGTGACATTTTGATTTTGTGTCATTATTGCAATTCAGAAAAGGTCAAGGAGGTTAGGAGTCTTTAGCTGCTAAACGTGAAAGACATTTTTCCCATGAAAGAGATGTCTTCATCTCAGTGGCAGCTTTACAGTGATAAGTCAGGCCTCATGGATCGTCCGATGTGACGGTGCAGAGATATACCATCTTGTGGTTTGTCATTTAGTGAACTGAAATCTTGTGGCTTTGCAAGACAAGAGGTTTTTTCATAACAGGACAGATTGGTAAATAAATGAAACCACTGATTTGTACAGTGAGTGAAAGTCAGCTCTTTGAATGATGGGCAAGACTGACGTGAATGAGCTCATAAGGAAATTCGTTGCGAGGTACAGCTTTAAAGGAGATATGTGTAAGTTATCTCTGCTGCTGAATGTGGTTTCTTACTGGCAGCAGGTGGTCATGTTTGTCGCTTGACAAGACCTTTGACCATCTTTGCATTTACAAGACAAGAGGATATAATACAGCATCTAAGCAGTGCTACATCTTTACATCAGATTGGAGGGTACAGTCGGTCACCATCAGAAAGTGACGAAACAGGCTGGGGCAAGCTTGGTTGCTAACTTCAGTAGAAGAAAACGTGATAGATACAAGAGTTAACACTTGGGTTTTTTCTACTTTCCACTGCAGGAGACAACTCTTGGCGAGTAAAGGAATGAAGTTTGATGCTGAACCCGCAACATTTCTTCTAGACTGCCAAGTTAAAAGTTGCGAACGCTGGCTATGTGCCAACAGCAAAACTTTCAAATGGCTCCTTTAAGGTCCATATTTTTTGAAAAGTTGAAAAGCTGAAAAAAGCAATTGTGTCTTATATTTTTATTTTTATTTTATATTATGTATTTATTTATTTTTTGCCTTATTTAAGGCAATGATCTACCAGTGAGATCATTTGATTCTCTAAACATATTTCTGTACACCAAATATGAAGCTAGGGCCAGAAGATGGTTTGCTTAGCTTAGCAGAAAGACTGGAAGCAGGGGAAGACACACCCCCCTATAAAACCACAACTTGTCATTTTTACACTTTTTACCATTTTTCACTTTCTGTAGAAGTTAAACACACAAGATATAATATGTTAATTAGCTTTGGATTAATGGTAGATGGGTCATGTTACTTTTAGACACAGCCAGGCTTGTTGTGTTCCTGTCTCCAGTAGTAATGCTAAGGGAAGCTGCTGGCTTTAGTGGCACTCTTCTCATCTTTCGGCAGCAAACTAGCAAATTTCCTATGATAAATTACCTCTTAATCTGATTTTAGCCCACGCTGTGACTTATTGCAAAACTTAAGTACAAAAGTGTATGTCGCAAGAAATGTTTTGGGTTTTTGACTTTGTTTTTTTTTTTTGACTGAGACTTTCTTGTGTGTTTGAAGTTTGCTTCAGTCCAAACCCTCCGACTAAAGTCTGAGGGATATTTGGTCCAACAAAGGAATCAGACTTGAGGGCATCGGGCCTGTCCTGTCCTGTCCTACTGGGAGATGAGTCTGTGTGGAAGCTGTAGGTCTCTCATTAACTCATCAGTCACACTAAAGGAGACCATTCACCATCAGGGAGACATGACCTCAAATAACCTGCAGAACCGGTGCTTGTTTCCTTTGTCAGATGCCTGTGTTTCTTATTGACTTTACATCTACTTGTGGTACAAAAAACAACAAACCATTTTGTGTTGTATAACATCAAGTTCAACTCAATATAAAGAATCTGTCTCTGTGACTTTACATTGGAAACATAGTAAATAAGTTGGGACAGATTTTTTTTTTCTTTCAGTACGCTTTGCACTTGTGCTCTGTCTGCTGGTTTCGTATGGAGGTCTTTGCATCTCTCTACAACCTCTAATTTCCCGGGGTCACACAGGGGGCTCCTACGCTCGCTCCCACACACCAATTGGCAGCAAATAGATTTATTATCTTGTTTTGAGACTGGAGATGTATTGAACATTGGGTCAACTGCTCTCTGCTGTGAGGCATCCATATCTGTATCGGTGTTTACAGAGCTTTCAATTTGGCTCTCAAAAAAAGCTTTAAAGTTGGAACGACTAGCAGCAAAATCAGCTCATCCTCCTTCAGGAAAAATACCCACAATCCCCTTATCAGGTTGAAAGAGAGAGGACAGGAGGGGGAGAGGGTGAGAGAGGAATAATTACAAATAGGGTGACTGTTGCTATTTTTAAGCACAGTGGGTGCCGCAGCAGCTAAGTTTAGCTTTGTGTGTATGTGTGCCATCGCAGAGGGTCCTGAAGTGCAGTCAGTCAGCTCAGCTCAGGTTTACAACCTGCTCCAGGTCAGGATTAAGAAGTGCAGCAAATACAGGATTGATCTCTGCTGAAGAAGTGACACACTAGGGCTAAGTTAGGACACATGGTACAATGTGAACCATTAAGGAACCATATTTACTGATTAAGCTTAGATTATGTTGAACGCAGCGATGTTCTGAATAGCAATGTCAGCTGAACTACTTGTAAACAAACCTGGTAACTGAGCGGTAGTTTAAGTGCCTTGCACAAGGGCGCCGCACAACCTGTAATCAGTAGTAGTGTCACTTACTGTACTCTGTGATTTATGTCCTCCTCCTGCCCTGTACCCTCCCTTCCTCGGTTTCCCATTTCCTCTGCCCTTCTCCTTCAGTCACCTTCCTCATCTCCGCTGTCACTCCATCATCTCCGGGGTCCTCTAGTACCAGTTTTACATTTTGTATGTTTTGCTCTTATTGTCACTCCATAACTATCGGTTCTCATCAGATAAATCCAGCGAAGAATGAGTCTTATCTCACAGTTAATATTTACTTCTGGGCAGCCCACCTGAACAGACTGTGAGATATAATCATAACAAGATACATGTACATAAAATATTCCACTAGATATCTTCATCCAAGGAGGATGGAGGTTAGCCTGCATCTCTCTGCCTCTGGTTAATACTACACCACTCAATGCAGGGACGCTCATAACTCAAGTCCACCACAGCAGCCATAGAATACAAATCAGGGGGGCAGCAATGAGCTGAATAATGACACCTGTGTGTGTGTGTGTGTGTGTGGGTGTGGGTGTGTGTGTACATGTACGTGTGTGTGTGTGTGTGTGCTTGTGTGTTCCAGTGACTGAAGGTTTATTGCTGGTGACATTTTAACCCTCTCTTCCTGTACTCTAACAGTTTCATTACATCTGTCTATAGAGGTAGAAAGAGCAACTGGGAGAGAAAGATTTTGCAGATAAGACATAGTGGTCAGTGCACAAAGACACCACCGTGTAACTACTGATATTACTGAAGATGCTGTAGTGTAAACCCATCTTAATGAATAAGGATGGTGATATTATATATATTGAAAAGACCAAAACAAACAATTATTGTATTAGCTGTGTAGCAACAGTCCTCAGATATCTTGTTATAACTCATTACTTGTGCTGTGACATGTTTCTATATTAGCATGAACATGGGTGCTGTAATTTATTTTGATTCCATGTTCACATACACTGGCGTGCTGCTGTAAATACTCACTAGTCCAACAAAAGTGTATTCATCCGCCGGTGAAAATAGTCCCTAACAAATACACAATTTATTCCTCTTTGAGTAAGTTTTACTAAAAAGCTGCAGTGCCCAGCTGTTTTAGGGAATTACTGAGCCTTTAAAAATAATGAGAGTTTATATTTGAAATTTAAAGATTTTCGTCATCCATGCACTGATTCTACATGGCAAACACAGTGATCAGTAGTTTCATTTTATCTATGTTGTTTATTCTCATTTTTACTTTATGTGCCTGTCCCTGTCTGCCCATGTGCTTCCATTTTTTTCTAGTGAACCCAGCATGTACTCATTGAACCACACACCCATTGATACACACACAGGGTGGCCGTTTTCAAGTGCAGCTGGGCGTGAAGTGGAAACCCTGTCACTTCTTATGGTCCAGTGGCGTCTATGCTCACCCGATACTGATGTTGAGGTTATGACAAAGGCATCTCTCTCTCTCTCTCTCTCTCTCTCCCTCGCCTCCTCTGTACAACAAATGAGAGGGTGAGCTGAGGACATGAGATGAGCTAATACTCACCGTGTGGCCACACTATTACATTTTCCAATAAGTGTGTGTATGTTTGTGTGTTAGCGTCAGGGCTTAGGCTTGGTCAGTCCACTGGGAGTCATATTTTACATTTATCTGCTTTTTGTCCAGCATCAGTACAAGCTGGCCCTGTGTATCTACACCAAACATCCTCCTCAGATGACCTGCTGTTTCTGCACTCTCATACTTGCAGAGACAAGAGTCAGAGTCGACGCAGCACTCTCTAGTGGAGCAAGGAGTTATATGGGTGTGTACAAGGAGGACTGACAGTGTTGATACACTGTCGATCAGCTTGTCTATGTGATCTCTCCTCAAAGGGATGAGGTCTGTCTTTGTCTGCTCTGGCAAACCGATATATTTACCTTTTATTAAATATGTCAGTCAGTCTTGTTTGGTTATCTTGTCTTATCTTTTCCAGATCTCTTCCTGCTATTGAATAGGTGTGGTGTCTTAAAGAGCTGCATATGCATCTTGTTTGTTTGAAGAAATAACCCCGATGATGTCATCAGTGTTATCTCGGCTTGGGCTTGAGACTTTAACTCTTAAACAGTAGCCCTGCATTACAAATTGCAGGCGTGAGGTTTCAAATAAGCGGACATCCAGGAGTCTTAGGGTGCTTTAACAAAAGATTGCATTGAGTCTCACTATGAGAGTTGTAGTGTTTTTAACTTGACCCACACATGGGACTAAAACTTTGACTCTTTTTTAATGTGTCTCTTGTGGGTCCCACAACTTTATGGGAGGATGGAAAGTTTTGTGTGCTGCTTCTGAGGAAAGAAAAATAGAATAAACAGTTTAGTTACACAACAGATTCCAGACAGTCCACAACATGAGATGTAAATCAGTAAAAGAGAATGGTACGTCAGATCATTACAGGTATTTTTGAATTTGGCTCTAACTAATGAGCCGAATGCTTTTTGGCCTTTGACATGTTAACAAGTGAGTGTGTTGGCTGTCTGAACTCTGATTGTTCTTCAACAGGCTTTTTGACCTGCTAACAACTCCTGCAGTCTGGCTCAGTTGATTTATGATATTATCTTTGTGGAGTTGGACAAATCATCCTTAAAGATGCCACGCTCCTTGATTTTAAATTGTTGAAAGGACGTGTTTGTGGAATATTTGTAGTTTTTTTTAGTTTAAAGTGTGAGTTTGGGGAATCTACATTAGTATGAAGTTAGCATATGTTACTTTTCTCTATTGTAATGCACTGCATTATTTTGCTTATGCAGAGGAATGGTGTTGTGTGTGCACTGAATCAAAGGCATTTGAAGCCCCTCTCTCCTCTCTGCCCTCTCCCCCAAGACCAGATGGTGTCTCTTTAGGCCATCTAATGAATATTGATATGAGGGGTCTTGGTTAACAACAGGGGGGTACACATGCCGGGCCAGAGACCCCCAAAATTGGCACTTAGTAAAGGTCTGCTTTGAGGGGACAGGGTGTGGAAGGATTTATTCCTGAAAAAAAGGGAGTGTTTGAAACTTAAAGGGCCACATCACCACAAAACAAAGTGGTTTTCTTATGCACATAAGCTCCCTTATGTCCCATATTGATCAACTGTCTTCCAGAAATTAATATGGATTAGGAGATAATGAGTATGAATTAGCCGTATGAGTGATGTCATCCAGAGGATACGTCAAGATTTAACATGAAGTAAAAATATGGTGGGAAAAGAGCTGTAAAGCTGATAGACGGAGATGAGAAGAGGAGATAGAGGGAAAACAAATGTCAGGAGTGAGGGAGTGTAAGGTAAAGAGATAGACAGGTTAATCTACTGGCAGCATTAATCCTCTGGCATGGCTCCCGTGTCTAAAGCTGTTCTCCTGAAGGCCCTGGCTTATTCCAGCCCTGCTAACCCTGAAACTGAACCACAGCCAGCACCCCGGGCTGGTCAGTCTGACCCCTAAACGCTGTGGTGGAGATTTCCTCACCGAAGAAGCTTAGTATCCCCACCTCAGTTTTCAAGTGCCAGTACTCCTGTGTCCTGTGCAATGCAAGTAAAAGTAATTGTGTTACTACCCTCCAGCTGGTCCGGGTGTATGGGCCAGCTGTAGCCCCCTGCTGTTTATTCCCATTGGGAATAAACATCCATTCAGAGGCCAAGTGGATCTCTGCACCAGAGAAACAATCCTGGAGCACAGCACCAGTTGTATGTTTGGCACAGAATCAGTCTTTTGAGCTTTTTTTTTTTTTTTCATGGCCGTGTTGTATTTCATACCCTCTGCAGTTTGTCAGGAAACATTAGTAGGCACATAGAAACTCATCCACACACACAGCACCATTAGAGATGATGAACTGAGGCTATGTCAGCTATTTATAACTCAAACTAGACCTTCATGGCTATAAGGCTAAAGAGCAGACAGGCAGAGAAAGGGAAAGAAGTGAAGTGGGAGAGACTGGCAGAGAGAGAGGGGTGAAGGAGGGCACAGGAGAATGTGACACAGTGATACAGAAGAGAGGAAGACGTATAGTACATTGAAATGGTTGCCTAGCTTTTGACTGTGAGGACACAACCTCTACTGTCAAAAGTAGCCCCTGTAGCACACAGATAATGAGAGTCAGACAGATGCATGACGCTGAAGGCTTTCATTAGGGAAGGGACAATGACAAGTACAATTTTATAACCCTAAAATATATCAATGATTATAGTGTAGTTGCAGCTTTTATTGTACTCACAGTTGGGAGTGATGACAGTAAACACAAATAGGAATGCCTCCAGTGCTGCAACACATTTATCATATCAGAAGCCGGAGGGGGCAGTTTATTTAAAATAACAATTGTGACCCTTTGACTCTTGTCAAAGTTTACATCTATGCACTTTTAATAAAGAATCTTTTCAACTATGTTGTCCAAGTCTTTATAATGTGTTTAATTTTTCATGTTATTCCAGTAATTATGAAGGTAATATTTTACACAAAGATGAGCTTTGAAATTTTCTTATTGACAAAAGTATCATCTTGCTGGCACAAACAGAAGAAACACAATGTAGACCTGTAAAAAAAAGTGGTTCCTAGAATCTCAGGATAAATCAGATAAATCTAAAAGGTCACGAATTAAAAAGAAGGGAAGGGAATACAAACCTTTTGTCTGATTTTTATCTTTTATGGCTGTGAAATTTGTTCAGATTTATCAATTTAAAGAGGGAAAATCACTGTGGTTTAACAGGGTGTTCACATGGGCGGTGTGTAGTGCATATACACTCGCACGTGTGTGTCTATATTGAGAGACGTGGGGGTGGATGCCTCTTGAAAGCCAAACTTTGACAGCCGTTTTGCTGGCGGGGGGGTTTCTTCATTTGACAATAGAGAAGGAATTGCAATGGAGAGAGCCAGAGTGAGCGACCAAGCAAAATAGAGGGAGAGGGAGAGAGAGAGCAGAGGGGGGAGGGAGGAGGGTATCAGACTTGGGGATAAGGCAGCTGGGACAGGCTGCTTTGGCTGAAAGCAGATCTTACTGTGCACTTGTCCTTCCCAAGTCACTCAGACAGTCTGCAGAAGGCAGAGAGAGCCTCTCACTCCTGTCCATCCTCGGTCAATCCCAGACATTTTCCTTTCAAACTCTTTTATCATTTTTCTGTCCTTAAAGTTCTGAGTGTCTGGATCTTCTTTGGGACACAGACTGATTTTTTTCTCACAAGTGACAGAAAGAGGACTTGTTGGATTCTGCTTTGCCTTCCCACAGTATTTAGATTTTCTGTCTGCCATGGTGCTTGTGTAGGGATGGTGGTCTACTTGAGGAAGAGCCTCCGCTCTCTGCTGTCTGTCTTCAAGAAGAAGGGTGAGTGCTGACTCACGTGGAGGAATCTGTCAGGCTGAAGCTTTGACTTTAGGCTGCTAACAGGAATAAATAAATGCAGGTTTATGTAACATGACTAATTGCTTCAATGGAGGGTTTCTGGAGTTTGTTGACTTTTTCAATACCCAAGAGACTCCAGTTGCACTGTTGAGGCTATGAGGTGATGGACTAGTGTATGTATTTTATTCTAGTGGAAAGATGTGATGATATTTGAAGATTTCTTGTGCCAGTTGCTGTCTGTGTCTCTGTCTCACACAAACAAACAAACACTGTCACGCAAGAATTAGGGTTGAATGCAATTTGGGGGTCTCTCTAATGAGATAAAGGGCTTAACTGATTTTCTGGCGATCGTCTTAATTGACCAAAAGCCCTAAACCTTCTGCGGGGGTCTGGTGGACTCTAAGGGAGGGCAACTTGTCCCATTAATCCCAACTGTTGGTTACAGCACCTCATATGTCACTCATGTATGTGATGAACTGCTGAGTCTAGTGGAGGTCCTTAGACACTCCCTCAGTTCCTTGAGGGGAAGTCTTCCACACAATCCCAGGTTCACAATGACCTGAGATTTCCCACAGCCACACACAGGGGAGGGCATTGTGTCTGAGCCACCTCACCTGTGTGAATCCAGCAGGATAGGGGTGGGAGTGTCTGTTACCTTACACACACAAACTTGTACAGTATGTACATCCACACTCGCACAGTATTACCTAACCAGGTGAGACTGAGAGCCACAGTGTTGATAGTGACAAAGGAGGGAAAGAGGACACCACACATTGATCGTTGACTAAAGAAACAGCCACTTTACATGAGTGATTTTCTGTAGGTCATGCTCTCAACGCTGAAACCTATTTTATCATGCTTTATGTACTGGATGTACTGTATTCTCAACTGGAACATGATTGCATGAAATGCATGGGTATACAGAAGAATACTGTACTGTTTTAACAATTCCAGAAAAGGTTAGATCATTGCATTTCTGCAAAACCCAACGCTGTGTTGTGATATAACTGAACTAAAGCTGGCAGGGACACAGCTCCCCTTGGCCCTGCAAGCTTTGCCTCTGTTGACTGCTATCCAACTAGTACCAAATTTTATTTTAAGTGTGTTTTTTCTGTTTAGTCTCCACTTTGTTTAGCTGTTGTTTGACATTGAGTAAAGCCACCTTGAAGGGAGAGCCCAATCAAGTTCCCACACAGGACGTCCCGCAGCATCTTCACATACAGACAATCCAGATTATCTAATCCCCCGGGGACTTCAGAGGAAGAGAGCTACTGCAGGAGATTAGCCAGGGAATAGTTTACAGTTGAGGGTCAGGCTTGGACGTCTGCTCGCCAAACTGCTCGACTGAGGAGATTTGAAGAGTGTACACTCAAGCCAGGTGGAGGCACAGAGGATTCACTGCAAAGCTGCTAAAAGTTTTGGCAAATGTGTGCTTGTTGAGTATGTGTGTGTTGAGTTGGTGTAAGAAGAAAAGGAAGTAGCAGGGGAAAAACTGAAGTTACAATAAAAATAGTTCAGAGGCGCAGCAATAAGAGTAGCAGGAGAAAAGTGTTCACCTGATTGCAGCACATTCAGTGGAAATGATATCTTCTCTGTTTTTGCCACCAAATCTGTCAGTCAATGCTTTTTTTCTCCACCATCCTAACAGCTGGCCCAAAGGGTAATGAAGACCAGAAGAGGTTGGCGGTCCACTACACAACCTCGCAGCACCACCAGGAGAATGTTTTCATTGAGGGCAGCAGGCCACAGTACCTGGAGGACCTGCACACTGAGGCTCAGGAGGGACTGAAGATACTACAGCAGGAAGGTCAGACACATTCAGTGGGTCTTTACAAATATGAAAACACCTCTGTTTAGCCTGTATACACATACTAGCATATATTTGTGTTGTATAGACGTTATAGTCAGTATTATCAAGATGATTATGGTTTGTTGGTGGCTGTTTTCTCAATGAAGGTCACAAAGTAAAGGTTACCCAACTTTTTATCTATGATTACAAAGCTGAATACGGATGGGGTGTGAGTGTATTTAAATTCTGTGTATTAACCTTGTGCGTTTGGTTTACACAGAACACAAAAATGGAGTGAACTTCCCAGATGATGAAAGCATTGCTGTAAGTGTGCCAGACCTCTCTGCATCATTTTCCCTGTGTTTCCTATACACCAAGAGTGCCACCTAACTTAATACTGCCTTGTGTGTGTATGTACGTGTGTGTTTGTGTGTGTGTGTATGTGTCCCCTGCAGTCCTCAGAAACCCTCTGTCCAGAGCAGGATATCAGCTCCAAGGACAGAGGTGGCTATCCGGAGTCGATATCCACCACCGGGAATACTGATACCACAGTAACCTCCTCTGTGTCAACAAGACCTGTGCTCACACGCCAAGGTAAACAACAGCCCTGTTTCTGTTTGTGTGTGTAGAGAGGAAGCATCGACATTTCGTTCATCTAATAAAAATGTGAGCTAATCATAGCACTTGTAAAACCACTTTGAGTTTTGTTCCCGAGTTTACTGACTTCATGACGAGTTATAGGCATGTGCTTATTTAGCATGCACATCTCATTCCCAGCTGTGATGGTGCCTCTGCAGTCATGGTGTGAAATCAAAGGAAGAGGGACCTGACACAAACACACATACACTCACACACACACTCATACACGCAGCTGTAGCTTTTTTCGGTTGCTCAAAGGTTTTAAGCATCTAAAGGCAGCGATGTGGCTGGCTCTGCATTTTACAGCTGGAGGCAAAGTGTGCCGTTCTGAATGTGCATGCAGGAAGTTTGGTATTCTTATCATATTTCAAAAATCCCTTTTAAAATCCTCAAAAAAATTCAGTTCTCCACAGGATGAATTTCAATGCAATATCATGCAATGCTTCCATTATTTAAACAAGCTGTTCTCTTCCAAATACTTGCAAAGGTAACCCTCCTCAAATGCAGTTACTGTAACAGGACAATTTTTCCTTTCTCAGGTTCTACATTCAAGCCTCTGAATCCAGTGAAAAGGTTAGACAAGAGCAAGAAGAGGAGCAGGAGAACCACCATCATGGGTATTCCGAACCAGGTCCAGAAAGAGCTTGGTATGTTTTTAGCATTATCCTTGCATAACCAGTAGACACAATGTATCCTTTTTGGTAAACATGTTATTTACAGTGATCCACCATCTTTCCAGCACTGCACAGAAGCTCCACCTTCCAGCCACTTGTTTCTACCCAGCTCCCTCATCACAATGGACAAGTCACTGACAGCCAATCAGGTGTTGTCATCATTCCTACGGTTGATGGTGGGACTCCAGTAGCAAATAAGGAGGGAGCAAGAGTGCACCTTTCAGAGCTGGAGGTACAGTAAAGGGTTCAACAGACAGAACTAATTCATTTAGAATAGTTTTGACATGCATTATAGGTTTTGTGTTTTGTCAGTAACTTATGAATGGTCCTCTCTCCACTTCTAAGCAGGCATCCAAAGATGAACAGCTGCTTAGAAAGCACCTCCAAGCGATGTACCAGGATGAGCAGCCCCTCAATCACCAGGTCTTTGGCTCTCATCTCTGCCCCACATCCACCCTGAGACCTAAGTCTGTTGCTGTACCTGGCATGACCACTTCCTCCTCCTTCTGTCCTTCAGCGATGTTTAGCTTCCTCCAGGAACCCCAGGTAAGAACAAAATCAAGCTCTCAGTGAATGACATGGCCTTAGAGAGTTACTCGCCTGAAACTTCAGTCTTTAGTATCTTAACTGATTCTACCTTGACAATTCATGACATATACGTGTAAAACCTATTTTTTTTCTAGGGCCCAGTGATGTCAGTATCTCCTCAGGCCACTTACTTGTCTACGATCATCCCTAATGCGGTGTTGCCAGCCTCAATTGACGTCATAGAGATAGACCGCAGCAGCCGGACTCGTGGTAGTAGTGTCAACCATGGCAGCAGTGTCCGCACTGTAAGCAAAGGCAGCCTGGCATCCGGGGACTCATCAGTCAGCCCTTTGTTGTCCAGAAGATCAGATGGTGACGGTTCTCAGATGGAAACTTCCTGCAATGACTCCACGCCAATGCCGCCATCAACTTCGGGGTCAAACTGGAGCGAGTCACAGTCTTCAAAAACCATTATTTCAAACTCCTCTCCTGTATCCTCTAAGGGGAGCACACATAGTGGTAAATCCCATAGAGTGGGTCTCAATGGGCAGGAAAGCCAGCAAGAACACTCTGGTGGAGATCAAGACCTTGTCAGTGTACGTATCTCAGTTAGTGGGATTCGCAGCCCCAACAGTAAAAGTGAAAATTTTGTTGCAGATCAAGGATTTGAGTCAGGGTCAGTGACTGCTGGGGAGGATGCAAAGAACAAGCGCAACTTCACTCGTAGTCTTTCAGTTATGAAGACCAAGCAACCTCCGGCACCTCCACAGAGAACAAACTCTCTCCATAGTAACAAGATCAGGAATAACTCCAGGATTCTGGTGGAAAGCAAAGATCTTAATGACTCTGTGTCTGGAGAGATAGAAACTGGTACAAAAAATACTGCAGCAAAGGATGAGATTAAGTTGGCCACTGGAGATACCAGTAAGATCCCCACCCCCGTATCAAACTCTACTGGGTCTGGCTCTCCAGATGTTTCCTCCAGCCCCATGCAGACTTCTTCCAAAGATGCTGGAGGGCCATCAGAACCCCAGTCAGAATCCAGCAGCTCCTCCCCACAGAAAACTCCCTCAGAAGGTGGGAAATTTGAACGAACCATGTCCCCTTCCAGTGGCTACTCCAGCCAGAGTGGAACTCCAACACATTCCCCTAAAGGTATCTCCCCAACCTCCCCAGAAAAACAGAAGAAGAAACCAGTCAAACCAGAGAGATCAGTTTCTCGGGCCTCATCCTCAGCAGCTTCTCCTGCCTCCTCTCTTACCTCTCTATCATCAGGTACATCCGAGCCTGTCAATCCAGATGTTTCCACATGTTGCCCCAGTCTGCATCCACACGGAACTCCAACTACTGTTACTCCAAACGAATTCACACCAAATAACAATTCGTCAACTTTGAGAGTAGAAATTAGAGAGCTGTTGAACATCCCACCACCTCCCAAAGTAAAAGCACCATGTCCTCCTCCTCCAGAGACATGGGTCCACAACAGACGCACCTTCGAGCTCCTGTGTGGACCCAATGTGTGCCCCGATGTGAGCAAACACACTCAAAATCCCTCACAGATACAGGACAGCACAGTTAAACAGGCAGGAACCCAGACTAAAGCCAGAGAGGAAGTGCAAGTCTTAGATGAAAGACAGACAACTACAGTCAAACCTGTCTTAGAATTGTCAGAAAGCAAAACAAAGCCCAAGACATTGTTAGCAACAGATCCTGAAGGTGTCCACAAGGAGCCAGAGAACAGGGAATGCCCAGATACTGAAACAAAGGAAGTGGAAGCAAGTGCAGAGGTTCAGAGACAAGAGCAGAGTAGTAGCCCTGTAGTGAAGAGCCCCACAAATCAAAAGACAACTCCAAAGAAAGATCCCCCTCCTGTGATGAAGAAACCCATAACAGTACTGCACAGAGAGGAACTGATGTCAACTGAGCAGTCAGTAGAGATTCAGCAAAAGGACTTGAGTAGCAGTGCCACAACAGAAGTTCATATAGTTGTTGAAAACCATACAACCGCTTCACAGAGTGGGGTTATGGTTTTAGTTGATAAGAGTGAGAATGAGCCAGACAGACAAGAGGTCCCATCCATGCAGACACTTTCTGTAGAAGTCCCCAAAATGAATAAGTTCTCACCACCTCCTACTCCTCCCCCAGCATACCACCCTACACCTCCTCCCTCAAGAAAGACACCTCCCTCTTCAGTATCTATGCCCCCAGATGAATTACAGAAGGTGCAGGAGGAGATCCACTTTGTCGAGCCTTGCTGGCCACCTCCTCCACCTCCTTTGGAAGGGGACTCTGTCTTTGATGGAGGGGATGAGGTAGACTTTCCTCCTCCTCCACCACCATTTGTAACAGACAGTGTGCCAGATGTGGTGGACAGTTGTGTCAAACAGCTGGATGTCCTTAATGAGCACACTGTGGCTGCACAAGAAGTTGGAGAGACAATTAAGGCCTCAGCTGAAGCTGTGACATCTGTACAGGAACAAAATGTAGATTTGCCCAATGCTGTTCCACAATTAGTGGTATCTGACAACAAACCAGAGGTTGATGTGGATGTTTCAAAAACTAACACTGCTGAGGAGATTTCTTGCAGGCCAGTGCAGCATGTTTCATCTCTTTCAGACAACGTCCCATCTCCACCAGTAGAGGCACCTCCTTTACCACCAATTACAAGAGGAGAAGACCCAGTATCAGTATCTGCTTTAGTTCCTTCCAGCAGTTTGAGGCGTGACTCTATGAAAATTGAAGATCAGTCTTCCCCTGTGCCTCCTGTTAGTGCCCAAACTCCAATTACTATCCCAGTAGCACCCCCTCTACCAGCAGAGAATTTGACCCATGGGGTTAATTTCAGAAGGCAGCCCAGTGTATCAAACCGGGACACCCGGAGCAAGGAGCTCCTTTCCCGCCACAAAAGTGCACCCATTCCTAAAGAGGATGCTAACATACCTCTTGTCACCCCCTCCCTGCTTCAGATGGTTCGCCTCAGATCAGTCAATATGACTGAAGATCAGATGAAAGCTTCCTCCGAGGACAAGCCAACAAATGAGGGAGCTCCAGTTCAGGAGAATTGCCCAGTCTCAATCCCGGGACCTCAAAATATTCCACAAAAGCCTATCCGCAAGTCTCTGTCTCTAAAGTCTCCACCTCAGACACTAAAAACAACCTCTGTGACACTGAACACCCCTTCAATGCGCTTACAGGAAGCCATACGTATGAAAACTGCAGCCATGTCTTCAAGAGATGGTCTTCCCTCCAGATTGGGTGTGAGATCACCCACTTATGTGGGTATCAGTGAACCAGGAGCTCCATCTCTGAAATCAACTGAAGGATGTGACATGCACAAGTCCCCAGCTTCTACCGCCAGCTTTATCTTCTCCAGGAGCACAAAAAAGGTTGTCATAGAGACAGCAGCTGCCTCCTCGCCTGAAGCTCAGGCAAGTTTGAAGCAAAACTTGGCGGCCGAGCTCATGCATATGTCTGACCAATCAAGGGCTGTTACTTTCTCCAATGGTGGGTTGAAGTGTGACAAAGTTCCTCCACCAGTGGCTAAGAAGCCAGCACATAGCAACATCAGTCCTTCACAGCATCATCCCGCTTGTTCAGGAAAGATGGAGTTCAGTGTTGAAGGAAATGGAGCAATAGAAGAAATACAACATACAAGTGGAATAACACCTCCTGAGACAACAAGTAAGTGCAGTAACAACTTATAACCACAATGTTCTTTGATAATCTTTGCAAAAGTCATGAAGGATGATGTATGTAAACTATCAAGACTGAATCAAAGTAAGCTTAAATCAGCAACTCTGTCATGAAAAAGTAGAATTCAAATTTTAGCATTACCATGAAACAGTTAAACACTTGAACGTTGCATTAAAGAGCATACTTTGGGCTCTCCATGCCAGCAAGAGAAAATGTGCAAACACAGGCCCCCTTCCACTCAAATACAATATAAATTCTGATAGCTTGCCAACAGCTTTTTTCCAGTGCATGTCCCTCAGTCAGCCATAACCTGAAGCTCATGATCATGTCTCAGTAACTGAATTAGATTAGGGACAGAATACTTATTACATTTGTTCCCGTAACTGTATAATGGTAATGCCATAATGCCTAATGTCCTCTTTTCTTTCTCCTACAGCTACGAGAGTGACAGCAGACACAATTGAAACACTGTTTTGAAAGAGCATTGTGGTGATGATGAAATGAGGACCAGACTCATGCCAGAAGCAAAGTAAAAGGACAACTCACAGCAAGGACTGACATTACTGAGACATTAAGCTCAACTATCTGAGTGTTGTTGTGTGTTGAGTCTTCTCCAAAAGCCTTAGCCTGTTGGCCTTCCTAAATATTTATGCAAAAAACTGTGTTGCTCCCAATTTCTTATAATAGCTTTACTCTGGAGTATTTTTCTAAGCTATAGTTTATCTCTTACTAAGTCCCCTCAGGATGAAATGGTGTACATTGACTCAAGTGTAAATATTTGGCTTGTGTGAGATCGCCTCCTAGAGGTTAAATTAGGTAGTGGTCACTGCAGCTCAGAGTATGAAACTGTCTCAGCAAAGCATTTCTGTACAGAAATTTGTCTGTTTTTTTCCCTGTTGTAATATAATACATAATTTTCATGGGGATTTAAGCAGTTGTCAGAAAAGGGTGACAATGGCATCCACTACAGGACAAATCAGCATTTCATCGCCTTCTTTGCTTAAAAATCTGAGTGAAAGCACATGACACTCAGTTGTAGTCCTGGCTTTTCACTGTGTGGATAAACAGGTCTGAAATAGTATTTTATAAAAGGGATGCTGCATACTTAGAAGAATGAGAGAGGTTTTTTGTCAGTTAAGACAGAGGCATGTTTGTAAAGTTACAGATTATAAACCATGAAGACTTCACATAAAAGCCTCTGATTACAGCAACTGCTAAAATGTAAATTAGATGCTTCTACACAGTCCAATTCTTGGATATAAAGGGTCAAGCCAACACATTCTACGAAACATTTTTAGGAAACATTAACAAACGTATCCTATTTATTTATGTGTGATTGTTTCCACTAGTAGCACTGTCAGTCACCTTTTCCTACCAAATATGAAATATTTAAGAATCAATTTCATCTGAAAACCACTTTTAGGGCTATGGATGTGAAGACTGGCCCTGGATGATTGATACACTGGAGTAGACTTAGTGTGAGGTCAGTGTTTTTGTTAAACGTTCTCTATCTAAATCTTTGGCCGAGGCCTTTTTGATGGAAAATTCAAGCTCATCACTATTTGCACAAAATGTTTTCCCCAAGCAAAATCATCAATGAGTGAATTATACAGACTCTTTGTAATGGGTCAAAAATCTACATTTTGATGATTATAAAGAATTATGTACAGTTATTACTTCTATAAATAAAAACTAAGTGTATTAAATATGCTGTTTCCTGTATTCTGTCTTTAGAGAACTAGACAGACATCTATTTACCATATGATTTTTCAGGTTTTACACATTTCTCTCATCCACCACAAACATTAAATTCCTGCAGACCACAGAATTCAGCATTTATTTCATTTTTGAGTTGATGTATTATGTGATTATGACAGTTAATGTTCAGATATTGACTTCTGTACAACACTATCTTCAAATGCAACCGTCCTATAACATGAGGCAAATACATTTTTCCACACATCTGATGTCTGAAAACCCATAAAACCATTCTTATTAAGTAGGTTTGGCAGATTGGCCACTGCCCTGACATTTACCACATAGGGAAACACAAGTGCAATTTTACCCAGGACAAGTACTGAAACATTAAGTCCCTTTTTAAACACCTGAGATTCCTTATCATCTGCTACCAGAAATGAGCAGCTGGTACTTCAACAGTCAAACAATCAGTCCTTCTTTATCTGATTAGGCCCAGTTATCTCCGATTTTGCAAAACATTTGTTGCATGTGTAATTTAAGTGCATTAGTAAAACCATCAATCCCAAGTAAACAAAAAACCGAAACTAATGAATCAAAGGTTGATTAGTTACATGACCTTTGTTGTAAGTGGCTTATGTTTAGAGAAATTACATATATTTTTCCTTATGAAGTTAAAGCAAGGTAACAGAATTTTCTAAGCCAGTCCGAAGCATCTGAGACTTTTGGCATCGATGTCCCATGATTCTCTGAGAAAACATCCAGATGAGGTTTGACCATTGTTGCCATGGCAATGTGGTGATGAGCGTATTGTTGTTGTAAGGTGGTCGGCAGCAGCAGCTTCGTTGGTGAATGTGACGTGTGTGTATTTAACTGATGTTGCCTCCTTTCAGTGTCTTACATGTGATCTGTCCGAGTTTGGTCATCAGCTGCTTGTCTTTCCACTGAGCTACACACTCATCTGATATCTTCAGGTCAACCTGGAAAAAGACAGAAGAAGACTCAAATCATTGTGTATACATGGTGCACCCCCCTACACACACAATATACTATTATTCTATTTTGGGAAAATATTGCTAAATATTAACACATTAGTCCATGTCTTTAAAAGTTTAAACTAAGAACTGCTCTAGTGGAATTTACTGTGTTATTCTTTCACAACAGACAATGACTTGTCATAACACGAAAAGCACAGGTGTCACAAAAAACATTAACAATGGCTCCTTTCTATTAAGTGAAAGTAAAATCTGACTGGAACGCACCTGTAGTTTCTCCCACACCTTCTTCTTTGGGTTGAGTCTGTCAGCTGCTTTGCCCGTCTCATACCCCTCAACAAAGACCTGTTCCCCTGGTGAAGAACCCTCTGGAGGGTCTAGAGGCTCCACCCTCCTGGGTTCCCCCTCACTAGAAATCAGCCAATCAGAGAGAGTGAAGAAATTAAAATATAAGGCTGAGGGACAAGCTGCATTTGTTTTTGTGCAAAAAAAAAAAAAAAAAGACATGGCACTCACATAGAGGCGCATAGCAGCATGGCTTGCGACTCGATCCCTCGCATCTTCTGGGGTTTGAGATTGCACAGCAACAACACCATTCTGTCCTGCAGGTCCTCCTGTGAAACATAGGCCACCAGCCCGCTGACTACCGTCCTCGGCTCCGCCTCGCCCACGTCGATCTTCTCCAGGTACAGCGAATCAGCGTCTGGATGCTGAAAGTTGGACAGAGAGGAAACCCAGAGTGAACACAGAGAAAGAGGGCTGTGATACCGATGCATCATCTCCAATCTCATCGGTCTCAAAACACATATATCCATCAGATGATCAGACATCAAGTGACATCTTAATCTCATACCTTCTCCACACTGATGATCTTGCCCACCCTGATGTCCAATCTGGAGGGGGCCAGCTCATCGTCGTCTCCTCCTCCTCCGCCTCCTCCTGCCTTGGCACCCTTTCCTCCCGCTTCTAATCTCACACACGGAATCGACAATAAGTCTCCCCATGCGACAAGCTGACAACCCAAAACTCATTCTGCTATATGACTCTGCTATATTTGAGTTGGATATAAGTCACATGAGAAGAAGAAGACACAGTAAAGACAGGGGGTTAAACACGCACTTGTCTTTGAGGGGTCAGGGTAGGCAGTGTTGGTAAGCTTGCGGAGCTCAGGCGACTCAAACTTCTTTCTGATTGGCTCCAGCAATTGGTTTAGTGCGACTTCCACTGAGGCCTTCAGGTCACCTGGGTGGATCAACTAACAAGTGCAGAGATCACAGATGATTACACCAGAGCACAAAGAGAAAATTCAACATTTTAGCAGAAATGTCTTTAAGAAGCGCTTTTATTCTTCTAACATTCCACTTAGACTCTTGTTTACCTCCTCAGCAAATTCCTTCTCCACCTCCTCAAACACTGTGTAGACTTTGTCTCCACCCCACTTGGGGTCTCTTTTGATGCAGAACTCTGAAACACACATGGATCCCAAATATCAACTCATTTTTATTCTTTTCACAAGTGGAGGAGAAGTCAGAGACAAAGATAACAATAAGGGATTAAAGGACGAGTTTTCTACCTCCACGCAGAGGGAAGAGGACGTATTTGACAAAGGAGAGGACACCGTTGTTCTGGATGTTGCCTGGCTCACAGAAAGCCTTCTTCAGCTTCTTCTTCACATCCTCTTTGGAGTCCAGTAAGTCAATCTTTGACTCCTGCAGCCACAAAAAAATTGTAAATTGACGACTGCTCACAACCATTAAGGCAAGTGCTCATATAAATATTAACTTTTTTTCTCTGACAAATAATATGTCTGCAGGCTTACTTCTTCTGAAGAGCTCATCTTGGCTCCTGTCAGTCCTGGAACCATTGGGTTCATCAGATGGGCACGTTTAGCATAGCCAAGAGAGGGCAAGTACTGGAGACAAGAAGACAATAGGGGTCAATTAAAATTCAGTGGTCCAGTTTGGCGAAATTTCCTCTAGCAAAGCATCCTCGAAGCAAACTGTAATTATATGTTCTTTTCTCATTTCAAGGAAAAAAGGGGCTGTTATAAGTACATAACAGAGAGCTTCTGAAAAATTAAAATGGTTAATTTTTTACAAAAGTGAAATAGTCCTAAAAAGTCCTGCTTCAGTTTCCCTTTTTCTTCGTTTCGTTAACTCCCCTTCACATCTTAACAGTCTCAACTATTTTCATAATAAACAAATCTCAACACATCTTTAAAATTCAGCAGCTTTGACTCCTCCTTCTGTCTGTCGCCTCGTCTCTCCCCTCTATGTGTGTATCTCACTCACTGACTCGAGTCTGAGAAGCATCACGTCACCATCAAAATTGAATAATTATCAATAATTATTAGGTTATAGGCGCGGGTCCGAACAGGATGGCGTCAGGGTCTGGATCGAGACCATGGTCCACCTGTTAGTGACCTCTGCTTAAATTTTATAAATCATATCCAGAAATTCATAAGATCTCGTCCTTGTGACGTCAACACTCGCAGTGAATCTCAACTTGCTATACACATGAATTGTAATCAGATTTTTCTGTCTGTCTGAATTTCCATTTCAAGTTCAACTTGTTCAACAAGAAGCTGGTACCACACCAGCTACACCTGCATGGATCAAGTTCCATGTCAGATAAACTATGTGTTGAAACTGAAAGCGAAGAGGTTTGAAGTGTCAGTAATGTAGGGAGGACAGAGGGTGAAGGGTTCAGATAAATGTGCCATGATGGAGGGGAGCGGTACCTTCTCTGCCAGGGTGAAAATCTTCCTCTGGTCAACTCCTCCAAACTGGGCGTCCACCTTCAGGTACTCCTCATCCAGAGCCTGAGGACAAAGACATGACACATTTACTGCTGCAGACAAGATGTGAGAACACATTAGTTATCTTAATTAAAAAAATACTTCTATTTTGAGCATTTACATATTCATAAATATATTAAATACATTTAAATTTTGGTGAAATTATATTCATAATTTGAGTTTGATTTGTCATCAGGTATATAGCCCTACTTATATTACCTGCAGTCCAGGGTAGAGCAGACCGCTCAGCAGAGGATGCTCCACCTGTTTAACGACCTCAGCTCCGGCCTTCTTCGCATCATGCTCTGTCACCATGGAGGACAGGCGGTACACATCCAGAGTGTACTCTCTGACAAACGTGAAAACAAAGAGGGATAACATTAGTTTAAGTTTGACCTGCAGCTATTAATAGAATATAAAGTTATAGAGAACATGTCAGGGCAGTCCGAGAGCAGCGTCGGCCCAACTGACCTGCTGAGCTGGTAGTCAGTTCCTTTGACAAACTTGAGTTTTTCCAGAGGCACACCAATGCTCTCCAACATGGCCTTGATGACCTGTTCGTAATACTTCACCCTGAGCTCCAGCAGCTCCCAGGGGGCTTTCATGTTGTCGAGGTAGGCATGCAAGTCTGCAAACAGAATAGTGACCTGAGGAAAAGAAAAAGACACAGAAGGCAGACCTGTAAGCTCCTGTAAAACAGGTGCACAGATTAAACTGAATTCTCAGTTAAAGACAAGATGCTCACTGGGATGCACCCACCTCACATCCAGCCTTGAGGAAGTCTGCTATCTTCGACATGGGGACAAAGTAAGCGACATGGGGTTTGCCTGTGGTCGCCGTGCCCCAGTAAACCTTCAGCTCTCTCTCCTGAAGAACCTGCTTCAGCTTCTCCTCTCCCAGGACCTCCTGCAACACACACACACACACACACACACAACCAGAGATTCATGAGACCAAAAGCCACAGATGGACTCCAGTCACTGTGAGTGAGGGTGTGTCTGTGTCTGTGTCTCCCACCTGGAGGTTCCTGGTGATGAGGTCGAACTTCTCATCCGGACTCAGCTGATCTGCCATGGTGCAGTGCCTCCTGACTGAGAAGACAGCAGTTCGAGAGTTGTTGAGTGAGCAGCAGCAGCTTTCTGAAGCATATGTGAGTTCAGACTCTTTCTAATCACTTTCAGTTTAATGTGGCCCTTGGCGACAATAAACAAATAACATGGTGACATTTTTCAGAGCTGACTTCGCTATTTCCCAACATTATTTACAATTTCTCTCACCAAATCAGCGCTATGGTGGGCAGCTTCTGTGCCGAGTTTACCAGCCGACTATAATAGTTGGTAAAAGATATTACACAGGTTGTAGCCAAGTAAGTCAGCCACTGAGAGAGGTGACGTTAACGTCAAACCGACCTGGAGGTTGGAGTAACGTCACCCTCGTAATGAATCAACCGGCCGGTTAAGGCTATGGAGCTAGCCAGCTAGCAACAAAACCATGTGCAGCTGCCGTTATCTAGCTCCAGCTTCGGGTCTGCGACCTGCTTGGTAGCTACATTTTCAGCTTACGTGACGGCAATATCAATCTACCATAAAGTAACACAGTACAACCTGCTGACCTACCTCAAAACCTGACTTCGTACGGCGAGACGTGGGTGAGAGAAGCCGGCAGGGTGGACCAGTCAGTGTGTTGCATCAGCGACAGCTTCCGCTCTGCTATCGACTCCCTGCGGACTCCAGGGGAAAGCAATCGAGTGTAGATCGCAGCGCCTATGACTTCGAGGTCCAGCTTCCATTGGGATCAAATATTTACTGAAATAAACATGTTTTCTACGGCTGGCAAGCAGAGGGCGCAATGTCAGGTAATGATCTGTTTGTCAGACAAATTGATTAAATGTTTAGGGGGAAAAAACGATGTTGTGGGGCCCAAAACAACCTGCCCTCTGTGCATTATAACATCCCATAGTATCCCATGGGTGTAATACATCCACGATTCCCTGTAGCCTCCAAATTCAGTGTACACAACATACAGTGCATGGTTTAATAGAACACACAAATATCCAGAAAACAATAAGTAGTCCTGGGTTTGAATACATGTTGACTGTAATTTGATTAATCACAATGTGTGCACAATATAAAGTCAAATAATTAATGTATTAAAACTACATTTTCTCTATCATTTGCTTCAATAGAAAGCTCTGTCTATAAGAAATTAAACACAACCCAGAATGTGTTATTACACTCTCACAGCACTGTATTTATGATGGCTGGTCACCCTGTTAGCCTGACAACAGATAAAAGGCATCATTAATGAAGGGAAAGTAAACGGTGTGTGTAATTACAGCAGAATGCAGGACGACTGTGAGATAATTACAAAGGGGCAGAGAGCACTCTTCTCTCTGGGGGCCAGGCTCCTGTACCCCTGCAAAAAAAAAAATAAATAAATAAATAAAAAAGAGCAACACAACTTAATTTAGTTCAAATTGCATGTTTTATTCTGTCGGTGAGGGTGGATCCCTAAATCAACATCAGACTGGTCAGAGGACAAATATCGCAGACAAGACAGAAACAGAACAGCAGGTGTGATTTCGGGGGTGAGTGGATGCCAGTGTCCACCAGAGCACGGGTCCGGATGTGCCGGGACGTTCAGAGAGAAAAGTCGGCCTCCAAGCGGGGGAGCACCGGGAGGATGAGGTTCCCAAACGACGAGTCCTGAGTGATGAAGAAGCCGGACGAGTGGACGTGAGCGTGCTGCAGGGCGGCCTTCTGCTGGGCGGCGATGTGCTGCTGCTCCGCGCTGTCCCTCACTTCCTTCAGGCTCGGCCTGGACGACAGCGGGATGTTGGCTCCGGGGCTGTTCATGGACTGGTTCTGCAGCAGCCGCCTCTTCTCCTTGTCCAGCTCCGCCAGGATGGCCACCCGGGTCTTGTTCTGAAAGCCTTGTCCCGGAGGGTTGGCGGCCATGTCAGCTCAGCAGCGAGCGGGGTAAATAAAGGCTTCAGTCCATGGAGGAGACGGACTTCGCTGTTGGCCTTACTTGTTACGCTTTGCGTGCTCGTCAGGACAATGGAGCTGTTGCTGACAGATACGGAGCAAGGAGCAGAATTCAGTTTTTAAATTTCGGGGCTGAAGTCGCCGCTGTACGCGGACACAGTCAAACACTTCCGGCTTAAGAAGTCTGCCTTCAAAATAAAGGCGCATGAGTTCCTAAAGAAGAGCGCCTGTTTTATGTGATCATGTAACACAAACACAACTATCGATGATGCTTTAACAAGTACCATAACATACTCTCTCCCAATCTACACTGTGAATACAACAAAGACCGCAAACACAATGAAACACAATGATGTAAAAAAAATAGGACACAGCCTCCTGTTAAAAGTCTAAAGTGTCATGATTTGAAGCATTTCCTGTTTTCTTTTTTCCCAAATCAATTACTTTAATTGTGATTGTAACAAATTACACTTTTTAAAAAAAAAATTGATGCTGTTTCTTTAAATAGCTTCGTAAACACCTACATCATGTCTATACATTTCACTCACTTTTACATCTATTTCACAACAATTTTTTTCCGTTTTTACAAAAATAAAAAGCAGCACTAGGTGGCAGTAGTGTACAATAAATACTATCTATGCCCGCACTGCGTTAGACCAACTGTTGAAGCCCAACTGAAAAGCTATTGAACTTGAGTAGCCTATGTTCATGAACAGTAACATTAATCATTTCTCCACATTATACCATATGTGATAATTGACATAAAATGAGTCATTTTTCCGTATTGTTCTGTACATTTCTCAAAGTTATGTTAGTCTGTAGGTCATTTTCATTTTACTTTTTTATTTTATATAGTTTTTTTTAAAGCAGCTTTCATTGAATAACTATAGTTCAGCTCTTACAACCTGCTCCATGTACGTGAGGACAGTTTTGGATGTCCTGAAGACAGGGTATCTAAGAAGCTTTGAAAATATCAGAGAAATCATCATTGTGTCTTTAGTATGCATTTCATTATGGATAATTTACTGATGTGATACATGTGTGATATGCAAGTGCAGACATTAAAACTAAATCTTCCACGTTTTTGCTCTAGTTTAAATTGGCTCCGACTTGTCATATGCAGTTGTTTCAAGTAAAAACATGTTGACAATTTGTTCACAATACACTTATCAATTAGTATTTATTAACAATATTTTTTTTTTCATCTCAACATCTTTTCCTTAAATAACTACAGAACAATGTACATTTCACTTGCAGCCACAAATATCAAAGATATTTACAGGTTTACATACAATATATACATATGCACATATGCACAGGAGGCATGCACACAAGGCCTCTGTGTGTCCCAGTGGGGTTAAAGCTCACACATTTGGCTACAGCCTCAAGAGTCATAAGGAAGTTCAGTGACAGAGCCATAAGAGACAAAATGCTGACAATAAAGCAGGATGAGATTTACAGGATGTACAATTATAACATGATTCATGGGTGAAAATAGCACCATGTTGGTATGTACACTATCCACCATGAAGGATATAAGGAACTTCTGGTAGAAAAAAAAAAAAAAAAGGAAATATGAACATTTTCACAATGGCAACTCAGTTGTCAGAAATATGTCAACGATGTAACATTATGTATAACATATGACATTGTGTGTACACATTTCCATACCAACAGATATGAAATATGTCAATCCTCATTTTAATGACAGGGATTGTGATGATCACAAAGCATCCTGATGGTTCCGTCTGTAAACATATATATACACACACACAAGGAAAAAAATACACTCAAGGGAGACTAAAACAAGTTCATATCCCCACCTTCCAATCTTCTTTTTTCCACAATTACATGCTTCCCTTTTTGAAGGCATATGGAGCAAAGACAGTAGTGATGGCAACATGCATTAAAAGGCATGTGAATGCTTTAAAATATGACTTTCACCCCATTTTCCTCATTTTTAAATTCAGTTGGGAAAAAAAAAACACCGACAGGCTTTAAATAGATTTTAAATACTGAGAGAAGCACGACTTTTCAGCAAACATGAATTCAAAAAAAACAGTAAAATCAAAACTAATAAATATTTAAATAATGATATCTCTAAATTAGTACAAGCTGTAGCCTTTGTTTTGTTCAGTATTAAGGAAATGAAAGCATTTAGAGAAAAGAAGCTTTCCTTGTCTTCAGTAGCTGTGTTATAAAGGAAATATAAATTTTGTAATTGCTGGATAACTACTGCAGTTCTGTGCAGAAACTAACTGCTTTTACAAATGTAGTGGTTTCAGTATTATGGTGGGGAACTTAAATGAGCCATTCAGAGCACAGCTGTTACTGTGAGGCCACTAGTTCCAACATGATGTCTTAAAAAATAAAAATAAAAATTGGGACTGAAATAGAAACTGACTGGTTTCAGTAAACTATGAGTAGAAACTGTAAAATTGCAAAACACATTTAAACATGCTGAAAATACACAACAAGTCAATGACTCAGGAGCAAGTGACTGGCAGCAAGTATCAGTTTTGAATTTTAACCCTAAAACAGGGCTGAAATTAAGGCGGTATCACTTTTTCTTCAAGTTTCTTACGATGTTTACATCTCTGAAGTATAAAGATGTTTTTAGTGCAGCGCTCAAGGTCATTAAGGTTTGCTGTGGTTTGTGAGAAGATGGAAACCGTTAACCTCCAGCGAGCAGTACCAGTAATGGCAACACTGACAATGACTACATTTTTTTTCCCAAAAGGTTTTTTCCACAGTACACAGAGGTTGTATGTTATACAAAAAGTAAGGCTTTTGAGATCTGACTGAACAAAAGAAGAAAGAGAATTTCATGTCAGGAAAAAAATCACAAATGGGGACGGAGGGACATCTGTCTTTAGAGAGGCCTCAGTGTGGCTGAGGCGATACTTTTGAACAACTTTTTGGAGACGTGGAACAGCAGCGGCGCGATTGGACAAGGCAGTGTCTGTGTAATCCGACAGGCCCAGGTCCGTTGGTCCTGCCCAGTGCAAAATGCCAGTCCTATCACCCAATTGGTCCGTGGGTCCTCTAAAATGTCCTAGACCACGTTGGCCAGCTCTGTGGAGTCTGTGTCTGAATCTGTCTCACTGTCCCTGAAAGAGAAACATAAGCGGAGTTGGACTTTTGCTTCTAAGACACACACACAAAAAAACAAGAGAGCAGAGGGTTTCAGTCCGCGGCCTCACCTCTGTTCCTGCAGCAGTTTGCGGTTGCCTTGCCTCCTCTCCTCGTCGATTGGATAGAAGTACAAAATGATCAGGCCGATAATGATGAGAGCCACGGGGGCGGCAGAAACCAGCATTTTCAAGGTTAAGTGCACTTCCTCTGGTTGAGAGCAGCCTCTACTGATGTAGCCTGCAAAACTAAAATGAGAAGAAAGAGAATTACGAAAATGAAAACGAAAAAGATTCACATCCTTATGCACAGCTGTGTCTTAATGTTTTGTACTAGACATAGATTATAGCAGTTTACGTTTGTTTGAGTAAAGCCAGGATCTTGATATGACGGTAATTTCCTGTGAATTGTCTGATCAGAGGCCAACACTGCTGCTCAGTCATGTGATGGATGAACTCATCACACACAAACAGTCTTACTGGACGTGATCAAATGAAAGCAAACGTATTTCCTTGCTTTGATGTGGGATTTGGGTGCTGGGTGATTTGGCTTAGCCTCATATTGTGTCCCAGTGAATTGGATTAAAAAAAAAAAAAAAAAAAAACTTAATAAAAGCCCAACAAAACATTTCCAATATAGGCTGTGTGTGTGTGTGTGTGTGAGAGCATGTGACTACTTACTCTAAACTGAGTGTGGAGATGCCCAGAGAGACTCCGGAGGCGAACTTGGTGAAGAAAACATAGAAGGAATAGAAGAGAGCTTCGTGGCCGGTGGAGTTGGGGTTCTGCACTTGGAAATCATCGACAACATCAGGCAGCATGGACCTGAGGGGAGAGACGTGCGAGTCAGAATTGGTTTGACACATATACACCTGATGATACTCCATGTCAAAGCTAACCCAGGGACAGCAGGGGTCTTACCAGGGCAGCAGGAAGGCTGCGGCCACTCCGACCCCGGCGGCGAAGGAGACAATGTAGGTAACAATCAGGTTACTCTTCAGACACACCACCAGGATCATGAAGGGAACCACAGACTGGAAAGAACAGACACATATTAGACCATTAAAGCTCACTAGATCAGCCGTCCTTCAGAGTTTTACTTCCTAAAACTAGCTTCCGAATGGCACTGGAGCCGTTCTCTTACAAATCCTAGGATAACACTTAAATCCTGTCAATCTTAGAGGCTTTTTCTGACTTAGAAGAGGTGTTTGGATGTGATTGTGGGCCTTACCAAGGTGCCAGTATAAACCGCCGTCTTTTTCCCAAAGCGAGTGAGAAACCACTGCCAGAAGGGGATGGCCAGAGTAGCGGAAAGCTGTGGGGGGAAAATAAAACATTAAAATTCTGGTTAACCAGCTGTTTTTATTTGACACTCACTCACACACACACACACACACACACACACACACACACACACACAGAAACATGTTCCGATAAATTCCACAAAAGGCCCTTTATTACATGTGAGCATGAGTCTGGAGAAGTGGAGGAACAGGACATTAGGTGCATTCTCAACATACTTTCAGCTTCCGCCTCAGACTTGAAGCGGGGTGGTGCAGAAGCACTTCTGACCTCTCATATACGCCAAACACAGCAGTGACGGTGGAAGGTAATACGGCCTCTACGGCTCTTCCCAAAACAAATTCGAGCTCAATGTGATGCAAAAATCCACAGGGTTCATCCTAACGATGCTACGGGGGGGGGGGGGGGCTCACTCAGATCAGTGTGACCTCTGACCCCTCAGTGTTTGACCAAGGTAAAGATAACACAAAGCCCTGGTGCAGCAGTATTTTCTTATGATATGAGTGAACTGCTGAGCTGAGAGTGAAGCCGCTCACACACCACAACTGTGTTAAGATGACAAACGTCTTAGGTGACGAAAGCTGTTTTATGCGGTTTCTCACTTAGCGAAGCCACAATTTCATTTCATTTCAATTTGCACTTGAAACACAAAATACAAAAGAAATTTCTCCAACGACATCATGTGTGCACTTGATTCAAGTCTGAATTTCCCCACGCCCACACTAGCCACACACAAGCCTTATCAGCCTTTTCCTTTGAAATCAAACATCATAACATGTTAATTACTTTTATCTTCTACCTAGAGCTCATAAAGCAAGTTTTATACCCCCGCCCTCAGTGTTTTCCTGCTAAATGAAATGCAGAAACACAACAATCCTAGTCCTTTAGCACAAAAACACCGTCCAGCCCCAGTTCATTTTCTGTGCAGCGCCGTTGCTGCCGTACAGCGCGCTTCCTGAAAATGAGCCTCACTTCAGCCCGAAGGAACACACAAGGCTCTTTTTGTTTGTTGCTGTTCGATGGTCTCCCCACTGCTCTCACACAATGTTTCATTACATTTGACCTTCACTGTTTCCATCCACTCACTAACACAAACCAGTCTGAGTATCAAACCCTTACATAATACCCGTTAGTTTGATTTGTGTGACTCATCCTTGCCCAGCTTCTCAGATTAGCCTGCCATCTCATCAAATTACTGAAGCTGAGGCTTAGGCTCACTTCGTGCTGATTAAGGGTTCAACTTCATAAGGTGCAGCTCACAAAAAGTCATTTAGCTAAATAAGTGTACTTTTATAAAAAAAAAGGTCACTGCCTCGGCTCTGTAATCCTTTCCATACAGTACAGGATCAAAGCATGTAATCTTTTCAACCTCCTTAACCTGCACTTTCTCAGCCTGTGCAGTTGTGCTGTGCGTGCTACAGTAGGCACAATCTTTGGATTAACTGGGTTTTCATACCTGTCGGACTGAAGCCTGAGTGATTCTTTGATGTGTTGAGGCTTTTCTCTCTGAATGTAAGGTTGATATAAAAGAGGGACATGAAAGGAGAAACAAATGTGGCTCCTTCACTGTCCGTGGGAATGGGATGCAAACCCGGTCAGAGCGGTCAGAGTGGACACACATCATGGAAATGGGCCGAGAGGAGACACCGGGGCTTTGTAACTGAAGACAATTTATGTGTTCGCCCTGGGAGCGAAGCTTTGTCTGCACTCTGGAGCTAATGGCTTAACTTATTCCACACAAACGGGCTGTCCAAGGTTTCAGGTGATGAGGGAAAGGCGGCCATTGCTATGGGAACAGAGCGCCGATCTCTATGTGTCTGAAAATGCCACCTGTGTGTGTGTATGTGTGTTTGTGCGCATGTGTGTGTTCTCACCATGATGGCCAGTAGAATATTCTGGAAGTCGTTCCTGAAGCCCAGTGTGGAGCTGCAGAACAGAGCGAAGTTTCCCTCCAGGAGCTGTGGGACGAGGCACACAGACGCACTTCAGTCAAAATTTACTGCCTAAACACACAAATACACACACACACACACACCTTGCGCCAACCTTGCGGGCGCTAAGTAAACTCCAGCTGGTAGCACAAACCAGCTAGAGGCTCCCAACATCAGAGGAACTGGTTGAACTCAGTAACCAAAAAACAAACTTAACACCAGGCAGATGAGGCTGTGACTGACATAGATTAAAACCACAGGAAAACTGTGTGTGTGTGCGTGTGTTTGTGTCTCTATACGCACCATGAAACCCAGTGAGGTAAAGAGGAAGACCATGACCAGTTTGGCGTATGGTCCGTGCCCCATCACCAGCTTAATCCCCTGGAAGAAAGACATGGGCTCTGACCTGGGACGAAAAGACTCTGAAAGGAGAGAAAACGGGAAAGGAATGAACAAAGATGCAAAACGACTTCCACTTAAATTCATTAGTAACATGGCTTTTCAGTTCATGTTACATGAGCAGCTGCTTTTCAGGCTCATCTTTTACTGTCCGGACTATTGCGTCTCATTAGTCCCCATCACTGGTCACGAGGCCTCCAATCTAACCAAAGCCTCAGTGTTCTCACGTCAGCCCCCGTCAGCCCACAGTCACACCATGACGTACAGCTATGACTGGGCTTCCCCATTGGACTACAACAAATCAGTAAGAGCTCTGTCACATGAAAGACGTGTTTATCTGCATCCAATCAAGAACTTAAGTGACTCTTATTTGTGTACACCCATGAAAGCCACTTAGGCTTACAGCTGACTATATTTGCCATATACAATACGTGCTTAAAAAGGCAAAGCTCAACATCTAAAAAAATAAAAATATATCTTTGATTTCCAACTTATTACTGAAGGTTTTTTTGGATAGGATTTTAAGCTTAAAGTAGGCAGCAGCGTAGGCATCTAAACTGAAAGATGGAGCCAGTTTGATTGAGGGATAGATGTTTTACCTTTTTGCTCTCTCACTCCGAAGAAAAGAACAATCGCACAGAGGACGTAGATCAAGCAGATGACACCAGAGGCAATCATGTAGGCCGCTCTCTGTGGAGGAAGAATGAGAGCAGAGAAAGACGATGGTCAGAAAACCACAATTTGTATCTGAAATTTCACTTTAACCTTCCTCATCTGTTCACGACGTTTGAACAGTAAAGCTGTTATTAGCCTTTACTGTCAAACAAACGACAGATCAATACACTTGTTTACCGTGTGCTCCAGGGAAATGACGGGCTCTGACTCATTGTGTCCAACAGACGTGTTGTTCAGCACTGCTATGATGTCACCGGGACCTGGGATGCAGGGTGCGTTGGCCATGCCTACGATCTGTCCCTGGATGGCTGTGCCGAGAACAGTGCCCAGAACCTCCACTGTCATCCCTGGAAGAATCATGGGAAATGTTAAGTCACCAAGGACCAGTGAGGAGACTGGTTAAGATGATAACAATGTTACATTTTACCGGCTGTGATACTCACTGTATGCAGTGGCTGAGTCTCTCTCTTTCTGCTCTGAGCTGATGAACATGGTGAGGGCAGAGTATGGCACATGGAAGCACTGATGGCAGAGACAGAGAGAAATTAATGCATCTCTGTGGTTCACAAATAAAAGCAATTGTTGCCCTTTTTTAGAAATGTGTTTATTTGTATTCCAGCAGAGAGATAAACGAGTAGATCAATACAACTCTCATGTCTGTTTGGCAAATAGGAAGTTATCTTAGCATCAGTTAGCTTAGCTTAGCACAAAGACTAGAGGCAGGGGGAAACTGCTAGCTTTGCTCTGTCCAGGTGTTACAAAGTCCCCCCACCAGGACTAGCTGTACCCCTAAAGCTCACTAATTAGCACCTTGTATCTCCTTGGTTTGATGTATACACAGAGAGGTGTCTGCACCCAACCATGGTCAGAAACAGTCCAGCACATAACCCCTCATAAAAAAGGCAAATTGTAGTTTTTACACTTTGGTTTTTGGAGAGATTACACCAGATATAACATGTTAATTAGTGATGGTTGGAGGTGCTGGTGCATGAATCAGATCCAGGCTACCTGTTTCCCCCTGTTTCCGGTCTTTATGCTAAGCTAACTTCCTCCTGTCTGTAAATTAATGCTTATTTTAGGAAATTGTGAAATTTAAGGATTTATTCATTTATGTGATGATTTAATCAGTTAAAAAAAGTTCATGTTACTCAAGCTTATTGACCCTATGATGACCTTTAATTCTATAATAAGGAGTCACTGAGAAAGTGAAAGGGTTCAGATGGTACAAAACTGTATTGGGAAATCAAACATTTCCATGACGCTGTGTTACAAATTTGAAACAAGGGAGCGTCTGTGTCTGTGTGAGTGTGGTACTCACAGTTTGAAGGGTCTGGAAGAGGCAGTAGAAGAAGAGGTACCAGATGACTTTGCCGTCCTCGAAGGGAGGAACATACCATATGAGGAAATAGGAAAGCACAGCCAGAGGGGTTGACAGCAGGATCCTACACATGGACGGGAGAGAGGGACGAGAGGGGGACAACAACAACAACATCAGTGGATGAAAACGTGATCCTACTCGAGCGTAAAACGCTCTCACCCTGTAAACAATCATGAAAAGAGGGGGCCACTCATTACATAACAAACTGTGGCTGTTGAAGTGTTTTCACTCAGTCCGTGCCAACTTTTTCCTCAGTGGGGTTTCACTTGAGTTTACTTTTTTCCTCTCGCTTGTTGTCATTGATGGGGACAAAATGTTCGTAGTGCATGGAACAGGTTCAGCTTGAAGTGCGGCTTAAGAGCGTACAACAAAAAGGAAGTGCTGCTAAACAAACCACAGACGACTTCTAACAAATACACGACCTTCAATGAGACGATGATACGTGTGTGAGTATAAGAAAAGGATTTCAAATGCTCATATGAATGTGGGAGAATGTGGTTTACTTTTATAAACACATGCGTGCCATCCTGTACCCCGCCGCCTTTTTTCCCCTTACATGTCTCACATCCCATAAATTCCCACCATGAGGTCATTTTCTGAGGAAAAAGTGCAGAAATCCTGCTGACGTGGAATTCCTTCCCTCACTTCCTGACCCCATTCGCCTTCCTCCTATGGTCACATCAACACTGACCAATCAGATATGAGACTGTGGGTGCGACCACTCTGACGTGTGGAACAGGAAGTGGCTCAGGACATCCAGCTTGCTGCTCTATTGTTAATTAGGTTACTCATCCTTATCAGACAGGATATGAAATCATGCGTCACGTATCACGTATCACAACAGGCCACAAGCAACAGCACGCTTGCCACTGTGGTAAAGGAATACAGTGACGCAACTTCTCGCCAGAGCACCGGGCTACCATCCAGACTGAAGTCCGGAGAAACAGAACAGCTTCACTGCAACTTAATCCCATATACAGCCAAACTCTGATGATCAGTCTGAGCTTTGAAATGAACGAGGAAACGTCAGGAGCAGCGGCTTTCAGTGAGCTCTCTCGCCCGTGTGATGTGATTAACTGTACACTGAACACCTCTGGGAGTGTGTGAGGAGTGGTGTGCAGGTCAGAGCAGATGTTTTAGCTAGAGATGACAGATGAAGTGCCACGAGACGAACATCTACCAAATTAGGCACACCAAGCTTTAGCTCAGTGCATCACTGAGAATACCTTTACTTGAGCTGTTTTGAGCATCTAAAAAGACCGCATCAGTGACATCTTCACAATAAAGTTTCAAGTCCCATCTTTTTTTCTTCCAGCAGCTTGCAGGGCTAAGCTAAGGCTTGAACTGTGCCTGCAGGACTGTAGTGACATATAAGCACTGTCCCAAGACCCCCCTCCCCTCCTGGAGTCATATTTAAATGTCTCTGAAATAGCCGTGCTGACTAGGGAGGGGTGACTTTATCTCGGCAAGTCTGATGGCTGTTAACCATCGTCTCATAGGCTCTCATTCTTCTGGCAGCCATCATTAGGCTGGGTGGGTGAACGGCTGTAATAAAAGAAGAAATCTGCTAAACATTCTGGTCCTATAATAAGAGATATTGGAAAAAAAAAATATGAATGTTGCTCTATGTGAAATTTATTAGGAAAAAAAAATCCTCAAATCAATTTGAAAACACCCACATCTTAACCTTAAGCAGACCTGACTCAATTTTAAATTCATACTGGACAAGTTGTGAATCAAACCTTTAATAATCAACGTCTACACAAAAGACCAGTCGCTCTGCAGCGACAGTGAAAACCATTCTGCTCCTCCCTGCACCTTGAACTAGAGTAACCTCCTGAATTCCTCAGCCACTCTTTAAAAATCATAACCGGGCCTTTCAACTGCCGCTATTGGCTGAGCGAGGTGGTGTGTTGTGGGAGCGACCAATGAGAAGCTGGGATGACTGTTCTCCCCTCCCCCACTTCCTAAACACAGAGATTTTAAGATGGAGCAGCTCTAGTGGTCTTCCTCTGGCTTCCGCCCTGCCTTCAGGCGCTGTCCTCATCTCCTCACATCTTTACACGTCGTACTGGCTATAATGAGCATCATGTGACCTAACGTGCCAGTCATTCCTGCATCCTTTTCCTCCTTCTACAACCCCCCACCCCCACCCCACCAACCAACCCATCCACATCCCATGTCTGCCTGCAAAATGAGCAAGATGCATCTCACTCACCACAACAGGAAGAATGACCCACTTTTGAGAGACTTCGACTCAAACGTCAGCATCTCAACGCCGACTGTAAATTACAGTGGTGATAAAACCGATCCTCCCTGACACCAAGTTGATTGAGATGAATTTTTCTGCACGATCAGTGAGTCTATCAAAAGCACAGCTGTTGTATCAAGCAGTGTGCAAAAATATATATCATTTCAAAATACTCCTTTGGATGATGCAATCAGAAAAGACTGCGATTAAAACTCTACTGTTACACTAATGGCGCACAATACTACTGCTATGAGGGGGATGCTAGTGATAGGAATAATTATTTTTTAGTGAATAATAAATCCCTTTTGCACATGTGTAACTCCTATGGCTTCATTTGGTTAACGAAGACGAACATACTTCACATGAACTGCTAACCAGCTGTGCCGGTTGATAATTCCTTTGTGTTCTTTGTAAATCAACTCGTTACGCAGGTGTTTTCTCTAGAGGCGCACCTTAGGGAGCACTAAGGCACGAAGCTGAGGTGGGAGCCACCGCCGATCTTTATGGCTGCGTTCATCTCCCAACCGTGCTCCTTCTCACATGTTTCATAAGCAGCTAGGGAGATGACACTTTTAATCAAGCAGCCAAGGGAGCAAACAGGAGCCCTGCGTCTAGTGTGGTTGTCATTATGAGACATTTACCTTTCCTCCACTGTCCTGATATCCCTGAGGTGCTGCATGCTGAGAGGACAGTGGCTCTAAAACATCCTCAGCGCTGACAAGAGCCTGGCAGCCATTCCTATAACCAGCTGTTCACGCCGACACCCTACACCGCACTTATCTAACATAAGCATGTGAACTATACCCCTCAAGCACAGACCTAGAGCTCCAGGAGGGTCTGCAATTCACGCAGATGAAGGAACCGTGGACAAGAGTCACGACCCAAATATCCATGAGTGGAGGGAAAACTCAGATGAACCCATGCAGGTTGCTTAGAGATTCAGAGGCAGAGATGTAGAGATGTGGGGGGAAGGAGAAAAAAAAAAAAAAAGGGGGGGGTCAGTGACCTTTCTGTGAAAAAAGCCTGAAGCGTCACAGGCCTCCCACTCCCTCAGGCTGGCTGCCACACACAGACACACACAATGTTTTAACATTGAATTTGTTTCAGGCCTCGTGAGGGGATTTCACAGAGAGACCAAACTTCACTGGTCAAACTAAATTCAAAAATATCTCAACGGTCAATTTCTAAATTAAAATAATATTTAATAACAAAATGTCAGACGGCTGAAATTGAGCTTCTCGCACAGAGACTCCTGTGTCTGAGTCCTCCTGGAGGAATTCCTTCTGAAAAATGGTTTGTGTGCTTCCTGTGAGGTGCAGCCAGTAGCGGGCAGGAGTTACATTTGTCAATGCCATGCCAGAGGCCGTGCTGTGGGAAACCAGTGGCTGGATGAACTCCTTATATCTGTTTAGTTAAAAAACAAGAAGGGCCTTTGCGTTTTGGCTTCAGTGGTCCAGCCTGGACCATTTCAACTAGCGGTATTCCCCAGGAGGTTATTTTATTGTCAGTATGCATAGCAGCAGTTGTGTGTGTCTCTCTGTCTGTGTGTGTGTGTGTGTGAGAGGGAGAGGGGGGAGGGGGGCTTCAAACAGCATATATACGCATGTGTGGGCAGTGAGGAAGTGCTACAGCAGTAGTTGCATCAGCACAACCCTTAGTAACCCCTCCTGTGAGATGACGCTGGCAAGTTTAAATGGAGTCCCAGCGCAAAGCCCCCGCCCCCAAACACTGACACATGTACAGAGAATAACCGGAAAACTTCCAACCTAAGCTCTGACTCACCAAAGATAACAGCAGCCCCCCCCCCAAAACCATAAGCATTTCCATGGTACTTTCCAAGTACTTTATTGACATAAGTAGGCTTTATCAACGAGGTAATGGAAAAGTCAGAGAGTCAAAGATGAAGAAGGAGCTCCTGAGAAAATTACCCAGATCTAATTGAAAGCTCTAAAATGCAGATCTGGGTGAATCAAGTCGAACAGTATCAGACTGCTGTTTGGACCTACCAGGGCAGCATGCGTCCGAAACGTGTCCATGGGCTTCGGGAGACCAGGAATCCCACTGTGGGGTCTGTTACTGCGTCCCACGCTCGGCCCACAAACAAGATGATGGAGGCATAGAAGGGGTCCAGCTGTGAAAGCAGAAGACACAAAGATTAGTGCGACTGCGGCATCAAAAATTCAATCCTTTGTTACCAAACAAGACAGACGTACAACATCCACGCTTAATGTCATGAGCAGGCTGAGAAACTACTGAAGGTGGCACTTGGCAGCTCCGCCTGTCTGCAGCCCATCCAGCTTTGTCCACAGGAGACATGCCTGAGTGGAAGCCAGGCAGCATGAATGGATGCTCCACTCCTGACTGTACAGTCTGCACCATGCTGTGTCACCCAATAGACTCTTAATCAACAGCCTCAGGAGCTGGACAAAACTAAACCCTGGGAAGCTGATGACTTACACGTTACTTTGGCCTTTAGCATCAGATTAGTGTCAGAGCCCATTAAAACGAGCCCCTCCTCATCGTTCTACCATCGCCACCCACACACACACACACACACACACACACCACCTACCCTACATTTTTCAGAATAAGCCCCTGTAAGCCTTTTGATACAGTGGAGCCCCATCATAAAGAGAGGAGAGAGAAGCCTTTTCCACCTCTTCATTTTTCCGGGACAATCCCACCATTTGTTGGTGAGCTTTGGCGGTCACAATTGTATGTGCCCGTATGAAAGAGGTGCTTTGAGGGCACAGGAAGGAATCGTGTACAGCTCCAAGCCTGGAAATGCCACCTCACATACTGTGGCAGGATAGCACAGAGTGTAGGAAGGACAGTAGTGGATGCACACTATGTTCCCCATCCCCAGTAAGGTGGTCCTTTAAGGACAGCAGGGCAGCTATATTTAGGACTGTGTTATAATCGTCTAAATGTGTGGACAGGTGTGATCGTGGAGTTTTAAAACAATCTCACCTGAGCTACATCCAGGAGATAAATCTGCAGAAAAAAGCCCAGGGCACATCCTGTGATCTGGTAGGGCGCTCCACCGATGGCATAGCTTAACTTGTTGCAGATCGACAACCTGTTCCTGTGCTCATGCTGCGGAGGAAAAAAGGTAAGAGAACAGGAAAAAAAACAGTTAATCAAGGGAAATGATCAAATACATTAAAAGAGGAACAAGGATAAGGACATTTTACACAAGTGTAGACATAGTAGCAGCTGAGATCTGTCTATCTTCCTGACAAATGAATACTCACTTAAGCCTTATTATACATTAACCTACTTTTAGACAAAGTAAAAAGTATTTGCAGCTGCCCACAAGCCCTTTCAGGCTTTGGCAGGACCTAGCCCATATAATTATAGGAGAAGTCAATTCAGCAGAATCAACGGCAGCAGTTCAACCTTAACAGGGTGTCTGCAACACAGCAGCACACACTTATACTCCCCTGGCTTATAAATAGCCAACTTTCTCAATTTCTGTCACAGCAGCTCAATCCTCCACCTGTAGCTCCTTCAATATTCAGTCTCACCTATTTCTCACTCATGTGATTAAGACAATAACACATTTTTACTGCCTCACAAAGAATGTGGCCTCAATTCTTTATCGCCGAAGAGTCTTAAAAGTGCAGCTGGCAAAAAGCTAACTATTGCGTAGCATATTTGGCAGAAGTCAGGGACGGCCACCGGGGAAACAAGAAACCCTTGGTCTTCTAACAAGAGCTCATTCTTCTTCATCTTCTTCTCTGTAGATGCAATAATTTCCTCAGCTCTACAGACAACGACTCTAAACAACTCCTGTAATAGGAGCACAAATCACCGTTGGTAAGAGCTGTGGCATGACAACACCACGGTGTCACACTCACCAAAGGCCAGAGGGATAGCGCCTTGGCAGCAGCCTGTGCTGAGTTAACACCCAAACGGACTGCTGCCAGTTTGACCAGAGCTCTGACCAGAGAGGGGTGGAAACACTCCCTCCTCCCCGACCAATCAAAAGGTTGTGTTTGGTGCTTACTAATCTGTCGTCTTTTCAGCTGGTCAGAGAGGTCTTCATCCCTGCTGCCGTTAACAGCCCCACGCAAAACATAACCCTGTTTGGAGATAGCATCGGTTTATGAAAATGACTCTGATCTGCAGGCACGATTCAGTATTTGTATACGTACACTGCCTCATCTCATCGCCACAACACAAAACATCGCTGTGACTGAATAATCCAGCCCCTATCTTGTTGATGACCCCCCCGCCAAGCTTTTGTTTAGGTGACAAAATGCTCAGTGGTTCAAATGAGAAACCAGCACCTTCAAAAAAAACATAGAAGCAATTATTCAAACTGCACTGCCTGAACACAATGGTTGGACTATCTGGTGATTCAGGTCATGTCTCCATGGTACTGAACACAGAGTCTCATGGATCAAACTTGACTGCTCCATGTGATCTTCCCACATTCCACCTCGAACTGAACAATACAGCTGTGAACCAGGCGAGGGGCGGTCTGTGAAGAGCTGTCTGTGACGAAGGGCCCATGACCAGAACATTTTTGGCTGACAGTGTGTGGCAGACCAACTTTTCATCACTATATATATATATATATATATATATATATATATATATATATATATAATTCTTCTGCACCTGCTCTACTTGTATGCCACTCCTAGTTTTAAAAATCCACTGCAGTGACTGTACCTGCTTTGTCATGTAACCCACACAGCAATCACCGCCACAGCATGTCAATGCCACTATCCTTTCACACGCCTCTGAAACAATCCACTTACAGCAGTTCACTTTGCATTAAGTGTTGTATTGCATCAGTTTCATTAGAGGAGTCGTGGGCATGTTGATGTCCACTGCAAATAAATATTGCAGTGCCTGTCATTTCATATATTTAATGAAGAGGTCCAAACAGTGTTTTGTAAACCTGACCCTCCAGCCCATTTGTAACTCAAAGACTTCTATTATCAGTGGCAACAGTATTAATATGTTATCACTGTAAACAGGTAGCCCTCTTAAGTCCTGGACTGGGTGGGTCTTTCAAATACTCAAAGGTAGCAAATGCATTTTGGATTTGAGTTGTAATTAGATATGTCAAACTCTTTGAATAGTGTACAGTAAGCAAAGACAGAAACGCCTGATCTTGCATGTGGTTTAAGGACACAGTGCTCTGCCTGCTCCCTCTGTGTCTGACACGTCGCTTTGGTGAGTTGTACTTCCTGCCGCATTCAGAGCTATGGGAAAAACGGGAATTACTCCCAGGAATGCCCTAAAAATACCAAAAGGTGGGGATTTTTTTAATTTTTTTTTTTTTTCAAGCGATTCATGAGAAGTAAAACCGCATGTAACACTAAACAAAAGTGACAGCAAATACGCTTCTCCATAAAGACCCATTACCGTGTCAATGAATTAACATGCTAATGACGCTAATGCACAATTTCTCATTTTGCTGCTACAGCGCAAAGCATGCTCTGGCGTTTCTTTTGAAAAACAGAAAGACACCTAACACACATTTGTTGTTTTATGTTTTGTCATAATTCATATATGCCGACTCGTCCTCTCTCTCACAGGTGGGGCAGCTTCACAGGAAGCCCTTGAACGCAGCATTGGACACACCTTCCTGGCGTATGAATCCCACAAAAATGACATGATGTGGGATGTAGCCTACATACTTCTTGTTATTAGTGGGCAACACCCAGCTTTTTTTTTTTTTTTTTTTTAAATTTAATTTAATTTTTTTTTTTTTAAATTGACTCCCATTTCTGCTTCGACTGCAAATTTTCACTTTATTTACTTCACCGCTTCAATCAGAGCCAGCATTATGCAAACAAGAAATCGTAGTGCAGCCTCATGCGTCTGAACAGATGTCATTATGCGCAGGTCTAAATGTAACGTGGAGAGATACGCGGATATAAATCGGGCACGGCCGCGTTTAAAGCGGCGCAGCGCGGTGGCATTTGCAGGATGTAAAATTAGCTGTGTGCGGCTGGGGTCATGAGTGCAAAGAAAACCTCAGTGATGAGAGAGCTCACACAGGAAGTACGACTGAAACACCGTACAATGCCTTGGTTGAAATGATTTAAACGATATTGTCTTGTGATGTGCACAGGACCAGAGGAGGGCGATTCGTTGAGTGGAAGTAATTATTTTTTTTTTTTTCCCCCCAGTAAATATTTTTTTTTTTTTTATATATTATTTCGTTAATTTCATAATATATTGAGTCACCAATGAGACACTTTCTTGGTTAACTCCTGTGTCGAAACATCACAATGAGCAACGCGCGTAATTTCATGACTCACTCCTTTAAAATGTGAGTTTACCGGCGAGCTCCACTCATCCACGGCGGAAAAGCTGCCTCTTCCTTGTCTTGGTCAAACAAATTAAAAAATAAAAATAAAAATAAAAAAGAAAGAAACTGAGGCCGAGACAGAAATGTTGGATTAGCGTAATGAATGAACGCACCTTTCTGGCGAGCTTGATGCCATCCGGGTTGACCGGTTTATTCAACAGACTGGCGCTGGAGTATTGTTCACCTCCTTCTCCTTTCGCCATAGCAGGACAGCTGCTTTCTGCTGTTTGGACTTGACGCAACGAAAAACTGTGGAGAAAGTCCTCAGAAAATACAAGTCTTCCGATGAGGTCTGGAGAGCCGCGTCTTGTGGTGCCGTCGGAGTCTACAGCCTGTTTGAAAACTGAGAGGATGCGGTGGCGGCGAGGGGGGGCGCGGCTGTAGTAAGATTTTAGGGATCCCCGCCCCCTTCAACGTGCCATTCACGCCATACTATAGCCCGCCCTCTGAAGGCGGGTCACAGCCGGGCTTCACCGGAGTCACCGGGGTCCCGATGTGACTCCCACCCCTCACTGAAGACATGTCCCTTGAAGAAGCGTACAGCTTTAGTACGGTAAACAAACATACTGATGCTATATCCCCATAATGTCAGAGTCCTAGCACACACAGATGCAATATATGTACATATACTGAATTACACATGAAATGAAATATACATACATATGAAATATTTTCTATATATACAGCTACAACTCTCAGTGGGTATGTTTCATATATGTTGAAGACATATATCTTCATATAGGACGATGTGATATATAATAATATATCACCTTATATAGACATATATGGCAACATCACTTGATGCTGGGGTATACAGAGTATGCCACTGTGCTGCCCACTGCTGGAACCAGCTCCAAATGTGATGATATCAAATCTGCCCAAACTGTGACTGGCTTTAAAAACAAGCTAAAAACTGCTTCATCTGATCATTTAATCCTGCACTTTAAAACAAAACAAAACAAAAAAAAGATATAATCCGTTTTATAATCTGTGTTTGTATTCTGTTTTTATGCTGTTTTCTTATTATGTTTTTTCCTCTATTTTTTACACTGCTTTTATTTTCTGCGCGTTGAATGACTTTTGTGTAAGATAATGTGCTGTACAAATAAATTTGCCTTGCCTTGCATGTTACTCTTCTGTAGCTCACTTAAGACATTTCCTCTGAGGCTATGATTATACAGCTTTATCTCATCATTTTATATGTTGCATATAGGATAAGATGTACTTTCACTGATCCCCCGTAGAGGAAATTCAAAGCAGCACAAAAGAGTAGCAGCACAAGGGGAAATAAAGTAAGATGTGAAACAGAGAGATGAAGATAAATATCTTATCAGAGATAAATATGAAAAGATAGAAACACTATGCAATATAGGCTATAAACAAACATACCGTTCCTATAGCCCTACACTGTCATTTCATTGAAGGAGTTTGCATTCTCAAATTAAATATACAAGTATAGACTTTATTTACTAATATAAGAATACTACAATAATGAATTTAGTATCCAGAAAAAAACACAGGAATTATAACAGAACACATAAATAAATAAATAGATAAATCAATATAAAAATATGATTATATTATATTTTGGGGGGGGCTATCTTTACAGTTATGGCTATGAAAATTTGCAAAGTCATTGATATAGATCATTTATCTTTATCGCTAATTAAATATGAGATTAAAAATCTTCTTCAGTTTGCATACATGTATTTAATGTAGGGTAATCTAGTGTTTTAATGTATGTTCTACTCCATCTACTTTACTTCTGTTAGATTACTATTTATCTATTGATTTGTCAAATATCCTCAATAAACATTGAGGATATTTGATGTGTAACCCCGATATCTCTGGTCAGTCTTACTGTATTTCAACCTTCACACATCCTACATATAACTCAAAGCGACCAACTTCCTCTGTACTGACCATCAGTGAAGACAGTTCAAAGTGACCATTTCAACGTCTTTTAATATGTGCACACACATATAGCCCGGCTGCTAAATGGAAGCATACACAAAATTCCTCATGTGTGGCAGAACAAACAGCTTTTCTCATGCGGCTAGCCAAGGGGCTGCCTGCTGCCTGACAGTTTCTCAAATGCTCTGACTCAGGTCTTTATTTGCAAAGCGTCTTCTGCTCTGGCCAGAGACTGTGCAGCCTATGTATGTATGCAGTATGTTCCCATTTTAGCTGAGCACACATACCATGAAGCCTCCAGTATACATATGCAGTATACACACACCACCACTAGTCTGAACACTCATTTGTGTGTCTGGTAGGAACCTCTGGGTTGCAGGAGACGTATAGATATTCGCAGTGTTTACTTAGGCTCACACATGCACAGTCTTTTCGGCCTCACACACAACTCGCAGAGGTTTGAGTGCACACACACACACACACACACACACACACATACCGCCTCCCCTAGCTCAAACATTAACTAACAATGCAGCTTTATCTATGAACCATTCACCTATTTGTTTACACACACCCAATACACACATCCAATACACACATACACACACCTCCGAGTGGGAATCTCCCGACAGCATTATTAAACTTGTGGCAGTTAAACCCTGACCTCGCCAACTGTACAGTCAAGTTCAATCCATATGCACATGTGTTGCGTGAATCTGTCATAAGGACAAATCAATGTGTGTCAACATGCTGCAGATTAGATTAGATGTTACATCTTGGTTTACATTGTGTTGGTGAATTCAGGTGACAGTGGGCTCAGCTCAGCTCAGGTCAGCTCACCTTTGAGCTCATTTCAGTACAAGTAAAGGATTTGTTGTAATACCTCTGGAGCAAAGAGCTGCTGGTCTGTTGCAAAGTGTTGTGTGCATGTTGAAATCACAATCTGCCAGTAAAAATACTGTCTGTCTGTAAGGCTAATTTTACACAGGAGGAAGGAGGCTCCGAGAGATTTGGTAATATTGGAAGACTGAAGGACAGAGGTTGATGTCAGTTTCCATAAAAAGAAACGGAAGGATGGCAAAGATGAAATAAAGACAAAGGGGGAGAAGCACTGCTGATATTTTGCATAAATCAGTAACACAATTTGTACAAATAAATGAAAAATGACCTACTAATATTAGTGCGGGACACTGCATTTTCACCTTTACACACTTCAGAGGAAATAACTAGATAATTCTTTTCCTCTTATAAATGAAAAGTTGAATTAATTAGCGATAAAACGCACCCTCGCTCAATTCAGGCATTTAACCACTAGGCTATAGCATTACTTGGCCTCTTGTAATACCAGTGGCTTATCGTGGCCAAACTTAGCTTGTGTTTGCTAACTTTACATAAATGTGTGTGTTTAACTGATTTTACTGAGTCAGTATGGTGACTTTAAGACTCCTTTGTTCTTGTGATACCATTAAACTAAAGTTTCTGCGTATATCAGGCCATTTTCATGCAAAGTCAAGAGAAGACAGAGAGAATGATCAGCTCTTATGCGAGAGAATGGTTAGGAGTCCCGAGACGTCCTCTCCCCTGCCCCTCTCCAGTCTTGCAGTGGAGTTTAAATGCACTGAGGTAAGACAGATGTTCTTCTCAGTGCCTATATGGGATGTTGGACCATCGCTGACAAGAGGTGGGAAATGGACAACATAGGAAGCAGTCCAACAGGCAAAGTTTTAAGCATTAAGACATTAAGAGCCACATTCAACAAGGAAGAGGAGGATTGGGCCTCTGTTGGGGCAGACCCTTTCAGAACAAGGCAACCTCATCGGAACAATGACAGTTCCTGGAAGTCCAGCATCAGGAGGAGGCAGCAAGATGTGCTAAGATTGTCTCATAATCCAGACAGGGGTGGTGGAAGGAATGGAAGAGCAACATCCAACACTAGGCTGCTGAAGGATCAGGGAATCTGCAGCCAAGCCCTGCACCAGCCCATCAAGGAAACATCAGGGACTGCATCCACTGCAGCCAGTGGCTGCAGATGAAGAGGAAAAGACCCCAGTTGGGCCCCACAATGATAGGGGAACAAATCCAGCTCTGATCAGCCTGTTGTTGGTCTGCCTCAGCAGAGGGTGTACTGTGAACAAAAGGCTGAAATACCCAGTGACACTGAGGTGTGCACAACTTATTATGTGACCATAAACATCTGCTGGTGGTTGGCAAACGTCAATACAGTGCGGAGGGCCTTTAACAGGTACAAGAAATAATTACAATCACGTTCTATGTTTTCAAAAGTCTTTGTAACTTTTAAAAATAGAAATAACCTTTACAACTGCTAAGCCAATTGCATTTGCAATAAAACAGAACCGTGGCACATAATAAACACACTTAGCAGGTGAAACCTTACTTGATTCAATATGACAAGTAGCTTACAATGAATGTTATCAAATATGTTGCTGGATAACTGAGTCTGATTCAGCCCATTTTAACACAGTTCCTATATAAAGTCAAACTATATAGCTTTTAAATTAAGTATTTCTCCAAATTCATTTGCATTTAATTAGCAGCTTTTAGATAACATCCCACCAAGTTAGTTTGCCGACTTTTTGACTCTGCTATACATGTGCAACACAATATTTAACATATATATAACATTTACCATTATCCTCTAATTGCCACCCCATTTTCACACAGAGTTTGATGTTTAAGAACCTGTATCACTGTGTGAAAACACTTATCTCATTTTAGCCAGGGACAAGCATCTTTGTGCTTGTAAGGAAATACACATAGTGTGTGCTAATAGCTAATGAGTGCACTGTTTGGCCCAAAGCTGATCTAAACCAAGAGGGACATGGCCTAACTCACTGGAAAGCAAACTCCCTTGCATTTTATCGCAACAATACAAAACCTTTACACAGCGTCCAGAGGGATCCAACCCTAATCTCAACCAGATACTTTCCCATGGATCACTTTACCTGTCCCATTAGTTCTAGCTTGGGTACCGAAAAAGCACCCTGAGAGGTTGAATGTGAATCCTCAAAGGAGCTGCTGTGACCCTGTGTGTAACTTGGAAGAGATAGTTACAATTTTGAAATGATGCCCTGTGTCTGTGGTGTTTTGTCTGTAGTGTTGGAAAATTAGTGCAAGAATTGACACAGCCACACTGGAAAAGCTTGATCCCGGCACAGTCACAACAAAGACACACTGCTGTTTGGCATAAAGTTGTGTATGCATGTGTGTGTGTGTTTGAGTGGGAGTGCTTTTTTAGTTTTCACTCCACCAGTGTTGTTAAAGTCACACTACTTGTTGATGGACAACACACTGACACGTTACTGTGTAGCAGTGGATTTGTTGTCTGTGTATGTGTGTGCGTATGTGGGTGTGTGTGTGGGTGTAGATGTACAGTATGTGTGAGAGTGATGTAAGTGTGAGTTAAGCCTCATGACTCTTGGTATTTGTTGGCAAACACAGTGTGTGTGGAAGTCTGAGAGAGCAAAGCCATGCGATGAATGCAGAAGCTGCCCAATAGGTTGAGCTTGTGTGCGTCAACCGAGCAGAGGTTACACATAGCTACAGGTAGGATGGAAACTCAGGACGGAGGGGGGAAATACGTGTGTGTGTGTGTGTGTGTGTGTGTGTGTGACTCTAAATTGCCTATAGGGGTAGTCCAGGGGTAGGGTACCCTGCCTCTCACCCAATGTCAGCTGGGACTGGCTGCAGCTCCCCACAACCCTCAAAGCAGAAAGTATTGTTAATGACTGGATGGATGGGAGTTGTAGGGGAGGGAGGAGTTGTCATGTGCTTTGTGTTCAGAGGTTTTCACATGAAGTGGGTTTCAGGGAAGATGGATCTACTGGGAAGCAGTTGTTACTCTTCTGCGTCACTCGTGTCAAATCAGTTTGGATCAGCTGTCAGTATTTGTATTTGTATATATCTCTGTGAGGCTTTTTTAAAAATTTTCTAAAAAAAAGTTTTTTTTAGATCCCAATTTCCATTTACTGAAAAAGGTGTCCCATATGCAGTAATTTAAATGCAAGCTATGAAATGTGATACAGATGATCATCACTAACTCGGGCCAACTTGACTCTACTGTTCTGATTTAGCAACTCTTTGTTGCTGTGATCACAATTAATCTCCAGGGCATAAAGTAGACAAGCTTCTTCAATTACATAAGATACCTGTTGTGACTTGCAGCAAAAGCCACTTTCTTTTCATTCACACATTCCTACTTCTTTGCGCTGATACAACACTACAGAACCAACCCTTCTGTTGAAGGTAAACTGATTTGAACCTGTAATAATAGGTTATAATACATCCTTCAAGGCAGATTGGAGGCTACAATGAGTCGCTATCGGAAAGGGATGAGGGGAGCTGTGGCTAACTGGCTACTTGCTAACTGCAGTAGAATAAAAGACATCACAGAGAGTCGACGTTAGTGTTCATTAGTTATTCAGTTAGGTTTTTTCATGTTCGTTATATTTTGGAAATTTAGATTTAGAAGATTTAGAAAAGTTTAGATTTCATATTTCATTATTCCGTGGGTGTCAGGTTATTAGCTACATATTGGTGATGAAAGCTGATTGGAGGGGCCCCCCGACAGTTTTTGGCCTGGTGCCCTCCAATGAACTCTAGAATCACCACTGGTTGTTGGTCCTGCCAAGTAGGCACTCAAGGATTTCTGTCTCCACGGCAAGTGGCTGTAATGAGAGAGTCCCTAGAGAGAGTGAGGATGGAAATGATTGGGCTGGGAATTAGCCAGTAAATATTTTAATATTGTTATTACAGTATATGAGCTCAAGCCTGCTGCTTCAACCAGAACAGGCAGCGGCTGTGTCCAAAACATAAACATCACACAAAACACATATCATTCACAGGTGTTTTGTCACAATAAAATGTGACAGAATGTGGCTTCATGGAATTGAAAGCAGAAAGCAGTGAACATAAAATGCTCACGACTGTTTGTTTTTTTTTCATCAGACGTTTTTCACAGCAGACGTTTTGACTGACCACAGCAGGAAAAGCACAGGTGGAACAACTAACATTAGCAATGGCTCTGTTCCATTTAGTGTCCCAGGTTGCCTGTTCAAAGAGCCAGTGTGTATATACCAAACACTGGGACTAGCTCAGTGTTATCATTTACACCTGCTTTTTTATTTACTTCCTGCTTTGACATGTCAAAATGTGTGCTGTGAAATAGACCTGTTGTGGACATTTGGGGAGGTACTACACAGTAAATGACCATCACACACAATTTGGACACTCAAGTAAAATGGAGAGGGGTAAATGTAGTACACCATATCGTCAGAGGTGCACCTTTGGGACAAAAATATGCAGACAATGTCACATCAAGTTACAGTATTTCCAACAATAAACCGAAGTAGACTGCAGCACTCAAAAAACATTGTGTTTTAGTAAAGGACATTTCTTCCTCAGTGGAAAACGTGATGTCTCATTGCCACTGTGTTGCTGTCCTACTCATGAACACCATAGAGGAAGGTGAGAAAATGATGTTTGTTGTCAAAATGCAATATGAAAAGGGAGATAAGGCAGCTTAAGAGAAAGTGGGTTAAAAAACCTTACCCCCCAAGATGAACTGAAAATCTCAGACTGACATTAAAGCGTAGAATATAACTATCATCTGTCTCTATCATGACCCCACTTCAACTGCAGACACAACAACCCATGATGATGTAAATACACAAAAACAAACACAGTGATGATCATACTGAGGTGATTGTTTCAAAGTCCATGATTCTTGACAGTGTGGCTCAGAATGACAGAACATTGAACCTTGCGTTATCAGAGTGGTCTGACCTTGTTGGCATCGAGACGTCTAACCCCGACTGGTGATGTCAGTGTGTTTAGGTTGACCGTCTGTCTGCCTGCACATCTCCAGGGTGTGTAGGCCTCAGGTGAGCTTAACTGGCCCAAACTGCTTTGTCCTTCGGTTTCCAGAAATCATACGATCATGATAATAAACTGAATTTGTGCTGCTTGCAGCCTCTCAGGAGTGGAGAACTAGGGTCATATAAAGGATCTGGGGAAGAAGTGCTTTCCCACATATTCATACATACATGCAAACTGTCCAAGCTTTTTTTTTTTTTTAAAAAAAAGGTCAAAACTTTGAATCTCATCCCACTCCAGCAGGGGGCTGTGATTGGAGAGGAGTGATATATCTTTTCTCTTCACAGCAAGGTACATAATGTGCTCGGGAAAAGAAGAAAGGATTATGATGTTGTAAAAGACTATAGAGTAATAATGATAATAAAAACTAAAATAAAAAAATAAAAACCCCACACTGGGCAATATCCATAACACTAGATGTGTTTTTAACACTGTGTGTGTAATATCTGATGCAGATATTAGAGAACCTCCAGGGATTTTCTTCAGGCATGTCAGAGGAGAAAGAATGAGAAACAGGAGATTTGTGAGAATGAACGCAAAAACAATATCAACATGCACAGACAAAACAGAGGTGACCTGCAAACACGAAAATGCACTGCAGTTGGCTTAGTGATAATAGCAGGAAGACAGCAACAGTAACACAAATACAAAGCCTTATATACACATGTGCACACTAAGTGTAGATTTTCCAGGTTCATTCTTGTTTGGTAATTACAACCACTTTTCTACTCATATGAATTCCCAATTACTGCACCCCTACCTTCTTATTCAGTGTTACTCAGCTCAGCACAGTACAACGTCAGGTTTTTCAGGTTATAGGACTGAGAACAATTTCAGTAAAGGTTTGAGGAGTGCTACAATAGAGAAGTGAAACTGCAAATCTAAAATCAACATTTTGTCAGCTGATTGGAGTCTCAAATTTAGTCCTGTTTCAGTCCCGTCTTGTGTTAGCCCCTGTATTCAAACACCTGTTTAGGGATGATGGTCAATTCAAGTCACTTTTATTCACTTAGCCCAATATCCCAATCAGGATCATTGCCTCAAGGGGCTTTATAATCTGTACAGCCTACAAAGACCCTCTAAAACCCTCTGATCCATCCTGTGTTTTGATTTTTTTTTTGGTAGGAAGATCCTCTAAACCTTACACTTATAATATAAAAATATCATTTATAACCTTCCTGTTTTTTTATTTTTCTGTCTTTCTAAATCATTAATATTGGAATAAATGTGTTGCATGTTATGATCTGTGCTCAAATAAATAATGAGCATGTTAGCATGTAAGCTAAGCTAACCAGCTAATGTTGCTGTCTTTTCTCTGTCTCACAGAAATACTGTAATTAAGTTCTCATTTGGCAATTACTGAATTCTGACTTTTTTCTCCTAAAACCTAGGAGAAATAAGGAACAAAAGAAGCGATCATGATCTGAGAAATCAATCCTGTTTAGTTTGAGAATAACAGGAGAAACACAAGAAAAGCAGGAGAGCTTGTGCTGTGGTCACAGTCCTTCATTTGATCACTTTCAGGTGTTGTGCAGGCTCATTTACAAGCCAATGAAATTTTCTTTATGATTTTACTGTTGTCTAAGAGCTGATTATTTCAGACAAGACTAGAGCAGTGTGAGGAAAAAAAAAATCTTGAATTCTTAAGATTTGAGATTAAGAAATATGGAAAAAGAAAAAATGGTCAAAATCCCATATTGATCTTAAACTGAGCTCAGTTGTGTCTAAGAGAAATAGTCTAGATGAAGAATCCACATTTTCCTTTTCTCTAGGTCAGTTTCAGGTCAGATCAAACGTATCAGCACTTAGAGCTTAGCACAAAGACTGTAAGTAGGTCAAACTCTTACAGTATCTGGACATCTGTGTGTATGCAGCTGGCACTCAATACTTGAGTCCTATATGACATATCAAGACATTACATTACACTCCTCTCTGGGACTTTCAGCTTTATTGTATCATGGTTCATATTGCAATGCACACTAAGTGGTGAGGTAACGGTGTAAAATGGGATAAATCAATAATGTAGATGGGAGGAAATCAACAGGTGATAAAGAATGAACTATTTCCTACACTTCATCATACATACATCGTCTCAGCACATTACACTGACTTACATTCATTTCCTGGAGACTTTCTCTTAACCACAGACACTACTTCCCTAACCCTAAATCTAACTCCCCCAACCCCAACCCTAACCCTCATGAAGACCTGTGCCAGTGCAAAGTCATCTCTCTTTGAGCCATGTTTTAGTTCCATTACTTCACATAAACATAAAATTAATGATTAATGTTATAGGGATTTGGTTTTTGTCCTCATGTGGTTGTGTAAACACAACAAGAGTAATACCTGAACCACTCATACACCCAAACATAGACACTGCTGCTGCAACACACTCAGATATGACCATTACACACACACTCATGCAGCCATAAAACAAAGTCCAGAGGGTGTAAAATGGAGAATTCAACTGTAATTAAAAAAATAAATTCAAGTCCATTATCACGCTTCAGTTTTTTTATAGTCACCACAAGTTATAAAATTAAACTGTGACAGCATCCATAAACACTGTCTTGATGATAACCTCCACCCCAGCTGCAGCTCAATTACATTTCAGGCTAGGCCCGCTCATGTTTTTTTGCTGTCCTGGCTTCATCGCGGATCATGTGCCAAGTGCCACGTGGGAGGTCACTGTGGTGTGACTGTGTAATGATTCAGCTGGAGGTCACCTCAAGGTACCACAGGTCATTTCGACTCTCAAGCACTTGACTACTTCAGGTCAGATCACGGACATCAGCGCTGTGTCGGTCACTATAGTTCAGCACACTGATTGATTTGTTGGTGAATGAGTAGCTCGGATTGTTTCTGGTGATCCATCAGACGCTGTGAGCGCAGCATCGAAACATCAAGTCAGTATTCATCATGTGACGTTGTACAACGTGGACAAGAGCAGCTGGGGTGTCATAATAGACTTCATACAGCTGACTGTGTATGGTTATGTGCTCAGGAGGGTTCGTTTATGTTTAGAATGGAAACTGTGACGTGCGCAGGAGTGTGCATGTGTCTCTATCTGTGTGAGAGTGTAAATATACTGCGTGTTTGTGTGTGTGTGTGTGTGTGTGTGTCTGCCTCTGTCCCCTGGGAGAAAATAGCCAAGGACAGTGGAAGGAAACAGGAGTTCACAGGTTCACTGCCAGCCAGTTGATCTGTGAGCTCTATGATCTGGTTTGTGCGTCATCTCTGCTCCTGCTTTGTTTTTATTATTATTTCATTTCTCTTCATATGGAACAACATCTCAGGAAATAAATAAATAAACACGAGCCGTGCATGTTCCCTTAATGAAATAGATCAGACCTTCATGCATGTTGTGTTTTGTTATTTTGTGTAGTTTACTGGATTATAAATCCCTGAAGCACAGTCAGATACTTTCCAGTAAGACCATGAACACACACTTAGATTATTAGTTTCAGGAGTAAACCATTATCTAAAATCATTGGTCATTATCTTTATTGCTTCTCCAGAGATATTCCAATTATTGCTTCCTGCTTCCTGCTGTCTATTACCTCTTTAAATCTCCTCTCAGATAGTGTCTCTGATGTGAGTGGGATATCAGTTAGAAAGTGAAATGTATATTGTATATATGATAAAGGAGGGTAGTGGTACAGTATGATAAGTCAACAAATCTATAAAATGGTATAGTAAACTGTGGACACCTTCTCCAGTGCTGTTTCATTTACTTTTTATTTTTTATTTTTAAATCTGAGGTACCCTCAAACATAGTATGGAGGCAGTGAGGGGGATTTTTCACTTCTTAAGTTATAATGAGACAATGAATGTACCAGGCAAGTTCCCTGAAGCTGTAAGTACTTCAAATAGTGTGGTACAGTATACACTGTTGGGGGTAGAAGGTGAAATTATCCTTAACATGAGGGCATGCTGTTGCAACTTTGCCGCCATCTTTTGGAATATTTGTTGAAGTACAGTGTCTGTTTCTGATACTGGATTTCACACAAACAGAAACAAACAATAATTTGCAATAATTTGGGTTTTTTTTTTGTTTTGTTTTGTTTTGTTTTTGTTTGTTTTTTTAATGACCACATTTTTCAAATTTTTCACATCTGCAATTTTTCAAATATGCAATAATCACAGTGGGTTTTTTCTTTTTTTGTTTGTTTTTTTTAACTGTAAATAACTTTTTATTACTTTGACAAAAAATGTGTACCATGACCACCTCTTTCAAATTTCATGAACTGTTCTCACTCAGCCTCCACCATTGTAACACCAGTGTATTTACAGTCCTTTTTCCACATGTTGAAACTACTGAAAAAAAAAAAAAAGATGACATCTACATTCAAAACCTATATATAAGGCACTGCTATATCTATCTTTGCAGCTATCCCATAAATGTGTGTGTCATGAATATATGGCCTATATGTTTGTTTTGTATCACATTCCTGGAATTGCTTCAGCAAAAATAAAACCTCTCAGCATATTGCAGAATTTCTGAACAATTTCTCTAACATATATAAGGTAATGGGGCACTGCCAAAGAGGGGTCCTTCCATGTGTGAGGTAGTATTAGTGCGCTCTGTGCATGAGATGAGCTTCAGTGCCTACCTGCATAATGGTGAAGAGAACTGTGCAAAAGTATAGAGAAATGTGCAAACTGATAAAAACAAACACATTCATTATTCACAGCGATTTGTTGCTGTGATATGGAACTAAAAAAACAGAGTAACACTGGGCCGGTGGGGATAATCGATCTTGTGTGCAGGGAGAGATTATGTCCAGCAGAGAGCAGTAAAAGTCACTGTTTGTGTTATGATGACCAGGGTTGGAATTACACAGATATGTAGCCTCCTAAACACAAAGCAATTAAAAGACAAACACAGTAGCAGCTGACATTGAGTTCTCTGTCTCTATCCAGGTTTATATTGGCAACACCCCCTTTTTTTTATTTTTTTAAAGGACCTTGGCACTTGCACACAGTGCTCTCAGGGCCACATAAGAGAGAAGTTGTCTTCCTGGACCTTGAGCTGAAGCTGTTGATGATGAAGTAGAGTTAAAGACTGAAGGAACACTGGCCTGTTGCTGCTCTTAAAGCATGACTCTGGTTCTTGTCACTGTTTCACTGTGACAAAAACCAGAGACTAAATTGTGCCATTCTGAGATGCCACTGTCACAAACAGGAAAACGAATGATTTTTCCTAGCGTTTCTAACTTGGGGTCTGAATCAGATTTGTATGTTGCCAGATATGGTTGTGAGACGTGGTGGCGTTATTAGTCATTCTTGCTTTAGATATGTGAGGCATCAGCAGACTGCCAGTCAATCAGCGTCAGAGATTAAGAACATTATGTAATGTTGAACAGCTTGAAAGAAGATACCATCATACAGCATCATCTCAAAAATGTGAAAATCCAGCCACACACACACGCACACACACACACACACACACACACTATATTTTGTGGTTGATGTGTGGTACTATATCTATGCTTCATCAAACATTAGCAGTTATGATGTGTGATCAAGAGAGATTACAGACAAAAAGTCCAATACTGAAATGCAAGTTAGCCTTTCTACACTTGTGGCTACATAAAAAAAAAATTTAACACTATCATTATAATATTTGCACAGCTGGAGTCACACTTAAACACACCTGCTTGATGATACCCGGTCAGCAAACAAAACATGCTGAGTCCAGATTATCTGGTCAGTTGATGAGGTGATGTAATTAGATGCTCATGTCTCCAGTTCATAAAGAACTGTGGAAAGTAGCAGATTTCAGGTGACACATGATGTACATATCAACATCGTTTAGAGACAAATTATATTCATTATTTTGTAACTGATTTACTACTGTGTGCCACTGGGTAGCTACAAGTCTGTGTGCAGAGAACTACTGTATAGATTATGTACACTACACTTGAATATACATGGTGCTGCTGACGTGATTGTTTTACACGGCCTGTTTTTCTTTTTCTACCTGTTTATTCTACATTTTGTTGAGGACGTTATAAAAATGCAAGACAAATTAGCTCTTTTTTTTTTTTTTTTTTTTTTATCAAACAATTATGTAATCTCCAGTGCAGACATTCTTTTGCCGCCCTTGTTACACTGCCCTGACTTACAAACTGAATGAAAGACAATGTAAATGTGGTTACTTCAGGGACTGCTGGAGACACTGTGCATTTTAGCTGACCACCAGTCTCCAGTGTATCTCTTTAAGCGGGGTGGGGGAAGTATTAGGTGATGTCACTGCTACCTGTCTGACTGACTGAGTGATTAATCACCAGGGGGCTCGGAGTGGGAGGAGAGGGCGATGGGGATCGGATTGGAAGGACGGAGGGAGGGGCAGAAGACTGATCAATCACATTGATTGACAGGCTTGATCTGAGGATCATCATCCCTGGAGGATACTAGGCTTCATCACCACAGTCAGACACAGGCACAAACAGGCAAAGAAAAAAAAAAAACATGCACATTTACACACATGATGCACATTGAATCCAAATGAGCATTAAAACGTAAATACAGTATGTGCACATATTTGCACAAATCCACACAAACGGACCTGGACAGGCGCACATAAATTGCCATCAAAGCATGGCCGACACATGGGTGCTGGTTTTCTCCCCCCATCCACCCTTGAGTGATGTGTCAGCATGGGAGAAATACACCCAGATACAGGTCTGATTATAATAACCTGAGTATGGACAGATTTACTGCCATGAGAGGGACACACACATATACACACACACGCACACAGAGTTTATGATCATCACCATATATTAATGTCAGCGACACATTCTCATCATGATTCCTCGCAGGAAGGCGGAGGGGGAAGGAGAGAGCAGATTCATGGACAGAGATATACAGCGCAGTGTTAGATTTAATGCTGCCACGTGCAAGCATGTGCACAAATACTAAGAAGAGCAGTACAGAGAAGTTCTGCATCACATCTTTCCAGGGAAACAAGATGAATATTCACAAACTCCACTCCCTCCCCCTCCTCCCTTTGTTCCTTGTTATCCCTCTCAACCCCCCCCCCCCACCTCCTCTGTTACAGTATCATACACCTCATGCCGATTAGTGGTAAATTATTGCTGTTTCAGAGAGAGGGACATCTGCCACTAGCCAGGGCCAACACATGGAAGCCCACCCAGACCCCCGAGGCAAGAGGCTGCCACTTGAGAGCCCATGGCCGACCATCGGGGCCTCTCCCTGAGGTCTGATCACTTCACCCCCACCCAACAGTAAATCTAACCTTTATTCTTGGTCAGAATTTCTGCTAGTTCCTTATATGTCTTCATCTTTTTTGCCATCTTTTCACTTCACTACTTTCTGTTCTTCTCAGACATACAATTGAAGAAGATTATTGAGATGTTTGCATTTTTAAAAAAAATCTTCATCCTTCCCATTCATCCCACATTTTACCCCTCATCCCTTCCCCCAAGGTAGTAGCATTACAATAGGAGTAGTGTGTGTAGTTCAGGGAACCCCTCCCTCCCCACAGTTAAGATGTAACAAGATGCTCCTCATTGATATCTGCTCCTGATTACATCTGGCTACTCTGTGTGTCTGAGTGTGGTTCTGTGCATGTGTGTGCATTAGGGGTGTAATGGTATGAAACATTCACAGGTCAATATGTACCACAATGCATACACTATGTACCACAATGCACACACTATAGGGGTCCATGGTTTGGACTGTATTTAGGGAAAACAAAAGAAAACAATTCTTTCCATTTATTTTTGAAAATCTCCCTCAAACACTTACATATGTTCAGTAAGAAGAGATGAGAACAAAAGGAAATAAAGGAACAAAAGGCAACGTGTCCATATTGTTCCAACTTCAGTACAAAACTATGAGCATGTGAAGGACGTTTTCATCTTGTTCATTACTGGAAAACCATAATGCTCCTAAACTGCAGATCTTAATGATATAGGAGTTTTATATGCTCTTGTTATATTGACGAAGGTGTAAGCGATATGTAAGATAGACCCTTTACCTAAGAAAAAGTACAGATATCACAATGTTAAGTACTCCATTACAAATGAAAGTCCAGTTTTAAAATTTTAATCCAAGTAGTATCAGCAAAATATTCTTGTATATAAAAATTACAAGTAATTTTGGGGTGATATTATATTGGATTATTATCACTGATGGATTAACATGTAAACAGCAATTTAATGTTGGATAGTTTAAATGATAACAATGCTTTATATTTTTTAATCTGACCATAAATTCAGATTCTAAATATAAAACTTTAATGTGTAAAGTAACTGGTGACTGTTTTGTGAGGCTGCCGAATGACATGATGTTTTAAAATGAAAACATATTAGTGTGGATGTCACCTTAGCTCTACAAAGTGTTTTAGCGCTTTTCAGCTTATTGTTTTGGTTTTAAACCCGAGTTGCAATTGGAAAGTGACAAGATGCACCAGGGCTAGCTGGTTGGCGCGTAGAGGAAAAGACGTGACAGAGACAAGTTAATGGTGGCGTTGCTTTCCACTGCTGGAGACAACTCTTGGTAAATAAAGGAGTAAATTTGATGCTGAATTTCCAACTGTTCTTCTAGACTGGTAAAGAAAACAGCCGTTAATGCTAACGCTGGCTATGTAGCAATAGCAAAACTTACAAATAGATACTTCAAAAGGTGATAAGGCCAATGTTGTCTTCACAGTTTGTTGGTGCTGCCCACAAGAGGCCAAGAAATCAAGCAGGGTTAAGTACAATATCTGAGTAAAAATATTAAGTTACTGTTCACCTACATATGAAAGGCTCTGAACATATAGTGGCAGTATATAGACTGTAAATAGACTGTAATAGGTTAAGAAGACTGCAGCTACTAGGTTAACAGGTGGGCAGCAAACCATAACTGGCCATTTATTGATTGTGTGTGTGTGTGTGTGTGTGTGTGTGTGTGTGTGTGTGTGGGCACTTTCAAGCATGAACGTGTTATAACTGAGTCTGTTAAGCAGAAAGAGCGATAGAAAGATTCCCAGAATGGCATGAATTCCTTTAGCCAGTGACCTTCTGCCTGCAATGTCAGAAGGCCATATGCTTCACAGACAATAAGGAGAAGATACACACATTCACACAAACAACTGACTGCCCCAGTTTGGCAACATTTGAGGAGGAGCTGGAGGAGGTATTGTTAAAGTTAACCATTGTGTCTTCCTCAGCAGGGATGGTGAGAGACAATTGCTGGGTGTTCCTGTGGTTGTGGAGGGGGAGGTAAGGAGTTGGTGAAGGGAGAAGGGAGAGCAGCAAGTCTTTGTAGCGAGGTGAGGACCCAAAGAGACCCCAATGAATATATGGTCTTAAGCGGCAGATTGTGTGTGGGCACTGAACACTCGCACTGTGTCATTTGTAAGACATCTTACGTCAAATGCTGGACAATGAAGAGAAACTCCCACAATTCTTCTGGGCCATCGCTGACAGTTTAGCGAATCTAACCAAGTGTGATGCAGCTGCATTTTAGGCAAAATCTGTACTATGTATATAGTCCTACTTAAACATCCCAATGTCCCCTCCCTCTGCATGTGTTCTCATACTGACTGTGGGAGCATTACCACACTCACACTACTGTTATTCTGTCTGGGAGACAGAGGAGATAATTGTCCTCCTCTCAGTGATCACCTGCTATTACGCAAAAAGAAAATTGGATTTTTTTCTCTTGTTCCAGTGTACAAGAGGTTGGATCCTTGATTGGAGGCAATACTTGCACTATTAATGTCAAATTGCTGCCTTTACTGAATCACCTTTGCACTACAATAACCTGACTTGCACAGAAACTCCTGCTGCTACTCCCAGTTATACGTATCTCATTTAGTTATTTTATTTATCTCTGTAGTATTAGGAAACGTCCTATTTTATGTAGAATTGAATGTATACTTAGCATTAGGAAATGTCTTGTCGTCTTATCTGCCGTGCCTGTGCAGTGTGCACTTTATATGTTCCACCGCGGGAGAGTGGGAAACGTCCTTTCGATTCCTTTGTATGTCTTAACATGTGAAGAAATTGACAATAAAGCTACTTTGACTTTGACTTTGACTTGACTTTGACTTTGATCTATCGTCCTCCACCCTATGAAAACCAGAACACCATTTTCACCTACTAACACCTCACTCGTATACCTGACCCATAGCGGAATAGTTATCATTACGGGGAGCATAATCATACTTAATAACAGAGTAAGTGTAGAGTGTAGTGTAAATCTATTTTGACATTTTGCCAGGCTAGTAATTCAGCAATTGTAAAACTATGTCCATAGTTTATGACACTGGTGAAGAGAGTGAAAGTCAAAGTTCACAAACACCACTGGTTTTACACTTAAAGACCAGTTTATGAGTTGTGCGGAGTACTGCTCAGCCTGTTTATAATGTCTTTGGTAGCTGCACTTCCACTGCAGTTTTGCACAAAGTAGAAGCAATTTTTTTAGGAAAGGTTGACAAACTACAAATGTGAGTTTTCTGTGTTTCCATTGAGTGATGTTGTGTGAATAAAGCTGGGTTTTCTCCTCTCACGGTATCGTAATAAACAGTTCCAGCATCTGCTAATTGTTGGGATGATTGCATCCAATGCAATAGCTGTTGTAGTATTTTATTGAAGGCAACAAGGGCTTCAGGTGCACGCAATGATGGAAAGACAAATCCCTTATATCTTGCAGAGGCGACATATCAGGGATTTGTGGATTTTTTTAGTTTGCATTGTTTTTGGCTATTGTGACTACTCATGTCATATCATGTGAATTAAATGCAGGGAAAGTGTTTCATCTTCATTTTTGCAAAATATTGCTTCGTCGATTAGTCTAAAAAACCACCTCATGTGAGCGTATAACATTTTTTGTTTCCATTAGCAATTTCAAATTGTGCATTAAGCAGGTTAATGGAAACACAATTTGATTAAATTTGACAGCATAAATCATACTAAGTTGTATAAAAAGCATGAAATGAAAGAAATGACAAGAATGTTTTAGTACTTAAAGTTGTATTTACCTGTTTGGACAATTGAGGACAGTAACACAATGTTGAAATATTATCACCTTTTAAAGTTGATATGGGGAACTTGTTCTACCAACTCTTGAGGGAAATATCTGGCTCTTTGTTTCAGTGATGCGCCACTATGTTTGCCAGCTAGATGCTAATTTTCATTATCTGCCAAAACAGTGAAGTTGTGGGATATATGCGTAAAACCAAAACAATGCACTGAAAGATGCTAAAATGTTCTTTAGAGCTCAAGGGAGTTGCATGATAATTCTCTGGGAGTTCATCGGGCAACCACTTTCATATAAAACTAATCACATGACCCTTTCTTGCTCTAATATAAAAAGATTGATTATAGCAGCTTTTAATAAAACACTTTTGCTGTTTTGGTCTCGTCACTCTGAAAACATGCTTCCACTATTTGGTTGCTGAATAAATGGACTCAGAGCTCTTAAATGACACTGAGAGTAATGTGTAGTGAAATAAATTAGGCAATATACTATGGTACACTTCTGGGGTGATCTGTGTTGACAGTCTTGTTTTATTTTGAATCATCCTTGTATGGAGAATCACACCCACGGGGGCCAATAGGAATTACCCTCACTCTGCAAATGGCAATTAATCTTAATTAAGAGTAATTATGAGGCGAGGTGGTCTCTTGCGCTTCCTTTTATCTCCACTTATCCTCCTCTGTTGCATAAGAAGCTCTGTTTATAGCCTGTACATCTCTCACATGAGCCTGTGGAGAAAGAAAACAGACTTGGTTTTCACAACTCATTCGCAGCGGCAGTGTTAGTTCATCTGAATATCAAATAGCACGTCTCAAAGCTGTCACTACAGAGATAAGACAGAGTTCAGTTAAGGCTTAATGATCAGTTATACCTAATTCTTACACAGGAAAAAACTGATTTTTTTAAAAGGCGGTTTATGACAGTTATGCCTTTTAGTTCTGCTAAATAAGTCAGTCCTTCCCAACTTTCGAGAACACCCAGATATTGTTTTGCATGAGCTGATGTGATGATAATGTGGTAGATAATGCACAGATCTCTCCTTTCTCTCTCAACTTCCTCTACTCTCCAACCAACACAGATGCCTCCATCCATCAGTCTTCACTGTTGACAAGCCAAAGCCACACTCCCTCTTTTGATCTCTCTGCAGGGTGCTGTGTGTGTGTGTCTTTGTGTTTGTGTGCACGTGTGTGTGTGTGTGTGTGTGTGTGTGTGTGTGTGATGGGCCCATCTGTGTCTGGGCGCCCATCTGTAGGTTACCACACATCCCTGCCTCTCCTGCCTCCAGGCTATAAGACCAGCTCAGGACCAGTATTCAGCAGCCAGGAATCACATTTAGCTCCCTCATCTCCCCTTCAAAGCTGCAACCAGTGAGCTTTCTATATAAACATGAATCTACATAAATACATAAATCTTACTGACCCAAATCAGAAAGTAGAGCTATGTGACAAAGAAACATGTCTCATCCTTGAAGATTGAGATGCCACTGATGTGCCCAAATTGGTTTAATTATCACTGTATTTTTGTTGGCAGTTATTTTGTAACATCCTGCATCTTGTCTGACCAACAAAGGCTGAGCCTCTGCACCCCCAGCTGCTTTAGCCATATTAGCCTTCAACTAATGACGCTGGTTATTTAGCTCCCCATGGGACACCACACACCTCTCACCATCTGGAGGAGCCACAAATACATTTCCATTGTAGACAGAAATAAAACTTTGTGGAGTCTTTTTGACTCTGTGTTTAGCTTCTAAAGCCACGCCCTGAAAATCAGAACTTTTTCACTTAGCGGGTGAGAAACTAACCCAACCATTACCTTAACCCCAACATCTGTGGGCTAAAACATTCAGTTTGTGTTGAAGTCAACTTATACCCTGGAAAAAAAGTTAAACTATATTAATCAATTTCTTTGGCCATTTGGAGTTTGTAGATGGTGTGAAAACAACACTGACATATTATTGCCTTATAAAGTTGATATAGTGAACATCTTAGCTGGGAATCGCCTATTTGCATAGTCAGCATTAAAGAGCAACAATAGCATTCATTTGAAGTTGGGTTAATGTCCATCTGGCAAATGTTAGTCCAATATTCTGGTTTGATTGTTTGTCAGGGGGATTACAAAAAATAAAAAATACTGAACCCATTGGTAACAATTTGTAGGTGATATGGTGTTGAGCTCTATGACTTTGTACAGTTAGATTTTTATCTGGATCTGCTGTGAGAAAATGCATTTAGAAATGCTTACATCAGTATTTCATTCAACATGCAACTAATAAAGTTACACAACAACAATAGTGATTGCGACATAGCAATGAGAAAGTTCATGAAATTCATGAATTATAATGCTGACTACTTCCTTTTTTCTTTTGCTTTTCTATAATAAGAGCTAGACTGTCTGGCCTCAGCAGAGGTACGAGCCCTACTGATTTACATTCTAGTTTTCTGTGGGTTTTTCACTACAAATGAGCACTGTCAAACCCAGTGCATACATAAAAAACTTTGGGTTGGCACTGCCAGTGGGTTATCTCCAACAGTCCAAATTACAAGCAGGACGGGGGAGACACAGAATTTTCCATAAATGTGAAGATGAACGACAGAGTTGTATGTCTGGGTTTAGAGTGTAATGGACTGAAGAGTTTCCTGAGATGCTGCCTCCCATGATACTGATAAAGACAAAAGATCTTACAGAAAAGGTTGACAGGATTTTGACAGTGTTTTTTGGGGATTGTTGGGGGGAATGGGGGGTTCTTAAGTAAGCTATTTTAAACCCTATCAGTTTTAAAGCAACTTTGTAAACTGATAGCTGCTGACAGACGCATTGGTTCCAGATTCCAGAGAAATGTGTTCTCCAGCCAGTCGGGCTTCAAAGCATCAGTTTTCACCACTAGATGTCTCACTACTGTCTCAGCATTGAACAACATGTTCTGATGTGCTGCAGACAGGACGCAGTGGGTGAGGCATTCATGCAATGTACCACGGGTTAAACAGGGATACGGAGATGCTGCATTTGGTTTTAAGGTGACACCATCATGATATTCGAAGTTTTGATGGATTTAATGAAACTTTAATTCGTTTTAACAACCTTTTGATTTATGGATTGAACAGCGGATCAAATTACTCTGTGTAATGTGAAATGGTTCACTTGGAGTGACACGCCAACAGAGAATTATCACCTGACTGTTCTCTCCAGTTCTTTGCAGAGCCTTATAGTGTCTTTCAGCTCATTGTTTTGGTTTTCTGGCATCAAACAAACAAGCTTTCGTTTGGTGTTTCCAGTAGTGGCAGAGAGCAGTTTTAAATGAAAAACCTCTAAAAATGATTCGCATAGACTCCCTTGTTAAAATGCCAAACTTTACAGCAGCTTGGTATAAAAAAAAAAAACTGTTCTGGTCTCCGTAGCCAATTATCTCCCTCTTCATGACAACTGTACAGGGGGGTAATTTTTATCCAACTCATCTGTTTGAATTTTATTAAGGCTTGCCGTCACAGTTGGCTAGCTGCTCGCTGTCTAGCTGCTAGCTGTCCGCTCTAATTTGAGTCACTTCCCTTGACCCCTCAGCTGTGTTCGTGGCGTTGGTTCTTCTTGCAAATATTGTAATATAGCTTGCCGTGCAGTTCATTGACTAACAGAACGTGAGGAAGTCTGTGCTCCTGCTTTTTGAGATGAGTGAAATTCTAGCAGTAGCCGTTTTATTTAGGCCCATATGTTAGCGCTAAGGAGCAGGTATCAGTGTCTGCACTCACCATACCTAGCTTGTTAACTTTGTCCAAGCTAGCCGTCTTGACACACAGCTGTGCTAATGATGCTAGTAGAAGCGTATGCTTGTCAGAGTTACTAAAACGGCACACACCCTACCTCTTTGCCCATTTTCAGATCAGGCGAAGTGAGGGGAAGATGGCGACGGCCGAGCAGCCCACTCTGTGCCTCAGAACTGCCCTTCAGAAACCAATGGGTGACGTCACAGAAGCTACCTCCGTCTTTATATACGGTCTAAGGTGGCAGCTAGCTAGTGAAGCACCGGGGGCATTTAGCAGCCAAAGATCCGGATGCAGTATTTCCCTCAGGCAGACCACAACAGAGCCGAAGGAGATTGAATACTGGACTGGACTCCAAATAAATGATAATGTTTTGTCTCCTGGATGTGTTAAAAAAAAAAAGTTTGCTCACCATTAGCCATATCAACTTCGCTAGTGTTGTGTTTACAACTTGTTTTCGCTGCCCCCAAGTGGCCAAAGAAAGAGTTAATGCAACTTTAAATGTTTTAAAGATTAGTGAGGAATGTATGTTTTTATTGTTCTTTCTTTTATTATTTGGGCACTGGTTATTACAAACATTCAGTTTCCACCACAAAACCATTAATGCGTGTTGCGTGAGTTTGGTTGTTTGTTTAGACAATCACCAGCTGGAGGCCACATGTGCTTAACCCATCCTTTATAATTACCATTACATCATTATTAACCACTAAATTAATTAACTAAATAAATTATAGGGTGCCTTAAGTTCTATGTTAGAAAAAGGGATCTCTTTGTCCCAGTGACTACACTACTTTGCATTGAGAAACATTGGTTACTATAGACAAAGACCTTGTATAAACCCAGACTCATCTTCATCTGAACTGACCCTTTTCGCAAAAGGTGACCTGCTGGTGTGGAGAAGCTGTGATATAAAAAAAGAACAGCACCGCTAGAGCAGGAGTGCATCCTTGCTCTATACACATTCAAAACAGTCAGCTGAGTCGGTTACATTACATGCACTCACACACAAACACACACACACACACACACACGCTGATAATTTCCCTGACAACAGTTATGTAACGTAAACGCAAAACAGCAGGTGATTTATCAGTGAAAATGTTAGCAGACTATTATTTGCTTGTATTTGCTTACTACAGTTTGTATGCATATATAGGACTATCTGTACTCCTGTGTGTGAGTTTGTGTATATATCTGTCAGCCTGTGTGTGTGTGTCCGTGTGTGAGCATGTGCAATGCCTCAAGAATGCTCAGTAACGCTGCCCTGCCAAATATCAGCTATGTAATTGCATCATTTTCCTCAAGTCTGTTCCTGTGGACTGTTATCTCTGCACCTCCCTAAATCTCCGTCATGCTTTCTTTTTTCTCTCCTCCCTCTGTTCCCCTCACTCCCTTGATGTATAACATCCCTTCCCTTTTTTTTTTTAGTTGTCTCCACATTCTCCTCTAATTCATTATTTTGCATAGCATCTTTTGTCCTCCATTCTCCCCTCTTCTTCTCTCTTTCTCCTGCAGACACTTGCTGTTCCCTTGATTTCTGACACACCACATATTGTATATACCCTTCTCTTTTTCACACTCACACCCTCTCTCTTTACCTCTCTCTCACACACTCTCTCTCCAGGGTACAATCTGTGCTGACAGCCTGTTCTTCCACAATTGATTTCTACCCAGAATGCAATAAAAGTAACTGAAGAGAGAAGAGGAGCAACTGAGTAACAACGGCTTGTTAATCAGTGCTGCTGATGGGTGTGTGTGTGTGCAATTTGGGATGGGCTCTTTAATGCGCTCATGTAGACGCACATACACACAAAGCATAAAGTAGATTTACCTGTCTATACATACGCAGTGGCAGTGTGTTACTTACACGTGAAAGCAAGGAGGTTTGCTCAGTGTTGGTATTCAGTGTTGAGTGTGATTGATGTCTGAATGGATTTCCTGCCACCGTGATGCTTTTTCTATAACCGCTGATCATTAGCTGTGTTGCCTTTTGATTAAAATCAATTGATCCTTTGATTTGTTTTTGCACACATGCTCATATAAACAGATAATCATGGAAACATTACAAACACTCACTGACCCAGGGAAAATATACAAAGATTATCTATTATTCTGCAGAGGAAAGTCAGAGGGAAATTAACACCGATGGTGTGCAGTATATTTCCTGCTTTGATTTATTTGTTAAATGGAAAACATTGTCCCACACATTACTTGAAAGCCCACAAACACACATTCTAAAGGCCCTGAAAACTTACAAATGACAAATATCTCTTTATAATATTAAATAGTCAACAGTCAAAGTTAAAGATAGGGATAAAGCATCTTTGATTATTATTTCTTAAGCATTTAACAATCAAAAACTTCATCAGAATTATGTGGGTGTGGTTTGACCAGATGTGATTGACAGGTGTGGTGACATAAGAGGGCAACGCCACAGCTGTGATCAGATGTGATCAGAGTCAGATGTTTCGAAACTCCGACAAACACAACTACAAAATTGATTTTAAGAGTGTAAATACAACCAAAAAACACAGTACAAAAAAATGCTAAAAGGTGTTGTTTACTTTTATGGAGATTTTTAAAAAAAAGATATCTATCTCTGCAATTTTTGCCCCCATCATAAATAAAATGAAAGTAAATGGGAGTTCATTGGTGGTGTTCACAGTATTTGAAAGCAACATAAATGTCCTTGTTACTCTGGATAATCCACCTACCTCATTGCTGTGAACAGTTCTTTTTTTTCCAACGAACTAGCCCTTGAGAAACAATGCTGTTTTTTTTTTTAAATGAAAGTTGGTTTTTAAGGCTGAGAGCAACACAAACTAATTTACATTCACTTCTGTTGTAATATTAGTGAAGGAAATCTGAAAGACCAGAGACAGTATCTCAAAACTCAGACAAAGGAAACCAAAATTATCTAGACACCACAACAGGGAAGTGAGAAAACATGTTGTTTTCTTTTTTTTGAATGAATGAAGTGACCCTTTAAAAAAAAACAGAGTGGAATGAGGCGGATGGCCAGACAAAGAAAACGAAACTGTATATGTGTATGTATGTGTGTGTGTGTGTGTGTGTGTGTAGCTCCGTGTGTAGTCGCTTGATGTAATGAGCATCTGGACTGAAAGGCAATCCTCTCACTTACCATGTGTGAGTGTGTGTGTGTGTGAGTGTGTGTGTGTGTGTGTGTGTGTGTGTGTGTGTCAGTAGGAGGTCAACACCATCCAGTGGGTAGCAGCTGTCACTTTTCCTCTCCAGCCTCCCAGATTACATCAAGTGAACCTGTGGCCGCAGCAGACACCGCAGATGCACTGATGGGTGGGTCCCAGACTAGGTGTTCATTGATCAGTCTGGAAGGTCAGAGTCGGGTGGAGTGGGGGGGGGGGGCAGAGTTGGAGAAGGATGATGGGCTGTGGGGGGGGCTGAGACTTATCATCTCCTTTCTCCACCTACCTTCCCGGCCCTCACTGCTCTCTCCAGCTCCATCCCCTTTTGTGCTCCCTATTTCCTTCTTTTGTGAGATAAATCACCTTTTGCACATACTGACTGTGATTGTTATGTGATTATTAGTATTGCTGTCAGAAAGGGCTTTAATTGGTATATTAATGAGGTGACAGCAAACATAGCAAGCCTGTGCACATACTTTCTTTTATCTGACTGTCAGACTCTTATCCGCATGACATACTGAGAGCTAACATTACACATCCGCATGTTCAACTACATCCTAACATGTGTTGGAAGCCCATGTCTAAAGCTGATCAGTGCACACATGCATATTTAAGACGCACACATACACCCACTACTACTACTTTATATCTGCTGCACTACTTTTGTCATATCTTGGCATAATATGTGTAATCATTTTTACTATCTGCAGTATTCTGTATGATGAATTCATATCCTGCACTTTGCTGCTGCTGCTGCTGCCGTGACAGTCCCATGGGGATCATTACAGCTTCATTTAATCAGATCTAAACTAATGATTAGAAGAAAACCACATTACATTAAAATATAAGGTGGTTAAAAAAACACAACATGTTGCACCAAAGGCTGCTGGGAAACAGCAAAGGTTTAACATGAGTGTTAAATCTTTGATAAGAGGAATAGAGCTTCAAACTCTTAACTTTTCACTGACAAACTGAGCTGCCCCACCTTTTATTCCCCCGAGATATCTGGGGATGAAAAACGTGGGAAGACAATAGATGGAGAAAGCTGAGAGCGGTGACGGAGGTTCAAACTAGACGGTGAGGTCATGGATGATGGAGAGAAGTTTTATCATAGCTACTAGCTCAATATTTCTGGGAAATACGCTCATGTGATTCCTCATCGAGAGTTATCAGACATTCAGACCGAAATCAGCCCCGCACTCAAACACAAGGGGCTGTGTTGGGGGGGGGTCTGTTCCTCGACATGAGATACAATCCAGAAGGATCAGTTTGAGCAACACATCTGTGAATTTGGAGGCTTCTCAGATTCCCCCCCAAAAACTGCACAGTGCTTTATAAAACTGTGCGACAGAAATATACAAATCTGAAAGGAATTGTTTCATAGTCATGGGGTAGACAGAGGACTACTACACAGGGTTACAGAGGAATCCATTCATTCAAAACAATGAGAGAGCTGCTTTTCTTCATGCAGGGTTAAAGTTGGTCTGAATGTGAAGTGATGGATAACGCTCTGATCATGTCTGTGGGATAAATATGAAGTTATAGCACAAAGACTGGACCATATCTCCTGGACTATTTCTTGGCCAGGCGTAGTGACTTTGTGGAAGTATGGTTGGTTGCCTGGCAACGTCATGCTCACAACAGCCTCCACAAAGTCACTGCACTCGGACAAGAAATAGTCCTGCACATAACCTCCTGAGTACAACGGGGCAGCGTCAGCAGTAAAACGGGTGTTTACCGTCGTGGTGAAGAAGGAGTTGAGCCAGAAGGCAAAGCTCTCGATTTACCAGTTGATCTTTGTTCCGACCATGAGCTTTGGGTAGTGACCAAAAGAATGAGATCGTGAACACAAGCGGCTGAAATGAGTTTCCTCCGCAGGGAGGCTGGACTCATAGAGAGATTGTAAGGAGCTCTGACATCCTGGGGGAGCTCAGAGTAGAGCCGGTGCTTATTTGCATCAAAAGGAGCCAGTTGAGGTGGTTCCAGCATCTGGTTAAGATGCCTCCTGGCGCTTTCCATAGTGGTCTTCCAGGCACTGGTAGGAGGCCTTGGGGTAGACCCAGAATACGCTGGAGAGATTATATATCTCATCTGGCCTGGGAATGCCTCAGGATCCCTTGGGAAATGCTAGAAAATGTTGCTGGGGAGAGGGACGTGTGGACTACTTTGCTTGACCTGCTGCCACCGCGACCTGACCTCGGATAAGTGGAAGAAAATGGATGGAAAACCATAACGTTTACCTAGAGATAACCCGTTAAATGGTGAGCCTTTGTGCTAAGCTAAGCTAACCAAGGTTTCCATCAGCCTCAGCTCACACAGTCTTTTTGCACCAGCACTATTCTTTTACATATAAATATGGTGCAGCTCAACACTATCAGTTTCCTTATTCTGGGACCAAATATCATCTAATTGGTAACTCATGGGTGATAACGTTTCACTAATCCTATGAGACTGTCGCTTGCATGTCTGTACTGTAAGGGTGTTATTTTTTTTTTTCTTTGAAGAGGAAAAAATAGCGGGAGATCAGAGCTTCAGCTCACATCACAAGTTACACCTCCTATTTTCATGCAAACAAGGTTCACTAATCCATAGGGGAATTACTGTAAATGAGCTATTTCTCTCTGCGACCCACCGCAACACATCCAAGTGAGGATCAGTGTGGATATAACATTTTCCACATCATTTGTAAATGCTTATTTACATTTAAATATCAACGAGATGTTGCTGTTTAATAGGAAAGTGCACATTTTTTAACATATAAATGATTAAAACAGTGGGGACCTCTTAAACTCACTTAATCTACTTATTTTATTTAAAAAAGACATTTCCTTTGTACATTTTAAGGAGCCGGGCCTTTCCCCCATTCACTTTTGATGATTAATTCAAAGCAGAGTGGCAGATTAAGTATTTCAAACTATGTAACAAGGCAGAAGACAGAGAGGAATGAGATGAAAGCACCAGGAGAAAGAGAGATCACGAACAGGACGAGCTGAGAGGGAGAAAGTGATACAGACGGGGAAACTGAAAGATTGCCGCTTCTGTTTCTCCAGTCTGTTAGTTCTGTGTCTTTGTAGGCTGGCTCCTGGGAAATGGAGGATACAACCCTCTAAAGTCTCCCTGTTTCATGTAGGGTCAAGATCTTTTTGATCAGGGGTGACAGAGGATAAAAGCGCAAGAGGAAGGGCGGGGAGGTGGGGGAGTTGGGGGAAAAGTAGGCAAGAGTAAAACTGAGGAGAGAAGAATAGAGGATGAGTGACAGAAGATGGGGTTTAAGGGTAGGAGGAGGGGGTGTGCGTCTGAGTTTGATGGGAAGATGAAGTGGACAGACAAGGATTTCACGGTGTCTGCTTCCCCGCCGAGCTGCAGGGGGAACTTCAGAGGAGCAGTTATAGGAAGGATGTTTCCCAATCATCCTCCTCAAGAGTGAGGGCGAAGTTTGTGCGACACAGTTTCATGAGTCGAAAAAGGCAGCGGTGAGATGGTTTCATATGGCAGGAAAAACAAGTGTCAGCAGTTGCTCGTGTGTGTCTGCATGTGTGTGTGTGTGTGTGTGCAGCTGTCGAGGAGACACACACACACACACACACACACACACACACACACACACACACACACACACACACACACAACATGGCATACAGAGAGTGCCGCTTCTATATTAACTCTCTCAGAGGGAGGGCTCTACATCACAAGCTTGATATTGATTACAGAGACTGTGATGCATTGAAGACACCAGATACTGCAGCCATATGTCCACGTGAAATTACTGTGAATGTGGCACACACACACACACACACACACACACACACAGATGCACGCACGCTCATACATGCACACACTCATCCATAATCTCCCCCTGTTGTGGAAGATGCCCCCATTATCACATCCCTTTTCACGCAGCATGATTGTGACACACAGGTGCTCATGCATTTTCTACACATGTGTTTACACTCTCTCTCTCTCTCACACACACACACACACACACACACACACACACATACACACGTTGTTATTATGTCTGCATAATTATTGCAAAAGCAGAGCAGTGTCATCTTATGAAATCAGTGTCATGTAACCCTCTGCTCTCATAAGAGTCCCTCTGCAGAGCGTTTTGAGTGCACTGCGCCTTTAAACGGTGGGCGGGGCTCCCCTACTACGACCCGCCTTTTTATGCATAACAGCCAACCCTGCTTCTCCCGGATCATATAGTGCAGCAGTCTGCAAAGAAAGTGACCACAGCCAAAGCCTATCCAGCGCTCTGAGCGGCGGGACTGCGACCAAACGGACTCACTTGCCTCAGCGACTGCGTACCACCTGGAAGCGACACCACACGGAGCAGCGGGAAAGCTCACATTTCAAGCGCATTTCTCGTAAAAGGAATCGATCCGGTTGTTGCTTTTTTTTTTTTTTTTTTTTTTTTGGACACTTAAATTGCGCACGGCGGATCTATGAAGACGCAGGCAGGTTTTTCACTCTCCGCACCAGGTAAAACTCAATCATTATATATATATTTTAAATTCCACAGAAACGTGTTAATACCTCAGGCCGGGGGGCGCAGGTTTCGGGTGATAGGTGAAGCGCTGGGAGTTTGCAGCGCGTCTGCGGCTTAATTAACTGATCGGCGCTTTTTAGTCGCAGCTGAATTCTTTGAGCTTGATAAGGAGCCAAATAAACTACTTTACATGCGGCTCCTCAGCCTGAGCAGGCTGGCCGGTACCTGCCTCTCCAATTAATCAATTTCAGTCTAATTTAATCACCCTGTTTTCTGCTGAGCAGCCAGTTGACCCCCCCCCCCCCCCCCCCCCTTCATAAGCCCCCTCCCCTCTTTCTCTGCTTGTCACAGTAAAGCCTACTACTAAAACAGTGTTATGTAATGAAACACTGTTGCGAAACTTGAACTTCTCAGCAGCGACGCGGACTAGTTTAACTTTAACTTCGCGGTATCAAAGTGTCAGATAGTTTGTATCAATGCGCCTCTCGGTGTCGGTGGTCCCCGGTGACCTCACAGGGACTCAGCTGGCACACCATGTTCTCACACACGTGTTTGATTTCTCCGCTGCACCTTTCAGTTTGTGATCGGTAGGGTGCCGTTATTGCTCATGTTAAACTTGGACAAACAATATGTCGATGCATCGACAGCGCAGCAGTGGCTGTACGCGGCTGCAGAATCAGCCCGTTGCCACCCCTCCCAGAGGGCAGCATGTCCACAGACAGGGGTGTGATTATTATGATGAGAATGAGGCTCAGTCCTGATACAACTATTGGCTCTATCTCTGTGCAGACCGAGGGAACAGGGAGTGATTCACCCCCCCCCCGCCCCGCACCAGCCTGCAGCCCCCATGCCGGGCATAAGCTCCACCGCGCCTCGTTATGAAAACTGGGACATGGACCACCTCGATCATTACCAACATTATTTCTACGACGACCACGACCCGGATGAGGATTTCTTCAAGTCCACAGCGCCCAGCGAGGACATATGGAAGAAATTCGAGCTGGTACCGACCCCGCCCATGTCCCCCATCCGGGCGGTAGAAGGGTCGGGCAGGGTCGGGCTGCTGTACCCGTCTCTGGGGGACAAGCTGGAGTGGGTCTCTCAGTTCTTGGGGCAGGAGGATGAACAGCAGCAGCAGGACCTGCCTTGCAAACTGACCGCGGCCAATGACTCCTTCGGGAACCTGAGCTCCATCATCATCCAGGACTGCATGTGGAGCGGCTTCTCTGCCGGGCAGCAGCTGGAGAGAGTTGTAGGGGAGCGCTGCGCCTCCTGTCCCGGGACGGGGCAGGCGGCTGCTGCCAAAGTGGCCACCGGGTCCACCGTTGCATCCCCGGGGAGGGCGCAGAGCGCAGCCGCCGACACGCCAGCCCTCAGCGGCTTGGCCGCGGACTGTGTGGACCCCGCTGCGGTGCTTACTTTCCCGCTAACCGGTGGATGCAAGAAACAAGTGTCCTCTGGTTCAGAGTCTCACACCGACTCATCAGGTCAGTAACGGATGTATTACAGGACTTTTCTGTGAGAATCAAGCTTCCAGCCTCTTTGACTCCCAGTTTGCCTGTGCTGAAGTGATCAGTAGATATCTTACTTTGTGCTTCCTCTCCATTCTATTCTAATACCCCATTTATTTAATTTCTTTTATTTCATTTCTTATACAAGGGTGACTTTGGGTTTACAATGTCGTGTTTGTTTCCCTAATTTAATCAACATTTAGCTCTGGTTAGCCTTTATCTGGCAGTAAAGGGGTTGGCATGGCACATGATGACTGCATTGCGTTACCTTGGTGCATGCAACACATGCTTCAAGCCCAGAGAGTGACACGCCCATTCAAACATCTGCTGCTTGGCAGGGCTCCAGCAGACCAGCTGCTACCTCTCCCTGCTCCTCCAGTCTGACTTATGATAACAATATCCTCTCTGCACTCCCTGGCTCGGATTTGACATGAATTCAGTAAAGAATTACACATTATTGGAACTTTATGTAACAAGGAGGTGGGGGGGGGATAAACCCTCTCTGTAGTTATTATATCTGGCCTAATTTTCCCTGACTCCAGACACCCCCCCCCCCCCCCCATATTCCCTCCGTGAACCCATATGATTGACTTTGGTATGTAGGCTACCATGTGATGTTGAGCTTGGACCATGCATAATGGTGTGTGGAATGTCACAAAGGGAACTTGTTGCTGCATTCCTCCACTCAACAGGCTGCAGCGCCAATTGTGTCAGTGGGTGGATTTGGTCCCAGCCAGCCAGCCTGGGCTGTGAATAGAGCGGGATTAGCCATTTAGGAGGTCGGCTAGGCCTGCAGAATTATTTTGACATAAGTTTTGAGGCAGTATTTTTGCAACGTTTCAGGGGATAACGTGTGCTCAAAGAGGAGGAGAATAAGCAGTCATAAGAAATAAAAGTGCTGAAGAGCAATAAAGAGCTCATATATGGCTACTGGAGGGATTTTCTTCTGTATGCCTGCTACTATGAAATATCATCTTTTGTCATATAAATGCTGTTGCATATAGTAAAGCAGACACCAGCTCCTTCCAAAGCTCTTGTCCACCCCCTCTTCACTGTGTTATTCATGTAGAGATTACTACTTTCTGAGCAGCCAAATCCACAGAGGTGCAATTACTTTAAGTGTTTGAGATCACAAGAGTATTGAAATTCTCCCCGAGACTCTAGTCACTTGGTGGGAATCAAGTCGATGAGGCCCTTTCCTTTATGTTTAATACACCGTTTCCACACAAGTAAACAGAGCAGCAAACGGTCTTTAAACCTCAGCGGTGTTGAATATTAGTCGGCCTGTTTTAACAAGTTGAAAAATTGCTGATTTTTCACCTGAGTGCTTCCTAACGCAGCCTGTCTCTGCCTCTCATCTTCACTCTGTTCACATGAACGAAGAGGGAGAATTTCCACTCAGGGAGCTGACCTAATGTAGTGATGATTCACAGCATTAGTGAGACGGTGTATTTTTGTAGTGTGTGTGTCTGTGTGTGTGTGTGTGTGTGTGAGTGAGGGAGATCGTGCAGGTGTCATGAGGTTGTGCAAGGTGCTTTTTTACAGAAGCATTTAATTGGCTTATGGAGTCAGAGGGCCAGCGAGGGTTGGCTCCATCTTTCTCACCTCAGCTGTCACTTGCAGTTTTTTTTTTTTTTTTTTCCTACAATCAAACATTTTGTTTAATGGATTTCTTTTGCCCTTTCAGATGATGAAGATGACAAAGATGAGGATGAAGAGGAGATTGATGTGGTGACAGTGGAGCACAAGCAGCAGCAGCAGCGTAAACCTCGTCGACTGGTCAACACCCGTAAACCTGTGACCATCACGGTGCGGGCTGACCCCCTCGACCCCGGCATGAAGCGTTTCCACATCTCCATCCACCAACAGCAGCACAACTATGCTGCCCCATCCCCAGACACTCTCCCCCCGGCGGCTGAACCGCCTCGCAAGAGGGTTCGGCAGGAGGCCTCCACCCAGGCCATGCAGCCGCACCAGAACTCTCACTACCACCAGCCCCGGCCTGGCCACGCCCCTCTGAACTTAGACAGCAGACGGTCTCATGTGACCCTGGCTGGAGTCAGGTCGGAGTCACCTAACCTCAGCGCCTCCTCTCCCACCTCCTCCACATCGCCTTCATCTCCTCCCTCCTCCTCTTCCTCCTCCTCCTCCCATTCCCAAAGCTCCCCATCCAAGCCCCACTCCCTCTCCCACCTCTCCAGCCCCCAGTCGTCCGACTGCGAGGACACAGACAAACGTAAGGCGCACAACTTCCTGGAGCGCAAGCGGCGGAACGACCTGCGCTCACGTTTCCTGTCGCTGCGGGACGAGATCCCGGGCTTAGCGGACTGCCCCAAGACTCCCAAGGTGGCGATCCTGACGCAAGCCACGGAGTACCTGCAGCAGCTGCACGCCAGCGAGAGGCAGAAGGCTCAGGAGAGGAAGCAGCTGAAAGCCAGGCAGCTGCATCTGCTGCAGAGGCTGGCACAGCTCAAACGATCCTGAGCGCCGGGGGGGGTTGGGGTCAGGGTCAGGGTCAGCTGTCACCACACACGTACACTCACAGAACTCAATGGGACTACATGAAGGAGAAAAGACACTAATGTTCACTTTGAGTTGGTCACGTTGGAATAGTGCGGGTGGATTGTTTTTTTTTTTTTTTTTTGTTTTTTTTTGTTTTGTTTTGTTTTGTTTTTTTTTTTTTTTTCTTATGTTTTCTGTTTTTGTGGTTTGCACATTAGCTTCTGAGTCATTGACAAGGCCACAAGCCGGTCGGGACAGCAAGCTAGGGACTGATGTTATGACTCTAACGGGCAGTTGAATATGTCCATGCTTACTCATTATCGATTTGTCAAACTGTTATGTTTCCCCTCGCTAAAAATGTTCAAAACTGTTGCTTGCTACTGGGAGGGCTGCTGTGAGAGCAGCAGCTTCTAGTTGATAAACTGCTACAACTGTGCTGTTTAACTGCTGCATGGTCTGGTCAGACGTCTCCTTGTGATAGATGTGCTTGCACAGCAGTGATGTCTCCTCTATCAATCCGAAGAGCCCCCTAGAGCTTCTTTCCCCCCTTCAGATTTCAACTCTTTTATTTTTTTGTGTTTTTATGCTGGCATACGCTCCTGGCATACAACTTGTTTTTTATGTTCTTTTTCATTTTCATTTACTTTTCCCTCTCTGTCTGTAGCATCTAAACCTTTCCCTGTTGTTTCCTGCCCCCCCCCGGTCCCGGTCAGCAGTAGAAGTTTCTAGCATTATGCTTGCTGATAATGGAGATGCATGGGGCTATAGTTGGACTGTACTGAGCCATGCAACAATAATGTTACAACTGGATGGACACAACATGTTCTGCTCCTCGGAAATAGCTCAGGTTAAGTCTTAACATCTGTGCCTGCAGGTTTCCACTGATTAAACTTGTAGTTTTCCTCTTGCATCAGAGATGTTTTGACAGCAGCACTTTGCTCACAGTAACAGCCTGTTTTTGTAGCATTTATTTGGAGACAATGTGAAGATATTGCCATGCAGGCAGCGTTTTACCGATTAATTATATTTTCAAGCAACAATCTGCAAAAACTATGAAAATCTTTACCAAGGTTTCACACTCCGTGTTATTGTCGCGCAATGGAGACCAGCCAAAAGGTGAATGTCGGCTTCAATTAATTAACCAAAAGAAACTCCTCAGAGAACGGCTCAAATTTAATCCACGTGTCATCAAAGATGCCAACTTTTGCTTGGGAATGAAGCCCCCCGAGTTCTCACAGGATATTTCTTTCATCTTGCTGTCTGATAATATTTGTAAATTGTTTTTTTTGTTTTTTTTTTTTGCATTTCATGTAATGCCTATAGAAGCCTTTCAATGTATGTAGACTATCCTGTTGGATGTTATGTATATAGTACTCATACTGTACAGCCCCTTCCAAACCAAAACCAGAGCTGTCTACTATACTCATCCTAGTTTTTGTTGGGCCTTGCGTGCTAAACCGGGGCCAGGCTTGCTGGCTTTTCAAAGATAACTCAAAGCTTCTATTTTTGTTAATAAAATGATTATGAAAAAGAGTCAAAATAAAACACTTACTGAACATTGATCACACTAGCCACTTTGTCACAACTTTTTTTTCTTTTTTTTTTTCTTTTCTTTTTTTTTTTTTTTTTTGTAATGCCAACTTGTTTTCATTACTTTTTCTGTCTCTGGGGTTTCTTTATTTGTACAAGTCAAGAGCTGACAAAAGTTTTATACTATATTTTCCTACCGAGTTGTGTTTCAGTGTGAGCTAATGACTATTTTTGTTATGTAGCTGCCAGGGCTTTATTGGTGGTTATGTGCTAAAAATTGGCATGTGAGGTCTGCTTTCTGTCTGGAGTGGAAAGCACCTGAAAGCTCCTGTATTCAATCCAATCACTGTAGCTGTAGCATTCTCTTAAATCTGGCACAGGGTTAGGTGGGGGTGGGTGGGTGCTTAAGAAGATCTACCGATTTAAACTTCTGGCTGTGTGTAGCCTTTAGTGACCTTAATGTTACTGCTTTCTTTGCTTTTTTTGCAAGCCCGGTGCTCCATATTGTCCCATAAGCCATGCAACAGAACACTGTAGCCCTGGATCTAGTACTGTAAATGACTCGGTCACAGCGAGTAGCATACCCTGCTTTTACCAGCACTCAGGAAACCCACAAGTAGTCTGTGATAGGCTGATAGACTGTGCTTGAGGGGGAGAAAAAAGTAATTTAATATGCTGTATATATAACATGACCTCAGAAAGCACTCTCAGAGATGAAGAGAGGATTTGATCAGAGTATTCATGATGTACTTGGTTAAAGAAATACTTCAGGATATCATCATTGATGTTTCACTCTTTTCTTTCTTATTTAAAAAAAAAAAAAAAAAAAAAAAAAAAATCTAATTAAGCACAAACCACCAGTAGCCCTGATTTTAGTTTGTTTTTCAATAGGGAGCACCCACAGCAGTGGTTTGCCCCATATTTTTGTTCTGTTTAACTTGTATTGATCACTGGTCTCTGCGGTTGGCACAGTCATGGTAGCAGTGGACATTGCTTGCTTACTTTGGGAGTTCAGTTATGGTGATTTTGGAGCCTTGTCTCAGCACTTTGTTTTTTCTGTACCTCATAAGCCTCTATGTATGAAGAGTAAGTCATAAAATTAATAAATTTCATGGTTTGACATCATAAATTACCTGTTTGTCTTCTCTGTTTGTCCCTTTCTCATGCACAAGAAGAATAATCATCATCTAGCCCTTTATTATTAGAACTGGATGTCGCTACAATGGAATCCATTGTCTCACTTTAAACTAGATCACAGTGCTGTAGTATTACACTCATTTGTTTTCCATATAAACCACCTGTATGAGTGAACACACATCTCCCTCTCCCCAGCCACCATTTGTTCTGAGCAGTCTCTAAGGTAACCTGTCCTGGCATCTTTGCCATGGCAACAAGCATCTTTGCTCACCGCTGCGGAGCTCGGACAGTTTCCATAGAAACAATACCAACTACTCTGCAGCCCTCCGTGTAAAGACATTTGATAGCCAATGTAAATGTTGTCATCAATCTGTTCACAAACACAGCAACACGGAGACGCAAGTCTGTTCAGACACTTTCTTGGCCGATTCATTTTTAACAATAACAGGTGAAACAGCAGGAACCAGTCAGATCGTGACCCGCATCAGGAAGGGCTGAAATAGCAAAGAGCTACATTTATTAGTCTGAAAATGAAATCAGCCCCATCAATCAATGTTGCCACAGTAACGGCTGCCTGTTGCTTGGCAACAGAGCCCACCTCTCCAGTCTGCTCTCTACGCGCATGCGCACGGCCGTCAGCTGGGCGCCGAGGCAGCAGCATCATGGCGGCGTCCACTCGGAGCGTGCAGTCCGCCTTGCGGAGAGCGATCGCTCCGTCGTTGGTGGTGATTTTAGGAGCTACCGGCACCGGGAAGTCCAAACTGGCGATCGAGATCGGAAAACGGCTTCAAGGAGAAATAATCAGCGCCGACTCCATGCAGGTAGGAAAAGTGTTAAGACGGGGAAATGCGCAGGGAGACCTTGACATGGCAGCCATAGTGCTCTGGATGACACTCGGATGATTGAAATAAATCGAGAAAAAACAACTGTTTTCTTCAGTCACATTAATATAGATCCGAAAACAAGCAAGCAGGCTGTCGTCTAAGTCGGGGTTTTACAGTGAGGAGTCTGTGGGGAGCCAGATATCACTGCGCCAGATAGCAGGCGTTAGCACAATCGTGAAAATGACAGTACATTTCCATCACGATCAGACCAAGCCTCCGTCTTTAACAGTTAGAAGTCAGCACCGACTCGTATCCAGCATTTAACATCGCTTCAGATGTGCTGGGACAGTCCGCTCGGGACAGGCTGGGGGACACCGCAGGGACATGGCCGATGAAGACAAGCAGGACATGCGACAAGAAAATGAGCTGATAAACACATGCAACAGGCCTCGCTGTTCTGCAGAGGTCAGGCTCAATGCGGTGAAGTCAACTGAAGTAAGAATAAAGTGGCTTTTCTCAAAACACACACACACACACACAAGTCAGAGCAGTTAGTTAATGAATCCTGTACTTTTTTAATGGCTTCTGTCCATCTCATCTCCTGGTATCAAGAGAAATAGCTCAGCTTTAAGTGTATAATTTTACCCTTTGGTGACTGCATATGATAACCATGACAAATCAAGATGCTTCCGTTAAGATATGTGAATGAACCACAAGCAGTTTATTAAAAGTTGTGATGCATGCACCTTTTGAAGAACATTATTTGAAAATAATGTTAGATCGATTATTTATTTATCTTAAGATGTGACTTTACTTATGTGAGAATCACGTTGTGATGTAAATATGAGACAAAAAACAGACTGGATGGCTGGAAACGACAGGTAACCAAAATAAAAAAAACTGAATACTATATACATAATGAAGTATCTACCAGACGATATAAAGCATGAAGAATAAATACTTGTACTTTATTGTGACACCAGTCATCACAAGTTCATTCATTTGCAAAAATAGCACTTTGAGGAATGGCATCAGGAATGGCACCTGAACATGAACTACTACTGAGAGATGTTTGAGGTGTTAAAGAGAGGATATGTGAAAAATGAAGCTCCATCTACCTCAGAATAAATCGTACGGTGCTTACTGGGACGGTGATTATAACATATGCTGTCTGGGCCCCATGATGACGTCCTTTCAGTCATCTGTGTAGGAAATACAGCAGCTTGGCTCTGGGCTAAATAAAGCAAAGTAAGAGTGAGTGCAGATGAGTCACGTGTGAACTGAACTGAGATGTTGTTGATTACCGTCTCCTATGGCTGATCCAGGTGCGAGAAATCTGGAGTCATCTCTTTTATCATTTTCAGCAGGAAATATTTAAAAATGTAAATGTTAAACAGTGAGATGTCAGTGCTGTATGAGCGTAGCGTTAATACGTGCTTTCCTCCGTGTGTGTGTGTGTGTGTGTGTGTGTGTGTGTGTGTGTGTGTGTGTGTGTGTCAGCGCAGCGACGTTTGAAAACTCTCACGCTTGCGTCGCTTCACTCGCCTCTCTCTCAGCCCCGCCTTCCCTTTTTTGGTTCTCAGGCTCCGTTGCCGCAGCAACCAGAGGGCGCGCACACAAAAGAAAAGGTTGGGTACCAGTTTGAGCCCGGGTCACACTAGAGCCCCGCATGGACACACAGAGAAACACACACACACACACACACACACGCACACACACACACGGCGACTCCAGTTCATCCGAACCTGCCTGTGTCCTGCAGTGATTTCTCCGACTGCAGGATTCAATAACTTATCACATCTTTCATCCCCTTTTCTCCAGCTTCACCCCCCCCCGCCCCCCCCCGCCCCCTCCCCTGTCTTCCTTCCCGCCACTTGGTGTGTGCATTGTCCTTGAGAGTGTGTGTCCCTGCGGGGAGTGACTCTTCCAGCAGTCACCTGGTACTGGGTAAACTGGGTTACGCTAATAACATTTCAGCCCAAATATATCTCAACGACCAGCAGCTCCGGTGGAGAGAAACAGTGGCCTAGTTGCAGCACGGCAGCCCCAGCCCGTCTCCACAATCCCGAGCCTTGTTGCTACGCTCCTGTTGGTGTGTGTGACAGCGAGAGAAAGCCAGAGAGACACGCAGACATGGAAGTGAGTGAGAAAGAGACTGCTTATGTGAGAATGAGGCTGTGTATAGGCTAGAGCTGGCCTGTGTTGTCTTTGGGATAGGAAACAGTCTGGTCTTGTTTGGGAGAAAGCAGCATTGTGCTGAGCTGGTGCATATTCAGCGCCGTGCTACGCCAGCCCAGCAGCTGATAGTGAATGGATATGCTGTGGCCACGGGGAAGTGTCTATTGTCCCAGGGAGAATTGGTTCCCACACTCCCTAACTCTCCTATTGTGTTATCATCGCCCCCACCTCCTGCCCCTGGCCCATGCCCCCAGCCCACAGTTCATTGGACATGCAGGGGGATATTATTCACTCATTAAATGAACATGCTATCTATGGCACACACACAAGTGCTCCGCTGTACTGTCATTGAATGAGGCACTGCCAAATAGTGTAAACCCATGGTTCCCAAAGTGGGGTCCAGGGACCGGTGGGGGTCCTTCAGAGGCTTCCAGCAAAACTGTCACTGTTCTTTCACTCCTTAAAAGTTGGAATTATGGGAAAATGTGAGTGTAATAGTGTGATTTTTTTTTTTTTTTTTTTTTTTTTTTAGGTCTGTCAGCTCTCACTGTTCTCATCACCCCATGTATTTATAGTAGAATTATCTCACCGGGGATCTGTGTGTCTGAAAAGTCTTAAATTAGCCACTAATTTCAAGTCCTACACAGAGAATCAGAGCTTTCTGTGCACCATGTTCACTATTAGATGAATCCAGAAGTGGGTTAGTAGTACATTACATCATAGGCTTTACTAAATTTAACTGGACTCAATGCCCTTTTACATTTAACTTCCCGAGGTTCCTTTTCTTTTGCTGAACACTAAGAGTTTTTAGTTTTTAGAATAGATTCTAGTCTTTAGTTTTGGCTTTTTAAAATCACCTGAACATCCCAATCTGAGTCCTCAAAGACCCATAAAACCCTGTATCCATGGGGTATTTGGGGAAAATATTAAATGGATGAGAATCATCTTCTTCATATCAGAATGTTTTCAAGCTTCTGAGAGCTGGTGTTACACTTCTCTGGCTTCAAAGAACATTTTTCAATAGTAAAAGGTTGTATAGAGTTGCCATTTCAGATAATACAAAATAAAGGTAGAACGCATCACAACAAACCATAAGTGAAGCATTATGGTGCTGCAGAGTTGTCACAGCCAATAAATCATATTCTCCAGATGTAAGCGAACGTGCTTTTTTTGGTACAAGGTCCAACACAGATCACATCATCGTAATTTTAATATTTTTTTCCGTGAATGACAATTCCAACTTAAATCATGACTCACTGCTCTTGCAACGTCAGCCAAAATAATCACAATCTGATTTTTTCTTTTTTTTTTTTTTTTTTTTGCATATCGTTCAGCCTGAGTTACGTATATAATAACACCACATCACAGTCACGGGTTGCTGTGGTAGCTGATTGTTTGAAATGCACAAGTTGTGGGATTTAATTGTTTGAATCGGGCTTTTGATGAGCTGACATCATTTGTCAATCAAGTGCGACCTCCGGGGAGAGGGTGATTTATCAAGCCGCCGTCTGCTGACAGCGCTCTGCAAGGCATTATTGGTAATAAGGAGCGGCTGAAATAGACAGTGACAGCGAGGGGATGGAGTGAGTGCACTTCAGAGGTGATTCATGTGAGGAGTGCTCAGACTGAAACATTAGATCAGCGTACTTAAAGCTGTGATCACTGTTCGCGCGCTGCCTTAGTTATGTTGAGCTGCACATTACGGCTGCGAGATGAGCCACCGAGCTCCCCGTCTCACTCCTCACTCTAAGAAAACTGGCAGCGACTGTGTGCAGACAGTCCACGTTTTTATACGTCTCGTCTGTCACTTCTTTTTTTTTTTTTTTTCCCCCCCTCCCTCCTGTCTCCACACATGCAACTGAAGTTTACTGACTAACTTGAAGGATCTGAAAAGTCTTGAACTGAGGCTGATAAACAGAAGGTACTTTATGATACGGTGCGTTTCTTACAGTGACTGTAACATTCTTTGTTGACACATAGTTTTAGGTGCACTTTATGAACAAACTAGGACTCAAATATCAGACAGTTTTTAGTTCTCCTGGGACACTTGAACGCACCCGCGAGGAGGAGTTTTAAATAACAGTCTGCTTTTTTTTTTTTTTTTTTTTTTTTTTGAAATAAAGATGACTTCATGGTCACTGTCATGGTTTTCCAATCTCAAGGAAGTTTCAAGTTGATTTGTACTAAATAGGGAAATAAATGGAGAATAATTGCTGCTTTGAAGGTAGGACATTAATCTAAAATTGATAATTAGTAATGCAAAGTCCGTTCAGTTATGAGTTAATTGGCTAAATCATGCAGAACCACCAGTGCGATTCTCTTATTACTTTATTAAAGATTCGAATCGCTCAACATTTTCCGCTCTGCTGACGAAGTTGGTGCTCATTATGCTTTTTGTGCACGAGCAGATTTCTCACGCTTACTCACCATCATGTTTAATGTGTTAACTAATAACACATTGTCACCACAAAATAAATTGTTTCACTACAGGGTGTAAAAAAGGGGGTGTGTTTGAGTCTGTGTGTGTGTGTGTATGTGTGTGTGTTGGCAGGGCTGTGTCTTTTTTTTTAATTATTTTAAACTAAAGGGCCATCGGAGGTCCTGGGGGGCAATTTAACAGGTCATGCCCGTGCACGCACCATTACATTAGTTTGTGGGACCATTGGAAGCATTGGTGGCCAGTGACCCTTTGCTTTATGCAGGTATAAAGGAAGGAGCTGCCGTATCCTCTTAAAGGACGACGTGAGCTGTGAGAGTTGTGACAAAAGGAAGACAATTTGTAAGGCTTATTCATTTTCTGTTGAATGTGAGAAACGGGCGCGGACAGGAGGGAAGCTGTCATGTGTCATCTCGGCCCTGGCGGTGCCATAAAAGTGGAATGAAGGGGATCTTTCTCACTGAAAACACCACGGGGTTTTGTCTCAAGTCATAAATTGTCATGGTCGTGTAGTCGCTGTGAGGGTTGCTTATTCTTTCGAAGGTTATGCTTATTATTGGCCAGAGGTTGTTACACACAGACACACACACACACACACACACACCACCTGCTTATCTACGTATTAAACACATCCCACACTCAAACTGTGCAGCTATGTGTTATATCCCTCTAATTCACTTGCAGTCATCCGTCCTCCTCCTCCTCTCTCTCTCTCTCTCTGCATATCTCTCTATCTCTCTCTCTCTCCCCCACTCCCCACTGGCTCTCTGTCTGTCTGGTGTGGCTGTGACCTGTCTGGGCTTTGACGTATCTGTTTGTATTGTAACTGAGGCGATGCTGCTGCCTCCCACATCCGATTTATGATGCATGCGTTTTAAGCAATCTAAGCCCGTGTAGGAGCGAGCCAAAAAAGAGAGCTGATTAACTCTTATTTTTGTTGTGTGCCTGTGTGTGTGTGTGTGTGTGTGTGTGTGTGTGTGTGTGTGTGTGTGTGTGTGTGTGAGTGTGTATAAATTGCAGTCTGCGGGGTGTGGTGATGCGGTCACCGCTACAGTAAAGCAGCAAGGGAGAGGAGGATGGCAGGATGGAGGCAGAGGAGGAGGAGGAGGAGGAGGAGGAGGAGGAGGAGGAGGGGGGACAGCGCCATGAATGATTTATTAGTCTGGCATTACTGGGCCATTCCCCACAGAGAGACAGAGAGAAGAGGGGAGGATGGAGGGATAAATTGTTGAAGGATGATGCCTCGTGGGAGAAGGATAGAAGGGTTAAAAAGAGAAAGAAGGCAGATAGGTATTCTGCTGTAAGTGCAACAGAGGAAGGGATCTATAAATGTAGAGCCAGCTGACAGCCTGTCTACAGGGCCACGTCCAGGGGTCAGAGTAAGGACGAACTGTACTGCACCAAGGTCGACCTATCACAACTGAGCCTGCTGTTGTTTTTGATCAAGGCTTTTGACATTTTTTGCATTTATATGGCAGTGAATTTTTTTTCATGTAAATGTAACAAGTATCATGCAAAAATATGCCTTTGAGGCACATATCAGGTCTGATTTATAAATGCACTCATTTATTATTTAATGATTTATAGAGAAGCACCAATCAGACTTTTTTCTCTCCAATACTGATTCCAGCACACACACAGATGGGCGGGCGGGGGTGGGGGGGGCAGTGAGCAGCTAGCTGCAGTGCAAACTGGTAACTGATCCGTCATGTCTCATCTCCGGGTTGTTTCTCCTGTAAAACTGTCGGAGCCTCTGATCGGTGATTGTGTGTTTTTAAAAACTAATTGCGGCGCTGTGTTCTGTCATCCCTGAGTGCACTGTAGCCGCGGTGTTCCTGGCTGAACAGCACGGTGCTGGACAGGCGGCAGTGTCTGTGCTCTGAAAGACGCTACTGCAGGAGGAGGGGGGGAAATCAGCCTGTTCACCTGGGTGTTGTGTTTACATCAGCGCTGATCGCAGCTGGAGCTGATAGATACCCGCGTCTACTGCAGAGTCTTTTGACCAGGGTGTGAATGCTGATTGTACCCAAAAGCCTGATGTCAGCGGGTCTTTGTAGTTTTTTTTGACCAGTTGGAAAGGGACTTTAATTGTTAATTCCGTGAAACTTCTTAAGAGCCTGTTGAAAATGTGCCTGTTGGTAGGGGTTGATTGCTTGGCCTGCGTTAATCCAGCTTTTCAGGTTTCTTTAAAGCATCATCCAAACAACTCCACACTCAAACTGCAATTCACCTGCAAAGCCTGAACTCGATTGGCTGAGCGATTATCGAAGAAATAAGACAAACAGACAGACAGACAGATGTTAGATGTCAGTCTTTGTTTGCGCTGTTATCAGCTTTGTTGGCCATGTAATGAAATGTGTTTGTCCATGCAGTTTTGAATAACCTCTATTGTGTGGACAACGTCACAGAGCAACGCTAACGCTAACATTAGCTAACGCCAAATCATAGGCAGGACTTTCCATTTCACAGTAAAAGCCTGCCACTGATTCCACATTAAAATGCGTTTATTGTGAGGCACATGCAGGGAGGGGCACGGTATCGACAGGAGCTTTGCCCATCACTGATACCAGATCCTCTTAATTAGGTTCATTATCAGCGCTGATACCAAATCCAGTGGAGCAGAGCATCAATTGTACAAGCGACTTGTCCACAGAAAATAAAGCAGCATTTTTTACCTGTAGTCGTAATCACAGAGTAACATTTTACATTAATGAAATACCAATACTCACAAACTGTTGGTCTAACACTACCCTGAAAGGTCTGCGCCATCTTGCTCATTCCTTTTTCCTTTTTTTTTTTTTTTTTTGGGCTTTCTCTGAATCTTATTTTATGTCTCAATGAGTCCTTGTCCTCTCTGTCCCTTTCTTTTTCTTCTCTCCTCTCTGTCTCTCTTGCCCTCTCTCTTTCTTTTGGCCATGCTCTCTCTCTCTCGCCCCCTCCCACCCCACCCTCCTTATTTATGTGGCAGAGGAACAGCTGTCTCGTGCAGGGCGTAAGGTTGGCCGGCTGCAGGCTCCGCAGAGCGCGAACACTGAGCTCATTGTCTCACTCGCACACAGACACTCCTCTCTCACCCGCGCGCAAGCCACGGCGTCACATCCATTCACGTCCATTTGAAAGCGGGACGGGGCGAGAGTGGGCAGCTGAACCCACATTAACTGGGCTTCCACTGAAGTACATTAATGTGAATCATGGCTTTTGCAATTATAATTAGCTTAATGTGATGAGCAAAATCGCTGAAACATTTCCTCAGCAGCTTCCCAGACAACGCCCCTGACAGGCCTCTTAAGAATTTATTTTATTTTTTTTTTTACAGTGATAAAGAAAAGACACAGAAAATAACATGTGGATCAGTTGTTTCGTTTCTTTGCAGTTTAGAGGCGGCTGCAAAATATCTGTAAATCTTGTGCACGCTGGCATTTCCACGAACACTCTGCGCATTAATAGGAAGCTGCTAAGTGCATTTCCTTGTTTGGTCTTCAGATGGCGTGAAATATGACCAGCATTAGCTGCAACGAAACAACGTGCTCAGCACTCATTAATTCCTCTTCCATTTTTTTGGGTCATATTTTGATCAGTGTGACTCTACTCTGCATCTTCCCTCCAACCCAGCTAATATTAAAATTTCCCATTTTACTTTTATTTACATCATTTCAAATGCTTACTTAGAAAAAAAAAAAAAGCTTGACAGCCACTCTTTCAACCTCCTCCTTTTATTGTGACATCTTGTTTCAGTTTCCTGTGGAAGACATGTGGAAACAGGATTAGCTATGTTGATGTTTATCTTTGATGCCTTCATTTTTCTGAGCTGGAACATCACTGTAATTTGTAGCTCATTTCCACCACCTCTACTGGAAGTCTTAATTTCTTTCTCATTTTCTCTCTCATTTGCAGCTCCCCCCCCAAGCATTTTCTCTGTTCATATATTCCGCTCAAGTGGCTCTTTCATTTTTTTTTTTTTTTTTTTTTTTTTAATTTATACTCACATCTTCTTCTGCGTGCTTTTACTCTCAGGTCTCCTTCTTCTCGTTAGGGCGAAATTAAAATCATCACAGTCTGTCCACAATCTGCGACTCTCTAACGCGAGAACACATAGATATACATTAAGGAGTGGTTGCATAATGATTAGCAGGGCGCTCTCAGTGGCAGGTAAGAGCGGACGAAATGAGAATGAATGTGAGGAGGAAAGGAAAACCAGGGGCTGTTAGTGTGGGAGACGGGATGAAGATGAAAAAAAAAAACAAATCAATGATACAAGCGTCATATTTGGTGCGAAATGCTGTAAAAATCTACATGGATGATGGTAAAACTAGCTTTTGTTCTTGTCCTTGGATGCAGCAGTAGTAGCTTTTCCGTAGCTTTCAATCATGTCACACAGCATCTTCCTCGGCAGATGGAGTTGTCATGAAGTCAACGTTTTTAAGCCAACACAGAGGAGAGGCCCTCAAAGTGCTCAGGAAAATGGAAATTTAAACGTCGGCGTTTCCATGACAACTGAGCAACTCCATCTTTTGATGAAGATCATATGATACGATTGAAAGCTCCAGGACAGCTGCTAAATGGGCCGTGAGGTGAGCATGTTTTGTTCACTTCTAAAAAGTTTTGAGTTCGTGGTGTAAAGAGAGCATTTGGCTTTTCACTGTTGGGGACGCACACCAACCTGCCAGTCTATCTCCCCGAGCATCTCTGTCTGGCTTTCTCTCATCATTCTTCTGCTACCTATCGTCCTGTCTTCTCTCTCTATAATCTGTGTGTGTGTGTGAGTGAGAGAGAGAGAGAGAGAGAGAGAAAGGAGAGCAGGGAAGACAGAGGGAGGGGCAGTGTTGGATAATGTGTGCAAATTTGTCAGGGAGCATCCTGTTCTCTGTAACAAGTACACAGCGCTCTTCTATCTGTTCATCTGCTTTTCTCTGTCATCCTCTCCAGCACTAGTGGTCTGTCCAAAAAAAAAACCCTACAAAACTTCACCTTCATTCATTCATCTCCATCATCCACCCACCCATCCATCCATCCATCCATCCATGCTTCCATCCCTCTCTTGGCTGACAGTGGTGTCGTGCAGAGAGGCTGTAAATAATTCATCAGGCTGGGTTGTTCTGCCCTGCCCTGCTCCCCACTTTTGGCTTGCTGCGGTGCTCAAGAACATTTAGTGAAGTGCACGCAACCCACACATGCTGCCACCAAGGATATGATCAATGGCTTATGCACAGCTGTATTGATTATGCAATGCATGTATGTTGGCTTAAACGGTTTGTCATGTTGTTGCCTTGAAATGTAAGATTTAGACTACAGGAAGATGCTGTATAACAAAGTTACGGGGTATTCCAGAGGATGTGGGCACGCCCTGCACCACAAAATGCTTCCTAAACTGAAAAACAAAGTTGAGATAGTATTAAATTGTGATGTCTGGTTCTTGCTCACATGTTCTGCCTTATTCTAACAGGACAATAATGACACAAAAATACATCTACAAAAGTCATTTCACACAAATCAATATTTTTGCCTCTATCTGGGTCAAATGAATAATACTGAAACTAAAAAAAATCAGCATTTTAAAAAAACTTAAAACCACAGCTAAAGCAGAAAGTGCAACTGAAGCGAAGAAGGAAGAAAGATGAAAATAAAAGTATGATAACTTTCTCTTTTCTAGCTGGCAACCATTAATTTGCCTGCATTTCCTGCTGACAAGCTGGTTTGAGAAGGCCTCTGCGACGAGTTACAGTTTCTTATCACACTAATGACACATCTAGGCTGCAGGTAGATGTGATTTTGTATCGTAACCCTCTAATATTGGTATCTCCACAAAGGAAACCATGTGGGTTTCTCACCCTGTCATTTCTCATATTTCCACATCTATGCCATATGTCCCAGCTGCACAAACCTCACACAGATTATAGTAGGGGATTATAGTAACTGTTTTGGTAAAAGTTAAAAAAAAAATTTCCTCAATGCATGGGAAAAGTCAGCTCAGTGACTTCACTCCTTCATTCTTTCCTGCTGTAAAGATAATGCTTATGCGTTCATTTGGAAGTGTGATTCAGTCCCCATAGCCGGGTGAGCGCTCATGATTAAAGGCTCTGTTTTCCTTCCCTGAATTATTGAACAATAGACTGTTTCACCAACATTTTTTCCCAAATCAGGGCTGAATCCAACCAGAACTTTCAGCCCACTGAAGTGTTTGGGAGGTTTTTGACTCAGAAGGGTTTCATAAAGTTTTCCTGGCAACTTCAGGCTGATTCACTTACTGAGCCACACACACACACACACACACACACACACATACTTTGAATGGTTGATGGTAGACTACACACAGATGCTGAGCAGAAGACAGGGCAGTAGAGGTGTATTTACATGACAAATGAGGGGTGATATTTACTGTATATTTTGCCATCTGTAGCCTGATAACTTCAGGTCAAAGTTTAACTTCTATTTCTTTTGCTGTTGGAATATTGTTTAATTAATCTACAGTAGCAATTACACCAAAGTACTTTGAGCCCACCAAGGAACAGATCAATGCTTCCATAAAGTTCCTGCAGCATTTTTTATGTTGCAGCGTGGAAAATGCTGAGGGTTTAGAAGTTAAATAGTTATGGCGCCGCGGATGGCTGCCTCGGTGTTTTGGTGCGCATTTTTTTGCCTTATTTTCTTTATAAATCCAGTTTTCTGCTTTGGTTTCCGGAGCTCTTTCACCAGAGAAGAGCTCATTAATATCAGAGAAACAACTCCAGTGGATTTTTTTCCTACTTTTCTCGACTCATCTGTGGGATTATTGGACATTTTGGTCAGAGGTGCACTGACCGTTGCTCTCGCAGTGAAACGCCGGAGGAGAGGAAAACGTGCCGGAGCGCTTGCGCGTCTCCGCCGGCGCGGACTCCGCACACCGCTCCCAGGTATCTTTCTCTCCAACGTGCGTTCACTGCCCAACAAGCTGGATGAACTTCAGCTACTGGTGCAGAAGAACAGAGACTTTTCTTCATCTGCCGTCCTGTGCTTCACGGAGACGTGGCTGTGTGGATCGATTCCGAACTCTGCGCTGGAGCTGGCCGGCTTCCAGCTCTTCAGAGCGGATCGCGACACAGAGCTGTCCGGCAAAACGAAAGGTGGAGGAATCTGCTTTTATGCTAACAGTGGCTGGTGCAGAGACGTGACAGTGATCCTGCAGCACTGTTCTCCTGACCTGGAGACTTTCATCATAAACTGCAGGCCCTTCTACTCCCCCCGTGAGTTCACCTCAATCATCCTGGTCAGTGTTTACATCCCACCACAGGCCAACGTGCAGGAGGCACAGCGGGCGCTCGCCGACCAGATACTGTGTGTGGAGCAGACCAACCCGGACTCCGTAGTTATTGTCCTTGGTGACTTTAACAAAGGGAACCTCAGTCATGAACTGCCCAAATACAGACAGTTTGTTAATTGCCCGACCAGAGAGGGGAACACTCTGGACCACTGTTACACCACAATCAGTGGTGCTTATCACGCCGTCCCCCGGGCTGCACTGGGCCACTCTGACCATGTCATGGTCCACCTGATTCCCACATACAGGCAGAAACTAAAACTGTGTAAACCTGTTGCGAGGACATCAAAGCAGTGGAGCAGTGAAGCCATAGAGGATCTGCGGCATGTTTGGACTGCACTGACTGGGAGGTGTTCAGGACTGCTTCCAACAGTCTGGATGAGTTTACAGAGGCTGTGACGTCATACATCAGCTTCTGTGAGGACTGCTGTATCCCATCACGCACCAGGGTGAGTTATAACAATGACAAACCCTGGTTCACAGCTAAGCTCAGTCAGCTCAGGAGGCAAAAGGAGGAAGCTTTCAGGAGTGGGGACAGGGACAAGTTTAAAGAGTCCAAGTACAGGTTTAGCAAAGCGGTGAGAGAAGCTAAACGACTGTACTCTGAGAAACTTCAGCTCCAGTTCTCAGCCAATGACTCTGCTTCTGTCTGGAAAGGGCTCAGACAGATCACTAACTACAAACCTAAACCCCCCCACTCCATTAACGACTTCCGTCTGGCCAACGATCTGAATGAGTTCTACTGCCGCTTTGAAAGACAGTGGGACAAGCCTGACACTAACCTCCACATCAGAGCCACATCAGAACCCCCCTCCTCCTCCTCTACCAAAGGAACGTCTCTCTCTATCCTGGAGAGAGATGTCAACAGGCTTTTTAAGAAGCAGAACCCCCGCAAAGCAGCCGGTCCTGACTCTGTCTCTCCATCATCCCTGAAGCACTGTGCTGATCAGCTGTCTCCAGTGTTCACAGACATCTTCAACACCTCACTGGAGACCTGCCACGTGCCAGCCTGCTTCAAATCCTCCACCATCATCCCTGTCCCCAAAAAACCAAGGCCCACAGGACTAAATGACTATAGACCCATTGCCCTGACCTCTGTGGTCATGAAATCATTTGAGCGTCTTGTCCTGTCCCACCTCAAATCCATCACTGACCCACTCCTGGACCCCCTGCAGTTCGCCTACAGAGCCAACAGGTCCGTAGACGACGCCGTCAACATGGCTCTCCACTTCATCCTCCAGCACCTGGACTCCTCAGGGACCTATGCCAGGATCCTGTTTGTGGACTTCAGCTCTGCCTTCAACACCATCATCCCGGCTCTGCTGCAGGACAAGCTCTCCCAGCTGAGCGTGCCTGACTCCACCTGCAGGTGGATCACCGACTTCCTGTCTGACAGGAGGCAGCACGTGAAGCTAGGAAAGCACGTGTCTGACTCCCAGACCATCAGCACTGGATCCCCGCAAGGCTGCGTTCTTTCTCCTCTGCTCTTCTCCCTGTACACCAACACCTGCACCTCCAGCCATCAGTCTGTCAAGCTCCTGAAGTTTGCAGACGACACCACTCTCATTGGACTCATCTCTGATGGCGATGAGTCTGCCTACAGGTGGGAGACTGAGCGTCTGGTGACCTGGTGCAGGCAGAACAACCTAGAGCTAAACGCTCTGAAGACAGTGGAAATGATAGTGGACTTCAGGAAGAGCCCAGCCCCACCCACCCCCATCACCCTGTGTGACTCCCCCGTGGCTACCGTGGAGCATTTTCGCTTCTTGGGAACCACCATCACACAGGATCTCAAATGGGAGCTAAACATCAGCTCCCTCATCAAAAAAGCTCAGCAGAGGATGTATTTCCTGAGGCAATTGAAGAAGTTCAACCTGCCAAGGACTATGATGGTGAACTTCTACACCTCCATCATTGAGTCCATCCTCACCTCCTCCATCACCATCTGGTACGCTGCTGCCACGGAGAGGGACAATAACAGACTGCAGCGTATCATCCACTCTGCTGAGAAGGTGATTGGCTGCAATCTTCCGTCCCTCCAGGACCTGTACGCCTCAAGGACTCTGAGGCGTGCAGGGAAGATTGTAGCTGACTCCTCCCACCCTGGACACAAACTCTTTGAGACACTCCCCTCTGGCAGGAGGCTGCGGTCCTTCAGGACCAAAACCTCTCGCCACAAAAATAGCTTCTTCCCATCTGCTATTAGCCTCATCAACAAGGCTAGAGAGCCCCACTGTTGCTGATCAATTGCACCAATCACCAGAAAAAATTCCTTGTATGTGAAAACATACTTGGCAATAAAACTGATTCTGATTCTGATTCTGATTCTGATTAAAGTAGCACTAAGTTAACAGGACTTTTATCAATCTCAGTCAGTTGGTGGTGTGTTTGTCGTCACATCAACAGGTGCCTGACCAAGTGTGATGGAAGACTCGGCTCTATACCTGTGCTGCTTTGAATGCTGAGCAACTCATGCCGTGAACAACTGCGATATCAAGTCATTATGCTGCTCCTGCTAGCAGGACATATACAATATATCCCCTTTTACACTGCTCAACAAACCCACTAAGATGAAGGCTAACATTGTGCTTTTGTCGTCAAAGGACTCCAGGATCAAAAGCCTCTGCAGTAGTCGCGGCTATGCATCGGCTTTGGCTCTGGTCAGTCGTGATGTAAACACACCACCCACGTGAACACGCTCATTTTTTTGCCCCTTTTTCGTGTTGTGACATCTTTCAGAACACAAGCCCTGTAAACGGACCTGTCAACTGCCCGGCAAGGTGCCGTTAAACCAGCGGCTACACCTTCTGCTAAGAGTGAGCTGCAGCCCCAAAATAAGTTTTAAAAACACACGTTCACCAACCGAAGCGTCTCTCACCGAGGCTCCAACACACTCTGACACCATCCTGCATCTGCACGTCTGTGTGTGCTCTTTAACTGCATGTGATGACTCCTTATAAAATGGTAAATGACAAGACAAGTCATTGCTCACCTTGATCACAAGTTTGAAGTTGTATATTCTCCTAAACTGCAGTTACTAGCTGGTTACTAGTTAGTACTAGTAACTAGTACTAAGAACTAGTTAGTAGCCTGTTTTAGAGGAACTATATTGTCGTCATGAAGACCTTTCATTACGCCGCCTTTGCTTCTTCACACTAAACCAAGCCAGCCCAGTGTGTGATATTTAGATGTATGTAGATAGCATGGCTGCATCGCTGTCCTGTCCTGTCATGCCCCTTCTCCCTTTTACATGGACATCAACCTGGCTCTGCGAGTACCTCCAGTGCCGGCAAAAAGGCAGAAGAACAATACCAACCCCGCATTCTGTTTTTGTACCTTATATACAAAACGGTGAGGTAAAATAATGGCGCTATGTTCCCAATTTGGACAGGCTGTGTAAAAGAGCTTATATCTGCATTCTCTTTTTATTTCCTTTAATCCCATGCAATAATTAAAACAGATCCACCAACAAAACACCATCAAAAATGTCTTAAATACACCAGCTGAAAAAGGTGTTAGCAGCTGACCTCTAAGCTGCTTCAAAATAAAAGCCCTGCAGTGGTTTGCCAATTGAGTATGTTAACCCATAGATTAACTACACTGCAGCCCTGACAGCTCAGAGAAGAAGAGCAGAGAGACAGTAGTGCAAACCACAGCGCCTCCTACATTATGCAGGAGCTACAAATCAACTGTAGGATAAATGCGGCGTCACCTTTCTCTGCAGTCACTCTACATGTCGATCAAGTTATCAGCACTCATCAGTGTCCTTTGTCTTCACAGTACACACTTAGACTGTTATCTAGAAAACACAGGAAGTGAACATAAACAACAGAAACCTTATCATAGTTTTTATTTTTTTAAATCAAGGCCAGTGGAACAAATGAAAACAAGACGTAAGTGAAAATGGTGAAAAAAGCCTTTAGAGACAGAAGCCCAGTGAGACAGTGCTCTGCATCCTGAAACATCCCTTTAACGCTCTTCACTCGGTGTGTGTGTGTGAGAATGAAAATCACTGTGTGACACCCTGCTGACACATTCCATGCGGGGGAGCCCGTCACTGGGTGATGTTAAATGGACAGAGGAGGTGTGTATCGTAATTTGCAGGAATGGTTCGAGTCATTTCATGTAGACGACAGACATCGCTCCTCCATAACAACCCTGCTTCCAGTTTCTGACACTGACAAATACACACACGCACATACTTGCACTCATCCTACTACTAGCATAGATTTCAATCTCCTGACCTATTTGTTTGATAAAAGCTGGGTTTTTTTTTTACAGTGTTGACCAGGATTTTACGCTTTCCAGGACAAACCTCCATCAAACACCCACTCTTAGAGTACATTATGCAATCATTCACTATTTTTATGTCCTTTATATAATGTGTACTCTACTATTAAACCTGTCTATAAAGCTTTTTTTTTTTTAATTTTTTTTTTTTTTGCTGTTCCATGATGTACTTCTAGTCTGATCATGTGCCTTTTCTCACTGTTAATCAGTTCCTTTGTGTCGCCTTCAGGTGTACCAGGGCCTCGACATCATCACCAACAAGGTGACGGCTGAGGAGCTCGCCCAGTGCAGGCATCACATGATCAGCTTTGTGGACCCGCTAGTTAGCAGCTACACGGTGGTGGACTTCAGGAACAAAGCTTTGCCTCTAATATCCTTTCCTGGAAACGTGTGAAAGCAGAGGAACAATGTTTTCTGTAACACCTCTTTCCACACTTTGCTATTACCCCTGTCGCATCTGTAATCCCTTATTAATAAGTGGTAACTGAAGAATCTAGCAGCTAGATTCTAGCTGATTTGACTCTCACTAATTGGTGTGTTTATGTGTGTGTGTGTGTGTGTGTGTGTGTGTGTGTGTGTGTCTGTCTGTCTGTCTGTCTGTCTGTCTGTGTCTTCGTCCTCGTTTTGTCAGTATGTCTCACTGCAGATGTTGCACTGAAAATGAGAAGAGAGGGACTGGAGATATTTATAGGAATCTGTAACTGTGGTGTTTCTATACACACTAACACACACACACAGATGCAGACACACACACACGTGCTCAAATTTTGGTCTTCCTGTAGTTGTGAGGATACTCCTTGACATCATGCATTCCCTAAATGCCTACTAAACCCAACCCCAAACTAAACCTCATTCATAACGTTAACCCTGAAAAAAAACCCTTTGAATCTGTGAGCACTGCCCAAAATGTCCTCACAAGGATGGTTTCAAACTAAAATTTGCTCACACACATTTAAACATACACACACACACACACACACACACACAAACACACACACACACACACTTTGAACAGTCACACCCTCCTGCAGACTCCGGCCGTCACACAGATGTGGAGAGAGGAGGCGATAACTAGAGACAGTATAAATAGATCAGGATGGCATGCACACACACTCTCTCTCTCTCACACACACACACACACACACACACACACACACACACACACACACACACACAGACACACACACCAGTGCAGCGAGAGGGGATGTGGTAGCTCCAAGAATAGGCTCAGTGCAGTGTGAGCCTGCTGGTGGGAAGAGGGAGAAATGGAGAGCGATGAATACAGATTAAAGGGATAGAAGCAGCATGGAGGATTTTGAACTGTAAAGCACGGAAGAGAGACGATGGAGAGGAGGAACCAGGGGGGTGTGTGTGTGTGTATGTGTAATAGCAGGAGAGGGCTGACAAGCTTGAGGAGTTCAAAGATGCAGGAACCTAATGACAGATCATCAGCTATCAGTCCTTCACTCAGTCACATAAACTCCTGCTTCTCCTTTACTGCTCTCAGTCTTTCTGTTTTCCTCCCTCAGTTTTCTTCACCGACTGTCAGCGATCCTCACTGTTTTTCCACCGCTTGTTTCCCCCTCCCTGAAAGACAGTGATGCAGACCTCTGTGTTTGTGTGTGTATGTGTGTGTGAGAGAGAGAGAGAGAGAGAGAGAGAGAGAGAGAAAGGGGAGGCGAGTGACGATGGCTGAGTGGTTATTTAATTATCCCTGAGTAGAGAAGGTGGGCGACTGGAGGGAGGGAGAGAGAGAAGGAAGGAAAGGTGCAAGATGAGAGAAGATGCGACAGAAAAAGAGAGAGAGAGGAAAAAGGTGTGGCACGTAGGCTCTGTCTGTGTGACCACTAAGGTTTTGTTTTTTTTTTTCTCATGGTGAACCAAACTGTGTGGTTGATACTGAGTTTGTAATAAGAAACAGTTATTTTCATTATTACTTAATATGCCAACTATTTTTCTCAATTAATCAGATGATTTTATAGTCTATTACATTTTAGAATACAGAGAAAAAAAATTTTGATCGCCCAAACTGAGGATTTACTGCGCGGATTTAAAATCCAAGCACATTCGGTAGAGCAGTGATTCCCACTCTCGTTGTCAGGACCAGTCTCATGTGCCACACTGTGATTAATGGGCTGAGGTGTAAACAGAAAACTGGGTTCTACTGCACAAATTTTCCCTGTTTGTACTCACCTCTAATCTACTAAACAGTTTCACCTCTTAGGCCTGGGACATTTATGCAAATGACACAATATGAGATGTTTAGAGGTGAAAACTCTCAGCTTATAGACATAATTCTGGTTCCATTCATGTGAAGCGTGAATTTGAGGCACGTTTCCTTCGAATTGGCAAAATAAATTGCAAATTGCGTGCATGTTTCCTTCCTGTGCTAATATCAGGGGTTGAGGTGCTAATTCTCGCTTTGGAATGACGCGATTAAAAGAGCAGCGGTCAAACTTCAGATGGTGAAAAACAATGGAAAACATGATGGAAATTTGGCATTCATGTTTGTTTCTCGTCTTGATTTGAAGAAGGTTATACTTTTGGCCTTCCACCATCTTTTGTCTGTTCAGTAAAGCAGAAGCTTGAACGGCAAATAAGTCACAAGCTTCATGTGCATCATGATTTATTCGCTGTTTCCATTGCATTTTGTCACATTTTACTTTTATCAATACATCAACTTCTCCACCGGAAGCGTTAAAAACTTTTTTTTTTTTTTTTTTGCACTTTCTTATTTCAGTCATTTCCTCTCAGCTCTTTTTAAAAATACATTAAATATGCAGTTAAAAATAAGTGGATGGAATCACACTTACAGCGAAGCAGGCAGTGTTTTATTTTAATCTGTCACCATCCGACAAACATAAGAAAAGAAAAACGGTCAATCTTCTTACCTCATACATACAGTTATATTAAATGACGGCTATAAGAGCGTATCATCGTATCAGCCGCACCGGACTCACTTATTGTAAATGCTGACAAGGAGAAGAAATACAATATTCAGCTTAATTCTGCCATTGCAGTCCTTTTTATAATGTTACAGTCTGTATTGACTTTAGGTGGTATTGTCTTTGTTTATCAAGTATTCTGCTGTGGCTTTTACATTTATGGGCCATGCACTGAGTTGATGCCTGGAATCACTAACAGCTTCAGCATGTGGAGGGTTTTGCTGATTTTCTGCATTTTTTCTTTAGTTTTTTTTCCCCCTGTGCAGCACTTCTGTCATGAGATATTATTCTTCTTCTTATTATTATTATTGTTTTTCATGCTAATATTCTGAAAAAAACAGCAAATCCAATATAAAATCAAGATCAGGCTTTTTCCTCTGTATTTTGCATTTTGTTTAGTTTGCACGAGTGCTTTGTTCTGTTTGTCTGTTCACTTGAATGTTTGCCATTATTTGAACACTGTATTTTAAGTAGGAAGACTCTGAAATCAAAGAGGCGGAAAGCTCCGTTTTCTCTCTCATCTGGATTCTCACTGTTTCCTTAAATGTGCACATATTATGAAACCATTAAACAAGCTGTCTATGAAAATGAACCGTCAACATAAATAACCTGAGTAGGTATGTGCAGTTTGGTAAAATGTGAGTGGCTGCCTCTGATTAAGTTAGAACCTGTTGGAGTAGTTTTTATAATGATACGGTTTGAATGAAGCTCAACGGGTCATTTAAAAGGTTTCAACGGTTTTCATTTAATTGTGCGCTCATGTACATAGAATCTGTGCAGACTGGTTTCCTCCTTAATGCACTCAACGTAGATGACATGCACAGCAGGAACAAGCTGCCAATCGTTGTTGGAGGAACGAATTATTACATTGAGTCTCTGCTGTGGAAAGTCCTGCTGGACACAGGGGTGAGCGCCGTAACAGTACAACACAAATACACCGCCCGTCCTCCACTGTGTGTATCTGACATTTTTTAGCTCATTAGGCCACCAAATTCATACCTGCCAACACTCCCGCTTTTCACAGGAGTCTCCCATGTTTCAAGGTAATCTCCCGGTGCCTCGCCGTTTTGTTGCTTCTCCCAAGAAAGTCCCATAATTTGCTATGGCCACAACCTTCATTATACATAACTGTCATACATGGATCCACATGTTTTGGATGTTTGTCTGATGTTATCCAAGTTGTCATATTGTGTTTGAAACACAAACCAAACACGCAATCCACACGCGTGCATACAATTTCAATGCATCTGTTACGACAACCTGGCAATCTGGAAAAATCTCCCCTGTTTTGAAACCTAAATGGTGGCAGGTATGCAAATTATACCAAAATATGTGCTGTTTTAGTGCTTACTAGTACTTAGATATTGTAATAAAAAAATTCAACTGTGATTTAATTCCCCAGTTGCCAAAGTGTGATTTGGTGCATTTTCTGCTTTTTTATTTCTTTTTTTTTTTTTTTTTTTACCTGTTCCATCAGGACAGTATTTATAAATTGAGCAGGAGTTTAAGATCAGTACTTGAAGGCAGCTGAGGTCAACTCTAAAACTTTAAAAGAAATATCTTTTACAGCAGGAGAATGAAGAGTCGGGGGATGGGGAAGACGGGGCTCCAAACAGGAAACTGGAGCTGGAAAAACTGGGAGCAGCTGAGTTACACAGACGGCTGGCAGAGGTGGACCCCAAAATGGCTGCCATGTTGCACCCCAACGACAAACGCAAAATTGTCAGGTGAGACAGCTGAACAGGTATCTTCACCGGTGTGCGTTTTACACTGGATATAGAAATTTATCACTGTTTTGTAACGTGTATCTCTAGAAAACTGACATGGTTTTAAAATGACAAATTAAATGCATCATACAATCTTAAACTTTCTCTTCATTTTATAGCTTGCCATGTAAAAACACCAAACATTATCCAGTTTCAGCTACAAATGAGCTGCTTTTCTTTGTCTTCAGTGGTAATAAACTGCACGTTTATGTTTTGGAGTGTCATTAAAGCAAGAAAGCAATTGGGTGACATCCTTTGGGCTTTATTATATTCTAATGGGCCATTTTCACACACACACGATAAATTGATTAAAATAAGTGGCGGACAGGAAGAGTTGGCTAAATGAAGCACACAAAACCATTTTTAGCTAGCATTAGCTTTAAATGATTAGTAAACAGCCTCTCCTGCTACACTGTTATTGCCTGTGTTAGCTGTGAATATTAATAGCTAATTTGTTCTTGTTAGCTAGTTGGCAACTTTGTAAAAATGCAGCCAGGAATATTTGAGTTTTTCAGTCTGTCAGCATCGTTGTGTCACCTAATTATCAAACAAATAGTCCAAGGGTTAGCCGCTAGTTGAGCTAGCTATCTGTCTAAGTTATATTCTGGTTCACGTATCTGATTGGATTTTGAATTGTCGCAGTATTTTGCAGTTCCTTTATGACACAATTATGTATGTGTTTGTTAAAATTAAATGTATACCACCAACCGTGTTAAACTCCTAGTGAAAATGCCCAAAAACAAAAAAGGCCTAGGAACTTAACAAAAGTTAAAACCTCCACATTAGCTGAAATATTTAATGTGAAACTATTTTGACTTTGTTGAAATGATATTGTTTGTTTGCAACAGAATTACAGCAGTGCAGTGGGACTCTGCTCTTTTCGCCTCCTGGACAATATGGTGTATAGTGTTTTTGGTGTGTCTTGTGATAACTTGCTTGTGTGTAGATGAGTGCGTCACAACATTTTTGAGTTTTCTCATGTTTTGTGTGAGGTCCTGAAGGGCTAATGTTCTGTCTCGGGCTGACAGTCACAGTATACGACCTCCACCCAATCTCCACTGACAGGATGAGTGTCTGTTTACACACACTCACGTGCACACACACTCAGACGAACACTCACATCTTGTCGAGATGCAGTCAGCGCACTCTGGTCTTTTGTGTGAGCAGGTTAGGTTACCCTGTTCTTCTAGTTGACAGGAGGGGACAGGAACCATCTTTTTATCATAACCTCAGAGTGCAACCAGGCCAAGAGTCTGGTTTGGATTTAAATCTGAACATCTTAAAAGCTTGGCTGACAGATAACTGGTTTATATTTCCCTTTGTTTTATTTCTTTTCTTACACCTTTTATTTTTACTAGGGCTGAAGGATATGCAAAAAAAAATAAGATGATGTGATTTTTTTTTTTTTTGTGTCTTGTACCAAACAAGCATGTTCCCCTATGTCTGGAGAATATGATCAGGCTGCTAAACAATGCACAATAATGTTGTGACACATTTTACCTTTATCAACAAAACTGCTGTTCCTGCAATTTTTTTGCAGCTTCTGCAATTTTGATATTGCATGTAGCCATATTGCGATTTCCTTTATATTTCAGTTCATTGTGCAGCCCTTTTACTCTCTTGTATTGTTTCCGGTGCAGCGTTCGTCTTCTTATTTTCAAACTAGTTTTTTAATTTGTTCCTCAGAGGGAGAGTTAGGTTTTCATTTACATTGGATTTAATGGGTGAGTGAATGGGTAACTCATCTAATCTCAGTTTACCCACTGAGGCCTGACATACAGGGACTGAGATATTGATTCATAGTATATTTGGGCTTCATAGAACTTTGTATCAAGCTGAAAAACCTCTGAAAATGATTTGTTTGGTTGTGTCTCCACAATGTTCCGGTGGGAAATGCAACCGAGGCGTTTATTTAACCTTTACATCTTTGCTTGTATGTTTATCTACAGGAGTCTGCAAATCCATGAGGAGACAGGCGTCCCTCATAGTCACTGGCTGGAGGAGCAGAGGGGCCAGGAGGGAGGTGATGGTCTGGGGGGGCCGCTGAGGTACCCAGACCCCTGCATTTTCTGGCTGCATGCTGACATGGAGGGTAAGGACTCATCGCATCCGTCTCCGTGCATTCAAACAACAGAAATGCCCATATTCATGTAGGAGCTTCAGTGCAGCATGAAATGAGATTTTAGGCGTGTCTGTCTTATTTTTCTGGTACACTTGTTGTATATTTTTCCCTCTCTGTTCCCCTCCAGCTCTAGACAAACGGTTGGACGCTCGTGTAGATGAGATGTTGTCTGCAGGACTGATAGAGGAGCTTAGAGACTTCCACGTCCGCTACAATCAGCAGAAAGTCCAGGATGACAGGTAAGCAAATCATGCAAAACATGTCCACCCTCCTGAATAAACACAGTCAACCAGATCCTGTTTATCTAAAATTCATTATCTTTTTTTAAAATCTGTTGGATACATGTTTTGCTTCAGGCAAAAAACATTGGAACTGGGATTTCAGGATCTTGGGAAACACCACATATGGCTTCTGTTTCTAGCAATTCTGTTTTTTTAACCTTTTCTTTTATAACTGCAAAATCAACCAAAATCCAGTCCAACTCAGCAAAGACTGAATGGGAGTTGGAATCTATTATATGGACCAAAAACTTATGTGATATTTGCCGATGGCCCTGTAGTCAAAGCTATTGAGCATTACAAGGTGGTCTGAGGGGTCAGTGTCCATGCAAGTTCAAGATTTGTCTCATTCTCATCTTCATCTAAATTAACAATCCAGACATTCAGTCTGAAGCCAGAGTCAACTCCTTTCGTCCATGTAACCAGGGCAATAGGAGCAAAGTGCACTCAGCCAAGCAGCTATCCAGTTATTATTTCTCCTTCCTACTCCGACAGGTCACTCTGTTCTGTACAGTCTTGTTTCCCAAAGGCCTGGAGACCAATTTAGATACAGCCCACACTGTTGCAGGTTTAGATCAGATGGGACCAATATTTCTTTAGGATGTCCAGTGATTATTAATAATTGCAGAGATAAGGCCTCTCTGTAGGACTTTAGCACTGTCGGGGGAGTCTGGTGATTGGTGCTTATTACCTCAGGGCCTCGGGAAGTTCATCCTACACTGGATGGGCATTGTGGTGGTCCTGGAACAGATTACTCACAGTGCTATGGTGGCCTGTTAAACCATAGATGCTATTTGAAGATTACGTTAACATGATCAAGATTGACATTTTGTCTTGAATGCAATTACCAGCTTGTGTCTGACATTTCCTTAACAGTAAGCACATGATCAGTAGTGAACTGGAACTACGTCACTCTCTCATTTGTATGGATCCACTGTTTTCTGTACTGTGAACAGTGTTGTGTGGGGGAGATTCTGGATTACTATGACCCAGAGGCATGGGGATTTTTGTTATTTCTCAGTGTACTTATCAAATAATAAGCCTCCTGTAGTTATGATATCGCAGCTCCCTCGAATTTTAAAACTTTGGTACAACCTTCCAGAGATCAGACACGCAGATTCAGTCCTGTTTGATTTCACCTCTTTTCATGAAACAGCTTTTATTGTGTGATGTCTGTTTAATTCAATTAATACTTTACTTTGATTTATTTATGTTTTATTTTGACTTTTTTATTGTACTGAAAAGTGCTTATTTTTATTATTATTATTATTATTATTATTATTATTACTTTCAGTGAGAAGAAGATACAGTGGCCCTGAGAGCTCAAAGCACCCGAACTTAAGAAAACATAAGCAAACACAAACAAATTCAGAAAACATTTTCATCAGTTTGACAACACATGCGCTGCAGTTACACAACCAAATACACAAATGGTTCATCACTTTTTTGTGTCCCCTGGAAACGCACACGTCTGCCACTTGCAGCGTGTTTCTGTATTTGGTTGCGTTGTGAGTATTTGCAGCACATGTCGTCCAATTGATGAAGATATTTTCTGAATTTGCTTGTGTTTTGTCTATGTGCATCTGCTTTCTTAAGTTGCAGTGCATTGGTCTCTCAGGGCCACCGTAGGAACAACTGTAGTTTCATCAAAACACTTACAGCCTTAATTTGTTGGTGCGCTCCTGCCAAAACCACAACAGTACTTCTAGCGTGGCTGCCAAGAAGAGGCAAGACATGTTGTCGCTGAAGGAGAAAAAAAACTTCACACCTGACTTTGCCGTGGGCTGTGACTTCTTATGCGACTGGATAAGTGTTGCTCAGTAAATGAAGACTATAAAAGCTTGCAGTTGTGCCATAAGGTCCACATAAGTGTTACAAACTGAACTCCCTTGGCCACACACAAATGCATTTTTGCTGTGAAAGGGTTGGAACTGGGATTTATTGGAACTGCTAACAATATTTTCTGACCTGTGGAAAATTGTTTCAGAAAACACAGTCATCATAATGTCGGACTTGTGCCAACAGATCATTTGTCAGTGTGTGTTTACTTTCTCACTCTGTAAGGTTCAGGTGCGAGCCACGACATGCGCTGCACCAGAGGACAATTTTTAAGATAAAGAGTCTCTGTAATTGTCCACAAATTACCACTCTCAGCCTGCGATGGAAAATCTCATGATTGACATTTCCACTAACAAGCACACACCAATTGATTCAGCAAGCTTTATTTTTACTTTCCAGCAACAAGCACTTTCTTTGGCAGGAACAAATTCCCCACTTTATCTCTACCAGGGCATTTCTGGATTTAGCTACAGCAGCTACCTACTCATCATATGGTGCAATACAGGAGCTTAATGCATTAATTTGTTCTTAGTGGTTTAATTTCTTCTTGTTTTTTATCCATCTATATGGATATTTTTTTCTGTGTAAAATGTTATATATAATATTTTGTGTGTAAAATATATGAATGTTAATATATTCATACTGGGTTAGACATTTACAACACAAAACATACAGCCGTGTTTAAATAACATGAAATATGTATGAACATGTACATGAGCTTCACTATTAGCTGAAACAGATATGTCGAACACGCTGCTGTGTGTGTGTGTCTTTGGCAGCAGATATTGACACTATATGTGTGTGTTGGGGTGTGGCTGCAGGGAGTTGATGCATTGATGGAACCGTGCCCAGGAAGCTGCCAGTTCCCTTCTTTCGTCCCTCCTTTCTTTCATCACCCCATCACCCCATCCAACCTCATCAACCAGCCTCCTCCTCCTTCTGTCTCTCTCTCTGTCTCCCTCCATCTCTGCTACTATTGCCCTCTCAGCAATCTGATCACCCAAGCACTTTACCCCCCACCCCATTTCTCTCTCTAGCTCTCTCTGTCTGTCTGTCTCTCCTTCACCCTCATGTCTCCCATCCCCAGCTGGCTGCTGTGGCCAGACATCAAGGTCAGATCTCTCCCTCCCTTCCTCCCTCCTTCTCTTCCTCTGTCTTTCTTTTCCTCCCTCCATTGACTCTACATTTCCTGTGCTCTGTTGCTATTCTCAAATTTCTGTCTCTGCCTGTCTAGCCAGATTTATTTTTGTTATTTCCTCCTCTTGTTTCTGTTAAATGTTATAACTGAAGAGCCAAATATAGTAATTATTATTATTATAATGTTTGGTCTACAACATGTTTAAAAAGAAAGAATAAAAGTGGTTTAGAAAGAGACTAAATTTATGCCAACAACAAGGACTTCTAGGTAAAAAGAAAACACAAACCCCACAGAAAAGATGGTTTGTATTCAGTTCAGTTCAAAGAAGTGGTTAAAAAAACATCTAGTTCACATGTTCAGTTTAATAACCTGAACATTATCGGAATACAGATCATCTGCAAAAGTCATGTCTCCTCAATTTCTCTTTCCTGTTGGCTCCAAAAAGGTTTTTTTGTTAACTCGCCAGTAACAGAAATCAAAATCAGAACATCTGAGAATTATCATAAACTGTACAGGTCATTATTCAATGGTGAATTCAGTGATATTATCGAAGGAAATAAAATTGTTTTAGTCGGGCCTATGAGAACATGGCAGCTGTAAAAATAAAGCCTAACTCTGCTGTTGTATTTATTTGGGACGTAAACGAATACATCATACAGATATGAACAAACTATGCGCCCTGAACTGATACGAACATTTGAATTCTTGCTGTCGTACCTGCCCCACTGATCTGTCACCTGATTTCAACACGCAAATTCAACACAACACCACCTTATTAGTTTTACAGATTGAAAAACAAATCATGTTTTTATGATGTGACTAATACTAGAATACTAGATAATACTAGAATATGGTTAGACTGTTATTCTGTATATGTTGTTGCCAGCTGAACTGATATATGTGAAGATTATAAAAGGCAGTTGCAAATGATTGAACACAGAAAATAAAGCAGTAAATACAGATATTTATTTAGGCGGTTGCCACAATATCAACAATGACCACCACATGTTGATTATCCTTTTTCTTTTTTTTTTAAACTTTTTTAAATGGCTAGAGCTGTGTGCAGTGCATTGATTCGCTTAGCCCCTCCTTGCCTCTCTTTCTCTCTCTCTCTCTCTTTCTTTCTCTCGCTCTCTCTCTCTCTCTCTCTCTCTCTCGACAGAAGACCTGTCTATCATAGTCAGACTGGCCGTCAGGAGCACTGGGTGTCATCCCACCACATCAGTGGGCCAGTGGCCTGTCCCTCGCTGTGTCTTTACGGGCCCTGTCATTCAGGGTGCACAGCGTGGATGTAGTGTGTATGTAACCAACCCGGACCTGAGTTTGCAGATTGTTATTTGTTTGACATAACATGAAGGAATTGAGCTGTGTATATTCCTCAGTTGGAGATTAAAATATTTGAGTGAAGCACCTTATATACCATATTATTTAAGAATGAATTTAACTATGCCCCTCTCTCAGCTATCGCCACAAATAGAATCTAATTCAGCAGGAAACACTGCAGGCACAGATAGCAGCTTTGTGATACATCCCTATGTGTACACATTACTATCCATTACATATAGGGTGAACCGCTTGTTTTCCTCAGTGCCACTGTTTTCCATTAAACATTGATTTTTCAGAAAGTCAGATCAACTGTTATGATAGGAAAAAAACACTTTCTTGCAATGGTAGAGAGAAAAATGACACCACAGCTAATCTCTGCTATTTTCGTTATCACTCCCTTTTCAGAAAAGGTTCAGGTCATTGAACTTAACAAGCATAGCAATAGAGGAGCTATTACTGCAATCACAAAGGTACAGCTTGGGCTAGAACAGACAGCATTGCTCAAATTAGGGTGAAATGGTCTGATATTATTCTGTCATCACTGTCTGGTGAGGTAACCAGCAGGCTTCTGCCCCAACCTGATGTCACCCCAGTCAGGCTACTGAGTCCCGGCACCTGTGGGTCCCTCTGCCAGTGCCTTTCACTGTTCTTAATGTCATTCTGTCACTTTGTCCCCTGAAGGGCCTCACATCTGCTCAGACGGATATTCTTTGTTTGGGAAGGGAAGGAGAGATAGAGGGGGAGGAGAAGGTGACATGAGTCACCATTGGGTGTCTGGAAATGTCAAGCTGGAGATGAAAAGTTTTTGTATTGATGGATAATGTTTCATTTCCTGCTCCCTTCTCTTCTCCTCTCCTCTACCCTTCAGTCAGAGCTATCAACAAGGGATTTTCCAGTCCATCGGTTTTAAGGAGTTTCATGAGTACCTGACTGCTCCTGAAAGCAGCACCCCGCAGGAGAAACACACACTACGAGACAAAGGTCAGAAAACTACCTGATCAAAGTCACAGAGACGGATTTAGATTCACTGCTTGGCCGACCGGTTGACTGATCAACCAGATGAATGTATTTAAAGATTTTTCTCCTGTCTCCTTTTCACCACGGCCTCCTTTAACTCTGACCAGGTATAGAAGCTGTGAAGATTGCTACAAAGCGTTACGCCCGCAAACAGAATAAATGGGTCCGTAACCGCTTCCTTAAACGTGAGTACCCTTCACCCATTCATTGTGTGTGTGTGTGTGTTTGTGTTTGTCCTCCACAGTCCAGTTCCTTAGCAATCAGCACTCTCTCTAACAAGATGCAATTCATGCACTCCATTAAACACACAAAGCCTCTCAGACACTGTGTTGTGTTCCAGGGTACAGAGTGTAATGTGTGTGTGTGTGTGTGTGTGTGTGTGTGTGTGTGTGTGTGCGCGCAGCAGAATTAGGGTGATGCCACTTCCAATGCCTTGATTTTTCAGTATAGGTTTTCAACAAATAAAAGCACAGCTCACGGTTGAAAGCAATAGTTAAACAGTTTATTTATTTAGTGCTCATGACATGGTCGACTGTTTCTCTTCTTCTTTCTCACTCACCGAGGAGTCATTAATTCTGTACAAAACATATAACGGCCTCTATGAATTTGTATACCCTTTGAAGGAATTAATTTGTTTTCTTGCCAAGAGTTGGATGAGAAGGTTGATACCACATATGCTAAGCTAACCACAGGTGTTTGTTAGTCCAGCATAAAAACTGGAACAAACGGGGGAAAAGCTTGTTTGGCTCTGCCTGTAAATAAAACCTCTAAAGCTCACTAAAGAATTTATTTAGTCCGTATAAAAATCAGTGAGAAAAAAACAAGAAATTTTGATTTATATGTGTATATGTTCCAAGCTAACTGTCTCTTAGCTGTTGTTTAATATTCAGTGTACACTTATGATGGTGGTATCGGTCTTCTAACTCTCAGTAAGAAATCAAATAAGTGTATTTCCCAAAATGTCAAAGTAGTCTTTAAATTGTTTATTTTTTGTGACAAGAATGTCTGCGTTCAAAGTTTAAATATAAAATTTGAAAACATCCACCATGCCTAAGTATATAAAGGACTGGATAGTGTTATTTATTTCAGGTGTGGACTGCTGACTTATTTATTCACTGGCACAGAATTAGATTTGATTTTATGCAGTGTGCGTGAGCTGCTGTGACGTTATTGAGGAGATAATGTTTCAAGATCCATCCCTGGTATACACCTGCAGTTGACCCTTTTTCCAGTGCTAAGTCCCCTGTGGCACCAAATGCATAGAAATGAACTATAGTGGTTGGTTACCTGCCAGAGTGGCTGGCACAGCACAATGGATAAATATAGCCAGCACAGCCAAAATCAGCTTGTGTTTGGCAGGTGGTGATTTCCCACCCCGGTCACAACCCGTGGAAGTCAGGCGTGTTTTAAAACGTATATAAAGGCTCTGTGTGTTTCTCTGTTCCACATGGAAACCTGGCCTCTCTGTCCCACCAGCAGCATGCCCTGCAGTAACCCAGCCTCCTAATCCTGTTAGGCCCAAGTGGCTTAGGCTACGCCAGGCCCTAAACCTCAATACCCCTCTTTCTGACTGCCTGCCTGCCTACCCGCTGCACACACCATATGGTCTCCATCACATGTGTGTCTGTGTGTCTGTGTTACCGCCCTTTTACATATGCAGTAATCTGTCTGAAGTCGTATGTGCTTTTGCACATGTGTTCCAGACGCTGCATGTTTCCTCACTCAGCTGAGTACTTTAGGTTCAAACAGAATTTGCAGGACAGTTTTCTGCAACAGCAGGCCTGGCTGTACAGGTGACGGCAGATGAGATCAGCTCTCTAAAGTGTTGAAAGTCTGAAACTTATATCCCATGAAGTCTCTATTGGCTGTAAATGGCTACCAAAGTAGGTACTGACACTCTTCAAAGGTCACTAGAGGTACTATCAAACTGCCAATGCCAGTTTTTTGTGTATGCAGGATCTGTAAAGGTTTTAAAGTCTAGAAGATCAAATCTGATATTTTGTTAACCTGGATCTTATTCTCTGGATTTTGCCAACTATTGCCATAATAGTACATTGTACTCACCATCTCAGCTTTAGCCTTTGGGAAATGTGGAGTCTGACAAGAACAACAGCAGTCAGGTCAAGAGCCTCCTACAGCTCTTCAAAAGCTTCAATTTAACAGAGATCATCTCAAACACTTGGCTGCAAGTACAACCAGGAGTATACATAGAAGTAAGTAGTTCCTTGAAAATCCCTGTAGCTATTGTAGTCCCTGACTAACAGCGGTCTGTATCACCAGGAGTTGGAGTAGTAGATCCATGAGAGTGAAGTCATTTTGCTGTAGATGCCATAACATTGCACAGTGGAATAATTTTAATTCTTTAATCATGATCACTTCATCTTTCGTTGTCCAATCTGGGGTAAACAGTGGGAATAATGCATTGATGTTACAAAGTAATCCACTAGAAATAAGCGGTCACACATACTTTGCTGACGTAATACCTTTTGGATAATGTTGCATTGCTCTACGACAAGGTTTAGCTGAGTTCAATGGACAGTTTTTATTTTTTATTTTTTGAGGAGATATTTTGGAAATGTGTACTCTGGCAGTCCCCAAAGAGCTTTCCATAAAGCTTCAATTTCACTAGAGCCAATCTCAAAGACTGTTCCGTCAGCTGGGCATGACCCATAGCTATGTTTTATTGTTCGGCGACCTCTAGTAGCCGTAGGAATTATGATGGGAGTCAACAGGTCGAGCAAAACACAGGACTTTCATACGTGACGCCGCTGTTCATTTCCCATTTAAAACCTCCAAGTTTAGGGACGAGCAGCCTATATGATTGTTTAGCTTAGAGGTAAATGCACAATATCCCCCAGAAATCGTGGATATTGCATGGAGTACAGCTTTTACAGATGATTAAAATTTTCCCCTAACGGAAGCCATTCTTGTCAGAGTCTGTGTTTCCCAAAACTGTACAACAGAGATGGCAGGTAAAATGTTAGCATGATCAGTTTTCATATTGGACGAAAATACTAGAATAATACCCACGTTGACAAATGCAGGGATTTCCCTTTAATCTGTCTTGAACAAAGCTCACCGGGATCATGCTCCAATATCTACAGATGGTTTTTCAGTCTCAGAGCTTCAACGTTTTTGCTGAAGGACTGGCTTGTCCTTGCATCCACCCCTACTCCTTAACCCCGTTCGTACCACCTTTCTGTCCCGCGTTGTTCTCCGTCCTCTCTTGCTGTGACTGCTGACCTCTTTTCTGTTTCATCTGAGCCAACACACACACTCGCACAGATGCCAGCAGGCCTCAGCTGAGCAGGCTAATCTCTTGAAGCATTACAGAGCTGCCGGGAATTTGCCCCGACCACACAAACTCGGGTAGCAGGGTCACAGAGGGCTACGTGGGCCAAACCAAGCGTACACAGACGAATGGGTCAAAGGCAGTGGTGGAGGGACAACTGGGAAATTATACTCACCTAAAAGTACTGTCGCTAAAAAGAAATTTAATTACTTGTGTAAAAATGCACCAAGATAAAAGTCAAATTAAAATGTACTCAGATTGAAATTTCGCTGCATATACGCTGTTCCCTGATGAGAACTGCACTGAAACAAACAGACACTTTACAGCCTGTCCACACAACTGGTAATTACAACAGTCCTGCAATGAGTCCTTCTTTATGAAGGTTACAATCAGGTTTCATTCAGATTGTTTTAGAGAGTTGTTGATTCAGTCGTTGTTACAGAGATGTGTTTCTGTCATTTAGCCTACCTTCACTGATATAAACAGGATGGACAAAATAATAGCAACACCTGGACACCACAGCAGGTGTCCATAGACTTCATGTAGCAATATTAAGCTACATAAATCAAGTAGCTGCCACGTAAAGATGGAGATGCATGAACAAAATAAACTCCACAGCTTCAAAATGCTACGTTGCTATAGTTGTTGACGCTCTCCTCTGTACAGTAAGTTACAACAGTCAGTCTTTTGTTGCGCACACCCAACGTCTCTGCTCGTTCGTCCTTAATGCAGAATATAACCAGCTCTCACAGCGCTCCCCCAGGTTTTCAAACACACAGCTGAATGAGCTGCAGTCACAACAGTGAATATCAAAAACAGCAGAAGGATGGTGCAGGCCTCATTGAGGGTGGACTGCAGAAGTCACACCTGAAGGATCCACTGTCAGTATTTTAGCATTCAGAGTTGGTCACGCAACATGGCAGGTGCGTTTGATATGGGACACTTGCTGCGGTTTCCGTGTGGTGCATTAACTCACTGATTTATTTAGGGAGATGCAACCTTTTTATTTTTATTTTTTTAATCTATGCTGAGGTAAAGCTTATATTAACCAGGGCCTCGTGATAACACCGTCCTTAATTTCATTGCACAGTAGTATGCGTGTTGCATAGCTGCACCCAGCACAGGTGTGAACGCACCCGCTGACCCTCGCTCAGTGAAAGTAAACATCTACATGTATGTAGAGCGTGAGCTGAGAGCAGCTCCTCTCTGAACACAGAGCTGTGTCCTCCAGCAGCCACAGACTCACAGCAGCTCCTCTCCATTTGTTGTGTTCTCATATGGTTAATCATAACTTCATCATGTCACTTTTGTCTTTACTCTGTAACAATTCTAACTTTAAATGTTGTTAAATTTTTCATTAAAAAGGTGCTAGAGAGTGAAATTACTGTTCCACCTCTGTACTTCCACCTCTGGTAAAAGAGAAAGATGAATGGAAACAACATAGAGCTTCAGTCAGACAAACCCAGTGAAGTAGGTTAGAGAAGCTAGTCAATGACCCGATTGTTGACCGTGCTTGTAAATATACAGAATGAGACAAAGTCACCCGCCTAACAGGGACAAGTTTAACCCAGTTTTACAGTTGATAGCTGAAGCATATAGCAGCGAGTGACAGTGAGGGAGCAGGTGGGCTTCCAGTGTCTTAAATACTTTTCAGCAGGTTACAGGGTCCTTGATGGACTCAACTCTGGTTGCCGTGGGGATTGAATCACCAGGTCAGCCAACTCAAATTAAACCAAGATTAATTTGTCCTGCCTTTAAGTGCGCCTGTATGTGGGAGTGTGCTTATAGGACGTGCGCCTGTGTGGTTATAAGGGGATGTTTTAATTAGTGGATTTAATTACTCATAATGAAAATGTTAATATGAGGTTATATTCATTTTTATAAGTGCCACATTTTATGTTGAGGATGCCATCGCTTTTAACTCCCCAGAGACATGCACACAAGCACACATGCTCTATCTGTAACCAGAATACGCAGGTGTAGTTTGACTGAGGCCTCGTGAGTGTTAAGTAACAGGGGTGTAGGTATCTTTTAGCCCCAAGAGTGAGTGAGTGAATGATGGAGGGAGGGAGAACGAAAGGGAGAGAGAGAGAGAGAAGGGGGAACAACACATGGGTAGCTGGGTGGTTGGAGAGTGAGGGTAATCTGATCCAGCTGGGGCAACAGGTGTGGGGCGAGTTTACACCCTTGTCTTCGAGCAAGTGCGAAGCTTTCATGTGCACACATACACACACAGATGCCCCCTCCGCCCGTGGAGCTGAAGTCAAGTCAGGGTTGTTGTCGCCACAGAGACCTCCCTGTCACCTCCAGTAGCCTGGAGGGGGGGGACATGAGAGGGCTGGAGGAGGGCACAGAGGGGTAAAAGGAGATGAAACAGCAGGTACATTTCCATCAACATACTGAGTGGAAACTTTAGTCAGGCTGAGGTGGAAAAGTTGATGTCTGGAGAAAGGGAAGACCAGCCTCCAGACCAGCACAAACCCCCATAACAACAGCAGGGCTGCTCTAGGGTTACACACCCACAACATCCCTGGTTTGACTCCAGACGCGGCACCGGCTACATGTCTCCTGTCACCATAGCTGCTCAGAAAAACAACACAGAAGAAGTCAGTCACTTAAAAAACAAACTTCCATCCAAGGGGAAAAGCAGCAATGTAAAGTGATGATGTATCAGAGCATTAATTATGTGACCTGATATTTTACTAACTTGATAAGTTAGTATCAGCTCTGATGGTAACACTAGAAATTGTAAACGATGCCAAAATATGGCAAAAAAGCTTTTTACAGATGCACCTTGACGCCATGGTGTCTGTGTCTACTACTTCTATATTGCAGATAAAGTTTAATTCCTCTACTCCACCACAGGGCCCAAAAATTAGGGGTTTCAAGGGTTAAAGTAGCCACAGTGTACCCAGTTTGAGTCCGGACCCCTGACCAGACCTGGGGACCCTTGTTACATGACCAGAAAAGACCCAGTGATTTATTAACAAAACACAATTGCCACTTTAGCTGGAGAGCAGGAATGAAATGCAAAGAGAGTTATAGAGTTCTAGAGATGTATTTTTGGATATAAGGAAAACTAAACTTTTTTTTAGACAGAAGTGGTACAGACAGGAAAGCAGAGGAGAGAGAGAGAGAGAGAGAGAGAGAGAGAGAGAGAGAGAGAGAGAGAGAGAGAGAGAGAGAGAGAGAGAGAGAGAGAGAGAGAGAGAGAGAGAGAGAGAGAGAGAGAGAGAGAGAGAGAGAACTTAACAAGAAGGAAGAAGAAAAAAAACATCATTTCAATTTCTCTCCTCTCTGTGGCCATATCTTCAGAAATCTGCTCAACTCATGACACTTAGACCACTCCAGAGAGGTCAAACATGACCAACAGCTAACGAAGGAGGCAAAAAAGTAGAAGTGGAAGTGTAGGAAAGAGGAAGACGACTGTTGAGTGAGTAGAGGCAGCTGTCCTGTTCCAGTGTGGACCAAAGCCAGAGAAGCACAGCTGGGCCGAGGACGCCGCACTGAGACTGACTGTTGAGTTTTTATAGCAAAACGCACACAAGCGCACATCCTCACTCAGCAAACATGAGACAGCAGATGACTCGTAGCCCGTTTGTCGCAACAGGTGGACTGCTGTTTCAACACACACACACACACACACACACACACACACTCTTAACACTGGCAAACAGCTGCCCGGCGACAGGAGATGCTCTTTCTTGTTGGCTGTGTGTGTGTGTGTGTGTGTGTGCGCGTGTGTGTGTGTATTAGTGTGTGTGTGTGTGTGGACCACCCTGCTCTTTGTCCCCTCAGCATTTCTTATCAACCCTCATTCACTGCGGAGTGGATTAGCAGAGTTAAATTTCACCAGTTCCCAAACAAAAACAGTGGAGTGAGTGGTGTGGAGGGGGGGGAGGGGGGGGTTCCATCCAGCATCTGGCAACCCACCCTGCAGTGTCTCCCCTTTTATTTACCGCCACTCCACTCTGCCCAGTGGGAGGTGGGTGATTGCAGAGGGTGGTGGTGTTGAGCGAGATAAAAAGAACAAAGTGAGGGGAGAGGTGGCGGCAACAGGAGGGCACAGGAGAGCACCTACTCCAGCTCTGCATCTGGTATGGGTATGCCAGGTGACGCTCGCCACTGCCATCGCCACCACCTGCCTGCTATTGTGCCACAAACACAAAAGACTTCCCCTCAGACACACACACACACACACACACAGTAACCACAGCAGTGAAACCTGAGGCTTTGATTAACAGTCACTGTTTATAAAAAAAAAAAAAAAAAATCACACCCTGACAAACTGACCCACTATGTGACTGTACAAACACACACATGCAGGGTAGAGTTTTGGGAATAGCAGCGTACACAGAGGCAACACACACCGGGAAGCCGAGTGACGTTCTGAATGAGATCTGTGTGTTTCTTTTTTTTGCTTTTACACCCTTTGTCAGTTATTCCCAGCTGACCTCCGCGTGAAATCAATGAAATGCATCATGTGCTCAAAACGTGGCTGATTGTGAATTGAAACCAACAACACGCAAATTCAGACCGGACCAGAGCTGAAATGTGACTCATGCCAAGAAGCAGGTCAGAATTTAAGTTTATAGCTCCAGGGCGTGGCTCTGTGAAGACTCCCATTGTTCCCACTCACTCACTCCTCTGACAGAGGCAATACTGTTGGTCTGTGTAGATCATACAGTTACCACTTTGTGTCCCTCACTGATAATGGAGTCCCAGTAGAGCCCGTAACTCCAGTCTATAGGGTGTCTGCCGCCCTCAACTCCACAGTTCAGTCTGTGTGTTTAAAGGATTAAGTCATAATTGAGTTGGCTGACTGTGCCCTACGGGTTAATGGGATTCATTTACCTGAGTCTATTTGTTTAATACGTTGATATTATATTCAAAAAACTGTACCTGAGCAGAGCAGATGCCGGTTTTGTGCTAGTGGCGTAGCTCTGAGGACGGCAGTGTCGGTTTATCAGTTTTGTACACATCCGTGGTTCCTGGTCAACGCATCCTAATGACTTTGGTGACGCCCATCTTCTCCTCCAGCGCCGCCATGAGGTTTACTTCAGTTGGTTTTGAGTGAAATGTCTCAACAGCTTTTGGATGGATTACAGTGAGATTTGGGAAACTTTCTAATCATCATCATGTTGAGGGGAAAAACATTAACACATTAAAGTCTGTTTACAGCTCTTGAGGAGTATCACTGCACATGACTGCAGGCCCCCGGGATTTTTGTGGCTCCAGAGGGAGCTGTGTGAAATCTGCCTCAAGTGATGTCACTTGTCTGAGGGACCTGATTTGTGACTCACTCAAAGACTCTCCTCAGGCCCTGTCCAGACCTGGTATTAACATGCTTCTTCAGTGATCCGATCACAAGTGGTCAGCCACCAGCTCACATCTGGCTTTAAAATGTTTCCAGAGGGACCACTTGTCTGCATCAAGATCTCACTTCCCTGCTTTATATGCAAGTAAACATGTATGCGGTGTTGGTTTTAGCCAATGCAATAGATGGAGAGAGAGAGAGAGAGAGAGAGAGAGAGAGAGAGAGAGAGAGAGAGAGAGAGAGAGAGAGAGAGAGAGAGAGAGAGAGAGAGAGAGAGGCACAGAGGGGTTGAGCGAGTCACAGCTCTACACTAAAATAAGCTTTTAGCCACGTGAAATAATAAATATTTTTGTCTCATTATGAAACTGTGACGGGACTAATCAGACTGTGACAGAGGACGTCAGTAGAGGAGACGGCCCTTCAGTGTGGCCAGGAGACATTTACTTTCACACTGCTAGAAGAATGTGGCCACATGTGATTTGATCTGAAATGCGTCCTGGGTGTGTTCACACCTGAACTTAGAGCTGTCCACTTGTGATCAGATCATCCGAGACAAACATTAATAAGAGATTTTTTCTTTTTTACCCGTTGAGCAAGTTGTGACAGTTTCCTGTCCATGTAGCGAAGCCGATAAAATGGGAAATGGGTTAAAAATCTTTTAATCATTCACTTACGAAATGTTTTCTCATGTGTATGCTAATACACAGAGGCCCAAACTGGGGCTAAACCTCACTGAGCTACTTTCAGGGCTATAAACACTTTTCTCTTGTTTCTTATATTTTCAGCTTTTATCTGAATGTAATGCCTTATTTATAACTCTACTAGGTGCATGATAAATGTAATATTTATGGCAGACTTGGTTTTGATACGGTTGCAGCTGTTAGAAGTCGCTTTCTCTATAAGTTCCTCACATCTTCATTTCCTGTCTGTCCGTGTGTCTTCAGTCAATGCAGGGCATTAATGCAGACAGGCGCTCAGACAGACAGACAGACAGACACGCAGACAGACTGCTGTTTAGTGCTGAGGCCTGGCCTGGGGACTGCTGACTGATGCAAAATAGAAGCACGGGGGTGGAACAGTCAGAGACAGGGAGAGGGAGAATGAGAGAGTGAGTGAAAGCCGAAGTGAGACTGATGGAGAGAGAGAGAAAGAGAGAGAGAGAGGGAGAGGGAGAGAGAGAGGGCACAAGAGAGAAGGGCGGGAGGAACGAGGGAGAGAGCGAGAGACATTATCGAGCCAGTGTGAGTCAGCAGGTTGACAGAGCTTCAGGGTGCAGCTCCAGCACATCACAGCTACTGTAAATTTCCCAGTTTGTAGTGGATTCATCCTGAAGTCGACCGCAGCCTCTCTGAGCTACAGTCTCTCACTCTGGGGCCTGTTTGTTTCCTATTGGATATAAAACAATCAGAAACATGATTTGCAGGAAACTATATTCCACCATGTTCAGAATCAAACACTGATATCAGCGTCGGCCTCTTTAATCAGTGCGTCGGTTTGTCTGTGAGAAAACCTACACTGTGAGGCAGCGCTGTCACACAACACAACTTGACAGTGGTGGTAAGATAGTGGTCGAAACGTTGTCAGAGGCTTTTCCACACATCAATAAAAATAAATGTGGAAACACTGAATCAAAATATCAGCCTTGAAAAGACCCCATTACAATTATTGGCGGCCTCTGTTGGCCTCGTAAAAAATGCATAATGTGTGCTAACTGTGTGTGTTTGACCCCCATGTGTGTGTAGGACCTGGAGACAACGTGCCGGCAGTGTACGGCCTGGATGTGACAGACGTGTCGAGGTGGGAGGAGACGGTGCTGAACCCTGCACTGCAGATACTGGACAGTCTCAGGAAGGTGGGGCCTCAGCAGAATAAAAAGGCAGCTTCTTCTTTTTTCTCCCTTTTGTTCCTTTTCTCCTTCACTACCACTCCCTCCATAATTGCTTATTTCCATTTTGCTGTTTTCTTTCACGTTGCTTTTTCCTTCCATCACTTTACTCGCCGTGTTCGCCATCACTTTCCCACGTCCTAATTGGCTCCCTTCCTTGTTTGTTTGATTTCTTGCTACTTTCCTTGCTCCCTTCCTTTTCTCATCTCCCTTTCCTCCTCATTTCTTCTCCCATCTCACTTTTCTTGCCTTCTCTCATTTTTCTGTTTTCCCTTGATTCCTCTTCTCTGCTTTCCACACAGTCCTTCCTTCATTTCTATGCTTCCTTTGTCCAGTTGTACCTTTTCTTTTTCTTCTTCGTATTTCTCCTTTCTTCATTCTTTCCTTCTTTCTTCTTTTTCTTGCTCTTTTCTTTCTTCTTTTGCTTCCTTAATTTTATAATTAACACTTTCTCCCCTTTTCCTCACTTTAGCTGCATTAGTTTAAATTTAAATTTTATGGTTTTTTTCCATTTCTTCCTTCCTTGTTTTCTTTCTCACTTGCCTCTAGTTTTTTTTCATGTTGTTTTTATGTCCTGCTCCATTGGTGTCATTGAATTGGTCAAATCAATGCTGTGTCTAAAATCACTCCCTATTTATTGTTTCGTGCACTGTCTTTGTCCTCTGCATTTTATTTCTGTATCTGAAGTGTAAAATTTGTGCAAAAGGAACAAAAAAGAAATGACCAAGACATGTGCACTAGTATTAGTATACTAATATTATACATTATACATTATATTATATAGAGAGTAGTGAATGAGTGAACAAAGGAGTGATGTCCAACACAGCTGAATATTTCATTAACGCTTTACTAAGCTTCAACTCTTTGGCTCAAACAATCAGGGTGAGGAGCCGACGATCCCACCAATCAGAGTGCAGGAGGCGGGGCAGAAAAACAAACGGACCCTCCACGTATGTGATCTGTGCGACAAAGTGATCATTGGTGACCTTGAGTGGACAGGTGAGCCACATCATACAATAACCACTTAACAAGATATGAACATCTGGATAAATAGTTTTGGGAAGTAATTACTTAAATTTCATCTTAATTATATTTATTTATACTTCAACTATGAAAATATGGCTAAATCGTACCAGGAAATGGTTATTACAGAAGAGCCCCCACTTTAAATGCATGGATGGAAATAAACTGGAGAAGATTAAAGCATTTGTTAAGAATGAATTGGAACAATTTACAACATGCTGCATACTGGAAAAACTGGACTAATTATGTAACGTCCTATAGTCAGTAATATTATTATTGAGAAAAGATCACTCCCTGCCTCTTCATGGATCTTTTTCATCGTGTATACTTTATTAAGATGTATTGTGAGATTTGTGACAAACATGAATACATGCCATATTCATTCAGTTTGAAATCTGAAATATATTGTATGAAAATATCTGATCGATAAGGAAACATGATGCATTCACCTGAGAAAAAAATCTGCTCTGTTATTCTGAATTAATGAGATTATTATCTCAGAATTCTGAGATAAATTTATTAAAATAGAAAAATAAAAAATAAAAAGAAAATATGGTTGAAATGTCTTGAATCTTTCTACAGGACCAGTGTAAAAACTGTCAAAACATCAGTGCAGTGGGGCTCACAACACACAAGCCACTTCACCCAAAACATGTCCATGACTACATTTGTTCATAATCACAAAGCTCAAACTGTGTAAAGTATATCCAGCACTTCAACAATGTCCTTTTTTCTTCACCTGCAGCTCACCTGAAGTCTAAGAAGCATCACTTTCATGTGAGGAAGAGGAGGAAGCCTGATCCAGCCTGTGACCAGTCCCAGTGCACCGCTGCAGCTCCTGCCTCTGCAGGAGAGACTCTCTCAAAGGACAGTAGTTGTGCTCCTGTTGCCCCGGGCTGCAGTGAAACCTCTCAGGACTCTTCCCAAGACACCAGGACAACACACAAGGAAGTACCGGTGACATATTAGCGACCGTGCTGACTCTGGCCTACATACATTTATTCAGGTTTCCACCACTGTTCTGCACTAACACGGCCCCCTGACAGTCCGTCACAAATGTGTCCACGTTTTTCCTTTTCTTTTTGACTTGGAGGGCCCTCCTGGGAGAGTTTGTACTTGGGCTATTGTCTTCCCACTGAGATCCATTAATTCCTCCTGTACATTGTATTTCAAAAGGAAGAAAGCTCATCCAGCTCTGCAAATTCATAACACAGATCCTTACTGAATGTGGATAACAATGGACATCTTTGACACTATTGTTTTTTCAACATTTGTGCTTGCTCATGGTCTAAAAGTTGATGGTCAGGATGATTCAGCATTTTGGACTCAGAAACATAAATCAGATATTTATTTGCATTTAAAACCAAAGAAGTGTGTTGTTTTTTTATCAGTGATTCTTTTTTGTCTCCTTCTTAAAACCTTGGTTTAATTGTAAGAAGAAAGTTTCTTTTTTTTAATTTTGCTGAATGTGCCTTATCTGAAGTGCTGACTTTTTATATGGTTCGCACTGAATATTATTGAAAATATTAGCATTTGCCTCGTGTTAAACCGAAGCACCACGCACTTTTAACTTCATCCAGCTGGTTTTGAAAATATTGAATAAACCAGAGGATCTTAAATTTTCTCAACCAATGAAGGATAATGTGTTTTGTGTCACTGAACTGAAAAAACTAAATCCACAAAATTGGATTAGAGAGGTTTTCACATGACATCAGCGTTAGCTCTACCTTTATCTCAGTGAGATCTCAGTGGCATACTTACGCAGCACATATACTGTGCTCTGTTTGCCTGCTGCCACCTTGTTTTACTGTCATTAAACATGTTTTTCTACCTCTTTGTTTGAAAACGACAAGTCACATGATTTGTGTTGTTGCCTTTCAGTGGAGCTCATTTCTGCTCTGACGGTGGTGTAAGCCACCAGATCAGAGTGTGTTTTCCCAGCAGTGATTGCAGGTCTTTGTTTATGCAACAACGTGTTGTACCCCGCTTTCAAACCAAGGTGTGTCTGCCTACTGTAAAACCACTTACACAATACCTGGCATCTCTCCAAAAGCCTTTTTTGGCGCTCCCTTTCCCTCTCCTCACCTGACACTTTTCTTCTCACCTCCCCTCCACTTCCAGAGAATCAGAGCAGAATTGTTTGCTGTTCCTGGCAAACAATCCATAATCTCTTTCCTTAATTTTCCAGTCCGAATATTGGACGTATTCTTTCAGCACAAGTTCAGTTCACAGGCTCCCAGCGTTTGACCTCATCCACATGCCTAAAAATATTTCCAGCCATATAATAACTGGAAATGCGCATGTGTGTGTATATGTGTGTGTGTGTGTGTGTGTGAGTGAGTGTGTCCCACATTCCCTAATTCCAAACTGGGTCAGGCCTCAAGCTTACTGGGGACTTACCATACAGTGTGGGAGTCACACTGATAGTAAAGATCACTATGCAACCGGTGTCTGGCTTTTATGAATCTTCTGTGTTTGTTTTTCTGTCCTTCTGTTGGACATTTCTCATTTTTTATCATCTCTGTTGTTAAATTTAAAAAAAAAGGAAAAAACGGAAACAATGAGAGCGATCTTTGAATAGGAAAAAAAAAAAAAAGTATCGTCAGTCATGATCTGATACATGCCTCTGTTCTTAGGCATCTATATGTGTGGTATGTTCTCATCCCAGGTGCCCCAGTGAGTCTTGCCTGGCACCTCCAGACACTGCTGAATCATTCCACATTTAAAGCAGAAAGCTTGCGCAATACAATGACATAAGGCTTCAGCCCCTTGAACTGCACATACACTCTCGGAAGAAGTGGAGAAGTAGGGCAGCGGCCACGGTCACAAGGCTAATTAGTGATTTACTCGCTGCGATGCATTGGATCATCTATGGACACTCACACACACACACACACACACACACACACACACACACACACACACACACACACACACTGGGTGAACTCATTAGCTGCAGACAGTGAGCACAAAGAATGAATACACCAAGCCAGCTTTGAAATGGGAAACCTGGTACTGTGGTCTCCCCCACAGTCACACACACTCACACACATTCACACAAATAAGTCGTTTTAAAGTGGAGGTTTCTGCTTTCTTGGGTATTCGATTTAATGATGGCTCCTTGGAGCGCTCCTGTGTGTGTACATGTGTGTGTTTGTATGTATAGCTGCATCAGTCAACAAGCCGCACAATAGTTCACCCGGTCTCATCGCTCCATTTCTGTCTCTCCCTCTCTCTGTCAGCTTCGTCCTGCTCAGTAGCTGTATATGTTCACAGAGCTCACACTGTCCTATACGTGAGGCCCGAGGTGGGGGAGCTGCAGGCTGACTTATGTAACACATGCTGCAGCCTATAGATGCTTGTTGTCTGTGTCTGGCCTGTTTGCCATGGCGTTTTCGCCTCTGCTACTGACTTTTCTGGCATGTTCTGCAGCCGATGCCTGTATATTGTTGATACTTTTGATGATTTGTCATCAGGATTTATCATTGTAAATTAAATATCCTCGGCTTTCAGCCCCTTGGTGAAACAGAGCAAACCTTTTAGATATTTTAGATATCTTAGCTTTCCTCATCAGGTAAAAGTACAGCCTCAAAGAGCTGCTAGCATGGCTGTAAATTACTGTTGTTAACCACTGATGGACTAAAATGATCATTAATTGTTTGTCATATCTATTGAAGGAATTGTTGGACATTATGAAAATCATGCGTACTTGTTTTCTGGCCAAGACTCTGTAGACTGATTTCACTTTAATGCCTGTAAAGGTGACCATATTGCTGAAATGAAAACCAATGACATTTCCAGTTTGGTGGTCAGTATAGCATTAAAATATGTTTTTAATCAATGAAATAAAAAAGGGGGACAGTTCCGGTTTCATCTGCTTTGACCATGGTAACTGTTGTACTGTAATGCTAGCTTCTGCTCGAGTTTCACACGGCAATTTGCTCTAAATTTAGGCAGCCAAGTGGTTAGTAGTAGAAGAAGAGTGATATGAAGCTGCTAAAGTGAGCAGTCAGCCCTCTCTGCTAGCCAAAACAAACACGAGGCATGATGTCTGCCCTTCTGCTGCCCGGTCTTTCTCTGTTTTTTTTAATCACAATTAAAAACAAGGATGTTTCCAGGGATAGCTCCAGCTAGGACAGGTCACCAAAAATAGGGACTGTCCCCAGAAAACTGGGACGTCTGGTCACCCTACTGTTATAAAGCTAGAGCTAATAGTTATCTTAGCAGAAAGACTGGAGGTGGGGGTGGTAATAAAACAAGGTGCAAGCCTGATTTAATAACTACCGCATTGTATCTATATCTGTCATTTTTTGAGTACAAAAAAACAAAAAACAGCAGTTCACTGTTTCTTGGCTAGTTTACCAAGCTGCGTTACTGGTCCCAGAAAAGAGCTCGCAAGAAATAGTCTAGAACATAACCTCCCGTAAAACAGCAATTTGTCATTGTTACACATATTTTTTTTGTATGAATTACTCATCTTAATTAGTGTATAAATGGATGTGTCACTTTAAGATAGAACCGAGCCAGTTTTTTTCCCTGCTTTCAGTCTCTATGCTAAGCTAACCTAGCTTCATATTTAGCTTACATACATGAGAGTGGCGTCAATCTTCTCGTCTAACTCTCAGCAAGAAGGCCAACAAGTGTATTTCCCAAAACATCATACTTAGAATCTAACTTTCTATGCGAAAACATTTTAAAACAGTCTACAGTTCTTTTTTCCTGAATTTTTTTTCAGTTTATATGCTACTGATGATAAACAAACAGAGCGTGTTGTTGAACTTGCAAAGCCTCTCCACCCCAGGGCACTGCTGTAGTAGTGTGTCATCCAGTGACTGTGCGTCTAGGTAATTTGAAGTCCACTTAATCCTAATCTCTAATCCCATTTGACTAAACATTCTCTGCCATCTGGCCCTGGCGAGACAAAAAACCCACTCACACGCACCTCTACACACACGCAGACAGACATGCAAGCAGCTAATCAGCTAGAGCGGCAGGTGTGGTCGAAGACGCAGTCGACTTGACTACAAAGAAGAAGCTTTATTTACGAAAACACTCTCTTTTGCTAATGTGGAGCATGTTTATAGATTGTACAGAGGCACAAACATTTGGCTTTAGACACCACTCACGCTTTATAATCTCAGAGCAGAAGTATGTGAAACGTGAAGGTCTAAGTGATGAATGTTTTTGTTTGTTATTGTCAGCAAGGAGGTGGCAAAAGGTCAGCTATCAGGCTGCCAGCTGCTGTGTGTGAGCTTGTTGTAGCTTTATCCTGAGTACAGAGTATACCGAGTGCCCTTATTTGTGCCCTTTGACATTATTTTCCCATTTATACTCTTTGAAACATTGAGGTGTGTGTGTGTGTGTGTGTGTGTGTGTGTGTGTGTGTGTGTGTGTGTGTGTGTGTTCTCCCTGCATGTGCGCTTCCTCTGCTCAGGGTCAGTGTTTTGGTGTCTATCAGGAAGAGGACAGACAATTCAAAACTTGTGTGTTGCGTAACCAAGTGAGAAACACAACACTGTCAGGTGTGACTCAATCAGATGAGAGAGCATTGTCCATATATGTGTGTATGTGTGTGTGTATGTGAGTGTTTGCGCACATGTGAGAGGTTTGCTTTTTGCATGTTTCATATGAGCAGTATAATAAGGAACAAACACCACAACCGCTCAATACGCTTCAGTGCTCACGGTGCATGTGTGTGTCTGTTTGTGTTTCCCTCAGCACAAGTGTTATAGCTGTGTGTTTGTACCTGTATGTATTATGGATTACACACACACACACACACACACACACACACACACGCACGCCCAGAGCTTCACAATGAGGGATGAGTGTATTGCAGTCTAATCCAGCCAGAGATGATGTTTTATAACGTTTCAATACAAAGTGATGTATGCATCCACAGCCAAGTACAGACCATCATTTATTGATGTGTGTGTGTGTGTGTGTGTGTGTGTGTGTGTGTGTGTGTGTGTGTGTGTGTGTGTGAGGGGGTCTATAGGGATGAATGAGGTTCAATGAGTTCATGCAGCTCCCTCTCTCTCTTTTTGTCGCGCTGTCTGGCTCCGGTGGTGGCCTGCTGTAAATGAAAAAGTGACAGAAGGACGAGGAGAGGAGGAGATGTGATTAGATGTGAAAAGCCTTTAAGGAAAGTGGCATAGGTGCAGTCTATGCATGGCTTCCTATAGTCTCTCTCTCTCTCTCTCTCTCTCTCTCTCTCTCTGCTGCATATTTCCTGCCTGGTTATGTAATGCGGGGGCCGCTCCGTACTTTTTTCTTCTTCTTCTACCCTCCCCAATCCAGACCATGACATGCCTTCCTGTTTTTCCAGCAACCCAGTGAACTCTTTTTCCCAGGGCAACGCTTAGGAGGGCATACATACACACGCACACACACACACGCACACACACACACATGCGCAGCACATACTCTATTGTCACGTATTGTAAGTAATGTGCTTATTTTAGACAAAGCTGCTTACCCTTGATGTATTGTGTCTAGTGGGCTACATAAATGTCATTGTCTCACTCCTCACACACTTTGTGTTTGTGTTACTGTGTGTGTGTGTGTCTCTCAGCTGCCTTCATATCATAACAAAGCCTCTCCTTCGTCCTCCTGTCCATCTCTTTTCTCATTTATCTGTCTGTTCACTTGTTTCCACCTTTGCTCTCAGGCAGGAAATGGGTGTGCCAGCTCATAAAGGACCAACAAAGCAGCCTCACTGTGTGTGTGTTCATATTTATTGCATATGTGTGCACAGGGAGCAATGTACTCTCTGCAGTGTACTGTGTGTGAGACAAAGAGGGTGTGTGTGCGTGTGTGTGTGTGTGTGTGTGTGTGTGTGTGTGTGTCTCTGGGTTTCACCATTGTCAGTGGCTTGAGCGCTGGAGCCGGCTTTTTCCCGCCAGTGCAGTGTTTTGTGGGAGGAGTTTTGGCTGCCTTCAGCAGCAACAAAGAGCCACAGCTTCCCGCCCAATATGCAAATAGCTCAGAGTGGGCTGGGTGGGGATCCTCCCCTACTGCGGCGTTTAACTCTGTCGCTGCCAGGGTGGTGGTCATTAAAGTGCAGGCAGGCGGTGTGTGTTTCTTCTTCTCATTCTGACCTCAAAAGGACAGAAAAATGTGTCAAGTAACAACAGTTAAAGGCTAAAGCTTGAGTTTAAGCTTTAAAGTCTGACTTAGGATCAGGTTTGGTCAAAATTAAAGAAGTTACAACCAAGATTTGTCACGATTTAACACTACACTGTAATACTGAGTAAAATACAATACGCTGTACTAATTTGCACCGAATTTTGGCAAATCTCATCCTATCCATGGCTCTATTATCCTTCCAAATAACTAAAATAAAATACTAAAATAATTAATGTATTAAAAGTAGATAAACAGGGCCAAAAAAATTATTAAAAAATAAAACAGAACCCACAGGGAACTATCACACAACTCTGTGGTTCCCTTCAGCTCTACAATGCGTTTTAGTGCCTTTCAGCTCACTGTTTTAGTTTTGGGGTCCACAGCTTTATTGGTGGGTTCACTCTCCGCTTCGCACTCATCGCTGACATCAGCTGCATTTTGGCGCAGTCGTTCACTTTTCCCCCCGTTGGTAAACCAGTCGTGGCAGTCGACATGCAACCGCAGTAGAGCTTCGACTTAGAAAACCACTGCTACTTTCAAGAAGTTTTTCTTTTTTTTCAGAGATTTGTATTTGTTTTTCCTCTTGAAGATGCTTCTGAAGCTGTCTCAACACAGTCTACATATATCTCAATTTTGCTTTGAACAGCGTCCCTTTTTTTAGTACGCTCAAAAATTACTTATTTTTTCACATTTTCTCTGTAAAGTGTATTTGTGCTACACAGTTCAGGTTTTATTGAGACTGCTACTATTGAGATCATATCATATAGCTCATATATAACATAGTTCATATAACACATCTCAGATTTAACCCATCTGCCACAGAACACATGTGTTTGACCTACCAGATGCTATTAGCTTTGGATGCAGGAGATACTTCGAAAAATATCCAAACTGTGGCTACTTCAGTTTCATTGTGTTCCTGATACTTTCTACAGGTATTGTAAAACAGATGTGTGTGTGTGTGTGTGTGTGTGTGTCCTCTTGTGTGTAACAGCACATGACTCACTCATGTTTTAAGTGTATTATGCAACCCAGCGTAACATTAGATGGCATGTAGACCAGTAACAGCTGTTACATCCTCCTCAGCCCCATTTCCAACAAAAGGCCCCATTATATGAAGAAGTTGTGTGCTTCAACATGCTAAGCAGCAGGCGGGATGGGGGGGGGGGGCTCAACATGGTCTGACACACCCCATACACTGCCAGATACTCATCCTCACTGCACTCTGCGTTTGTACATCATGTTTATCTATTTATCTAACAAACTGTATCGTGTTCATCTGCTGCACCATCGTGACGATTCCTCAGCCTGATGCACGAGAAACTCTAGATTAATGCAGTAGCCAGTGGTCTGTCCGCAGACATACAGCATATGTGATATTTGATCCAAGGTGCTGGAGTTATATAATGTGCTCCATTGATTCTATAACAAGCATAGTCATGCACTTGGCTTTTTCTGCAGGAACTGGGAGTTAAATGCTTATGGATGTGACTTGTGAACTGATGAGATAATACCTGCTGCTCTTCTGCAATAGAGTATTGGATTTGAAAGTGGGTACATGCACGGCTCAGGTGTATTTTGCTCTGTATGTGACTGAGAAACACCTCTCTGCACATCACAATGAAAAATGCACGGTTCATCTGCAGGCATTCCACTGACCTGCACACATACTGTACATCGTCAGGATTAACTTCACCAACTTCTGATGTACATGGAGAGGGAGGAAAATGTCTGAAGACATCAACACTTGTAGTATAAAGAGCAACTTTATTGTGGTGTGAGGCCACAAACCAAAACAATAAAGTTGTTATTCATGCTTAAAGTGTTGGTGGAGTTTTGACCTCCTCTGCAGACATATGTTGCAAGTCTTGTGATTTTAAACTGAAACAACATGAATGGAAGCCGTCTGTTTACTACAGTCGTTCTGTGAGCCACAAAACAGCCAACTTCCAAAGAAAAGAAGCGGCCCAGGTTACTTTTAATACCACTGAATCCTTCATTTTAAATATCACAGATGCTCATTCAGACACACACAGACCTGTTTGAACGCACACAGAAATGTTGCTCAGCACATTTGCGTGGCGCGGGTTGTGCAGAGCAGCAGTTGGTATCCTGCAGTAACGGCACCTGGGCTCATTTACATTGCGGCTGACAAAAGGACAGTGACCGTGTGCTGATATGAGGGATGTGAGGAGTGGCGTGTGCACTAGTCAGGCGTGTGAGAGCGGGAGACAAAGGGGGGGAAAAAAGAGACTGTTTATTCTTATATGAGTGCGTGTTTGTGTAGGAGGGTGGAGGTGGAGGTGGAGGAGGAGGGGGGGGTGGCTCAAAGTTTAGTGAAAGGCGGGAGGGGAAGCCAGTGGAGGGAAACCGCTGTTGACTGTGTATCACACTCACACAGTGTGGCTGATAAGGTGCTACAGTTAACGGGTTAATGGCTGATCCGTTTGGGCCGAGCTGCTTTAACAGGGAAGGGAGTGAAAGCAACAGAGAGGGGAATTTGCAAAAACATTTCAGGGGAACTTTTAGATAATATGAGCCACCTTGTTTAACTGAGCACACTGAAAAGAAAATTTCCCTAGTCATGATCTTGTTTTCTCTGCAGGGGTTTTTCATTTTCATACAAATACTGGCTGCTCAGTTGTCAACTGCGGCTGAGGTGGAGGTTTCCACTACCATTACATTAGTCTAAAACTGTTCTGTATATTTTAGATCCTCGTTTCATTATAACATTTGTAAATTACGTCTTTATTGAAATTTAGTGTGTCCCAGACTATTGACAAGGTGTGGGTCAGGTGCTAACTCTTAAATAACTTCACAAGTCTGGATTTTAGTTTCCCATGGTGGTCTGGATGTTGTTTCAGAGGCTTAAAGAATAACGTTCAGCAGAAAACACTCAGAACATGTGGTCTTTGGCACAAAATGAAAAATTCACAGTTCATTTCCCCAACGGTAAATAACTGACATTTGTTAAGATTAACGCGGCTCTCAGTTTGAATTCAATGCCATAGGGGAAGTAAAGTGAGATTCTGGTTCCTTATTTATTACATGACAGTTAGGGCACAATGCCAAAACCAGACCTGTGGATGCTGGTCCACACCCCTCACACACACACACACACACACACACACAAACACACAAGTCACTCTCTTTCCCAACCATGAGATACCATATTTGCCTAGTATCTTTTACCTTTTACATGCAGATGACTGTTGCTTCAGGAGTTACTGTGCTCTTACTTACAGCTGCTTCTTTCTCTCTGTAATAGCTGTGGTTGCATTTTTGCCCTATAAGACGGTGCAGTATCTGCCGGCTGCTCTCTTTTCCATATATAACTTGTGACAGGCTCTCCTGTGTGTCCCTGCCCTACTTTACACCTTCCAGCAATCACACTGCACAGTACAGTCAGATAGACTTTACAGCTGAGTGGACTCATAACAGTCACTATGACTGGCAGTAAAACTCAGCAACTAATATTAAACTATAAACATATTTTAGTAGTTTAATTATTAAACAGCAAAACAACAATATTATTAAACTTCTTTAGAACATCAGATGAATTCCATAGTTAATGATTTAATTATAGTCAGTCTAATTATAGTCATTATCTCACTAGATAAGTATCAGTTGGCCTTCTAGGGTAAAGTAGGTTGCGTCTCTTTTGATCCATATAAAACAGGTTACTCATGTATTTGTCTTCAGTGGTTTGCATCTTAAGTTCAGTCTTTTGTAAAGTGATCTTTTGCTGCCCTCTTATGGTGAGATAGGGAACATGGCTGAAGTGCGTCCAGAGACAGGGGAACACACTGTACCGATAGCTGCCTGCTGGCTCAAAACCTCCAGAGTAAATCATATTGAATCGGTGTCAGGCATACGAGGATGAGCAATAATTTTTTAAAGCTGAACAAGGATCAAACAGAAAAATTTGGCCCCAAAGCCAAAAGAGATAATCTTTCTATCAGGCTTGGAAACCTAAACCAGCACAGTAAAATGGAAGTAACAAGTCCAGGTTTAATTTTGGGCTCTGATTTAAGTTTAAGCAAGGTAACCAAAACCGCTTTCTTCCACCCCAGAAATATTGTCAGCTTGTGCCTGTTTTTACCTTAACGTGTGGCTGAGAAGCTTTTTCATGCTTTTATTTCAAGCAGATTGGACTACTGTGATGCTCTTCTCAATGGTCCTCTGAAAAAGTACTACAGCTTATTCAGAACTCCGCTTCTAGACCTTTAACAAGAACAAGGAAGAGAGAGCACATTACTCCCGTACTTGCTACACAACAGTGGCTCCCTGTATCTTTTAGGATTGATTTTAGAGTCCTTTTACTTGTACACAAAGCTCTTAATGGTTTGGCGCCCTCTTACATCACTGATTGTCTGTCGTTTTATGTCCTCCACAGCACTTAGATCCTCTACAGCAGGCCTTCTAAATGTTCCAAATATCCCCCCAAAATAAAACTGGGGAAGCAGCCTCCGTCCATTATGCACCTAAACTGTGGAACGCCCTTCCAAGAAATATTAGAGGGGCAGCTTCAGTGGACATTTTTAAATGACGATTGAAAATATACCTGTTCAACTTAGATTTTAATTAGCTGTTAGAGTTTTGTATCTTATCTTATCTATTTTTATTTATTCATTCTATTATTAATTAATTTATTTCTTTTCTTTTCTTAAATATTTTTCCTGTTGTTTAATGATTTTCCTGTTTTAATTCCCTGTGTATTCTATATTTGTCAAAGCACTTTGAGCTGCATTCTGTGTATGAAAAGTGCTATATAATGAAAGTGTATCATTATTATTATTATTATTATTATTATTATCATTATTATTATCATTATTATTATTATTAGTAGTAGTAGTAGTAGTAGTAGTAGTAGTAGTAGTAGTAGTAGTAGTCGTAGTAGTAGTAGTATACATACACTGTGTGTTCCTGAACACACTTACACAGACTTGATGACTTCAAGGTTTAACATTTTATGCTCCACTAACGCCTGTCAGTGTGTGTCTGTGTGTGTGTGTGTGTGTGTGTGTGGTGTGTGTGTGTGTGTGGTGTGTGTGTGTGTGTGTGTGTGTGCACGTGTGCAGCTCTTATTTTATAGCTTTATATTCTATGTTTTTGTTTTTTTTGATCAACCTCTACACCACTGTTTCCAACCCCCCCACCCTTTTTTTTTTCCAAAGCCATGTTTACTTGTGACCCCTCATTGCAACTTGAATTCAAGTCACTCAAGTTTTTTTTGTTTTTGTGCAGAGTGGAATTAACTTATTTTCTTGTTTGCTACCTTCAGTTCATCTCAATCTTAGTTTGGGAATCACTGTTCTATGCTTTACACAGCATCCACACATTAACTTACACCACTGCCCTCAGTGATACCACTTCATAAGCTTTTTGCTTCTGAAGTTTTAAAATTCTTTTAAATTTGCTGCCACTGTGTCCATGTTGCCAGAATAAGTGTGAGTTATTAAAGTCACAAGTATTTGACAGGCTGATCTAGGTCTAGAAAGGTTAAAGCTGCATGCCTGTCAAAACGTATTTCATATGAAAAATGCTGTTGTGTAACATAAATTTATGTTATCGGAGTTACATAATCAGATTAAGCAGTAGGAGGGAGACGATGCTGTATATTGTAGCTTGGGATTCCCCCTCACACCTGTAGAGATGGTGCCTCAGCAAACCAGCTCAAACTACCTGCACCGGTGGAGCTGTTCACTGGTCATGTGATCATAGCTGCATAGAGCTGGTTTGATGGTGAACATAAAGGTTAAATCAAGGCTGCATGAATGATGAAGAAATGTAGGCTACAGCCCCTTTGCCTCGGTAACTACACTGACTCCTGTTGTGGACAGAACATCTACATCTACACAGGCACACAACATCAGTAGTTAATGTAATAAATGACAAGTTTATTGTTGCACAAAATGTACAAAATAACAAGCAAATGGACAGCCCCATACCCCCCCCCCCACCCCACCCCCCATAACATCCCGCCCCTCCCTCTGGTTCATTCGCCATAATGAAGCTGAATTTCTGAAACCTATGACTACGGCAAGTCCGATGGTCCAAGCCAAACGCATGGTAATTCTGAGAGACAACACATACCCAATTTCAGCGTCACTGAACAATTAAAAATGAATAAAAACACCTTATTTACACATTTCTGTCAGAACTTTTACAACATGCCATCTATATATTTATACAGAATATGCTTGTGCACATACCCCTGTATAGAAAATATATTATAAGATCAAATTAAATTAGACTAAGGGCTATAGACATCCAAAGTACAGCACTTCTTTTTAATCTCCATTTGAATCTTTTTTGTTTTCATTTTTATTTCCCACTTATTGAACGACTTTATCAACCTCGTACTAAAAGAAAGAACTCTAGTTGTATGCAGATGTCGATGTTTTTGTTTGTATATTTCCTTGAGGACCCAAGCTGACCATGTAGATGCCTGTTGAGAAAAGCCTCGCATATTTACACTGGGACACTCAGATTCTCTCTCTTAAAATGCATTTGTGCAAATTTGACCCCCTTCTTACTTCACCTTCATGTTTCTAATCTTCACATCTCCTTAAAATGATGATCCGTGATGTTCCAAGGAACTGCTCGACTCCATCCCCTCAAAGCCCCCGCCCCCTCGAGCCTTGATGATGTAATAAGAGCGTAAACCAATCAGCTTTGGCACTGGGTGAAGACGTAAGTGTGCTGTGGTTTCCTAAAATATCTTTCTTCCTTGGATCTTAACAAGTCATTACAAAATTGATTTGTCCCTGTTTGTGCACTAATGTGAAACCACAGAGAAGCTGAAAGCAGATCTGCCGTTCTTAAAATATGAGGTTCAACATATCAGTGCAAAAAAAGGGATGAAGAAATCCTTTGTCGTCCTGCCAAATGATATCTAAGAAGCTCGTACTGTGATATCTAAACCACATTAGCACCATGGAGAGAGAGAGAGAGAGAGTGAACAACATTGTTCAAGTAAAGCCAGACGACTCACAAGATGTTTGTGCTGGAACATGTACAGCGTTAAGGGCACGTACACTACGTGGATTGGATGTTTTTGTGCCAAGGAAAAAAAAAAAACCACACATATGCCATTGATGGATAGGGTCGGGAGGAGGGGTTGATGGGCAATGAGGAAGAAGTCAGGGTGAAAATGGAGGCACCCTAAAAACACTTAGCTTCCTTTCCATCAGCTGCACTGATGTAGAAAAGAAATGAAACAGGTGGAAGCAAATCTCCGGAGTGTATCCATCATATTGCTTCATAATTCCCCTGCGGGTGGAGATCAGTGCAGCTGAGGGAGGCAGAGAGGCCACTGCATCCGCTCAACACCTCTCCGCTTAAACTGAGTGTGAGTGAGGGGGCACGGGGAAGATCTCCGGGAATCAGTTTGGGATCAGATTTCAGGGGAAAGGAGATGGCGTTGTTTTCAAAGTGTGTGCAAAAATACTTGTCAGACTACTGCTGGAACATGAACCCTTTTTTTTTCCTTTTTTTTTTTGTACATTTTCTCCTTGCTTCAGTTCTGACGTTAAAATTTCCAATATAGCTTCCTCTTTAATCCTACCTACGTTTCATCTGCTGCTTGTGTTTCACTTGTTTTAATATATATCTATATTTTCTTTTCTGGCTTTTTTCTCTTTTCTTACTTTACAAAATGAGAGACAGAATGATGGACAGCTGACAATATATATAATTATTTTCCTCTTCTTATTATCATCAGGTTGCTCTTAACCTGGAGATGATTTTCTTTGTTCATTGTAAACAAACAGGTTTATCAGCCACTGGCATTTGTTTCCTCCGCTTCTTCTTTTTCCTTTTCCTTCAAGTGCACTCCTTCTTTCCTCCCTCTCCCCATCACTCGCTTTTGTTTCATTGCAGGAGGGCCCTGATTTGTTTGGAGGTGCTGTCATCATTTAGATGCCGTGTTGTATACCTGAAGAATAAGGTGACAGGGAAAAATCAGAAAGCTTCAAAATCAAATCCTTGCGCCACATCTCTGTCTATCTCCTCCTCTATCGCTGACCCACACACGCTCATACACACCTCAGTGCGTTCAGAAGTCCCTCCACGCTGTTGGACGGTTGCTCTTTCAGCACCTTGATGCAGCCCTTCATCTGCCCGGCACAAAGACAACACAGGGCGTTAGTGAAAGGTCGGCAGGCTCAGCTCCATCTCATCTCCTGCTGCTGCTGCTGCCAAACACTGATTCAAAAACAAGTCATCTACCAGAGTAACGTTGTATACATATCATACATAAGCAGACCCATGTCTTTATAAGGTTAGAGGACATTTGGTTGTGAGTAGTTGAATCAAAGAGTGATTTTTGCTGCTCAGATTGTTTGATTTAAAAGGTTTTTACCATTTGACAATGCAAACAATATTAAGTGTTTCACTTCAAAAAACGGAGACAGAAAATATATCTTACTTTCTCTTTGTTAAATCAGGTTTATCTTGAGACCCCTTTTGAGATCTTAATCCACTGGGTTGGGCCGATGTATGAATATTAATGTATTTAAAACAGCATTTAAACATACTGTAAAATGGAGCAATGACTGTCCACAGAAATGCAGACTAAGAAAATAATAATGGGTTAGCAGCTTCTAAAGGCAGAGCAAGGCAGATTTTACTGACTGTAAAGTAGAATCATCTCACTGCACAATGTGATGAACCGTCAGAAAGAAATCAAATGTTTAATGGAAGCGCATTAAGCACTGCATTAGAAATGGATGGCATGACCTGGCTTATAACCATTTTTCAATGACAGCCAATTTTAAAGGAGCTATTTATAAGTTTTGCTATGGCCACAATGCTAACGTTAGCTATGTAACAATAGCAAAACTTACAAATAGCTCCTTTAAAACTGGTAAATTGATCTACACTCCCTTCAAAATTCCTGTTTTGTTTTTTTTTATTCGAAAATGTACATCATTGTGCACATAAATATACCTGAGTATGAGACAATTTAGCCTCAAAATGTGATTTTTTCTAATGTAATAAAATGTTCATTTTAAAGGGCGTGTTTGACGGTGTTGGTACAGTTTTCCGAACAAGAAACGAGAGGCGTGTGCTTGTGTTTTGAACAGTCTGTGTGCACTCACATCAATTTTGGAGGTCTTGGCAAAAGCTCCGACAGGGTGAACATGATCATAGAGAATAATGACGCCCACCATCACCCTCATACAGAACAGCATGGTGTCTGTGTTGGTGAACCGACAGCGGTACTCCCTGGGAGAGACACAAGTGTGGAGGAAAAATTAGATAACCCAAGAAACAAAAAGTGTCTTAAATTACGCCCATAGAACAAGCTGGGACAAAATTGCCACTATTATTTGAAGGATTTTGCGATTGACAAGTTACTGATGACTTTATTCACATACAGAAATCTAGTAAAAGGGATTTTAAAATTAGCATGAAGGATGAGGTCCATCTCTTTATTCACTGAATTAGTGAATCAGTCCATTGAATTCAAACTAGAGAAGACCTCCTTTGTGTCTACTTTGAAAGGGCTTGTTAATTAAAACTTAGACTTCTGTCCTTTGCAGAGGAAGACAAGGAGAAAAGGACATGGAAGAGAGAAGGGATGAAGGAAAGAAGGGAACGTGGAAAGTACTCACGGAGTCTCCAACATGACACGACACACACAGGCCATGGTGCTCAGACAGTCTGTGGTGTCCTCTATGGGCAAGGTCTTATTCTGAAGGATGGAAAACAAGAATCAGTGCACATGAAGCTTTTCTGCATTTAATGGTTGGTCACTGAGAATAACAGCCCTTCCCCTCTACTACAAATCACCAACCATGTTCCTCTGTAGCTGTGTGCTGATTGGGCAAAATGTTCCACCACAAGGTGGAGACAGAGCACGTCTGCAGAGTTCAGTAAAAGTATCAGGACAGGAGAGCAGCTTTGCTGAAAGGCAATCATGACCAGCGTGTCCTCTAAATGTTACATGAGTCTCAAAGGTATTTCTCAAATGTCTGTTCCATCAAAATGCACTGAGGTGTAAAGTCAGAGAAAGACTGCTGCGTTACTCTAAAATACTGTTATGACAGCAAGGGAGAGGAGAAGAGGGGAGTTTTCACGCAACGGTCCAGCGAGGGAACTTGAAGTGAGGATTCAAGTGTACAAGGGAATAAATGGACTAAACACTATAATGAATCATATACCAAACTGAGAAATAATAATGTAGCTTAAATGTGACCAGGACTGTGCAAAGAAAAAACAAAGGTGCAGGTGAGGTGATCAATAGAGGCATATTATTATTTATAAATCCCTTATTAATGTTTGATTTCACTAGATATGGAGTGTTTTTTTTTTGCATTTGTAGATAAAGGTTTGATAAACTTTAATTTGTAAACTGACTAATGACTGAACAGACTCTGTATTGATAGGTGATAAATTATTGGCTTCAGTAAGTGGTGGAATGTAACTTAGTACATTTAATCAAGTGCCGTACTAGTATTGGTGGTGCTAGTATTTATATTTTGTACTACTATACACTTGTACCTCACCACAGTTCAGAGGGAACTTCATTTACTCGTCTGCTCTATAGTTACTCGTTAGTTTACATATAAAGAATTGAGATATTACTTTTATTAATTTTACTTTATAGTGTATAAAATGTAATGCACTGTAAACACCCATACAGCCTGTAAAATGATTACAGATTAGTGCCAATTTAACCAACTACAACAGTAAATTCCTACTTACACACAAATGCATCAGTAATAATAATTCAATAATGTAATATAGAACTGTGTGACACTAACAGGAACCTTTTTTCTGTTTTGAGCACATTTTGCTAATAACACTTATAGACCTTTACTTGTTCTACGTTGTGGTTACTGCTTTTTTTTTTTCAAAGTTATATTTTTGGGCATTTTCATGCCTTTATTTGACGGTGAAAGTGGGGGAGTGATATGCAGAAGGTCCAGCCAGCTGGGAGTCAAACTGGGGACCTGCCCACGTGGTATGCACCCTAACCACTCAGCCATTGGGTCGCCCATCACTGCAGCTAAATAATCCAAATTCTTCCTCTAACATTGACCAAGGTCCCCAAGACATCATCTCCTACCTTGAAAGCTCCCTTGATTTATTTTTGAGATGCCTTCAAAATCACTTTAATGTGACTTCTGCTTCCTCTTTACTTTCTGTGACAATCTGGTCAGTTTTGCCATAACTACTCCTGGACTCAGTAAACTTATACAGGCACTGATCTGACGCTGGAAACATGGGAAGAATATACCTCTGAAACAAACTTGGTGGTGGCGTTGCTCAGAGTCTTCAGCATTGGTGTTGCCTCAGCATAGAACAGGGACATCCGATTGGCCATCTCATTGTTCACCTCATTCTCCGCTTCCAGCTGTGTGACGAAACAAAACAGACATCATGTCATCAAAAAATAGTTGTGCCACCCGGCTGGTAAAATGAGACGGAGCTAATTGTTGTAACTTGATTGACTAATGAAATATTGATTGTACACCTCCACTTGAGTCATGAATGATTGAAGAGAGAAAGTGACGCCACGCTGCTTTGGTTCATCATGTAAGTAAGCAACAGGGACAGCCTGAACCAGACCTTTTCTCCATGGACTCACCTGCTGGTTATTCAGCCTGTTCCTGCTTATGGTCCTCCTGTAGTAGCTGAAGTCATTCTGAATGGCTGGGTTTGTCATCTACATGGCGACAGAAGAGGTGATTTGCGTTTTTACAAGGCTATTCAATGCATATATTGACTTTTCAGTACAGTAAAAGGTCAGTCTGTGAGGGCTGAAGAATCGATCCCCTCACCTTTAGTTCATCAAAGCTGAGCGTAAAATGAAGGATCTCAGCAAACTGTTTGGCCAGGGCCTGCTCTCTCTCCAGATGTTGCATGGGAGCGTACGGCGGGCTCGTCAGCGCTTCCAGCAGGCTGCGCAGGGCATTCTCTGCAAGCATACACGCTAGAAATTCATATACACAAGCTGGAAGCTGCGTTCAATACTGTTACTATACAGGCTTTTATCTGTCATGTTCAGACTGCTGTAATTCTCTCTAATCTGGCCTGGATCAGAAGTCTCTTTGATGTCAGCAGCATGAAAAACAAAATGAAGCAGCAGCAGCAGCAGCAGCAGGATTTTAACTGGTACAAACAGATTAAAATCACTTCACTTCTGTCACCTCCTCTGTGGATATTATTGGATACCTGTTGGGCTTTTTAGAAATGCACCCAGCACTTTGGGATCTGGCCTCAGGCAGAATAATAGACCTTTGGATCCCCAAAGATAACAAGCCTCAGGTTCTCAGACCCTTCCGGCTGAGATTTAACATTTAAGGTGAGCAGAAAATTTAACATTAGACCCCAATGGCTCTGGAACAACACGCCTGTGAAACTCTGAATGTGGAGTTTTATTACTTCTAAAAATTTTTAGCACGGTTGGTGGCATGGCTGTAGTGATGGTGGTGTGTCGGTTAGTTGGTCCACCAACTATCAAAATCGATGCAGCACAACTAAAGAGGTCCCCTTTTTTATTCCATGCATTCTTATTCCTTGTTAAAACCTGATGCCTACATTACCCACAATGCAACTTGACCACTGACAGTCGGGTTGGAGATTCTAGTGTATTGTAGTAGAAGTAATGTAACCCCAAGCAGAGATGAGGAGTGGGCTACAGCGGTCTGATAAGCTAACTCCACACCCCCAGCTGTTTCGTCCTCTTCGGACTTGTAGTCTCTGGTGACAACTGACCTCAGAGCCACAAAAGCCTTTGCAATTTTTTTTCATATATACAGTCTTACTCCTCAACTCCTGTAAACAGACATTATGTGGTTCCCTTTAGTTATTTATGTCCCTCTTTAGCCGATCAAAATGTGAATTTGTCCATTGCTATAGTTAAGCTAATGACGTTCTCATCAGCCTCAGCTGTGCTTTATGTTTAGCACTAATTAGCAAGTGTTAACACGCTAATAGGATGGTGACCATGACAAACATTGTACCTGATAAAAATTCAAATATTACAATTGTACAGTAAGCCTCACAGAGCTGCTTGCATGGCTGCAGACTAATCTTGAAATGTCTCATTACAAAACTGTACATATAACATATTGCAATAACTAGAAAAGACTTAAATGCAATGTACAGCATCAAATGACTTGTTAAAATGAACATTTTCACAGTGATATGTTTAGAATTTACTGACTGAAAAAATGAGAAATGGGAAGAGATGTGGTTTCATTTACCAACCTCTTTCACAAACTCTTTCTTTCTTTTCCTCTTTATTTATTTCACTGTCTCACATGTCACTTAGCACGGTACACAGTCTCACAGAGCTTTTAGTCTTGCTATGACTGGAGAGTTAGTTTGACCTTTTTTTTTTTTAGGTTCTGCAGTTCAACAGTGCTCTATTTGCCTTCTAAGACCACAGGCGTTAATGATAAATTTCCCTCTACAAGACAAACTAAATGAACGTATACTGTTAGTGGTAATCCACAGCGATCATATCGCGGGTGATCATACACCCTGAGCGTCCTTGTGGTCACTGTATCAGTGACCATACGTGTCCCTTGTGTCATGTACACTACTGAAGCACAGCCTTTTCCTTGCTGGGCTGTCTGTAACAAATCAGATCTGGACCTCAGAGGCTGTATGTAGTAGTAATGCCTCAGAACAAAGTCTCCAGAGGCCCCATCCCTTCCTCTGCATTAAAAATGCAGCAGGGCCTTCTATAAATACTGCACTGAAGTGTTTCATCTAAAGGGCCTGGGCAGAAACCCCACTCTCCCCCCTGCTGTTCGCTTAGTGCACAGTCCTTATACTGAGCCACCGGTTCCTGAAGGTATATACTGACAGTGTGGATGATGAGACACTGCAGCTGTTTGTTTACTGTACACTGGACCTCTCAACTTCTTATTTTCCCCTTTGATCAAATACATAAATAAAAAAAAAAGAAGGTGGTGCTAGAGGTGAAAACAGGAGGGATGTTCTCGTCTGTACGCTCCTTCTTATTAAGATTTGTTCCCTTTCTCTCCATGAAGAGGGAGGTAAGGAGATGTCCACAAGACATCTGTTGTACTGTATCTCGCAGATACATTAGTGCTGCTACATTATCATCAATTATTAGTCAGCCTTTGTTGTATGTAAGCTGAGAACACAACGTCCATGAGATCGAAGTATTATTGGAAGGCAGAGCAGAGGCGGCAGCCAAACTCCATTCCTCTGCACATACTTTCTCTCTCTTTTTCTCTCTACTCTGTCCGTCTCCCTCTCTGTGCTGGATAACCATTTAGCACAGTTTCCGTAGCAACGGCTGCCTGGCTGCTGGGTCAGGATGCTGCAGAGATGGCTGAGAGGACATCATGGTGTATGTGTGAGTGAGTTTGTGTGTGTGTGTGTGTGTGTGTGTGTGTGTGTGTGTGTGTGTGTGTGTGTGTGTGTGTGTGTGCGTGTTAAGGAATGCTGCTGGACTGAAATTTAATGTAAAATCTCAGTGGTGTTACGTGGCTAAACTGAAGCAGCGCTGACAGCACAGGATGAGCTTCTCGCAGCTGTTTGTAAAGATAAAAGACCCCTTCGCATTACCTTAAGATGCACCTCGCTCTTATTTAAGGTTCAGTGACACATATACAAAGTCTACACTGAGCTGTGATTAAAATATCTTTCTCTTACTTGTATTTGCCACAAAGTGTTAACAGTCCTGTCTGTCACATACAGTACATGTCAAACGTCTCACATCCTGTAACTGTTGAATAGCTGTCAAAAAAAAAAAACGAACAATAGCTAGTGTTGCCATGCAGTAGTAATCTGTGAGGCAAGCGCTGAACATGTCAGCAGTTCTTTAGAATATATAACACCCCTAAACACCCTTTCCTACATAATTCTGTTGTGACAAAATGTGACAAAGCAAAGAAAGATGTTGCAGCTTTTGTCAGAATAGAAGAAAATTTCATTACAGAGCAAAGAGACATGAAAGTGAGCGATGCTCCTCTTTCGGTTTGCATCCTCATCTTCTATTGCTGTTACATTTCTTGTAATCTTCCTCCCTTATACTGACTCTATACCCATACAGCACTTTCACTTAAGATGAAATAATGCACCTTTTAGCAGCCACAGTGAAAGCCTTGCTTCTTTGATAACCGCCTGGCTAACAGTAAATACTTTTTCTAAATTTAGGTCCAGACTATAGCTGCTTGCAGCAATAATTTCAGCTCTTATTGGACCTTCAATATGCCCACCAGAGAGAGTGTTACATCATCTGAAATTGCTGTACAGGCTGTATATAATAATGGCCATGCTCACCCAGCCGGAGGGAGAACTCATAGAACCTCTTCAGCTTGGCCACCAGGGGGCAGACTGCGTTCCAGGCCTTCTCCTGAAGAGCGAGGTCACCTGGGTTCTGGATGGCCTGCGGGCCGGGAGCGCAGGCAGAAAACACAGATGTTACTCTCCAAAAGTGATCTAAGAACCTCCCCATCTCTTTGATCCTCTCTTCCTTAAAGCAATTTTTCACTTGAGTAAAACATTTTCACTTCATTCAAATTTAATAGTACTTCCATACTAAAGTGATTTCAGTTCAGCAAAACTGAAGTTTCATAGAGTCCTGTTAAATGTCATTTACCAGCAAAACCTGATTTAGATCAGCAAACCACGTTTCTGATACTCAAAACTCACCTAATAACATATAACCTTATTTGGAAGAAATTATTAGTTATGGTTTACCAAACATCCTATTGGCACACAACAACGTATTATGATTACTGTCAAGATAATACTGGTGTTATTAATATGGTTTCAGTTCCCCTCTTAATAATTTCCAAATCTCTATTTGTGTGGCACTCAGCCCATTTGTTCCTATTGAAAATGTAAATTGAAAAAAATGTGTCAAAAATATATATACTTCCATTTTTAAAAAACGCCAAGTAATTTCCTGAAACAGCTGAGCGCTGTCGTTTTTAGCAAGAGTGATTTAAACAGGAGCAGATTGGGACTATTTTCAGCTGTGGATTAATACACATTTGCTTGTGGGTCACTGATTTCAACAGAGTTCAATGGCACAGAGGAATAAGATACACCAGGCAACAGCCAAAACTTGTTAGTGGTGTTAAAATCATTTTTGGTTTTGGTCTTTTCATGACATTATTTGACAACAGAAATATAATCTAGAATGTTGCCGGATTTATTCTTCAGTGCTTATCTGATCATATCTTTTTTGAAAAAAGTGATCTCAAGTATGCTAAAGCAATATTCAGAATTTTTCTCCCTGGTGAGATTAATTAAACATAAAATATTCCTTTAAATGAGTAGTAGTTAGAAATCTTCTGCAGGTACACATGTTAAAAGCTATCCACCCTGGTGAAATACATTTAGGAGGATGAGTTTGTTCTTAAGGAATACTTCCAAGTCCTCAAGGTGAGGAAGCAAGCAGAGGAAACGATTCAGCACTATTTGTTAACGAGCGGGACAACACCAAGCGCTGAGCAATCTGCAGCGATCGTTCATGCTCCAGAGGGAACTGGTTTGCAGTAATGTGACGCTGAGGAAAAGCTGAACACACTGCACGGTAACTGGTGCTCATCACCACCAGCACACCAGCTTTCCAACCGACGATATTTATGCCTCCACCGTAGCGCTGCCACTAAAAACAACATATTGCATGGACTGTTTGTTTGAAAAAAATGTTTTCACACATTTCTGTCTCTGCCTGCAGTGTATGCATGGTACGCTACATGTCAGAATTTCACCCTGGCAGGCCATGTGAATCACACACGAGTGTTATTTTTTCCGCTGTGGCTGTGGCTCGTCAGTTTATTGATGTTCAGCACTTATTGACTGCTTCGTGCTCACTTCTCGTATCTCCTGGCCCGCGCCATTATAGGACTGCAGCTCGGCCAGGATCCCATGAGCCTCCTCCAGCACAGCGCTGACCTGGTTCCACACGGCTGTCTCTGCCTCCGTGGGCTGGGCATCTGGGAGGGGAGGAAGGAAGGAAAGTACAGAGGGAGAGAAAGAGGAAGAGAGGAGGTGGAGGGGGGGAGAAGGAGAGGGAAGTGAAAGTGTGATGTAAGGCATGGGTAGAGATGAAAATAGTGAGGGGAGGTGGCAGAGAAGAGGGAAGGAAAGATGGGGGGGGGGGGGGGGCAGAGAGTGACGAAAATGTGAGGAAGGAGAAGAGAAGATTTGAGGAGAGACGGAGGTTAATGGTGGAGGAAGGAGCTGAAAAGATGATATCCTAGAGGGCCAGATAAAAACCTGATCACTCGCTACATGACTGCAATAGAAACAACATGTCCCCACAAGTGGTAATTACTGCATTTCATCGTGTTAGTGGACGTTGCAGCCGTACTCATCTGAGGTCAAATTCTGGCCAGTAAATGAATGATCCAATTTATCCATCGGACAATTATATCAAGAGACCTGGGAGCCACACTCTGTCACACAGTGAGGTTTGATTGCAGTGTGCGGTCACCCAATGAGGACCGGTCGGTTTCACTTTAGGTAATCATTTGGACGAGGATTTTACAACTAACAATTTAACATTTTGACGGTTTTCGGGTGGTGTAAAAGTGCCTGAATTGCACCACTTGGACGATGTGTCTGACTCCTGAACTGTAATCGTCTCCACTGTCCGTTCAGCAGATACAGGCCCAGATAGGTGTAACTGTCCCTTCAGATTGATGTAATAGTCTCATCCATCTTTTTCTCGCTTTCTATTTCCACCCTCTCCACTTCTATGATTTTTTTTTTTTTTTTTAGTGCCCTTGAGGTTTGATTGTGAGAGATGTTAATACAAACAATCAGTGGGGAGGACAACCTCTGGGCGTGCTCACTCTTCTCACTTTCTCTGTTTCACACATAACAGCACGCATACAGTAAACTCATTGTTTTTACCGCAGGGCACCTCCCAGTCACACTTCTGCATCATGTGGCTTGCTGCATGCATACAGCAGGGATTAAGTGTGTGAACGACGCAATTTAGGTTGTGTCGTCTTGAGTCACCATATGTGTTTGTTTTTTGTTTTTGTTTTTTTTCTCTTCTAGCTCGATGTATGACTCAGGTATGAGGTGGAAGTGGGAGAGTGACCCTGCAGTTCTCTACATGAGGTGGCTCTGCTGATTATTTCTGCACCCTGAGGCATTGCCTCCCTGCAGAGAAATAGTTAATCATGGCATATTTGCTATCCTACATGCACACCGGCTGCCGTAATAACCACAGCAAGCGTTGTTATTTTAGTGTTGACTTCTCACTGATGTTCCTGCATTCTTCTGGTAAACAGCTACTTGGTAAACAGCTGCATATTTTGTTTACTAAATGATAAATAAATTAGCATAACTTATAGTATGCCCCTTGTATTGCAGGAATAGGTTGGATTATTGTCAAGTTAGGTCAGAATATTGATAACACTATCACATCTGCTAAATATGAACCTGGAGCCAGGAGACGGCTAGTTTGGCGTAGCATAAAGACTGGAGGCAGGGGAAACAGCTAGTCTGGCTCTTTCCAAAGGTTTTGTCTTCGCTTTCAGTGCCTGAAGGGATGTACAGGGGTTTAAATGCTAAATTATTTCTTGGACGGGTGCAGTGACTCCCTGTAGTTTCTGCTGGATGCTTCACTACTTCACAGACATGACTACACTCCAGGAAGTCACTGTGCCCCACCAAGAGGTAGTTCTAGCTCTTATGCTATGCTGTATGTCTGTAACTTTGAAAGACAAAATTTAAAAAAACATAAACACTTTTTAAAAAAATTAAGTGTGTAAAAACGCTTCTCCTGGGTCACTTTAATTTAGTAGTTATGTGAGGATGAATGTTCACTTCCAACGTTGGACATGTTGGCCAACAATAACTCCAAACATGTTTTCATGTGTTGGACAGAAACTTAAAATGAAAAATTATCCATGTTTTTGTAATTTGATTTGGTTTGGTTGGTTTTAACGTAGACTATAACATTCAGCCATTAATGGCTACATGAGACGTCACTATGGAGTTTAAACCAAACTTTGAGCTGTGTGACAGAGGTGACTATGTCTCTGGGTTGTGAAGGAGAGCTCACAGATGGCACGTGTGTGTGTGTGTGTGTGTGTGTGTGTGGTGGGGGGGTCTGAGTCATTCCATTTGCTTTTGAACTAAGTGAATCATAGGCCTAATAAATGAAGGGGAAATTCAACCTATTTGACAGCTGATGTGTCTTGCCAGCAGTGAGCTCTCCCACTGTAACATACAGTCAGTAGAGGAGGAGGAGGAAGCCAGCTGTTAGGGAGGGAAAGTGCTTGAGGAGGGGCAGAATATGTTGGAATACACTGCAAAATATCTTCCTCTTAACAGTTCATCTGGTCGTCTCATAATCACTTACAAAATCTTCGCTGGGATTTATTTCTTTTTTTTAACTTTTTTTTTTTTTTTTTTTTTTTTGCTAAAGGTAAAGATTCAGTTGACAGTTCAGCACAGCTAGCAATATATAGCCATGCTAGCAGCTTGGTGTTTTGAGCTAATTAGAAAGTATTAGTATGCTAACACATTAAACTGAGATAGGGATCATGTTAAACATTACATCTGCTAAACATCAGCATGTTAGCTTTGTTATTATGTGTATGTTAGCATTTTGCTCAAAGCACTGCTGTGCCAAAGCAGAGCCTCATGGAGCTGCTAGCATGGCTCTTGTTGACCATTTTGGCAAATGACTTGTTAAGATGGACATTTTCACACTGTCAAGTTTACAGTTCACTGACTGGGAGAAGGAGAAGAGGGGGGATAGAGGTGGTTTTATTCACCAACCTCTCTTTCTTTCAGTTTCTTCTTATCAGTTTCACTCTCTAACACACATTATTTAGTCCTACACACACACACACTCACTCACAGATAGGTCAGACACACAATAGGTCACACAGTAGAGGATGAGGAGATGAGGAGGTGGTGGGATGACGATAGACTTTTTGTTAGCCATCGTCATCCCCGAGCAACAGAAACCCACACAGAACTGGCATTCACTGTTTATTTCTCCACAGTTTTTGTGGCTTAGGAGACGAGATCAAAGCATTATTGTTGTCATTTTGCCACAGCGTCACCATGCCATTGTGCATCTGTCTGCGTTTAATAAGATGTGGAGTGTGTGAATAAGACCCTTTAGAAGGAAGCCAAATGACTTTCAAATGCCAGTCCCTGGAGCAGAAATCAAAAGATAAAGAAGAGAGTGAGGAGGAGAAGAGCTGAGGAGGGGGGGAAAAAAAGGGTAAATAAGGACGTAAAGATGACACAATGGTCGGCTAAGATTGATGGAATGGGGGGGGGGGGGGGGGGGGGGGGCAAAGGCAACAAAGAGAAAGGGAAAACTCAAAAAAATAAGAAGCGGATGGTCTCACGTTCAAAGTCAAGGAAAACTATTGGGCCATGCTCAAGTTCGGCGCAAGCCAGCACTTTCAGGAGGTTTCCCATGAGCCCCCTGGAACAGAGAGAGGGGAGAAGTCTGTGGGTGATGAGGGGATGGGTGTCGGGGTTGTGCACACGTGGATGTATGTGTGTGAGTGAGCATGTGAGCTGAGTGTGTCTGTGTGTGTGTGTGTGTGTGTGTGGTGTTTGAGAGTTGAAGGTGTCAGGGTGGGGACTGAGTGAGAGGGGGTTGCTGGAATGGCATGATGGGAGTATGTCCTGGGTGAAGCATGGCGACATGGACACAGGGCTTCTTTAATCCCACTCTTATGGTATTGTTTATACAGAAAACGTCCTCAATTTGGTTGCAGTGCAATGATAGCAGTCTTCAAGTTTAAAGGTGAAATGTTACAGACAATGTGCTTGGAAAATCTAATTAAAATCTATAATCTGTACCTATTTTAAAAAAAAAACAAAAAAACAATAAATAGAAGAATTCACCCCTCATTTTCTAACAAATTTTTTTTCTCCAAACAAAAAATAAATTAACTGAGAGAGAATGAAAGTAATCTGGAAAAAAAACATTTAAAAAAGAACAAGAGGCCTAAGAATAATAAGAATAATATTCTATGTAAAATGATAAAACCTATTATATTCACCTTTTTTTTGACAAAAAAATCTATTTGGAATCAGCCTTAAGATCGTCACCTTAAAAACAAACTACACAGTAAATAAATCTACACCAGCGTGTCCCCATTTGTGGGCAGGTGTTAACAGAGTAATAAGCGCTTGGTGTCAGAAACTTAACAGAAAACTGGGGCAATGAAACTTTAAAAAAAAATAAGAGTAAAGAGAGGTAGTCAATAATAAAACGATGATAAGAAAACAATAAGATAATAACAATAATAATAATATTAATCAAATAATCAAATGGAGCTCTCTTGTTTGTTTTATTCATTTCCAATTTAATTTCTGGTCTGAAAAATACACATTTACATGTCTAAGGACTAAAGGCCTGATGTACTGTGTGAAATACAGAATATATGTTAATCAGTTGTATCTTCCTTCTTAATGAGATGTTATTTGAGGACAGTGCTATTTCAGAGATAAATTGACTCTTCTCTGAAAATATATACTGGTTTTGATTCATACTGACGCTTGTTTGCCTCACTGTTATTACCTATACACCATATATTTACTATCATTGGACAGAATATCTCAAAAAACTGAGAGTGGGACTAGAGAGCGACTGATAATGACAAACCACACCCACAACAGCACTCCGTCACACCACCATCAGCTCACGTCCAAATATACCTCCCCTGACCCCACCCAGCGACCTCCCAATGAACACCTCTGCCCCACACACACACGTGCGCTCACATTTCAAGCACACAGACACGTGCACACAACCCGGTGCTCACTTACTTTCAAAGTCCAGGAAAAAATGTGGACAGTTCTCTAAATCCTTGCCAAGGACCTTAATGAGGTTCCCCATGGCTGGCGACCTGGACGGGAGGAAACAACAAAATGCATACAGTACGCAGAGCCTGGCAACCCGCATGAAAATACACAACATGCACATGGAGAACACAGCAGGTTGTGACTGTTTTAGTTTTTTACCCATCTGCACTTGCCTAATTATCCCTTCTTCCGCTCCTCCTCCATCCTTCTGTCTAAGCAATATGTCCAGAGCAAAGTCAGACATTCCAGTCATAAATGACACTGATCACAGTTTGCATCCAATACACTACGTATGCTGTATTCAATTAGAGGGGGGCCTAGGTCCAGTAGAGAATCATTTAGCTCACTCATTGGGAGTCACTAGACCTGAGCAGTGGTTTTAATCCATTTACATGACTATAGTAACCTAATAAAAGCCTGCTATGTATGGGCTACTTTCTCCTAATGCTCTTCATGCACAGCCGCCTATAGATACTTTATGACAAGCTCTTCATACTTCATACCCGAAGGGCAGATGCCAGCACTTTATGAAACCAATGATGCAAGCTTCATTAGATTATCCTGCAGGTCAGACGGGCAGGATATACAGGTCTACATGCTCACATGTTCATCCACAGCACCAGACTAAACAACAGACAGTGTGTCAGGAGTTTCAGAGAGTCAGACCAGGTCCCTGGCTCCAACCTCTCTAATCCCATCTGTTGGGCCAAATATTCTTCAAACAAAGTCATGAGCTTGAATATTTCACTCAGTGTGAACAATATACAGCTTCAATAAAAAGCTGGAACAAGCGGATGCAGAATATATATGTGATATTGTCAGACTAAGCATGGTTTCTTGCCGGGAGCGGGTGGTGTTGCTTGACAAAAGCTTTGGCCATAACTGCGTTTACAAGACAAGAGGTTGTGATACGCTCTTAATGCAGCTGTACATCTTCATGGCAGATTGGAGGCTACAGTGTCAGTAACTGAAAGTGACAGGGCGGGCTTAGGGCTAGCTGGTTAGCGTGCTAATTTCGGTAGAAGAAAAGACGTGATAGAGACAACAGTTAACATTGCTGTTGCTTGCCACCACTGGAGACAGGTCTTTAGCTATGTAGCAATAGCAAGACGTACAAATAGCTCCCTTAAAGACAGTGCTTAACGGGGAAATTTAAGGAACATTGGAGAGGATTGGGAAGCCGTGTGTGTTTGTGTGTGTGTGTTGCATAAAAAAAAAAACACAAAATAAACACAAAAATCAAGTGAAATAAAATATATTTCAAAAATGATTCTCAGCTGTGCGAGTATGAAAGCCTCCCCCCTTAATCATCCTTTATCAGCCAACCCCCCGTCTCAATCATAGAGGGACTTCGGTAGCAGAAGGTAGACAGCTGCCAAGTTTCACTTCCTCTGCCGTATCCTCTGTGTTTATGTGCTATGTTAGCACACATCAGTTTCTTCCTGTGAGAGTGATTTATGGCCAGAATTAGCATGTTTACAAGATGGCACCCTCCTGTAAAAAAAAAATTATAATTAAAAAAAAAAAAAAAGGTCTTTTCAGTGTTACTCAGCAAGAACGGGTGTTGCAATGCAGCAGTGAGGTACACATAAGGAAGGGATGGAGTTACGCCGTCCAGTCGCTGAGACAGCTCACTGACATTCTCCAAGGTAGCAGTTTCTCTTTCAGACTAGCACTGCATCTACTGTATTATACGTCTACTCTATCTGCAAAATCTGTCGGGAGGCTGAGAAACAGAGCTGTATGCTGAGTCACTGCTCTAACCTATGAGCATCAGTCCAAAGGTGTAAAACACACCCTGTCTCCTCCTGACTTTTAGACCACCTGCTCCAAGACGCACACCGAACCGACTCTATGAATATATGAATAACAGATTCATATCTTCGGCCTGACAAGGTGATTGCAAAGGCAAAGTCAAGCCGAGATTCATATCGGAGCCTTGCATGAAGCAATGAAAGCTGTCTGACACATGAATAGGTGTGTGCTAGCGCAAGCCTCCCAGCAACCACACACACATTTACACACGTACATCGGGTCTGGAGCAGCATGTGGTCCATCCAGAGAGCAGAGCTCGGCTGACGGTTGCCAGGATACTGTTGGCCTGGCAATATCGTCTGCTCGTCTCAGCAAGAAGATGTGGAAAAAAGGCATCCAGCTTGCTCACACACTGGGAGCTGATGCATCAATCTTTACTATTTGAACCAAAATCTGTCTTTAAGAACACATCTGGTGAACACGAAGACGCACTTCATAGAACCTTAAAACCTCGAAAGAAACCAGCCGGCAGCCTCTCACACCTCTCTCTTCTTACCCTCTTTTCCTATAAGTGCTTTGCCTCTTCCTTTATCCTCAGTTTCTTCACCCTGCTCCTCTCTTCCTGCTCCTGTCCTCGTCCTTTCTGCTTTGTGAAATCGCTGCTGCGAGTAAATCCCAGGTTAGCCCGGCTCTTAGCGATATCTGGAGTCCCACGGTGGCACTGGTTGCCACTCTCTGCTTCTCTTAGAGACTGATGTGAACTTCTGCTCTCGCTCTTTCTCTCTCTGTCTCTCTCTCTCTCTGTATCTCTGTCCACTTCACACTTCTCTTTTTCAGTCATCTATTTAAAGGCCTGTGGTTTTCTCTATTCGCTCTGTGCGCTAGATGCTGCTCTTTTTTTTTTTTTTTCAAGCTCTTTTTTGCTGAAGAGTATACTCTGCTGGGTGAGGATGTTGGTAGAAAAAGCATACAGTATAATATGTTCAATGTTATATTCATTTCCGTCTTTCTCCTCTGGCTGTACTGTGGCCTATGTGTGTTTGGTATCTCTTCAATTCATGCGCAAATAAAGAAAACTCCTTCTCTCTTTTCGTTTCTGACGTCAGAATGGGTTCCTCAAAAATATCCCCTCCAGCTCTCCTCTCTGCCTCACTTCTCTATTTCACCACTCAGCAGCACTCTCCCGGCTCCTCTGGCCTTGTCTTGTCACAGCACATTTCTGTTACAGTGCCATTCAGTCTCACTGGTGGCCCAACTCTAAGTGGCAGAATGGAAACGTTGATTGTGCAGCGCAAACACACGTTTGCTTTAAACTTGTAGATTGGGTCCATAATCTACATTACATAAAAGCCACTGGGTGGATAACAGACGGTTTGGTCATTAGGACATGGCATTCTGTGAATTAGGAAGTGCGTTTGGTGGCCACTGGTTGCAGTTTCTGTTACACGCAAACACACAATGTTTGTAGTCAGCCAGCGTGAAAGTGGAGCAAAGTGCTTCTCTTATGCAACTGTGCAGCACACAGCTCTCATCTGTAGTCTGGCAAGAGAAACCAAACCGAAGGGCTCCTCAAGTCTTAATAAAGACACGGCTCAGCTCCCACATGGCGGCTGAAAAGCAAACCTGGTCCAGACTGGAAGCCAAGCAGCAGAGCTGAAGCCTCCCAGACGCCTTTCAGCTCTTACTGAAAGATTCCTCCTGTTGCAGCCCAGGAGCTTCATCAGTGTGGATTTAGTGAGCACTGCTCATCTTTGCCTAACCTCTGTTAACTCACCAATAATACCATATGAACTCCCTTTCTCCACCTGTGTCTCTTTCTCTCTGCCACTAACCACAATGATCTCTCACACTGGCTGCCTGGGTATTCACTCACCTGTGAATCAAAGCCATTCAGCAGCTGTACTGTATGGGCTACATAGCATGCAGCGACTGCACTTTCCCAGCGCTCATCTTTCCTCTCTACCCATCACCGTTTCCTTACTCCTATATTGTCCATCCATCTCCCCTCTTCCCAACTCGCACATATGGTGTTTCTCTGCCGTGTCCTTATTCTTCAGCTGTTGTTCTATTTTTTTCAGTGCATTTTTTTTTTTTTTCACTCCTCATCTTTCATTCCTACCTTCGCTTGTGTTTATCCCTCTGGAACACTTCACTGCATCAACCAGGGCTTGTCAGCTCCACACAGTGGTTACAGCATCAGCACCCACCACCTGACAAAGAGACAGACACACAGACGGAGAGAAAGGGAAATTAACATAAAATTCAACTTCCTGTACAGTGTAGAGAAAAGTGTTGATGTTGGTTTTTGGTCAGCAAGGGCAAAGAAAATATTGCTTGGACAAAGAAAGGGTCACAAAGGGCAAATAAACATAAGAGCTAAAAATAGTAAAAAAAAAAAAATAATAATTAGGTTAATGTATTTTCCTTGATTAACCTTTTAGGTGAGGATATGATTTTACTCAGCTAGCTTTGCAGTGAAACTTAATCCCCACAGATTTAACCTGTTACTATCTAAAAATGTCATCTGTCTTTACTTTAAAAAATAAATGCAATAATTATATTTTTGTTCAACTGGGGACAGCAGACACTAACTGTGAATACAATATTAACATATTAGCTAAGTTTTTAATATAGTGAACATGTTAGCATACACCTGCCTACTTAGCAGATATGTAGCAATGTTGACATTCAGTAAAGTAAAGTCACAGGCCTGAAAACCAAAACAATCAGCTTAAAGCAGCTAAAAAGATCTGTAGAGTTAATGGAAACTGTAGATTGGGTGATAATTCTCTTACTCCTAATAAAAATGACCCCTTTCATTTTATATTTAGTTCTTTGACAAATGTTTATTATTTTTGTTTATTACATTACATTACAAATAGTACTGATTTTAGCTAAGTGTCCCATGATGGTCTAGATTCCTTTTTTCTGTAAGAGCATACATTTGGGAAAGATGCTCTTTACTTTGCAGGACACTTCCATTGGTAGTTTAAGGTTGAGTGGTATCATTCAACCTCTAATGAATGAATACATTAGTTATAACCACGAACAAACAAATTAAGCTTATCTCATTCATTTTGCCTCTCTCACAACTCCAGTATTGTCTTAAGAGCTGCCTGGTGTAACTATTAACACTACTGCTGCTGGCCTTGCATCATCGAATCTCATCAGGAAACAGTAGACAGGAGAGAGGCAGGGGCCTTTGAAAAATAGTTGCCAGGGAAACACAGCCTCCTATTCTCATGGCAACACGTAGTCCGGTTACTGTTCAGTGTTATCAATCACGTGTGGACTGGATGGATGGATGGATGGATGAACTATACCTCTCTTAATCTCTTGAGTGTGTGGGACACCAAAGCATTGACTTTCCTACTTGTGGGGGTTGTAAACTACACCGTCCACTCCTGGAATTACATGTCTTCTACCTTACATAGGGACTTTTGTTTTGACTACATGCTCCATTCAAGTAAATTGCCTAATGCTTATTGATTTCTCCTCTCCAGGAGAGGGCAAAGGTCAAGCATTTCAGCGAACATAGTGAGGTCAAGAGAGGTGAAGACTTGAACTAAGACTTGGGAGGTTAATACTTGTGGACTGAGTTATGGTAAACTTCATCTTTTAAATGAGATTGCTCTTTCTACCTGAGTCTGACTGTATTTGTTGGTCTTCTGCCCTTTGACCTTTTGAACTAACGTGAATTCTCTGTTGACAATAAGAGGCCGTCATAAAACTGTGCAGCTGTTGTCATAACAAACAATGGTTTTACCACATCAAATTGACAGCCGACATCTAATTTTACTCCAGCTTCAGGGCCCTGACGATACGTGTTGATGGATTACTATTTTCAATTCTGCTAATCAGTTGAGTGCTTTAGTTTGCCATTTGAGCTCTAAGCCACCTGTTTGCTTTCTCAGCACTGCTTAATCTGATCTATGCAAAACCCTCAATTTCCCTCTATGTACTTGCAGTACATATACAGCATCTGGGTTTGGGATGCAACCTCATACACTTAGATCAGATTTAGTTCATCCCAATCACATTTGTACCCTGATTCTACTCCTACACAGTTTTGCTATGTTAATATACAGTCCAGTCTAACTAATGTTTTTTTTATTAGCCTAATTGTGCCAATTATTTTCTCAATTCATCATTTTAACTATAAAATATCAGGAAAGTTAGTGCCTGTCATAAAATCCATTATGATGTCTTCAAACATTTTGTTCTGTCTAACTAACTGTGCATCATCCAAAGATGATGATGATGATGTTTATGATCACAGGACACAAAAAAGCTTACATTTGCATGTTTAAGAAGCTACAACCAGCAAATGTTTCTCATTTTTCGTTGCAGGTTTACTCAATCAGATTTTTTTTTTTGCAATAATAATAGCAGTAAGTGTAAAATTGACCTTTATGATAAATGTGCTGGTTTAATGCTCTATCCTGCAACAGATATGTAGTTTCTTTGAACAATATGGTCGAAAAATGAAACATTAAGTGCCTCAGCAAGGAGGTGCTCCTGGGATTAGGTGGTCAGATGTTGGCAGCGTCCACTGTTCAAATCCAGCCAGGGTCCTTTGTTGTACAGTATCTCTCCTGTCATCTCTCCTGCCCATCTTTTCTACCACAGGCCAGAAGAGATTCACTGCTAATTCTGAAGGTTTATCCATAACCTTGGAAAACGGAACCAGCTGTTTATGTTACCATGTCTCCAAAATACCAAACAGCCAAACTATTTCCATGACAGTGAGTAAGTCAGGCTGCTGAGAAAGGCTCCATCATGTGATTGAAAGCTTCTGGATTTTGTGAATTTTTTTTTCTTTTTATTTATTTATTTTTTTTAGTCAAACATCTTCAGTGCAGGAAAGTTTCTCCAAGTCTGTGGATCTCTGTGGAGTATTGTCTGACACTTTGCTCCTAAATCTCCCAAACTGGGTCTAGGTCTGGTGGCTTTAAAGGCCATAGCATATGATTCAAATCAATTTCATACTCATGAAACCATTTATTGAACACTTGTGCCCTGTATGAAAACAACTAAAGTGAGCTGCGTCTGTTTAAATACACTGTTACAGTAATATTTTTTAATCAGTTTCCAGGAAGACTTTGATATCGGTGCTGCTGCTTGATGAGCCCATCATGAATCAGCGTCATACTAATCAAATAGCAGATACTCTCCAGAGAGCAGACACTGTTAGAAGTCTAGTCCAACAGTAGCTGCTTTTTCAGCGACTTCAGAGTCAATGGAGAGAGGGTCAGAGGGTCTGAGGGTTGAAAAGGAAGAAAGCCAGAGATCACAAAGTCACTGTGTGCAGACATCTGTCTGTTTTGTTGAGAGTCTGAGGTACTCAGCTCAAGTTAGTTCTGCTCACTGAACAGGTCCCTCTTTAAAAAAAAAACAAAAAAAAACCACTGGTGATTTTTCTTACTTCTTACTCTTTTATCTCTTTCACTCTTTCTCAACCTTTCACCCGCTCTCTCGACACACCCCTCTCTCCACCTCCTGTTCACTCCAAGCTCCTCTTTTATGCAGCTGTTCATTCACTCATCTTCTCACTGCACACCCTTTTGACCTCTTCCCCTGTTACTGTGTCTTTTATATGCTTTTTCTGTCTTTGTTCTCAGCATATTCTCCCTAAAGATAGAGACAAGTGCAGGAGGCTGTATCACCAGCTCACATATGTGTTTGAGGAGAAACAAGGGGAAAAGAGGACGTATGTGGAATGAACTAACCTAAACTCAGTTCATCTTCCTTTTAGTTAGAGGAAAAAGATTTTTTTAGGCTGACATATGTTATATTATATAAATTGCTGTGAGTAATTATTGATGATCCTGGTGGTAGGTTATAAGGAAAATGGGGCATGATAACATACAGGAGGGCAGTTTTTTAAAGGAGAGGAGAGGAGAGGAGAGGAGAGGAGACGAGAGGAGAGGAGAGGAGAGGAGAGGAGAGGAGAGGAGAGGAGAAAAGGAAGGGATAGGAGAGTAGGATAGGTTAGGAGAGGAGAGGAAGAGAAGGTGATAAGCGAAAAGGATAGGAGAGGAGAGAAATGAGAAGGAAAACAAGGAAAGGAAAGGAAAGATGTACACTGACAAAGAGCCACTTTAAGGAGTAAAATGGGAGGTGGCGGTGTCAGACCCAGCTAGACCATCTCTAAAGATTGACCGCCGATGGAATGCTACAGCCAATTTGCCTCAGGCCCCCCTCCCCACACACACACACACACACACACACAATTATAGATACCGCTGTCCCTCGATGAGGTGAGGAGGGAAGGAGAATAAAAGGGGAGAGCGGCTGAGCGTGAGAGCGAAGGACGGAGTGGCAGAGAGCAAAAGAGAAAGAGAGAGACAGAAATGGATGGAGGAGGTTACGATTCTCCTGCTTCACCCCTCCCCCTTCTCACTCTCTCTCTCACACACACACACACATACACACACATCCGCACACATGTACACACAGGCTGGCTGAGTCTGAGTCCAGAGCAGCGCATGGTGCCTCATGAAAGGGCGATTGCAAATGAGCATTGTGATTCTGTGCTGCATGGCTGACAAAGAAAGAGGGAGGATAGAGTGAGAGACAGAAAGAGGAACAACAGAGAGAGAGATGGTATAGCAGGTTTAAGCTGTACTCAAATCCATTTCTATTGTGTTACAAGCTTCAGTGTGATCATTTTTCAAGTGAAATAAAAAACTGGGGCAGCAACTGAGGGATTTAATGGTTTTATTTGCTGAGAGATGGATAAAACCTGAGCTCTAATGACACTTTACTGTATAGAAGTTATAAAGGTTTATATAAACCAAGCGTTTGGATTTGTTACATGCAATACTCTGTTTATCAAAGTATCATAACATGAGAGATTCTTGGTGAAATCATTCATTTTCACTGTCCTGTTTTCTTTATTTTCTCCACTGCAGAGATTAATATATGCCTTTTATTTAATATAGCCATGAATATTTGAATACCACAGTTTCGCTCAGGGGCGTTCTGAACCTTGGAAAAGCAGAGTTGGAGAAATTAAAGCATTGGATTTCAGCTGCAAGAGCAATTTCCTCTTTGTGCTTCAGCTGTCAGAGGATGGATGTCGGTAAAGCAAGCTCTTGTTATCTTTATTTGTGATGTGCGATGCCAATTAGCTGCCATCAAAGCGAGCACTATAGGCTTTTAGGGGTCTACATGTACTCGCAGGGGGCTTGTGATGTGTATATGTGAATATGTGTGTGTTCTGTGTAGATATTTTTTGCACCCACCCCCCTCTTTCACTGTCCTTCCCTGACCCCCTGCTGACTGTAAACAAAGACAGAAGCGATATACAGTACACTTGCACAGACCGTCGCTCTTTGTCCCATTTAGACTGCCTACACGCTGATTTTTTATGAGCCAGGATGTGCATGTGTGTGTGTCTTTGTGCAAGGGAAGTACATTTAATTGAGATGTCTGCACAGATGCCTGTACATACAGTATATTTGTGTCTGTGCGTATTCACCTGACATTGAATTTAATTCATCAGACTCAACTATAAAAAAGTGCTTTTGTTACCTCTTTAGGAGCTTGTCAGGACCAGTAGTCCTCACAGGGACCTAAGCGTGGTTCTAATGAGGCAAAACATCATTTCTGAGGTCCTGAGGTCCCGGTCGAGATTCCGGTTAGGCATGAATTAAGGTTTAGGGTTTGGGTTTGGCTGTCCACAATGAATGGATGTCATTGCAATGTCCTAACAAGGATAACTGCGCAAACTTGTGTGTGTTTGTGTTTGTGAGAGAGAGAGAGAGAGTGTAAAACAGAGAGAGCGACAAGGACTATTATAAAACAGTGCATAAAGGCAGTTTGAATTCAGCTCGCTGGCGTCTCACTGTCTCCTCTCTCCTTCAACTCTCCTTCACTCTTTCAGTCCATTTATTGTCAGTCTGTCCACTTCCCTGCCTGCGTCTTAACTGCATGCACATCAGCCAGTGTTCTCCTCTTTAAACCAACCGTATGTTTTCTTTGTGTAGCAATCAGAAATCTAAATTCTCCTCATAACTCAACCTCTCTCATTCAATCCCTGGGGCTCTGTTCCAACTCCATACTACAACTTTTTTTTTAGCTATTTTTACCGTTATTGGAAAGTAGCTGATAGTATAGATACAGATAGAAAACATGACATGAGAGAGAGGTGTATGAAAAGAAATGTGAAAGGCCATATTTCAGACCACCAAATCAGGGTCCATATCTCTGATTCTTCAGCCAATCCAATAGGTCTGATGTTGTGCTATTTCACAGGTTAGAAAAACAGCTGAGCCAATCCTCTTCAAGTTCCTCTTCATTTGCTCCTAGAGACCGATATTTCAGCTCCATGTTGGCTATAAATGATGTTTGAAGAAGTCAAAGTAAAAAAAAAAAGGTTACTAAGTCTGATTTTCATGCTCACAGTAAAGTACAGTAAGTTTATTAACAGTAAAAACAGAATACACACAATGGTAATTTGTATGCAGTACATACTGAATACTATTAAGATGTAGTAAAGAATTGGGACACAGCATGTGTCTCAATCCCTCAGCTACAGCACATGACCACAGAGAATGAATGAATGGGGTGACCTCTGACCCCAGTGTGACCTAGAATCTATATTCAGCTCTGTGTGTCAAAGTCGTCTACCCTCCACATACCGGGAAGAGCCGGCATGTCCTTGAGGCAACGCTCCATCACACTGTGGTGCAGTGTGTCTCACATAGCAGAGGATGCAGCGTTACACTATTCTCTGTCCCACTGGGAGGGGACGGATAGCAGCAGCAGCAGCTCTCAAATATAGCAAATTGGCTGCAATGTAAGGTATGGGCTCAAGCTGACACAGAGAAAAAAATAATTGATCGAGCAGAATGAGAATGAACTAAAAAAAAGAGTTAGTTTAGGACTTTTGATGGATCCCTGGTGTGAAAGTTAGAAATCTTGGCTGTTATCGTGCTTATTATGGTTTATTTCTGTCCAGTGATTTATTTTTTAGTTACATGCCTATTCTTCCTTTGTTGTTTGATGGAAAAAGAATTATATATACCGTAGATAAATCCTCCCTGACTTGAGCTAAGCTAATTAGTGAGCATATGTGTGTGTTCATGTGAAGAGGAAGGGTAAAAGATTGTGTGTATGGTCTCACAAGCCTGATCAAACACTGAACACGAGCAGGGTTGCCAGCATCCTAGTGTGCCCATGGCAGATCTGGCATACACACAGATGAACAACACACACACACACACACACACACACACACACACACACACACACACACACACACACACACACACACACACAGAAACAGATAGCAACATACAAAGACATGTAGTGATGAGACCAAAGTGAGAATTAACCATTCACTAAGCCCCTCCCTCCTTGGTTACTGTTGCTAAGCCTGTCAAGTTTTCCACTCTCACGCAACTCATATGCAGTTTAAATGATGCCAGATTTACCAGTTGAAACTTTTATACTTTTATTTTTTTTAAAGTGGGTCTTCAATTTCGCACAGATGTCGTCAAAAGCAGGCTTTTCAATTCTAGCTGGAAATATGTCCATTTTGCCATCTGAAACAACAATTTCTGTTCGCATATTTTATCTGAACCCTACAAAATAATGTTGTTTGGTAATGATGTTGCTTTGTCTTTGGAAATTACACAAATTAGCATAACTGCTGTAGGCAATAAGCTAGTTAACTGGGCTTGCAAGCAATTGCAGCTTACAGTCGAGCAGATAAACAAATGGTTTACTCCATTCTCTACACCTTTGCTTTTGTACTTGTGGTTGTGGAAAGGCTTTAAAAAAGAGGACACCATCGTCCTCTTGGGATATCAAATACTGTTCTTACAAGAGCTTGAGAGACTTTATGTGCCTGGTTAGACATGATTGGACAATTGCTGTTTGGGCGAACCGTCAACCTGAGCCTAAAGTATAGATTTAACAGAGAGACCACGATCAGCAGCATAGTCAAACACACTCCCCATCATAGGTGTATTCAACAAAGTACACTTTGTCATTCATTAATCTCTGATTGGAAGAGGTTCCTGACTCCTTTAAGTGTATTTACTTGGGCCTCAGTAACCAAACACCTGGTTATATTTTCCAACAGACACTATTTAAGAGCAGGAGCTTCGATTAAGATAAGATTGCTAAGTAGATAATTTGCCTCTTCACTTATTACACACTAATTGCAATACTGTTTCACTTCCTCTCCTCCTGCTCTGCTCTCTTTAGCCTTCCCCTGGCCTATATTGGTTTCACCATCCCACTGAATTGGGTTTATTGATCTTAAATATGTCCAGAGAGCGGGTATTCCGGCTATTTATTGATATTAATGGACAGAGATTGATCTGATCGACAGACAAGACGCCATGATACTGTTTGAAGTCCTCAGAGAGCAGATCCCCAGGTAATATGATTACATCTAGAAATTATGACCAGAAATTCGCCCCCCTCTTCCATGGCCATAGAAAGAGAGACATAGACAACTCAAGTCATGTCTGGTTAGACGTAGACTCACAGAAGCCGGAGCGGATTCACTGTGGCCCGTTTCTGTGTCTCACTGGATGTAATATCACACATTTCAAAGAGCTTCAGCGGGACATCCATAACAAGGACGATAACAGAGTTTAATAGGACCTTCCACAAGTGCCATCCAACATCGAGAGTTAGGTAATATGATCGAAGAGTTATCTGATCATGGCTCCCTTGTCATGGAGAATTAAATCACAATATCTCCTAAATCTATTTTCTCACTGACTCACTGGGTTCCTTCAAAGATATGTTGAATTAAAGAATCCCACATTTCGAAACTTGTTAGTCAAGATTTTTATTCAAGCGTCCTAAAATAAGTTGCTGAAACAAGTGGAAGGGAGAATTGGAGGATTTCAATTTCTTTAAAAAGTAATTTCTTAAATTTACTGTTTCATTTTAGTTCGGCCTTTGCAATCTACGACGTGTACGATGAAGGATGTGGCCCCTGAATTGGGACACAGCTAATGCGTGTACAAAGTGCTGCTGCAATCCTGCAACACCCCACTTCTGTTTCCTTCATCCTGGAGTCTAGGGGTTTTTTTGAATGGGCTTTTGGTAGATGACTGAAATAAAGTCTGTGGTTAACACAAGGTCAAGACATTTTCACATTTTATTCTACAACATTAAATATGTCAGTAAATATAGTTGTGGTTTCTTTAAGCTTTTATGGCTTTTAAAAAAGGCCAGTTGCTAACAAGTGGGTAAATGAGACTGTAGAGGTTGTCAGGAACGCTTAGCGTTACTACACCAAACACAAAAACCAATCTATTCACCAGTCCGCTCTGACAGCCTTGTTGAGTTTAAAGCACTTTTGCAAACTATTACTAACTTCGAGAGAGGAAGGCTTTTTTTGATAAGTTAAGCACGGTAGATCAAACTACAAGTTGGGAGTTTAGTAGTAGTGATGATGAACATTTATCCATCTAACATTAGGTTTTCACTTCTGCCGATTGTATTCAGGCTTCAAGTGATGTTCGTTTGTGAAGATTATCATGCTGAACAAAACGTGTAAGTATCATAAACTTTGCCACAGTTCATTTTCCGCTATAATCCAAAGGCCAGTGTAAAAATCCTATTGGCTTTTTGTCAAGGGAACCAGGGTGATGCTATCTTCTGGGCTGGCCTACAAAAATACGTCATCCCTGCAGCACTCTTTTAGTGATCTTGGGAGGTGCTGGTAGACAGATTTTGTGACTTTCAAACAGAGCCCGGCTGTTTTCCCCAGTCTCCAGTCTTTGCACTAAGCTAAGCTGCTAACTGTAGCTTTATATTTAAGGACAGACATAAGCACAGTATCTCATCTACCTCATCTAACTCTTTGCAAGACAGCAAACAGATGTTAATTCTCAAAATGTCAAGCACTGGATTCATGCACACGCAGAATTCCCAGTCTCAGTACAAGTTGTACTGAATATTCCTCTGGCACCGATACAACCTTCTGCGTCATATATCTGGACCTGTCCTCACCACCCTGTACCCTCCATTACTCTACCCTGTGTTCCTTTAACAGGATCATCTCTGCTCCGAGGGAGTAATCCCTAATTCTTGACAATAGGGGATTAAAACCCCCAAGATTACCAGGTGGAGACGGATCACATCCCAAATTCCTAAATGAATTAAGCCCTGGATATAATACAAGTCTGATCCAACCTCTGAACTGCAGTATGAAAACAAAAAGAACATCAACAACAAGCATGCAAGCTTAAGTGACAGATGTTTGAATGGCAGATGTTGCTGCTGGCCAGATGGGTCGGCCAGTCAACGAGATTAGAAATGTTGAGATAAAACGTGGATTGTCAGGCGGTTTTGAGAAAACCAGTTGGGTCACATGGACAAACATATGGATGATGATAAGGGATTGGACGAAACATGGCTGTCCATCTACATATTTCTGGCTTCATAGTGAAGGATGTTCAAAGATGGTTTGAGGTTAAATACCATCCAATTGAGGTTATGGCAGTGTCGAATTTGCAAGTGAAACAGCAGCAGAAAGTTTTCTAAAATCATTTCAGAAAGATATTTAAATCCAGGTTTCATATAACAGTAGAGGTAGCAGCAGATGTCTCTAATTTATATACTGACTCCTTCACTTTCAGTCTGTCCTGTTAGCATCGTCAGTGCCAAAATGTTCTGACAAAACACTTTTTCAGGAACGAACCATGACACTTTGGAGTAGCCGCGTGTCATTGTACGTGTCACTCATCTGCCTCATTCATAGAGTGTCAGTTGAAGTTGTGCAGCGGCCTGAGCAACATCTTGTTCATTGAGGGCTGGAGGAGATCATTACACATCATTACACCTGCTGGGCTGTGTTGACAGTGCCTCTTTGAAAGTGACAAATAGTGAGAGAAGCAACAAACGAGACGAACATTACCCATTTTTGCCTCTCTTCTCCCTCTGCTCTCCTTTTTTTTCCTTCCCGTCTAACCTCATATGCCTCCATCTTCTATTCCCAGTCCCTCAGCATGTAATAACTGACATGCTGGAGCCACAAGGTTACACTATTCTGTAGTGTGAAATGCATGTCATCGTGTGGAATGATGTGTAGCTGTGAACTTGGGGTAATTGCTGTGATAACATGAACGCATAGCCCCTGTTGTTGAGGAGAAAAGGTTGGAACACATAAGGTGACGAGGACATTACATTAAGAGAAATATACTCAACCCCCATTCCTGTCTTCTGCCTTGTCAAACCTGATAATCCTGACACATGCTAAGGCAGCCTAATAAGATCCTGCAACTCATATGGACAGAGGAAATGGGACATTGTCAGACACACAGAGCACACTAATCCTCTGCAAGACAGCAGGACAGAATGATTGTGCAACGCTGGAAGACACCGCCACATGCTGTCAACACCATTTTGCAGTGAGCATTTTGACTGGATGAAGAAGAGGGAAGTGACAGAATGTACCGAGGTGATAAAGACTGATTGGAGCGACTCGGAAGGAGAGAAATACCGAGATCAGGGATGAATTAATGAACGCTTGAGTTAATGATGGAGCCAGAAGATGTGAATAGAGAGAACGGACAAGGAGAGGTACTGACAGACAGAAAAAGAGAGAGAAGAGAAGGAGGGGGTGTGAGACAAAGACTGTCAGAGAAGGACCGAGGAGGAAATGCAGACGGGCATGTTTCTAGGGGCGCGCAGGAAAGATTTGGGGTGAGGGAATCTTGCATCATCGCGGCGGGCCAATGAAAAGGCTTGGTTAAAATGATCAAAGGGAGTGTCCTAGCAACAGCAGAGTAAATACCATAGCAGCCACCATTCCATCTCAGACCGGAAAAAAACCCTCTACATACACACACACACACACACACACATACACACACACACACACACACATACTTATGCATTGATTAACACAATCGTGAACTAGAGCACAAACATGTTAGCTGTTGCAGTGCACTTTACTGTTTATTCATACATGTAAATGGGTTATAATCTACATATATGTATTCATGACCAGTGTGCAGCTGAATAGATGCATTTCAAAATCTATATATCACTCACTGTGTGTTAGCATGTTTGAAATGACTGTAATGTATTATAATGAGGATCAAAAATATTTTTTCTCTCGCTCGATAAATGTGTAATATACAGTGTTACATATGATTTTGAAAAGTACGAGTATAAAAATATATGTATAACGTGTATGAGTATAGTGCATTTATTAACATACATCATGAAAATGTAGCATCTTTCACTGTCTGCACTGACCAATGTTAATATATGTATATTTATGTGCACATACACCCCTGGATATATGTGTCTGCATATATTCTGCTTCATTATATATTTCTGTATGTAGCTCAGGTATAGTTATGTGAATAAGACAAGCTTATTGTGTGTGATTTATGTGTGTGTGTGTGTGTGTGTGTGTGTGTGTGTGTGTGTCATGAAAGTCAACATGGCAGTAAATCATCATTTAATCTACTCATGTGGATTATAACCAGAGTCAGTAGATTACAGGGGGGATAGAGAGGGACCAGATCTTTCAATTACACACCTCTGTCCGTTTCTCCCTCCCTCCCACCCACCCATGCACACACTGTACTTCATCATGCTTTCTCTTTCTACCTTTCTATTTGTCCATCTCTCCATCCACAGCATCTCTCTCTCTCTCTTATTCTCTCTCCCGCTGCACACACAAAGGAGACCTGCAGTCACATGGTAGCACGGTAGATCTAGCTTCACCCTTCCTGCTGTCCCTCTCGGTCTAACAACCTCATGTACCCCCTCTCCTCCATCAGATCTTTTTTTTCCTTCACATTTGAAAGAACTCCTGAAAAGCCTCGGCCCTCATTCATTCATCCCTCCATTCAGTTTTTTCCTCCCTCCCTCCCTCCCTCCCTCTCTCCTTCCTTCCCTCCTCCCTGTTTTCCACTCTAGTCGCATGCACCCACCCCTTCTGATCAGCGGTGTAATCTGGGGCTATTGTTTTTAGCAGGCTATTTGCAGAGACAGCTTGCACAAGCACACACACACACTCACCTCAAACACCTACCTCCCCGTGTCACACCGAGCACCTTTTCTACTGATGCTAACAATTCCTGATGTAATGCGTGTGCCATAATGGAGCTGAAGAGGAGAGGAGGCATGCTTGACATGCAATTTATCCACATTGTCCACACAACACTCCAGTGCATCAATGTGATATATGATGGATGTGCTGTGATGGCTCTAGGTCCTGATGGATTCCTGCTAATACACAGAGGAAGAACTGCTGTTTGCTGAGGTGTGTGTGTGTGTGTGTGTGTGTGTGTGTGTGAGTGTGTGTGAGTGTGTGACTGTGACTGTGACTGTGACTGTGGCAGTGACCGTGCCGCTCTGTCTAAGCACTGCAGTGAAAAAGAACAAACCCCTGTTGACCAGCCCCTCAGGGTTTTGATGTGGTCGGGCCAAATTCAACACTCCCCCCCACCTACAACCATGACCCTGAGCCACGCTAGTTCTCCACATCCACTGCATCAACCCACAGGCAACAGCACCATCACCAGTCTTCCACCAGCCTTCATCTAGAGTCTAACCCACCACATCCATCCTCCATCCTCTCCTCCTCAGCCTCTGTCTCCAGCTCGCAGCCTCTGTTTTAGGTGCAGGGTGGGACTAGCTAACGGATGGAGTGATGGTGAGTGATTCAAAAAAAAAAAAAAAAAGAAGAGAAAGAGAGTGTTGGCTCAGCTTACCGGCTGGGCGTGCAGGAGGGGAGGATGATGCCTCTGACTCTGCTCTTCCTTCCTTCTCTCTGGAGCGAGGTGAAGCAGAGATGGATGCAGGGAACAAAAGAGAAGGACAAAGGGCAAAAAAAAGATGCAGACACCGGGAGCTGGTGGCTGGTGAGAGAATGAGAGGTAAAGGATGCAAAAAAACCTAGAGGAAAAAGTCCCTGTGTTGCTTTTCTCTCTCTTCCTCCGCGAGGATCCTTTATTCTTGTGAGCCAGAGGGCTGTGGATTCACCTAAACACTGAGCACACGCACTGCCTCACGCCACACAGCCCTCCCTCTTCCTCTCTCTCTCTCTCTCTCTCTCTCTCTCTCTGCACTAAAGACAGCAGCTGTTGGTCTATGAGAAATAGAACACTCTGTCCCCCTCCCTCTCCCCTTCTCCTCCTACCTCGCTTGCTCACAAAGACCCCCACCACACACACACACATTTGCCATGTCCTCACAACACCCCCCTCCCCCTTTGACTGACATCTCCCACTAGCCTGCTGGCAATAAGAGGAGGGGGCACTACTCTGTGTGTGTGCTGCTGCTGTGTATTTGTGTGTGTGTGTGTGTGGTGCAGAGTTGTATTGTGTTTGACATTGTTTCAGCAGCACAGTGACTTTTTCTGTCCGCACGGTGTGAAAGTGAATCATAGTGAGTAAGGATGTGCATCAGGGTATTTTTGCAAACTGTGTGGGTGACTACTGAGCATCGTTTGCTAGCAAGCTGCAGGGAGGAAGGAAATTCACAATATTTGTGGTGATGAGGGTGTTTATATTTACTGGAAGACCAACCTGCACAGTGACTACAAGCACAAATGAGCTGATGTTGCACGTGATGGATCATTTTTAGCATAACAGGTCAAAGTACTGCTTTATGTGTGTGTGTGTGTGTGTGTGTGTGTGTGTGTGTGTGCATGTCACCCCTTTGCTCTCTGTCCTTGTCATACAGAAAGAATTTGGGATGGTGAAAACTCCCGTTAGAGACCCTTACTTCAGGGCATGGTTAAATGAGCCATTGCTAAATTGTCACTCTGTGTGTGTGTGTGTGTGTGTGTGTGTGTGTGTGTGTGTGTGTGTGTGTGTGTGTGTGTGTGTGTGTGTGTGTGTGTGTGTGTGTGTGTGTGTTTGTATGTGTGGAGGGGGTGGGGAGGGCAGAATGTCTATTGTCTGGTGGTCCTGTACCCAGACCAGTGCTGTGTGGCAGCCCACTCAGGGGACTGGAACACAGTAAAAGAGCTGAGGACCAGATGCTGCCGCACCAGACTCTACTGTAGTTTGTATTAGGTCCAAGAGAAAACATCGTCTGAACAAGTCGAGCTCTGAAGTCTAGTTCTAGCTTCACCTCGCACTCTCTCCTATTGGAAATCATGTGAAAAGTTTGAAAGGAAATTGGGGTTCATGTGAGTTGAACTGTGGCAGAAATGTTGCTTGTTGATATCTGAATAAAAAGCGCTGAATATGGAAGCGTGTCTGTCACAAACAATGCACTAACACAGTATAAAATAAGCAGAGCTGCAGTGTGGCCCCAGTCAGTCACGAGGAAGAACAAGAAAATACAACTGTCTGTGTGATTTGCTGAACAGATGACTAGCATGCTAGTGGCTAATAACAGCACCGCTGAGCATAGCTGTGGGGGCAGTAGTCAGCTGTAAGTGTCCTCACACTTTAATTGAAAAGATCATTTGTCAGTTAAGTCTATGTGCTGTAAAGCCTTTCATCTGATGTTGTTGATGCTGTGCATTAAAACCTAAATGAAAAGCAGAGGAAGAGTGTCTAACAATAAATATGGGCCTTCCTGTTTTTGTGGTTGTGCCTGAGAAGTGGGTCTGACTGCGACTTTCACATCACCAAACTCTGCCCGACATAACTAAACAGACTTAAGACAGACTATTAAACATAGTTTCATTTTTACTTCGACTTCCCTGTGATACTACATTATTAGTACTGTGGAGACAATCATGTAATGCAAGCTAGAAAAGTAAGCAGAATGAATCAAATATGGAGATACAAAACAGAGAGAGAGTTGTCAGGGTTGAAGTTGACTTAATTTACCAGAATGTACCTGTCACATCTGAAGCCCATCACAGAGGAAAGCACGCACAGAGATATGGAGGTGCTGCTGCAATGGCTGACACCACTCTTTTGGCTGGCAGCTGAGCACCACAAAGACGGAGGGAAGGTTAAAAAGGTAAAGAAAAGAAAAAAATAACTTAATGGTGGTGAGAGAGTGTGTTGGCTTCTTAACACATTTACACATGCTGGGACAAGTGTTTGCTTCCAGACGGATGTCAGATTAAGGAATAGAGGAGGAGCTACGTCAGAGAGCTTTTCATGAGGCTCACTGAGTGGGCGGTTTATTATAAAGCTGGTGTGAGACTCATTACAGTGATGCACATCTCAGTCTGTTATGATGTCATGTTCAGTTATTGTATCTGGCTCCCCCGGTGTGGAATGAGCTTCCCGCCTCAGTCAGATGATGCAGACAGAAAATCTCTAATATCATCTCTTGACACCGGTGTTTGCGCTCAGTCACCCCACACTGAGTTATGCAATGGGCTTAATGTGTTTGTCTAATCCAACATCACCATGCTAAAGTTTTTTTTTAATATCTAAAATGTAAAGTGCAACTTTTAACAAAAAAAAAAACAGTTGGTTTGCATTCATCTGAGAAATGAATCGGTGCCGCTGCAGCCTGCCAGGATATATTCTTAAATTTAAGGCTTCAGCAACAAACACATGGTCACATCTGATGGTTGTGGCGCTCAGCAGTGAAATCATAATGGTCTCTGCAGGGTGTTTCAACCAGTCAGATCAGACACTCATGACTGTGTGACTGTGTCACCCCCCCCCACCCCCCCACCCCCACTGTCTTACCAATAAGATCAGTATCGCCATTCTAATTCCTTCTTTTGGAAAAGACTCCAACATAGACTGAGATCATTTATTAATTCAGTGCATCAGAATCTGGAAGTTTTTCCAAGAATGAAATACCCCAGTTTCACAGTTATAACAAGCATCAACACCCCTACTGACTCAAATATGCACAGACCAGATGTTCTCCTTGGAACAAGAGAGAGGGGGGCGAGTTTTGCCTGTTGTCTGTGAATAAACATCATCTTTGATGCGAGGCCTTGGATTGAACCCTCCTGACCAACTGAACTCTGGCTAAAAAATTATTTGTTCACATCTCACCACACCATGAAATTCAGTGCAGTATACTCACAAAAGTGTGTGTGTGTGTGTGTGTGTGTGTGTGTGTGTGCGCGTATGTGCATGCCAGATTGAACAGCAGATACTCCAGACCCCGGCTGAGACACATGATCATCATCTGATCTGAGTGTGTTGCCCTGAAAGACGGCGGTTGTGCAGTGAAGGAGACTGAAAATGAATAAATAACATGTATCCAAGGATACTGAGGGAGAATGGTGAGTAAGTCAATTTGCATAAGCCTCTAGATAAAGTTTGCCTCCACACAAACCAACTGTATACAGTCGCTTAGTACAAAAATATCAAATAATAATGATTGCTAAGTCTTTCATTAACTTGCACAGAGGTATCAGCTTTGTGCTCTTTATCTAAAACCATAATACTCTAAATTCTACCACAACAGCTGTGAAATTTATAGAAATTAAATAGATTTTCTCTATTGATTATAAGACAAAAAAGAAGCCATTTCAAGACCCAGCTTACAATAAGTGAGTCATATAAGTGCAAGAGAGATATTTTTTACTGAAATATTAATACCTGAGCATTATTGCCAACCAGAATAAGGTGGAACACCTTGGATTATTTATACAGTGTCTATTATTTTTTAGGTCAATTGTCCCATCATGCTTGCCATTGCATGAATGGCAGAGACTGCCTGTGAGCCTGTGCTAAGGTGAGTTTAGTCTCTGTAAAGGCTCCCTTTATGAATTATGAGGAGAAGTAAAGTGCACTAGTACCATTAAGCTGAAACACCACGAAAGAGCAACTTGGGGTGAGAAAATCAAAGCTGAGAAGATTTATTTCAGGAGGATTTTATACAGAAATGCAACATTTCACCACAGCCACACAATAAATCAAGATATTGAAGAAATAGACATCTCAGGGTTTAATCTGCTGTCCTATGCTAATGCTAGCCTGTGACCCAAAGAGACATCAGGAACTGCTGGGTGGATGTTCCAGTATCCTTTGCAACTGATCCACCCTGTCGATGAGCGCAGAGCTGACAGCTCAAAACCAGCCTCCATTCCTTCTTCCAAAGGAACAGTCAAATCACCTCTAATGATCATCCTGGTAGAGGTGGACCAGAGCATAATATCTGGCCACAGGAAGGTTTAGGTGATCTCTTGTGGTAACTTAAAGTGGTGGTCAAGGTGGGCCATCATGTTCCACTCACCTCTGGGTGTTTCTGTGATTCAGCTAGTTTATACAGAATCTGGCCTGGGCGCCATTTGTACCAGCCCTGTGTCAATGCTGCCTTGCAGCCAGAAAGAACGTGCTACAAGCTCGGGTTCTAGTAGTCACAGAGTCAGCAAGTCTCCTCTGAGCTGTAGCAGAGGTGCAGGTTCTAGGGATTGGAAAAGGTATCGTACATGGCCCTGAGAAGAAAGTTCAGCCTTGTTTGGCACATCCTCCAAATGTCCACCCACATAACGGTCCTGGTGATCACAGCCTTTCAAGTAGTACAGCTGCATAGCTGTTGTTGGCTCACAGCTCTGATTTGTATGGCTCTCCTCTTCCATCTTGACAATTTAAGAGATCATAAGACCTTTCCTTTCCTTCTTTGTGGCTTTGGACCACATTTTAGGTGCTGTTCTCCTTCCAAAACCAGCCCTGCGCGGCTGCAGCAGTCCATCAATCTCCTGGTGTTTCAGTCAATTGATGGCCTGGACTATGGTCTGCATTGATTTCCACGTGCATCCTGAGTGAACTTGGGCCTTGTTGTTTTGCTCGAACATGAGCTTCACCATCTCCTGTTTGTAACCCAAGCTAATTGATTTCAGTGGAAGCTTCAGGGTGTTTCTCCCAGACAGTGCCATGTTGGAAAGACGTCAAGGAAGCCCAAGACATTTGTGGATGTAGTGGTTGTCTTTTGAGTCCCTCTTCAGAGCTGTTGGTGAGGTGATGTCACACAACCTCAGTGGCCATATCAGACCTTGAATTTCCCTGGTAGGACCTTCTGAGTGCTGGGATGTGAGAGAGGCAGCCATGTGCTTGTCAAGACAGCCGTGGTAAGACTGAGAAGAAGACGTTGTTCCTGACTCCTCTCCAGATTGACTTGTCAGCAGCTCCTTAATCCTTTTCAGGAGTCTTGAGGTGCATGCAGGGGTGAGATGGAACAACCCATTGCTATCCTTTTTTTCAGCTGGTGCAAACCAGTCGGTATCTCCTGAGTTTTGTTGCAGACATGGAAGTTGTTAAAGTATTTTGCTACAAGGCCATGAATGCATGATAGTGTATGGAAGAAACATAGACTGCATATAAAGATGGACATATCCTCTGTGATGTCACCCATAAGTTCTGAAGCTCAGTTTGGGCTGCTCTGCCTAACTCCCAGGTAATCCAAAAATGGGCAAAGGGGTGTGGAAACGAGACTTTGGTGCATACCGGTTTGTGGCAATATGTGGCGATATGCTCACCCATCTGTCACTTAAAGCAGCATAACTTTAAGGCTTGATAAAAAATTAAACAGGTGAGTTATATATAAAGTTGCCGTGAAGAAAAAATTAGCTGTAGAGACCCAAACCATTTCTGCTGTAAAGTTGGGCATTTTAACATGGGAGTCTATGGGGACTGACTCTGTTTTGGAACCAGCCTCAAGTGGTCATATGACCAACAGTTTTTGGCACTTCCATGTTGTCTTCATTTTTCAGCCCGGGAGGTTGCTACTTGGGAAAAAGTTGAGAGTGAAAGTGATGAGCAGGTGAGCCCTGAGGGTATTTGCAAGATCCAGCCAAATTACATTAAGCTCTGAGTTGCTGGGAGACTTTACTAAATTTAAGCTTCAAATTCTGTTTTGTGAGCTGCACAAAACATGATACAGTTTGGGCTGCAGACTTCAAGTTTGAAAATGAAAGAAAAAAACCTGGGGGTGTGGAGTTACTTCTTACCAGACCGCTGTAGCTTGAAATGACATTAGACACAAACTAGCATAACACTCCTGTATCTGCAACCAACTGCTGGTCGTTGAGTTGCTTTGTGGGTTATGTAGTCTCCAGGTTTTGTCAAAGAAGATGTGGAATAAAAAGATGATATCAATAAGCTGACAGTGTCACAGAAGTGCAATGCTGCTCTTTTAAGTATTGCCGGAACCATTAAAGACGATTAGAAAATCTGTGTGTGTGAACATTCTCAGTGATTTTAAATCGATCATTATGTTTTATGTCTCGGTTCACCCGTTCAAACAGTGTGTTATTCCTCTCATCAAAGGACATAACATCAGAAGCCTGGACCAGTCACGTTGCACTACAGACATCCGCACTGAAGCCCACACTCTCCCTCCATGACTCTCACCAACTAAATGTTAGACTTCTATATCGATGAGTATGTGGGCAGCTGGTGAGCTGGCATCATGCAGACTCTACTCTCAGCGTCAGAACTGAGAAAATGAGAGCTTTGTAAATGTATATAATCAGTGTGGATCAACTCGGAAGGTAAATGTTGCAGGAAAGTGCTCTGTCTCCTAGTAACATCAGGATGACACACAGCACAAGCATCCGCACTCAGAGATACATTCACCTGCCTCTCCTCACCCCCCTCCCCCCCACTCCACCTCCCCGCCCCACCTCCTCCTCCCCTGTGCCTATTTCTGTCATCTTATTTGGAGTCATTGACAGAAGTGTGGTAGCTCAGCACCCACCCCAGCCCCCCCACCCACCCCCAACCCCCCCCAAGTACACACACACACACACATCATCCACTCTCCAGGCCCCTGCAACACCCCCGCCGTGCTCACACGGTTAGTACAGTCTGCCTGTGCTCTCTCCTTATAAGGGCAAAATACATTGACAGAGGCAGAGAGAGGGGGCTGTACCAGCACAGGCAGACAGGTAGGGGGACAGTGGCTCGAACAGGAGGAAAGAGAGAGAGAGAGAGATGATGTAGAGACAGAGGAGCAGAGATTAGGAAATATTGAACAAGGAGGAGGGGGGATGAAGATGGCCATGGAGAGAGGGTGATGTGGATTGTGTGATAAGAAGTGAGGCTTTTGGGATTTTGACAGCAAATACCAACATTTTTCAACGGAGGAGGCTCTGTAGCTCATATTGTGTGGCAATCTGTGCCAGTCAGTTTTCAGTCTCATGCAAAAGATATTTTAATATCTAGCTTTTCTCCCTGAATTTTATCTCTTCGCTGTGTCAAAAGACCCACAAAGAAACACCCATAATAATCACATTTGACATGCATAATACCATGTGGATTACAGAGTACAGAGTACTTTAAGTTATTCAGCTGCAGTGATCATATAATGAACCATCCATAGAATGTAAGAAATAGGTGAAAATGTGCTTCAGTCTGGTTTATTAATGCAGTCTATTCTAAACTTTAACATAACACATTCATACAGGAGGCCTTGGCTCTTGAACTTGCACTCTACATTTTCAGCATTTTCCTCATAGCTTGCAATATATCTTTGAACTGCAGAAAAACAGCCTCCCAGCAGAAGATATTTCCAAAGGGCATGTCAGCAAGTCAAAGTCAAAGTATTAGCCTGTGGCTGCAGCGCTCAGGAACTCTTAGCATCAGTACCGATGCTACAGACTGTGGCATCATTTAATCATCAGCATCCTTTTCCTCCTCAACGTGATCATCACAGCAAACATACGGCCTAATTGTCATCACATCCATGTAACTATATTCCAGCATGCTTGTGTGGAGTCTGATCACATGTCGCTTTACAATCAATCCAGGTTAAGTGCTGCTATACTCACAACCAGTAAAGTATCAATCAGCTGTGAAAAAATGTAATCAAACAAAAAGCAACATAAATGCTGAAATCAGAAATAGACAGCAATTCATCATCAATATCCAGTTTCTGACAAAAGCCAAAATTGTTGACTGTAGAGGTTTAAGGGGTAAACCAGTGCACTTGAGTTGTAAGACTTGTGAAAGATTAGGAAAAAATAGTCAAAAACAATGTTATCCCTAGAATGGGCCAAGCTCCAAAAGCAGATGATACTACACTTTCCATTATACAACTCCATGATATTTTTCAGTAGCTCCCTTCTCGCCGGTTTGTGCCCATGTCTTCCAAACTCCACACCCCCAGTTCACATCGCAGGCTTTCCATCACCAATTTGTCCAATGACATCATCAGGGTTATTTTTCACACTTTTTGAAACGCCTCCAAAGCCACAAAGGACACTATACAACTGTTTTCACAAGAGGCTGAGTACATGATGAGTAAACTGATCCTCTAAAATCAATGGAGGGCCTCTTTAACCTCTCCATAAAAAATGAATAGTAAGTTAGAAAAAGTTGGTTTGAGCTGAGAAAAGAAAAAAAAGAAAACAGAAAGAAAAGAAAAAACAAAAATAAGGTATAATCACTTAGTTAGCACTACAAGGAACTCCTCCTCACTATCAGATTTACGTAGAGTAATCCATCGATGTGACACTGTACTGCTATAACACTGTCTGACTCCCAGTGGACAAACTAAATCTGTTTCATTCCACACTTATTCTTAGCAGTTTATGTTCTTTCTATCATCCATGACCATTTGACAAAGTTAACTACAATGTTATTACTGTAACCATGACAACAAAGATCGTCTAATGTTGAGGAAGCATTTATTCTAACCCAAATGACAATCTTTTCCTAAACCTGATCATGTAGTTTTAGTGCCAAAACATAACCAAGCCATGACTGTTAATATAGTAACCATGGTGACAAAGGTAGGGATGCCACTCTCTGTACAGTACATTAACCATGACAACCAAGATCCAGCATGCTTGCCGCTGTTGGGGCACTATTTCAGGAGACACTGGTATGGGTCGTTTCAGAGGGTAGAAAAAAAATGACTTGTGTGGTTGTTCAGGTTGGAGGACTGGTTAGGGTTTAAAGAGTTTAAAGGGCTGATTAAGACTCAGTTTAAGGGGTTAGGGATAGAATTAGTGCTAGGTTAAGGGTAGGGTCAGGGTTCAGTTATGGTTAAGGTTAGGTTAAGGGGCTATGGAATGCATTATGTCAATATTGAGTCCCCATGAATATAGTAAAATAGGGCTGTGTGTGTGTGTGTCTGTGTGTGTGTGTGTGTGTGTGTGTGTGTGTGCTGGTTCTGTTGGTTCAGCTGGAGCATTTCTCAGCGTCACACCTCCTGGGTAGCAGGAGGCCTGGTCTGCCTGCGAGGACTGGGCAGGTGCTAATTGGGCCCGAAGCTTCTGAATGGAGATGCCTGCCATGAATGGAGGCGAATGTGAACCATGTGTGTTTGTTCAGCATGTGTACAGTACAACCAGCGTCAGCAGTGCCACAGACTGCATAAACACACCTCCTCTCTGTGTACTGGTATCTGTCGCAGTTAAGTTAAATAGACCCCTCATTTTGTCACAGATGGAGGGATGACACCCCGTTGGGAATGATGCAGGAAGAGAGATGCAAATCCATTTAGTCACAGGTCCCTGAGTGGCATAAAAGGCAAGTAAGCAAGCAAGTAAGAGAAGGGAATTAACAGACACAACACCCGGCTGCTAAGTGTGTCAGCATCTTCGAAAAGGAGGCACGTAGGGGGTTGTTTAATGACATAGGGTCTATGTGTGTTTGTTTCAGAAAATTATCTGTATTAAACATCTGTTCTTTTTAATCTCTGCCAACCTGTAGGCGATTCATTTACTCTGAGTAATCCCCCCATGGGGCCAAAACTCAACCCACCCTTAAGCCCACGCAACTGACTATATCTTAGAAGATGAGGAAGAAGAAGACAACAGATCAGATGAATAAAAGGATCTTGATTCAGAGGGAGCTTGGAGATAAGCCTTTCCTCACCATCTCTCCTCTCAGAATATATCACAGTGAACTACCTCCTCCTATCTCTCCGCCATTTCTCCCAGTCAGCATTCCCTTTGAAGGAATTAGGGAATGAAAACTGTCAAGAGGGAGATGACTCTCGATAGCTCTCTGTGGCGTGCTGGTTAAGTAAAGAGGCTGTGATATAACCCAAGAGGAGAGATGGAGTTTATGGGATGAGGAAGTTGAAGGACATGCAAGAATGAGGTCACAGATTTACACTGGTGGACATTTGCTGACAGGATGACTGTGTGTGTGCATATATGCGGTGTGAACACAGAAGGATGCTTCAATGAGAGAGTGGCAGTGGGTTTCTGTGAACATCATGTACTCATTTCATTCTGTATTTAGACTGTGTTTTTATTGAACCACAATGAAAAACCTGGGGTTTGACCCCCGTGGTTTCTTGCTGGGAGCAGGTGGAGGTGATTGTCGTTTGACAAGAGCTTCAGCCGTCATTGTCTTTATAGTACAAGAGGTTATAATCTGTCCTCTGAGCAGTGCTTCGTCTTCAGGGCAGATTGGAGGCTACTGGAAAATGACGAGACAGGCTGGGGCTAGCTGGTTAGCGTGCTAACCTCCGCAGAAGGAAAGATGTGATAGAGAGTTCACATTGGTGTTGTTTTCCACCGCTGGAGACAGCTCTTGGTGAGTAAAGAATGAAGTTTGATGCTGAACTCACAACATTTCTTCAAGACAGCTAGGTAAACAGCTGTTAATGCTAATGCTGGCTATGGAGCAATATCACAATTTACAAGTAGCTCCATTAAGTGTCAGATTACAGCCCAAAAATTACAGATCACAGAATACATGAATAAAATAGTTGCTGAGGCAATACTTGGAGAAAAAGTAATTACAAAGAATGAAGACAATGGGTCAAGGTATAAGAGAGTAATAACTTTGGGTTTTTATAGCGATTCAGATAAAAATTACATTATAAGTTGGAGACCTGTTAATTAAACAGGTGTTGCCCCCTTTGTCACTCTACTTCTTCCTTTACACCTTTTCCAGATACCCAGCAAATATTTACACTGTAATTCGTGGGCAAAGCATCAGTGTTTTTGCTTGTAAATTACAAGACATTTTTTTACATCTTCAGAGCCTTAAAAGTATTCAAATAAAATCTGAACATTTGGCTGAAAAGGCCACTGTGCGACCCGTGATGAGGGATCCTAAAGATTGTTTTAGGTGAAACTGGGCACAACTGTGTCATGACAGGTGACTTTTACTTTACCCCCATGAGTGACGAAGTCATGACAATGATTCAGGCTGACTCTGAGGTTGACTTTCAAAAGCCTCTGGCTCAAAAAAAAAAGATGTGATGCACGGTTGAATGAGACATGTTGACCACAGTTACTGGGTAAAATAAAGGGGTTAGCATGTTATTTGTGTCTATGTATGAGTCCACATTAGTGCCAATGGGGGAAGCTGCAGGCGTGGGGTGTGGGGCGTCCCAGAAATTGACCATTGCCCCTCACCCTTCCCCCACGTTGGGCATCCACATGGACATTGACAGACAGGAAAAGGAGGAGGGAGGGAAGCAGCGAGAGAGAGTGAAGATGGAGGGATGCCAGCACGTCCTCCCCCTGGCACCCAGATGATCCTCGCGGTCTGCCTGCTGCACCCTTTTTGTACAGATCCATTTAAATGCTATCAGTTGAAAACAGATCTGGGATTATTACAGCTTTAGGGATGAAGGAGGATATTCCCTATATAGTCTATAGGAAGAGCAACCTGTCTCTCTTACGTTCACACTCAGACACATACTGTACTCTACATCCCACCGTGTATCCATATGCGTCCAGACTGGAGTTTCCCAGTAACCCTTAGTCGTCCAGACCTCTCCTTTCCCCCTGAGGCTGAGCTGATTAACAGTAATAGGGAACAACAATGCATGATAATGTGAATTATAATGGACCAATGGAGGCGGCCTTTGGCCCCGCACTCCATATGAGGCCAGTGGCACAGTGATGCTGTACATGGGCCCTACAGGGACAGGCCAGACAAAGACAAAAACATGCCAGACTGTAGGTTAATGTAAGTGGAACGGACGTGGGGGGGCCTGAGGGGGATGTATATAGGTTCTCAGCATAGTCCACACTCACTAAGATGAGGAAATTAGTTTATTTTGAACAGTAAATATACTCCTGACTGCCAGTGTACACACATTAGTGCAGTGAGGTCATCCTTTAGCTCCAGCTTTCATATGGTTATACTTAGAAAAATGAATGGCACTCAACCGAAGAAAAACAGCATTTTTCTGGTTCCTGAAAAGTTGATATTTTAGAGATTATGTGGTTTTTATTCTAGAGCAGCCAAGTGTGGTCAGAGTGTTTTGTTTTTGCAGCAGCCGCAGCAGTTACTGGCCTCCTCTCTCCTCCTGTTTCTCCATCGTTTCCTTTCGATGGCCAGCTGTTGTTCCTCCAGTCCCCGTCCCTGGCCACTGCTCAGGGGCAGATACTACCAGACGGTGGGGCAGTGGGAGAGGCAGGGTTGTTGGGTGGGGGGGGGGGCATTTCAACAGCAGAGATGTACAGTACAGTGAATTGTCTAAGAGTACACACACAAACACACACTGACTGTAAGATTGGAGGTGTTATCCCAAGTGACTCCTAACTTATCTTACTCAAGAGAGGTGAAGAGGTCAGACTATTTACTCCGGAGAGAATCCCTCTCTGTCTTTGGTTCAAACACACACACATACACTCACAAAGTGAAATAGACAGAGAGAGACAGAATTTGTCCCTTTCACCTCATCTATCACTCAACAAATTGGGCTCAGTCTCCAGTGCAGTGTGTGGTGTCTGATTATAAGGAGGTGTAGGAGATGGAGCTGACAGCTAACTGATATTAATGAGACTTATCTACTGATATTTCTCTCACTCTCTCCAGCTCCTTCGCCCTCCGTTTTCTTGCTCCTCTTTTCTTTGCTCTGTTCATTACTCTCAGTATTTCTATCACATGCTCTCACTGATGGATAACTACTGTTGGGTTGTGGGTTGACGATGAAAGCTGGTAGGGAGACAAAACAAGCAAGACTGAAGGCCTGTATTAATTATTCTGCTTTCTTATCTTCCTACAGAGGAGTGTTTTACATGGCATTGTTACTGCTTCTAAACTTCACTGGTACTGATGGTTAAATTCTGGGCTTACACTAGTGAGAGAAATACATGTTAAATCATCTCATGAAATCTCTAAAAAAGGTGAGACAGAGCATGTAACTCGCACATCTGGTGCAGCTGTGAGATCTTCGGAGACAAATGGAATAGAGGATGTCTACTGTTCATCACAGACACTTTATGCCCTGGCCAAAACTTACGTGAATTTCTCCCCTCTGGCGCTCGCTGCGCTAAAGAGCAGCGAGCGCCAACACAAGCAGATTCAAGAGCTGTTTCTTCCCACAGGACATCACACTCAAGATCAGGTAACTCATGTGAACGTCTCCCTGCAGTGTCTGTACAATACCCAGCAATTACTGTGAAATGACTATTGTTATAGCTGTGTGTATATGGGGTATTTATATACTGCACTACACATAATATTGCTCCATTCCACCTTCACTCATAATAGAGCTTGTATACACATTACATAGACTGTACATACAGCGACCTCCATATTTAATTTACAGTACCACTCTCAATTCATACACTATTTATTCCAGTCTGCTTTGAACTGCTGTTGCACTTCTTTTACATACAGGAAATGACATGTCCCACAGCCTTGTATATAAATCCACATCAGGTCTACTGTTTGTTTTTCTCCATAACTCTAACTTATTGTCTATTGCCTGTTTAATCTCAGTGTCATTTTTTTATACCTATAAGTGTTTTTGCTCTGTTTGTTTTGGCACTATGCTGGGAATGACCGAAAACCAGACTTGTCTTGTATGTGTGCACATACTTTGTTCTGAACCCAGTTGTGGGTTAGTTCATCTAAATCTTCACTATGACAATAATGTAACCAGCAGACTGAGAGACTGCTAAACCAAATATCTGTGGCTCCATCTGATGGAGATTATATGACATTGCACTCTCTCTTGCTAAAGGTGCAGATATTATCAGGCTTTTGATGACTACATCAAAAGATTAAGATGTTTAATCAAATTGATGCACACATTTCTTAATCGTGGAGCTAGATCAATATGGAGCAACATATAATTTAAAATGAGATCATTTCCATAGAATAAAGTCGGATTTACTAAATCTGTTGTGTTATTCCTATCAGACCTTTCCTGTCACATGTTTTTGACAGTTTATCCATATTTTGGCAAAAACTAAAAAAAAATGCTCTGAGACATTGCAGAGAAATCCTGATCAGTATCTTTGGGAATCAAAACTAATATTCTCTTTCAACATCAAGTAGGATCAACACCTCTGATGGCCAAACCAAAACCACCATTGTGGGTATTTGCAATTTTACTACAAAAAAAACACAACTGAGTGTGTTTATATGACATGTATTAGTGTCCTGGTTTTGACCCTTATCCTGTTTTTGATTATATCCGGGATATGGTGTTTACTTGGAAGATGAAAAACTTAAACATTGTCATTTCAGTATCCAGGTTTCTGAAGATGTGGCTGCAGGTGTCGTGATTTCTCACCATCTCAGTCACTGCAAGATGGTTCAGAAACCTGGATCAGGTGTTTACATGTCACAGTGTCCTGGTTTCTATCAGAGCACTCCAGTTACTATATCCAGGTTTCTTCTTAAGGTTTTATCCAGGCTCATGAAACCAGGATAACATTTACATTTACTCATTTGGCAGACTGACCAGTGAGGGCCATCACTAAAGCTTCAGTACAGCAGGAGACCTAGGTGTAAGTACTAAGAACTACATTACATCTATTTCATAAGTGCATGGAGATCAAGTAAAGAAGTGCACCTAAAGTGCATGCTAGGGTGTTCGAGGTGTTAGGAGGGGAGGTGCTCTCACAAGATTTGAGTCCTCCAGAGATGCCTGACAATAGAGGAATGCTCCTGCTCTGACAGCATTTGGTAGCTTGTTCCACAGATGAGAACAGTGGATGGGTGCAGACCCAGAAGTCACTCTGAAGGTGAGCATCAGTGACTTGAATTTGATTTGGGTGGCCATGGGTTTAGGTCAATGAATAATGGAGTGACATGTGCCCTTTCAGGCTGATCAAAGACTGGACGGGCTGCTGCATTCTGGACTATCTGTAAAGGCTTCACTGTGTGTGGAGGGAGGCCTGCCAGATATGCATTGCAGTAGTCAAGGTGAGAGATAACCATGGCCCGGACCAAGAGCTGGGTGGTGTACTGAGTCAGGTAAGGCCTGATTTTTCATGTTGTATAGTGCAAACCAGCACAGCCAGGAGATGGATGCAACATAGTCACAGCAGGGGTAACAAGGTGGTGCAGTGGTTATCGCTGTTGCCTCATAGCAAGAAGGTTCTTTCTATGTGGAGTTTCCATGTTCTCCCCGTTTCTGTGTGGGTTCCCTCCAGGTGCTCCGGCTTCCTCCCACAGTCCAAAGACATGCACATTAGGTTAATTGGTGACTCTACATTGCCTGTAGGTGTGTGTGTGACTGAGTGTGTGTGGTTGTTTGTCTCTATATGTCAGCTCTGTGATAGAATGACGGGGTGTACCCCACCCTCGCCCACTGTCAGCTGGGATTGGCTCCAGCCCAATGCGACCTGGATAAGCTGTATAGAAAATGGATGGATAGATGGATGAATAGTCACAGAAGGATCGCTGGTCATCAAACATGACACCCAGCCTTCTTGCAGCCTTGGCTGGTGTAAGAGCTTAAGAGACCAGTTAAGATGTTTACATGCACAAAACATAACCAGGATAAAAATCACATTTTTAACCAAACTGGTTCAAAATACAAAAAGGAACAGAAGGGGCATCTGCTCACTGTACTGAGGTGGCAAACCTCTTCATGCATCTTTTCTAGTGACTTGATTGGCTGTTGTCACTTAAGTTTGAACACAAATAAGATTTCAGTGAAAAAAATAAATAAATAACTTTTTCCCACTATAAGCAACATATGTGAAGCTTATGTGAATACATCTCTTCCATATGACCAAACTCTCACATCCTGACACAGGTCATTTCATGTCCAGATAATGATTCATATCATATATAGTTCATTTTCTGTCAATTCAATGAATAGTTTATATAAAATGACCACATGGAAATTATTATTACCTTTCGGCTTGGCTTTGTGAACCACAAGCTAAGCGTTAGCATCAACTCATGAAACCCCCGTTTCTTGACACTGTAAAGTGTGACCCTGTCTTTGCAGATTTAAGTTGCAACAGCAGCTGTTACTTCCTTCCAGCTTCACGAGTTTTGGCCATATGATGTGCTGCGGGGTTTCCCTGCAGTTTGTTTTGTGCATGGACTGTACTTTTGCAGCCCTCTTCTGTAGACTCTCTCTGTACTGTTTGATACAATTCTTGCGTAGGTGGTTAAGAGAGTTTGGTGGTGTTTGAGTCAGTTGTGGGGACCAGACTGTGCCAAAATTTAAAAAGTACAGTTTTCTGGTCCTTGTAAGACTTTCTGTACCTAAACCACATCCATGTGACAGAAGTAGCCCCTCTTGAGGTAAAACCTCCACATTTTGTCTTGGCTGGTCAGAGCCCTCCTGTTCAGAATGACCCCGTTCTGTGTCACGTTTGTCTGTGTTGCCTTCATGCAAATTTCCTGCCTGTGTCCATGCCGTGTGGAGGAACGCAAACTGCCCAAAAGACTAAAAATATTAAAGAGTGTGACTTGGGACAGAACAAAATAAATCATAGAACATAACTTGAAGCACAATATGTATCATATCGCACAGCCCTATATGTAAAAATGACTAAAACAGTTTGGAGCAATTGACAAGATCTACAATAAACATTTTCTATGTAAATATGCATGTTTATTACAGCACTAATATGAAGACATGTTTAATGGGTCTGGTTTCTTCAGCATTTGTTTCAACATCTTTTTGAGGAAAAGAAAATTACTTGATGTTAAAGAAATTGAATTCAATGGTAATCTACACACACAAAAAGAAAAAAAAAAAAACCATGGCACAATGTCACACAATGATGATCATTAATAAGAATATTGTCTTGTTTTGCTCGTTAAAAAAAAATGTTGTAAAAGACCTTCTTTGACATCTGTAACCTGTAGTCTCTGTGTCATGTCACAAAATATCAGGGGAAAAAAACATCTCCAAAAAGTTGGGGAAAAAAATAAAAATCAATATCTGTATTTTGTAGAATAATCCTTAGGAGACACCACCAGACCTCGTCCTTTTCTTGCTCCTCGGTAAACTGTTTCAACAATGTCTATCATCTCCTGCTTGTCCTCCATTGTCCAGTTGATCTTGTTGTTGTTACCGGTGCCCAAATCTATCATGATGTGTTTGTTCCTGAGGAAAACCAATAACGATACGAGAAGGGTATAGTTACGGTGTAATAATAATGGTATAGTGACTATTTAATGTAAATAATAATGACTAATAAGTTATAGACTGTTGCTGTGCAGTCTAGACGTTGAGTGTCTCACCTGAAAAAGAACATGACAGTGCAGGGGTCGTACAACTCATACATCTTGTTGAAGTCAGGCACTTCTGTGATGTCCACCAGGTAAATGACGGCAAAATTCTTTACCTGTCAGAAGACACGCAGACAAGTACAATATTAAAATGGTTAAATTTATAAACAGCAAAGTACGTTCAAAGTAACAGGCACAACATCAGCACTAGGAGAGGTCTGCAGCTGCAATTAACAAAATGATTCTCTTGGACTGTGGATTCTGGTCCGTGGTTTGTCAGTTCATTCATTACATGACACTTTAACTGGCAACTTGATAATCAACACTTAAAGTTACATTTTAGCCTATAACTGGTGCCAAGATACTGCTCATGGAGACAAACCTCCTCTGCCTTTTCACTACCTACAATGTCTCAAATTTACAGTGTTGTGGTTTTATAACGACTAGCTAAGCTTAAATATGCCTGCACAGGAACATAGGTTATATCTTTAAGAAATTATTGCAATATGGAAGCTTTTTAACAGCCTCAATATCTCTGGGCAACTTTTCCTGAAATCATAGTTGTAACATCTGCAGTTGTCTGAAAATAGCAGTGAACACAGTGATGAAAACAGTGATGAATATTTACATCATTCAGCAGCCAATACAGCTGCACTGGAGAAAATCTACAGAAAAAAAAAACTTTGATGGTTTTCTGTGGCGTGCAAAATCCATATGATTGTCAAACCTGCCCTTTACCCTGATGACCCTGTACAGTATGTGTGAATTTTACAGGCAAGCATCTCTTAAAGTGTATTAATACCACAACATTTTATTTGAAGTGTCAACAAAATGAAGTGTACACTTTAAATGCAGAATGAACTATCAAAGGGAAAAAAAACAACTAATAAACTAGCATTTAATATTTAATGCAATTGGTGAGAATTAGTTGCTGCGGCAACATTTACCCAAGCTAGCAAAGGACAATCAAGGACAGTAATAACTTAAAACTCCCACTGCAGTGTCAACAGTTCAGGTAAATGTAATTTACAAACAGTCTCCATAGAAGTACTGTGTGCCAGCAGCACAACAACATAATGTCGAATGTTATTACTACAACTTGTGGTCACAATATTCATTTGTTTTTATGTTTTCCATCCCTGAAATGCAAAACGACTGTAAGCTGTCGATTGAGGAAGTGTCATTACACTCATCCCATAATAAATCTGTGTAACCCAACTGAATACATTCTACTGTGATATAAGGAAAAGACTCTGACTTCACTGGCATCTGTTGCTGTTCGTGTTTGACTTCATGTTACCCACTAAAGACAAGCAGAAAGCTTTGTGTTTACAAACACGCTGTTCTTCTGTGGGTATTGTGCATGTGTCACAGCAGACCAGCTGGTGTTGCTGTTGAGCCTGTTTACAAGGTTTAGACGCTGAGGGAGAGTTAAAGCTAAAGTCCCGACTCAAACAAGACAGATCGTATTCAAACCTTTTCAGCGATGCTGTACAGGACTTCGTCCATTTTCATGCATGTTGGGTCCCAGTCGTGTCCGAAGCGGATCACAAGGACTCGGTCCTCCTCAGACAGGATGGCTTGGTCAACCTGCCAGCCATTATGGAGATGTGGGAGCATATACGACATCTTGATCCTAAGCTGCCGTTCCCCAAGCTGAAAACCAACACATTTGGCTTTAGCTTCACAAACGTTGAGAGTCAGTGAGAGTAACGTTTGGATAACAACCAGTACAATCGGGATTTCAGCTCGTAGTTTAAGCAGGGATCAACAGTTAGCATGCCGAGCAAGAATTAGCCTTAACTAGCTAAGTAAAATACAGGAAAGGGAAAAATACAACCGTACTGGATGGGGATTAACAATAAATCACCCAAAGACACTTAGCTTACCTCAAAATACAAGGAATATGTGTTATATGGCGAAGTAAACGCTCTGTGTTGTAAAGATGTGGCTTGTTAACCGGAGAAACCCCGGTGCTGTGTATCCTTTTCGTCAAAGATACGTTGTGGTTGTGCGACGCACGCCGTCACCGACGAGCGACAGCGACGACGCTACGCGTTTACGTCACGTCACGTCACGTACAGGTTTTTGTTGTTTTTAGTTATGATTGAAACACTTAAAAATTAAGAATAACATGAATGATTAGCCATTTAAGTTTGCGCATACTTGAATAACTAAGAATTCAGACAAATAGGATGAGATAAATGAAAATGATACACTAAATTAATTGTATGATTTCATAACTAACAAAACAACAGTTAACGTTCTATATAATTTGACCCAAAATGCTACTTTACTCCCTCAATATACATTAATTAAGGAAGTAAGAAGAATCTAAGATGACAAGAGGCAAACCAAAAACCTCTTATAGAACACACAAAATATCCTTCATATAAGATCACAATGAAGACCGTTTGTTTTTGACTGATGTGAGATGAATTTTCTGAAGTTTCTACTATTTCTCCATTCAATACACTGGCCTTTACAAAACACATATAATGCAAATCAGTTTCTTGCATGAACAGACTTAAACTATTTTCAGATAATAGTTGTCCTTCAAATGCCATTTTCTTCTGAAGTCTTTCCCATTTGCTATTTGGAAAAAATACCTTGTAGGAAAAATACCATATAATCAAAGAAATACCAAGCTATTATCTTTGCAAATCCTCAAGTAAGCTGAAAGATGACATTTCCTGAGACTGCTCATTTTGCAACAAACAGAAAGAACACTCGATCCATGTCCCTGCTTGCTTACTTGAATTAACCTCTTTTCTCGTTTTCCTCTCATCTATCCACATCAGAAAGAAACAATGCATATGTCAAACACACTTTAGATTACTTCAGATGAAAGGATGGCTTATTTTAATTAGTATATAAATATATAGAAGTACATACAATAGTTTTAATGCAGGAAAGAGACATCAGACAAAACATTTATTGTTGTGCAATTCATTACAGTACAAATACACAGTACGATGAACAACGGTTCAAAGGTTATAGGAAAACTTTCCAGTCTATGACATAGCAGCATATTATGGCACTCCTTAGAGAGAGTATGAATCATCATTAGATATGTCTCAACCTATCCTTAATTTCACCACTAAACTACACAATCACATTACCGTGGTTCTGAATGGCCAACTGATTATCAAAGTCCAACTATTTCATGTTAGACTATTTGGTCTAGGACACATGATTGTTTAACAAACAATAGTGAAAGCCAATTTTGCAATAAAATTCAGATCTATTTCCTGACTACCATCAACACTGTAATCATCCCTTAAAGCTGATATTGGCATTTTTTTAATTCTCTATGGCTGTTTTTCACATTGCACAACATCAGCCTTCAGCCTTCGGATCAAGTCTTTGAACAGGCATCAACATAAATCTCCTCTGAAAAGAGGCTCTTCCACCATGTTGGTTATACAAGTCCTCAGCTATAAAACCACACCCTGTGCAGCAGAACAGTTCAGTTCAGATCCTGTGTTGCAGGAACCCTCTTTAGGCCAGCAGGTGGCATAAGAAACATTCACATATTTTCTGGAGACAACATGACTCCACCAGTGGTTCTTTGAACATCCCACAACGTCTACAGACACATGTCCAAGGTCCATCGCGGTTCCATGAGGCAATATGAAAAATCCTGCACACAATAATGTCTTACAATCCCTGAGGAGCGCTGATGCACGGCTGGAACAGACAGTGTTGGGATGAGATCGGGGCACACAGTCGACCACAGTGATGTACAGTTGACTGAACTCTCGCAGCTCCTAGTCAGCAGGATGCTCCGGACATGAGCGATTCACCTCAAACCACTCGTCTATACACCTACAATAGGAAGAGGAGGACAGTTTGTCTCTTGTGGTCAAAGGATTTGCATTTGGATGTCATAGTAAAATTTCTCTTCACTTTTTTAGATACATTATCTAAAGATGGTGGCAGCTTCATATTTACTGTACTTCCCCAAAATGTCAAACTATTCCTTTAAATACATAAACTAATAGTGAGGGTGTTAAGTTTTATCACTTTTATTCCTGTTGAGGCTCCAGTCAGAGATATTTTTTTTAGTTATCATAATACTTATGAACAATTAAATGTTCTATAACACTTGGTCTCCATCCACCTGTATCCCCAGAAACTGTTTTTCCCATCACTGTCTAAGAGAGCTGTCACCTGTTTGATTTGGTTTATTCACATTTTTGGCCACTTGCAGGGCAGGAGACAAACAGGTCAGCGCTTTGGGCAAAATTTCAAATAAACTCCTATACAATGCATTATAGCATTATTAGTTGTATTTATGTTCTGTAATGTCTGTATTAAAAGAATAGTTTGACAGCTTATTTGCTTTCTTGATGAGAAGATTGATCCTCTTCCTCTAGAAGGTGGGAGTGTTTCACACCTGCTGTATTTTATCCATTTGTTCAACTATTTCCAGCTGAAATCTGTTTAGACATGTTGTGTGTTTGTGTGTGTTTGTGTGTGTTAGTTACCCCTTATGGTAGATACAGAGGCAGGGCAGTCTGGCAATGGTGTCTCCCTGCTCCAGCTCGTCTAAACAGATGGCACATTCCCCAGAGTTTCTGGACAGGATGTCCTCTGAGAAAGACAATACAGAGACACACTGAGCAAAGGGCTGTCTCGCACACCAAACCTCGTATCAGATGTTCAGTTCAAGCACCGACTCCTGCATAACCATCTGTTTAACCTTTAACATCTGGGCACAGAGGAGAGCTGGTATTTTGCTCTACAGTGTGGAGTATGATTGTATTCTCTTGTGGAGATAGGCTGTGTTTTTATGGAAGTTTCAGTTTTTATTCTTTGTATGGAAATTCAACTGTGTTTTAAAAACAGGAAGAGAAAACTGAATCCCTGATCAGATGAAACTGAGAACAGGTAACAATGCAGTTTTCTGTCGCACATTAATCTGCATATTCAGCTGTGACAGGTGCTACAGTCAATACCTGAGGCCAAGGAGCAACTACATATAAACATATACATATATATATACTGTGCATATATATGCATATACACATATGTATCAGTAACATGCATGCTGCTATGTGCGTGTGCAAGCTGTGTGTGTGCACGTCTCTGTACGTGCAGCAACACTTCAAGATGAAGAGATATCTATTCGTGTTTGTATGCATGCAGCTCTGTTAAGGCCAGGAAGTCTCAACAACAAGCAGAAAGTGTGTGCAGTGACGACTGTATGTGTACAGACAAGATGTATTTGTCTTTCCTGTGTGTGTTCATGTGTGTCTGTGTGTGTGTGCACATGTAGAACGGTGCGCACTACACAGGTGCTAACGCAGTTTAGCTGCCTATGAGAGGCTGCATAGATGTGCAGCTGCCTTTGCTTTTATCTTTTCATGCTGCACTGTTCAACATCCTGATGCAGGTGCACGTCTATGGATATTGAGTTCTTAAAAACTCTATTAGTCTATCCAAGGACCATTTAATACAACCCTTTAAACATTAATTCATTATCATCCTCATGATCCGGCTGAAAACAATATGGCAAAGAAACAATATGGCAAAAACTTAGGAAGGGAAGACAGACAGTGGTTCAAAATAAATTTCTGTTTTTGTACTGAATTTAAGTACAGCTCTGAGGTATTTGCACTGCATTACTTCAATCCCGTGCTACCTTATACTTCTACTCCATTACATCTATTTGGCAGCTAGAGTTAATAGTAACCTTGCAGAATAAGATTCATATAAAAAACCTATGATGATCTGAAAAATATGATTCATTTTTAGTGATTATACCAAACAAAAGTAAATATAGTCATTAAACATAGGTCCACATAAACCACACCATTAAAATGCAGCTTACATTTACTTAAGTAAGTAATAATATAATAAAATATTGACACATGGGGGTTGGGACCCTCCAGGGAGTTCTCAGATAAATATAACAGGTCATAAGATGTTTACACAAAAAAAAAACTAAAACAAATATTTTCACACAAAATCTATGGAGGAAAATCACTCTTTGGCCTGCTTACAGTTCAAGTCCACACTCAGACAAATGACCTGTCACGAGGGAGTTACAAGTAGACATTTGTTTATTTTAAGGGGTCACAAGAAAAAACAGTTGGAAACCACTATAATATTTAATGATATAACTTTTGTGATATTGCTACATTTACTTTGGTAAAGAATCCAAACACCTATTCCTTTACCTTTGTCATCGTTCAGTTTCACATGTTGTTTTGTGTTTCTATTTTAAGCAAAAATGAACAATTCAAACTGAAGGATGTAATAGGTCATTGGGGCAAAAAAAAAAAAACCAACACCATGCACTTCAACTGTCAGAATCTCTCGTGCCCTCTTGTATCTTGATTTCTTACTGTTGTAGGTGAGGCGCGTTTTGCTGAAGCACATGAGCAGGTGCTTCTCTATTTCATCCGACGCCATAAACTTGGAGCAGACGGGACAGTGGAAGCCTGGGAGGAAAAACACAAAGACGAGAACGTGAGGACCCAGATGTGCCGGCGACTCTCTCATAACCTTTTATTGATATGTACACAAGGGAGGGCGTGGGACTGTCTGCATGAGCTGGATCTTTAGAAGGCCCCCAGGACCCAACACCTGCATGCACTCACCAGCTCTCTGCCTGCTATAAACATATAATCTGTAACAATCTGCTTACCAAGTCATACACAACCTTTGGGTGTCATTGCGCATTGCAAACTCACTGTAAACGCATCGTCAAGCTCCAGATTTATTGCTCTGCATCACTGTATCAAACTAGATTTATTAATTTACAGTTTGACCCACATAGGCACAGCCTCGCGACCCTGTGCATCTTCTCAGCTGCGCAGAGATTAGTAGGCCAGGAGCTGCTTGACCTGAGATAAGCTGACCTGCTGTTTAACGTTATAACATCACAGTCAAGAAAAAGACAACAAATGCAACCTATATGCAGGCGGTCATTATGTCTGAGTCTGCATGTGTCTGTCGGGGAGGTGGGGCCTGCACAGTCAAGATCACATGTATCTAATGAGCAAAGGTTATTGATGAGTATACTTGTGATTACACGTGCTCATCAAGGAAATGACCTGTGCCGGTAATCACAAGGGAGAGGGAGGGTGGTGGTGGTGGTGGTGGTGGGTGTTATATCTGTTGTTTAGGAGCTTTTGTTTTGCAGCGACATGGATGTTAGTGGAGTCTAATGGTTCTGTTATGTTAGTCTGAGCGATGTTATGTTGTGGTGGTCTTGTCTGGAGACAACACACCAGTTGTGAAACAGCTCAACTTGTGGATTCAGGAAGTTTGTGTGCGAGTGTGTGTGTCAGGCAATGTGTAACCAGCAGGAAGCTCTTATCTGCTGACCTACATAATGCACTCTTCCCTCTTAGCTGGAGTGAAAAACAAGCCAGTTTTGCAAGACAGAAGAACACAAAGAAGAAGAAGAAGAAGAAGAAGAAAAAGAAGAAGAGAGCAGTGGTTGAGTACAGCAGAGCCACCTGTGGCTCCAAGAAAAGTGCAGACGTGCTAAACAAAGGGCTCAGTCATCAGACAGTTGTAGCCATATGCCAGGTATCACATGTCAAATGGAAAAATACTAAGCAGTTCTGACAACTGCTGTGTTTACGTTTTATGGTATCTTGTTGGGGTGTCATAAACACATGGCTGCAAACATGAAGCAACATGTCGACTCTCAACAAACAGAGCTGAAATATTACAGTTAAGCCACATGAGGTAAATATGGAAGTCGACTGAGATAAGGGCAATATATATATATATATATATAGTCTGTGTTCAGAACAATGGACACTCGTATTCAAATTCTCATAACTCATATTTAAAGCGTCTCTGCTCAATGTTCTTACACAGGCATTGTGTACTTCAGGAACAAAGAAGAAATCGGGAGATTAACAATATTAAGCAATAAGGTATCAGATGTTTTCTTGGTTTACTCTTCTGTATTTATTACCCATGCGTTACAGTCTTACCTCCCAGCAAGTGAGGGGACAGGTGAGCCGGTAACGACCCTATAATCAGCCTGTGGCCCTCAGGAGGCAGCTGGCCCTCATCGTCACCATCCGTGCCATCGAGACTCTGATTGAGTCCGCGGGACCCTGACCTGCCACCGGCCGGTATACTGAGCCCGGAGCTGGTTGGTCCTCCACCCGTGTACCGGATCCGGGGGCCGTCGGGTCCATTTGTGTACCTAAACCCCGCAATCCTCTCTCCGCCGCTGGAGTTTCCAGATGGGAGATCGGAGCTGGAATAAGCCCGAGTTCTGCCATCAAATACAGGGCTGCTCTGTTTGGCCCCCATGCTGTCTCAGGCTTACCTCCTCAAGGTTTTGAGTGCGCTTTAAAGTTTTTAGCCACGACACATGGTCGCAGTGAGTCCTGAAGAGCTGACACCAACAAAGGAAATAAAAGCTAACACACGATCGTCGATGCAGGCGAGGAGATCCAACATCTCAAAGTTTCATGCTGCGCCCTGTGCGTAAAGTGCGCACTCACTGACGCACAACTTAATTTCCAAATGGTTGTTTTTTTTTTTTTGTTTTTTTTTTCTTGGCAGAGCCCTTCCCTTTTTTTCAACAATGGGAAAATGAGGAAGATAAAATCTCTTCAGTAAAATGTCCTCTTTTCCTGCGCTGCAGACGAGCACATAAGCTCGAGTGTTGACCCGCAGCTCGTCTGGTTCAAGTTTGTTTTTGTGCTCAACTGTGTTCGTCTGGAAAGAAAAATAAAAGCGGGGATTGCCCTCCTCCCTCTGTGAGGAAGCTCCGTCAAACCACCCACAGTCCACCAGAATAAGATCAATTCGCCTTCAAAGTAAAAGTATTTAATTGTGCAAAAAAAAAAAAAAAAAAAAAAAAAACCCAAAACGACTATGAAAAATAACCGTAGCTCAGTATGAGCCGGTGCCCTATACTGAGACAGCCTGTCTCTTCTTTGACTATTATTGAGACTGTTTTCCTTCCATCATACCTACCACACTGCATTTGCAGGATCATTTTAGAGCCACAGTTTGTAGCAATGCCCTGTAAATAACTAGATTTAATTAATTTGTTTTGAACCTGTGCAACTTTGAGTAATACACTTTGAGCTGAATTTAATATATACAAGTAAAATTCATCATCTTCCTAAAACCCCCAATGTGTCATAATATTGTTACCTTGGATTCTAATTACTCTGCTTTTTCACACTGTTGCATCGACATAACAGCTCCACGACTCAAATATAATCAAACGTTAGTGATCAGTGCTATTTTATAAAAGTATCTTAGATAGCCTATAAATTAATGTCATAATAAGAAATTGGTATTGGTTGACCCCAACAAAGGAGAAAATCAGAGAGATGCCTATGTTAAAATAAAATTAAAATGTTTTTAGAAAATGTTTAAGTAATTCTCGCGAACCCAAGTAACCAAAAATGTATATGTGATGTATAGGTAGTGGCGGAGGAAGTATTCAGATCTGTAAACATGCAATGTAAATATACAGCAAAATAAAAGTGTTCATAAGATGAGAAATTGCTCATGTGAAATGTTACTTTATATTATATTCTTGGATTATTTTATGCATTTAAGTGTAAGCATGTTTACTGTTGAGTAGTTTAATATTTTTGTGTGTAAAATTTTAATAGTGGTAACCAGTAACTACCTGTAAATTAACGTAGTGGAATAAAAAGTGAAATATCTACCTCTTAACTGTTGTGGAGTAGAGGTATAAAAATGGAAACACTCAATTAAGTAGGGCCCATCTAGATTAGTGCTTAAGTGTAACATAAGGGTACAAATACAACACAACAACCACCACTGGAATGCTTCTCGACAGACGCCTTTGACGCTTTTACTTTGAAGGCCTAATCATTGCTTCCTGTCCTGGCCTCCTCAGACTCCAGCTTGACGCAGCCTTGAGTGGGCGCGTCAGGTGGCGTGTGACGTCAAACCCAGTCACACCAGCGGGGCTGTTGGCACAGTGGCAGGTCACCAGTCCACTGTGTGATATGAAAAGCCCTCCATGTTGAGCGCCTTGTGTTCCATTAACTCCAGGCCATTAAGAAAAACACACACACACACACACACACACACACACCAGTGCAACTCTCGCTCTGTTCACACGGTTTATTGAACAATTTCACACACATCGGAGGGCAAACAGAAGATACACCGCATGAGAAACATTCAAAGAGGCAATAAAAAGACAAAACATTTACAAGCCAAAGTAAACAGGCTAAAGATAAAGATAAATCTGATGCAGTCTCGCATGTGGATCAAGTGGCTGAAGGCGAAAGGGGCCTGAAAGCATCGCAGTGCACTGGATGTGACATACAACAACACACTGTCAGATTAGAAATAACAGGGTAGGCAGAGGGAGGCTCACAACAAATATTTTCTCTTCCCTGTGATATCACTCAGGGGTTTGGGTGTGCGCTCGTTAAATTTATGGTCAGGCGAAAACCTCGAAAGAAGCAGATAAGTTCAAAACAACACACGCAAGAGAGATCTGGGCTGAATTTAGGAGGGTATCTCATCAGACTGTGCTGAGGAAAGAGGGTAAAGTGTGAACCACCAGCAACCAGGAAGACTACAAGAACTAAGAGTGTCATGTGACGACGAGACACCCGAACCAGGAAGGGCTTAAGCTGCAGCATGAGCTTTTGTTGTGATGGTCATATGATAGTAACACTGATTAAAAACATCTTCATAAAGTGACTTCTAACTCTCGGAAACACTAAGAGATACACCTCCAAATTATTACCCATGCTACTGTAAAGCTGCACACTTTCCACATGAGGAGCGAATGTGTGAAATGTTTTCGACTGAAACCTATACAGCTATTGTAGCAGTGTGTTTAAAACAGGTAAGACTGAGGGCTGCCCCACCTGACTCCACATCACAACTATACATCCTCACCCCTCAGCCCCCGCCCCCTTCTTTCCCTCCGTCAAGTCGAACGTTGTACCACTCCTTGTTGCTAAAACAACCTCCTTCCTTGCCTCCTTGCATCACTCCAGTTGCCTCACGCAGCCACAAACCGTCAGTTTTCACCCATTCATCTTTCCTCTCGCTCTCACGTATCCTCCGTGCCAACAGACGCGCAGAGGAAGTAGGTTATCTGTCATATTCATCTCCAGAGCCACGGGGGAAGTGTGTATTGCGGTAACATCTGACTGTATTTCTGCATAACAAAGCCAGCTGAGGCCGATGTAATATTGCTGTGCTGTGGAACTTTAACTAACCAAATGGTGAATGATTATGATTCTTGCATTGTACATGGCTACAGCTCACGTAGCCCTAATGTGTGTGTGTGTGTGTGTGTGTGTATGTGTTTAGTAGGGGTCAACAAAGTGCAACAGAGTGCACTCTTTGGGAAGCAAAGCCACTGAGACATTCAAGAACATGGTGGTGCATTTTTAGCATGTTGACTGTAAGTGTGTATGTGTGTGTGTGTGTGTGTGTGTGTGTGTGTGTGTATCTGTGTTTGGATAAGAGTGTGTTGTTAAGTGTTTGGGCTGATGAGTAGAGGCCCAGGGCTCATAGGCAGCTCTGCCCCAGCTGCAGGCCTCTTCTTGGGGCTCATCACTGCTGGCTGACCCCCATCTGCTGTTGGTCGGGCCCTGGTTCCCCCTCCATGTCAGTGCGGTAATGCTCGAAGCTGTCGTCTTCTAGGTCTGGTAGACCCAGCAGCTAACAGAGAGAGACGGAGGAGGTTGTGTTAGAGACATTAGACATTAAAGTGTGTGTATGTGTGAGAATGGCCCCGATGCAACTTCCTTGTAGTACAGAGGCAGTTTAATTATGCTGTGTTTATCAACAAACTTGCATATAGTACAAGGTAGAACATAACCAAAGACATTTGTAAATGTGTCTGATTAATACTTGATTAAAGTATCCTTAATTCATTTTTAATTTCCTCCTGAAGACGCACTACACACGTTGAAGGAATAGTCTGATATTTCTGACGTAAATATGCTGGTTCGCTTTCTTGCTGAGAGTTAGATGCAGAGATTGATAACACATTATGAAACAAAAGCACATCAGAAGCTCACTAATGAACGTGTCATATCTCGTTTGTTTAATCGACACAAACCAAGGTTAAAAAAAATGGCATGTTGTGGTTTCATGTGGAGTGATGGGTGAGACTGTTTGTTGTCTGGGTGAAGTGACTTCCTGGAGTCTCATCGTCACTGTAAGGTTGTCGGATGAGCAGCTGCGACCCCGGGGGAGTTACTGTGCCACTGATACAACATGTGAGCTTCAGGTATACAGCTTTTGTAACCTTAGACCAGAGGCAGGCTGACTGTTGCCCCCTGTCTCCAGTCTTTATGCTAAGCTGTGCTAACCAGCGTACAGACACGACAGTGGTATTGATGAGAACTTCAGGCTGGAAAGCAAAGTAGTTCCTGTAATGTTGAACTATTCCTTTAATCTGAATCGTGGTGTTTGGTCAATCTATTTCCATCTGGAAAGACCTTAAGGGCCCCACGCAGTACACTTAAGGGGTCTATAACTTTTTCCATAATTTACACATTCGTTTGAACTACGAGACAAATCTATGAATTATTCATTTCTGGTGTGGAATTTAGTTTGCATAAGGGGTTTGAAATATTTTCATGTGTAAATTAATGATATTTAATAAACACATACAGTATCTGGTATTCATGTTAGTAATCAGTTTATACAGAAATCAACCAATTTGAGTGTTAACTAATGGATACATTATATAATATATATAATATATTGAGGGGTTTTAATTGATAGTGAGGATGGTCTATATGACAAAAACACTTTAAAAGTTCCCAAATAGTATGAATGTTATCACCACATCTTCACTCCAACTAGGAAATGACGGCTCTTTGTAAGATCTCAAAATTAAGTGATTTCATTCACGACACCAGGGTCATTTTGGGGTAATTCTGCTTTTTACAAACCACTTGAACCACATTCCTTTAAAAATACATAATGTCAATAACTGATTACATCTTATTCATTTATTCATTAATTGGCCAATAGAAATACTGTTAACAACGCAAATTACATAATTTAAATAAGTAATTTTAAGGTAAAAAATTAAGGGTTTCAGTTTCATATTGATATGTGTGGAAATGACCACAAAAGCTGAACTTGAACTTGAATACATTTGTTATTTGTTGTGGAACAGGCCTTCAGATAGTGTGGACCAGCACTTCTGATGGAGGTTTTTTGAGAATGAAACTCGTTTTATGCCAAACAGACAAGAATATTCTTGGAATTGATATCGCCATGTCTATATCCTGCTCCTGTTTTGTATCATTTGCTGTCTGATAAGCAAGGCACAATAAAAATGTCAGTTTTCAGGATACAATTGGACATGATGTTTTGTCTGTACCAGGGAGAACAGAATGTATCAGGGTTGTAATAAACCCAGACACAGCGAGCGGAGATCACAGCGCTGACGATGATGCAGTGTGTGAAAAAGTAAACTCTGAGTCCTTTTTGGTTCCTTACAGGCCTGAAGGACGTGAAGACCTTCTCCAGCACCTCCAGAAGAGTCTTCTTCCCGCAGGAGGAGATGTAGTCCTGGGCCAGCTGTAGAAAGGGAAGGCAGTCCTCGCTCTCGCTCCACACATGCTACACACACAGAGAAACACGCTGATTAACAAACACCAGCCCTGCTGCATTATTGTAGAAACACTACATATACTATGTTAAGGGTAAAGGAATTTCTATGCAGGTTTAACACAATACCAGGTGGTGCAATACTGCTACACCTCCTCCATCACTGTAGCCTCAGGTGGGCCGTATAGTGACACACAACATACAGGAATTAATGAGTAAATAAGTAAAGCTGGGTCATGGGCAACACAGCACAGAAAAACTAGAGCAAAGCAATTAAACCAGCTAAAGAGACGTTTCCTCAAGGACATGCAGCAGACGAAGGCGTGAAAATTACACATACTGTGGTGACACTTTGCAATGTGTTACACAAAGACCTGAATATTTACCAAGGAACATATCAGGAACTAACCTGGTTAATAACAAAGCGCTTGAAAAGGCAGCACTTCTCTGATAAATGTCAGCTCTACATAGAAGGTAATGATAAATTACATAAAACCCATTACACTACAAAGTCTGTTAATGAGCCCATGTCGAATGATTAACTGCCATACGAGTCTGCAAACCAACCTCTTTCTTCATGAATCATTCAATCAGAGGCTCAATAAACCCAAACCGAATCTAATCATGACTTCCTTTTTACACACATACAGTACAACAACTTGTTAAGAGAGATGCATCATTGCTTAATGATTCCCACCCCAGTGCTTACACTTCTTGTGTCCTGTCAAGGGAAGTGGACCAGTATCCCACCCAACAAGGAGCTGATGAGTGTGGGAATCCACCATTAGTTCATGAATGACACAGTCACTCAGGAACCCTGTGTTCAGGACGCTGTGTTCCTTATTGTAAAGTGTTAGACAACAAAGCAGCTGCTTCCTTTGGCACAGTCGGAAGATGAACCTTCATACACACGTGTGTACAGTACAGTACACTGGCATTTCACTTTACTGTAGCCAAGATAACTCCCTTAACTCGAGGCCTGTATAGTCTGAAGGTTGTGATCAGTTTAAACTCTAAAGGCCAGGTCAGTATAAATAAAACAGTATTAAATAATGATAAGATACCAGACATAAGAGCTCTGCTTGGATTTAAATTAACTTCCTCATTAGTGGAAGCTTACGCTGACCTTAAAGGACTTACAGGAATTGTTGGATAAACACCAGTGCTTGGGACAGGCCACTGGAGCAATTCCACTTTGTTTTAGTGTTGTTTAATTGGAGTCTAAAGGCCAAACTGTTAGGTTATGTATTAGGTAATATTATTAGGGATTTTGGCCAAGTGTGCACACTGACCTAGAGTAAATAACTAACATGTGTAATCCAAAGCAGATGCTTGTAGTGAAAGTTTAGGTGACCCTGCATTGTGACTAAATAAAGTTCTCAAATGTTTTCAGCCCTTAATTTTCACCATGAATGAACCTTAATTTTTCAACTCAGGTGCAAATTCATTGGGGAAAATTAATGCCTATAATAATGGATTGTAATGCATTAAGGTATCTTTTTCATTGATTACATGTGTGGTGTAAGGGGTTTTAATACATTAAAAAGCCTTAAATTTTAAGCCGTTAAAACCATACCTGAATTAACGGAAAACAAATGCCCTTTTAAGGTGTAAATTCGGGGGTTGCTTTTCATGGCTTTTGTGCCATTTTAATGGGTTCCATTATAAACAGTAATATACACAGTAAAATAACATAATGTCATCTTTGTTAATGAGTAAACTAAAGGAATTTAAGGTTTCTTTTCACAGGGTCACGGGAGAGTCATGTGAAGAGGCGTGAAACGGCCTCGGGTAAAAATGTTATAGGAGTGTTGCAGACAGGAGTAATGTCATGCTCTCCTGCTCTGACTGTTCAGGGATGGTTGCTCCAGTACCACATTGATGGATGGACTCTCCCATGAGGCTGTGACTCCACTGCACAGGCTAACCCCACCTTTCAGCAAAGCCTCCCAGATGAGCAGGGGAACATCTTCAAGGCCACGCTGCAAATCCAGTGTTGTTTTTCAGCTGCTAAACACTGTGTCATTACATGACCTGGTTTACTGAAAACTACCAAGACGTATCCTGAGGGGAGTTACAGAGCTGAACACAGTGATGTGTAGCTGCGCTGTTTTTGTGCTGGGCCTGATCTCACAGCCCCCTCTGGTGGACAGACTGACGCTCTGGGTGCCCTCAGCTCTGGGAAAAACAAGATAAACTGGCAAGGAATGTGTGTGTGTGTGTGTGTGTGTGTGTATGTGTGTGTGAGAGAGAGAGAGAGAGAGAGAGAGACAGAGAAGGACAGGGGGGAGAAGGACAGCACGTGAGACGTCCTGCTGATAGCAGTATTGATTGAGTAAGTGTAACCAGATCTCGTGAGTCCTGCAGAGAGACAGAGAGTTATTCTGGCTAATTTGGGAGTGCATAGCACACAGAGAACTTGAACGTGTGTGTGCGAATGTGTGTGTGTGTGTGTGTTTGTGTGTGTGTGTGTTAGATTCAGAACTGACACTTAAGAGGGAGATAAAGCAAAACAAAAGGATGAAAGATGTAAAATGAATCTATTCTGAGATACAACAAACCACATGATGTATTTATGTACTTGCATCTTGTGTGTATGACTGTGCTACTTTTTGCTGTGTTCTCTCCCTGGAGTGATATTCTTACTGTGATGTTTGGATCGCGCAGAAGATTGGATTTATATTGTCTGGTTTTGACGGGCAGCCATGGAAAGCCCCTGCTTAAGCAGCCTGGCTCTGCTGTCTGTGGGGAAGTGCAAGTCAAGCCTGCAAACACATAACACAGGCACGCTCGGTGTGACATAATGTGTTACTGACTGAACAGACGCCCTGGCTCCTGGGTCATCTCCATCTGCTCCCCGCCCTGTTAGCCCCTGTCACTGAGCAGGAGGAGGGAGCAGGGCGGGGTCTGGCCTCAGGAGCCTTAGGACTTATGACACCACCACTGTACCACACTGGTACTGTATGGGATATAGCCAGTGAGCTGTGTCAAGGTGGGCTGTAGTCCATGAGAGCAGGGCTACACTGAGCTCATACTCTTAGTATTGTTTTGGGGAGTTTAGGGAATTTTAAAAACCAAAGAATTTAGATTCAGTAATTACAGATAAATCATATGTGCTGTTTTTAAGGCTGATTCTGATATTTTAGGGATTTTTCAACATGTCAGTGTGAAGAATTCTTAGAAACATCATTTAGATCACCATGTGGGGAGATAAAATTAACTAAACTATAAATTAAAACTATAAATGAAAGAAACTACAACAGAACAGTTGAATTAATACATTTATCAACATAAAAAAATGCAGATTTTACGTGTGTCTAGGCAAACATTACAACAGGGGTTCAGCTGCGATACTCTGTCCTGGATCATACAATATTTCCTTCAAACAAAGGTGTGAAAATGCTTCCTGTTTAGTATTTATTCACTCTGCAGGACATCTCTCTCGTGGAGAGAAGTATCTGAGTTTGAACTTCTTGGCAGCAAGCTCTGGTCTTCAAGGCTAAAAATAAAAATAATGCAATGACAGTTCATGAAAAAGAAGCAATTGCTTTTCTTCTTAGATCTCCAGAAATATAGTTTTTATTTGATTTTGTTACTTTGTGTTGCAAATGCAACCTGGAGAAATTGTCTGTTGGACTTTTATTTTGAAAGTTATAGGCCTCTTGGTTTTTTTTTTTTTTTTAACCTGGCTAGCATGATGGTGTTGTGGTTCACAGGGTTATCGCATTTGATTATGTTGGGGGAAAAAACACCATCGACGGAGGAATTCGGGAGGAGGGGGAGACTCAAATTGAAATGACATCATCGCCACCACTCCGGCCCAAACCCCCCTCCCCTCCCCTCCCATGTCCATCAGCTGGAAAACCGGGAGCAGCAGGGACAACCCCACCTCCACCCACACCTATAAGAATACACACACGCACATACACACACACTGCTACAGGCCCCGCAGAAGCTCACTTACGAAACTGTCGGTGCCGCCGGGACACAGCACGTAGAAAGAGACGCCGGGCTCTGCGTAAAAGTCCAGCCGCCTCTCGTCGTCCTCCTCGGCGAAGATGAGGTCGAACGGGTTACCGGAGCACCACTTCTCCGCCGCCTCCACCAGATGCTTGAACTCCATCCTCTGTTATCTGGTCTGCGGTGTCCCTGGCTCCGGAGCTTGATCTCGATCTCTCTGGCCGTCACGGCGATGATGCTCAAGACACAAATAACAGCTGATCGGACAGCAGCATCAGCAGCCTCCACTACCGCATCTCCTCTAGCGCACCGTCTGCATGGCCCGGGAGTGGAGATAGCCTAACACTGTTGGTGCATAGAGCCTACCTGGTCTGGTGCTCATTCGTTCTCAAAGCCCCATTCCTCTCTTCCTCCCCACGTTATGAAATCAGCCCGTCGGTCGCATACATGCATACGCAGGAGGACGCTGGAAAAAACGCGATGACGAACAGTGGAGCCGGGCAGCCGTCCATATCTGAGGCGCTGTATAGGCCCACTCCCAACTTTCTCACTGCAGGCGAAATGACTGTATAATCAACCCACTGACATCATGCAACCGACGAGCTGTTACTGCACTATCACAGGAACATTATAGGCCTACATGGACAGGGCATGAGGTCTAATAAACGAGCCCTGAGATATTTTTATCCACTGGAGTCATTAAAGGATCAGTTCACCTAAATCACAAAAGCATTTTCCCACGTAGCCCTGTTTTAACAGGTGGCTTATTTGCCAAGGATTAAACTCATATAATTATAATATAATTTGATACACGATCCTCACGGCAGAGCCACATCTGCCGGTGAAAGTCACAAAATCACAAAAAAGAACCTTTTTATTAAACTCCAATTTCTAGGCTCAATAATGGTCGAGGTCTTGAATCCTGAATGGTTTTTATTTTGTCGTAGATTATAATACTCTATTAAAACTTTAAACAAAACAAAATCATCATTTCACAAAAACCACCAAACTAAAGTAATCTTCGATCTTCTTGTAATCACCGGAATCCAGTGAATATCACCAGTATAACAGGCTCCATGTTTACTGCTACATTCATTTCCACTGTGACCGCAGAGTAGGCCAACTCAGACAAGCTGCTGCTGGATGAGAATCATCTCTAAATCCACTGACGGAAACCAGCAGCAGCTTTTTGAAAATCTTCTCTGCCATCGTGTTGTTTCTGTTTACTGAAGACCCTGAAAAAAAAAAAATAAACAGCAACTTCACGGGAACCACTTTTCTACATAAACTCTCTACAGTGTTTACAGTAATCTAGGCTGCTGCCATTATCATGCTCTCAGTCTGACCCTCCCTCCCTGCTCCCAGGAGTCCTCACCACCAGAGGGCGAGGGAAACCAGCTCTCGGTCTCTTGTTGGAGCTGCGTCAAGCTGGAAATACACAGCTCCACAAAGACCGGAGAATCTGAGCGAGTGTCCCGTCAAAATAAAAGCGTTACAACAAAAAAAAAAGTTAGGAGTTGGAAAAAAATTAAGTCTATTACAGCTGCAGACCATGATATAAATGAAGACTAAACAAAGTCCAAACACAGGGTTGTAATGTGTCACTCCTAAATATTCAGTGGGCTATTAGCACCAGACAAAACTAATCACAAGTGGTTGATGGTTCACTCAGTTTTAACCAGTAATGATTAAAAATAGCAGAATATAGCTCCATATAGACCTATTTTCAGAAATAATTAACACGCGTGTGTTTTTTTTTTCTTCTGGCCAACATTCAGAGTTTACTGGGTCTATTTTAGAAAACTGACTAGCATATATTCAAATTTGAGAAGCTGGTGTCAGTGGATTTTTTGGCACTTTTTCTTAAAAAAATGGCTTTAATGATTAATTCATTATCAAAATTACTGCCATTCATTTTTTCAAGAACGAATCAATTGGTCAACTAATAATTTCAGCCGCAGAATACTGTTGGTTCTCATAAAGGAGGAGGCCAGCTAAGACGTCTCTAAAATAAATAAATAAATAACTTCCATTTGATAGGCTATTAGTAGACTGCAGACATTTGGAGTTATAACCCTACTATTGTAAGCTATTCCACACGGCTTTTATTTTGAAAGTCCAAACCAGAAGTAGTCTCATTGATAAATTCAGTCGCTTCCACGCTGTCTTCTCCACAGCTCGTCTGCTGTCGACACCAGAGGTTGCGATCTGCCACAGTGTGAGTCGATCTGCCTGCGGCCGGACGCGCTCCTGAGCGGACAGCGGGCTCCTCCGCTTCCTCGAACCCGCAGAAGCCTTGGAAAGCCTGAAACATGAAATGCGCCCAGTGTAAAGGTTAAAGAGGGCGGACCACAGCTGGACACCCCCCCCCCCCACCACCACCACCACCACCACCACCACTGTCCAGCACCCCGGGGTCGCGCTTTGTTTGCAGAGAGGACCCTCCTTTTTCTTTTGCCAGAAAATCTCCAGGAACCCTGAAAATGGATCCTTTACGAAATGGGAATAATTGTGAGGAGGACTCGCAGTGCGCTGAGGAGGAAGAAGAGGAAGTGGACCCAAGAATTCAGGTGAGATTTTTTTTTAATTTTTTAGTAATGGTTCCAGATGTGGTGAAAGTGACATTGAGATGAAACTGCGAAGCCTAATGTGAAGAGCTATCAGATTTAGATTTAGAGGGACAATATTTCCAATACTGTTTATGAAAAAATAGCCCCACATCTGATGGAGCACATTCTGTCAGAAAAATGTGAAATATTACTATAATACAATATTACTATTCTACTATAGCAATTACAGAGCTATTTAAAGTAATTAAATACTAATTGAATTATGGAACCTGTCAACTGTGTCTTCTAGTCTTGTAAAGGTCGTTACAGATAGATTTTGTCTCTTTAACGTTTTTCCGAACACACACACACACACACACACACACACACACACACACACACTCAGGCTGCATGCTCAGTAATTTGGTAAACTGAAGTCACATAGTTTAGCTTCCAGATACACAATCTGTTTTAACCACTACCCATCTCTCCCTCTCTCTCTCTCTCTCTCCCCCCCCCATCTCTCTCCCTCTCACCATGTCTTCTGTAAACAGGGGGAGCTGGAGAAGTTAAACCAGTCCACAGATGACATTAACCGCTGGGAGAGTGAGCTGGAGGTAAGGGGAAACACCAACCAGCCACACTGTTGCCATCATCATTACTGCCTCTCCCTGCTGGGGTAAACACTTGCAGCTATGGCTGAGCTGCACAAACACTCATCTTGAGGAGCCATTAAGTCTCACCTTCACACTTTAAAATCCCGTGTTTGACTGTGAACGAGTGAGAAGTCCAGTCAGTGCTGTGAGATAATTCATCTTGTTTCCAATACCGTTTGGTGTGTTTCAGGAATTTGCTTAGCAACGAGCTCATTGCTTTGAGACAGTTCATGTGGAATGTTTTGCAGAGATGGAAATGTTCTAAAAGCAGGAGCTGCTTCTGCGGGAAAATGTGGAAAAACTGTCACTCCAGCTAAATAGGACTGTACTTTATGAACCCTTAGTGCTGCAAGAAGCATGTGATCTGAATGTTAAATATAATGTTTGAATGGCACATTCAGAGCAGTCTAAATCTCAAGTGTTCTCCTCGTTTCCCTCAGTGTTAAAAAACAAACCAAACACTTTTGGTTTTAAAGAGAAAAAAAGAAAAAAAAAATGCAACAGGGAACAGTAGAGTGATGGATGATGGGTCTTTTTTTTTTTTTTTTTTTTTTTACATTGCTCGCTTGGATGTAAATGTGTGCCAGAGAGATTACTGTTCACCAAAAGTAAAAACATTCCAGAGGCCAGCCTCAGTTTTTCTTTTCCTCAAAGTAGGCCACTTCTGTTTCTCATTAGACCTTCAGTCCCATCCAAACTCCACAAACAGAGAGGCAGAAAGAGAGAGGACTGACATGGCATGCACAAGTCTCAGTGTCAGAACCATTTTTATATCCTCTTAATTCATGTTTTCAAGGAAAATTAGAACAGATCCTGGTTATTTTTGACCAGTCTGTGTGATGGAATTTGCCTGCTGCTTGTCAGAAATTCACATTTCTTTCAGTGCTTCAGCGTTATTTCTAAGAAATATGTGTCAGCGGAGTCAGTGATATAAATATATACACAGACAGAGAAAGAAGGCGATTTATCAAGAGGCGGAGATGGAAGGCAGGAGCTGAAGAATGTGAAAGTGCCGCTGGCAGGCTGCAGGCTGTTTTCCTCAGAGTCTGCAGTTGATTAAGGACGATGTACTGTAGATTCAGAGGATTCAGGGAAATCTGAGGTTAATTCTATGCTCAGATATGAGGCTCTTTACTCTGCCAACATGATGTTAAACCTCTTATGCGCCCTGGCAGAGACGTAAGATTGCGCGCGCGTGTGTGTGTGTGTGTTAGAGACGGATGTAAACACAGCAAGTTTAAGACCGTGTGTCACTCTTAACTACCTACAATACATGACCGATAGCTTACAGGCGTTATTTACCTCTTGCGCTGCGTGCTACGTCACTATCTTATTGCAGGAACAGGAAGTCAGGAAATGTAGTGATGTCACAGGAAGTGTGCTTCCTGTAGCGCCCTCTCCCTTTTCCCCTCTTTAACCTCTGTTTTATTCCCCTGGTGATTTAATAACCAGGATGCAGGTGCTGCTGCCTTTCAATCTGCAAATTACAAAACATATATAAGCACACACGCACACACACACACACACACACGCTACAATACACACTCACACACATAAGCGTATGGTTATGTGTGTGAGTGTGCACAAACAGATGGCCTGCCTCAGTGCCACGGCTATAGTTTAGAAGATAACAGACCTCATGTATGAATAACATAGATAAAATATACCCTGGGCTTTATGCCAAAACATGCACACAGACACACACGCAGACGTTGCCAATTATGCTATATCGTTGCTCGCAAACATCCATGATCTCAGCATCAAAGAATATAAAGTTTTCTCAGAGGGCAACAAGACCCACTGCAGCAGAACCCAGAAGTGATCCACAGCTGCGTGTGATGATGAACTGTATGTGCTTGTATGTGGGTAATGGTTTAGTGATGACTTGAATTAGAAGAGCTGTTTTGGAAGCACTTTTGGTGAACAGGGCCAAATAGATCAGGGCCAACAGGGCAACACAAGCCACACGGCAGGCAGACCTGTGGCTGGTGCTTACAGCATTCAACACAAGAGAAACTAAATGCCCCAAACTGATTTGCAACTGTCATCTAAATGGTTTGACCTGGATGTAGACGCTTGTTAGCATGCTAACAGGCTGTTGCGCCTGTTAGCATGCTAACATTAGTTATTGTTATGGTTATTGCAATTGATCCTGAGGGAAATAATGAACATCTGGACCAAATTTCACAGCAATCCATCCATTGATATTTCAGTCTGGATGGAAGTGAGCAACGTTGCCATTCACAGAGCCATGCTGCTAGCCTACTATTTAAGAGTTCTTTTCGTTTGTCTTTTATCACACCAGTGTTTCCACCTTCACAACAGTTCTGAAATACTGTGACTGTAGACTGATTGGATTGATAAGGTTATCTCATGTCTTTGTGTGCAGGACTGCCGTCAGCGGTTTCGTGCAGTGCTGGTGGAAGCAACAGTGAAGCTGGACGAGCAGGTGAAGAGAATCGGGCGAGCAGTGGATGACTCCAAACCGTACTGGGAAGCCCGCAAAGTAGCAAGACAGGTACACACACACACACACACACACACACACACAGAGGAGAGCTGGGTTGAGTGACTCTGAGGTCGACAGACAGAGTGTGAGGGCAGGTTTACTGCGGATTAGCAATGAGAAGTTTAAAGAGCTCAGCTTATATCTACTTAAAGGGAGCTCAGTCACGTGGTGTCTATTTTTAAACACAGTCACACCTCTGTATCCTAAGCTAATGTCTCACACACACACACACACACACACACACACCACACACACACACACACCAGCTCGGTGTGGAAAGGAGGAATTGTCTGAGATGCACTGAAACTGCGATGCTTGCCATATTTTTCATTATCTGAGTTGCTTCCTTTGCTGCTTCATAGAGGTCCTTGTGGTTTCATGCTTGCTGCACTCTTGCACGTAGATGCAAAGTAGGGCAACTTCCCCAGCAGTTATTGCACTAAACTGTGCTGTCCCCACTCCGGTGGGACACGTCCTTTAATGTCGTAACTGCTCCAGCCTGTTGAGGCTTTGATCCGATTGGATAGTGCCAGATTTTTAGAGTCCAGCGCCCCTCCGGCCGAGCCAATGAGGAAGGAGCTTATGAGTCATTCATCAGATGGCTGGCATTTGTGTGTCAGAGCTGAGCTGTCAAACAGAAATAGACCGTGTATTTGTGTACATGTCCTTGCAATATAGCATACCTGCCAGTGGCGCCTTCCTCTGACAGTAACACGTGAGAGTCGGGGATTACTGGGAGGTTTTGAATTTTGATGGTACCTGCTTTCATGTGGAAGGATCAAAAGTCCTCCCTCGTTTTGTGTGTGGTTGTGTGTGTGTGTGTGTGTCTTTGTGTACGATTAGGGGGTTTAAACAGAGCAAAGCCGATAAAGGCCTCGGGTTAAACTAGCGTATTGTCTGATCATGATTTATGGATGAATATTTAATTTTTAATACATGACCCATTTTAAAGGGATTCTAATGCTTCCCCTCGTTGACCTTCTCAGAGCGCACAAACAGACACACACACACACACACAACACACATTCACAATATTGCACCCACCCCCATCCATAAGCCAGCCTCATCCCCCAACCCCCCGTGTTTTCCCCCTTACATTCCAACAAACTGAGGGGGGGGGGGGGGGGGGGGGGGGGTGTAGGAATTTGCCTGTACTGTCCTATCTTTTGTCGTTTTTACCCAGCATTCTCTTCTGCGCCGCTGCCTGTCTGGCTGTCTGTCTGTCTCCTGTACCCCGTCTCTGACACTCCCTGTCTGTTCCAGCTACCTCTCTCTCTACCTCCTCACCCCCCAATCTCTCACCTCCCGAAACTGTAAAAGGGGTGTTTTGTGTGTGTGTCAGACAGAGTGACAGTGTCTGACACATGAATTAAAAATGAGTCCAACACACACACACATACACACGCACACGTCAAAAACACCCTTCAGTAGGATATTATGAACAGTGATGATGAGGTGATGGTGGTTTTTCAAACTGAAAACATTTTTATTGTTTGCTTTGGAGACAGTTACTTAATGTGGTCTCCATGACATCAAATGAGTAACCCGGTAACAAAGCTCATCATATGCATGCTGTCACATGCCCAGCAGGCTTTTGTGTCATAAAGATGATGACAAATTTGTGTCTTCCAACTTTTAATGTGAGTTACTCACCAGTGTGTCAGAGATTTGTCACCTTTGCAAACATAGAGAAAGGCAGAGACTCAGGTGGTCACTGTGTTTGGTCAGCTGAGGTAATGACAACACTCTGAGCTGCCGCAGGAGCTTTTTGATTAGGCTACACACTAATACTGACAGGAAGTGTGTGCACAGGAAGCCCTGTGAAGGACGGGCACTTGTGCGTGACTTTTTATCTCCAAACTGACAAAAAACATTAACGGATGCAGTGTTAGAGTCTCTGTTCCTCGCTCATGGCTTCTCCTCACCAGATATCCATCATCCTCCTTCTGTTTTCCCTGCAGCCCCCTTTCCTTCTCTGAGCCTGGGAAATGGGTCATGACAAAGAGGACAAAGAAGAGGGGCTTCATCTTTGCCAATTTGTCAAACTAACAGATTACACGCAAAGAGCAACTGTCATCTTCCCCTTCCTGTCTTCTATCTCGTCACTTTCTTGACTGCCTTGACGACCTTGGATAGGTTCGATATCTAATCAGTGCAACGCTCAAGATATCAGGCTAATGCCGACACAAGAGATACCAGTTTTTGTATTGCCCACATTTGTGTGAGACGATGCAGACCTGTGCTTGCTCACGTCACTGGTGGAACCCTTATCATAAACATGGCCGACAGAGGCAGGAGGTCAAGTTACGGGGGTTAATGTAACAGAAAGCCAGTGAGCCAGGGCTGTGAGAAAAATGTGTAACAGCAGAGAGAACCACACTGACCTTGTGGGAGTGTGTTGTAGTCTCACCAGATGAGCGGGTTAATGAGCTTCTTTTGTTGCGTTACGTGTGTGCAACAGTTCTTTACCAAGTGAAACCAGATAGACACTCCTATAGAATGAGCAGAGTGGCTCGTCTTGGAGTTAATCATGGATTTATTTTGATGCAACACCCAGTGGTGGGGGCGGCACAATGGTGCAGTGGTTAGCGCTGTTGCTTCACAGTAAGAGGGTTCGAACCCCGGGCCTGGGGCCCTTCTTTGTGGAGATGGTGCATTTGGAGCCATTCTGCCAAAAGGGCCGGTCGACACGTCTTTTCCCATATTGCAGACTTGCGATTATAATTGTTGCGAACAGTTTTTCCTACTCGGCTGCTTTAAGTACAGTTTAAACAATAGGACGTGGACACACCATGAAGTATTAGCATGTGCTGACATCTATCGACAACAGACAGAGAGCCCTCTATTACACACTGGGTGAGGGGTTTAATTTGCCAGATCCTTAAAAGTTTGGATGGCTACCATGCACAGTGATTGTAGCCTGATAATAAGAATTTTCTAAAATAAAAATACCAATCATGGACATGACAATACATCTCTTCACTCCTTGAAAAAAAGTAACTGATTTTATTTTCTCTGTGTGGATTGTTTCATCACAGCTTGGTCAGCTAGTGATGTCGCAAAACACTGCAACAAAAATGCATTTGGATTTCAAGCAGTTTATGTTTAAATCTGTGAAACGATGGGTGTTTCTGACCGGAATGAATGGGTTTACTTTTTAGTTAGAAATGGCCATTTAGCTGCAACAATGATCTTTTCAAAATGCTCAGGATTAGAAACACAAACTAGACCAGTAAGTGTGTTTCCATTGTAGCTCTACACTATACAGACGCAACACACAGACAATAATAGACACTCTGCTTACAGTAGCTTATTGCAGGGAGGGACGGAGGAAAGTTTGAGAAGTTTCTAACCACATGAAACTCTTCAAGGAATAGATGAAAAGAAACAGTAGGAGTCTCTGATGCAAGTAAAATTATATGTCACATAACTTGGAGCAGACTTGTTCACACTCACAGTTTTGTTTTGTGTAACCCTTTTGCCTATTTAAAGTCATTTAACTTACACAAAATGAAATCTTCAACATGGGCGCAAGGACAATGTCTTTTTATGAATAGTTTATGCTTCTGCCTTTAATACTATCCTCTCTACAGAAAGCCAGTGTGAGTGTATAAGACACATCCCTGGTGCTTTCAGGACATTTTCATCTGGGGCTCCCCAACATTGACATTCAAATCCTGGTGATTTCATCATCTCAGCTTTATCTTTTCCGCAAGATAAAGGTCTTTATTGGATTTACAAATAATACTTACCAAGCTTACCAGATTTTCCTGATTATATTTATCTTATTCAGAGGAATCTGGTTGGAGTTACTGTAACTGTTTATTATTGGTATTCATCCAATAAACTGACCTTTAAAGCTTGCCTGTCAGGAGAGAGTGGGTCCAAATATGTCGTGCCTGATGGGAATAATCCTCCCATTGACTGTCACTGTGGGCAGGAAGAGCCCACAGACAATGTGTCAGATTTTCTTAGTCACAAAGCTTGTGTTTGTCTATTGTATCAAGGGGTGGTTTCTTTCTTTCTCTATTGTGTGTGCATGCGATGCAAAATTTCTTTGTCCCTCTGTGGCTGTCATAAGGAATCAACGTTGGTTCCTTCAGAGGAAATGTAGGTCATACATTACAAACACACACAGTAGAAGCGGCACAAGGGCGACTGCTGCAGAATTTTGGACCAAATTGCGTGTCAAAATTCATAAACCATAGGCCACCTCGACAGGTTCGAAGCTGTTACAGTACCATGATTTAAGCTTTTTCACACTTGTCACTTTTCATTACACCAGAATCATGTGAAATCTCAGTCTATCACGACACCACGAGCTTCACAGCTGTAATATTTACCACCTGAAGGCTGTTTTAAATAGTAGCTTCAAGCAGGAGCGACCTTGCTTTCGCATTTGATATGATAATAACTCCACCCCCCTCTGAACCCCAGGCCCAGGTTGAAGCCCAGAAGGCCACTCAGGAGTTCCAGCGGGCGGTGGAGATCCTGCGGGCAGCCAAGGAAACCATCGCCCTCGCGGAGGAGAGGCTGCTGGAGGAGGACAGCCGCCAGTTTGACTCCGCCTGGCAGGAAATGCTCAACCATGCCACACAGAGGGTAGGCACATGACACAAGACATGCAACACTAAAAGGCTCCATCCTGGCAAGCAATCTGTCCCTGAGGTTGAGGTTTAGTCTGGTACTGACACTGTCAATACTGAAAGTTCAACAAGTCAGTACACTGGATTTGTTTATTGCTTGGTTTCTACAGTTTAAAATAAACAGTTTTTCTGGACTGTTTCAGGTGATGGAGGCCGAGCAAGCGAGAACACGCAGTGAAGCGGAACACAAGAAAACAGCAGCCAACTACAACTCCTGCATCAGCCACATGAGGCAGTTAGAGAAGAAGCTCAAACGCTCCATTAACAAATCCAGGTCTGTGCTTTTGGTTTCTTTTGTGACAGACTGGAAATGAGCTTCACCCTGCTCGGGCCTCTTTGTAAATGAGTGTGTTGAGAGGGAGAGAAAGAGGGGTTTCATTTTTGTCATCTGATGCAATCCAGATGTTTTGTGTATTGGTTGTGCAATGTTGGGGTGTGCTCCCTTTGTAAGAGCCAAGGAATGTGACTGCTCCTAGAGGAGTGTTATTCTTCCAGCAGTTTCTCTGCCCTCTCGCTTAGAGTTTCTTTTTTTTTTTCCTACCCTACAGGCCATATTTTGAACTCAAAGCCAAGTACTATCTACAGCTTGAGGTATGTATATATACTTTTGCAAAGTCGCAAAACATCTGCCATTTGGTAGATTGTTTTAACCAAACACCATGTTCACTTAGCCCAGGAAACACTTTTCTTTTAGGTAAAATGTAAATAGTACAATTCATATCTATGTACAGTTTTACTAAGAAGGCGTGTTTGATTTATCATAGCAACTAAAGCGTCATGTTGATGAGCATCAGGCCAAACTTGTGGTTGCTAAAGCCGAGTACCGTGCAGCACTACGCAACCTAGAGAGCATCTCAGAGGAGATACATGCCCAGCGACGCTCCCTCGCCATGGGAACCAGGGAGCAGGGTGTTGGTGCAGAGGGAGATGGGGGCAACGAGGACATTGCCAACTTCAAGATGGAGTCAGACGGTCTGTCAAGTGAGTGTAACCAAAGCTTGTCATCCACTTCCTCCATCCACCTTACGAGTTTTGTTTGTTTGTTCGTTTTTGTTGGTGCATCTGCGTGTCTGCATGTTTAATGTTCACCTCTGTGTGTGTGTGCGTGTGTTTCAGTGGTGTCAGTGTCAATTGACGAAGAGGGCAGCCACAGTAGCACCTCAGAGGAGGAGACGGACACACACTCCATCTCCTCACCCCTCGCCATGCCCTCCTCACCGTCCTCTTCCTCCTCACATCCTTCCACCTCTGCCTCCACCCCCCTCGACATGCCCCGCCCTTACCCCTCTTCCTCCCTCTACACCCCTTACTCCTACGACTCCACGTCTCCCTCGTCCTCCGTCCTCTCCTCCTCCTGTCTCGGGGGCCTGGACTTACTGAGCCCCTGCAGCTCTCATGACCCAGACTCAGTGTGCGGTTCTGGGCATGCCTCACCTCTCCTGGGCCCTCGCAGCCAGTGCAGTGGAGCTTCCTCTCCAGACTGCGACCAGGAGAGAGGTGTGTGTTTATCACATCAGTGTGTATGTGTTTGTTGACTTCTGATGTGATGCTTCATCCAGTATGTTGGAAATGTTTTGTATTTTTGTAGTGAAGCTTAAAGGAAATCATTTGGGAAATTTGCTTTTTCACTGTTTTCGGAATCAAGACGTGATTAGCTTAGCTTAGCATAAAGACTGGAAGCAGGGGTAACAGCTAGCCTGGCTCTGCCAAAAGCTAAGAAATCTTCCTGTCTCTAAAGCTCAGTAATTAACATGTTACAAACAAAAAGTGTTAAAATGACAATCAGCAACAGGACCCCTGTGAAGTGTCTCTGGATGTTATGTGTTTTGCTAGTTGTGATGATTTAGCACAGAATTTGTTTTGCAAGCACATAACTTCTACTGAAAACCACAAATTGTCATTTTTACACTTTTGTTTCTGTTCATGTTACACAAACTACATACAACACAAACCTTAAAGAGCTTAATGGTGTTTTTGAGCGTTGAACAGAACCAGGCTAGCTGTTTCCACTCGGATCGCTAACTTACGCTAAGCTAACATAACCAAGTTTGGTCTCCAAGTGAAAAACAGTATTACCCAAAAGTTTCTTAATGTTCATATTAATACTGTACATATCACTCTTCATCTCAGTCATGAGTCGTTTCATGAGTCTTAGTTGCATGATATCAGCTGCAGGAGCTGACAACATTATTCAGGACTATTAAAGTATGACTTAAGATTTAGTGAGTCCTGAATCATATATTTGACAGAATTTCTACAAAGTATATTTACTTGTAGGTTCAAGGTCAGTTCACACATTTTAGCCTGTGTTGGTTTGTCTGAGGTTGTTCAGATTTTTTGCTCGTCCTTAAATGTGATCATTATAAGGGCAACTATCACTCCAGTGTTTCTAGAAAATTATTGATTGAATCCTTCAGAATTTGATCTATGGAAATATGGAAAAGCCACTGAAAGTGCATTTTGTTAATAAAGCAGTAGAGAATAATAATTTATTTGTCTATATTTATGTGGAATCTGATCAAACCACTTCAAATATATTTAAACAAACACTATTATTGGTGGATGACGTTAACTGGCAAATGTTTGGCCTTCAATTAAGTTTCATTTTAGTCTGTCGTATCCTTGGGGTGCAGATTTATTAACCAGTGCACACTCTTTCTGTGTGTGTGTGTGTGCGTTCCAGGTGACAGAGCGGAGGGAGCAGAGGCCACGCTGGAGGCCGGTCTGAATAAGCTAACCTTGACTGTTACACACAAACAAGGGGACTCTGGGGATGAACAAGACCCCCACCTCATTAATCCTGAAATCTCCTCTCCCAGCTCAGCCACTTCCATTCTGCTTCTCAACAGTGTCTAATGAACGTCTGGCGTACCCATAACACTCACCGTGCCCAGTCCAGTTCTCAAACTGGAAGATGTGGAACAGAGCAGGATGAAATGCTCACTGAAAACAATGAGAGGGACAGCTGCACACGCCCAGCTCCAACCAACATGACATTATGTCACAATATCCGTCAGATGGTGTCACATTAAAGGTGCTATATGTAGTGTATTTGAACATCAGTATATCATCGTTAAATAATTTGTGAAAACCACGGGGACGTATTGTAAACAAATAAGAGCAGGGACAGGATGATTGGTGGTCTCTATTTCACACTATTATTAGTGCAGGAGTTATTCAGCAAACTACATTTCCCATAAACCCCCTGATCTAGCTCTAAAGATGAACACCTTCTTTTTGTGCCTCCTGTGATGTACAGCAGTTTCCTGTCCATATCGTAGAGGCCCGCCAGTCCTCTTGTCAGTGGTGTAGCTTTATAACGATGTGTCAAAGTTAATGTGGTTAACTTTAATTTCTGTAAAAAAAAAAAAATGCTGCACTCGGCACCACTAAGAGACATTTTAGATAAATGTGAACAGTGAGCTTCTTTTTTGGCTCTGAATCTCCGTGTGAGGAAGGAAGTGGGACAAAGACAAGCTGTCTCATGTTGGATTACATCTTTTTTCTGCCTTGGTTTTTGAACTCCTCCTGTAGCTCTTGTCAAATTTGAAACCTAGGATGTGGAGGCTATTTTGGACGAATAGTTGTCAAGGAAGAAACTGGAGTGCAAGCAGTACTCTGAGCACTAAACTACAAAGACTTGAGATGATACTGAACCTTTTGAAACACAAATTGTCTTCCATTGATATTTGTGAATGAGTGAGTAAATGTATTCTCGAGTGCAGAATGAAGTGATTTGTATGTGTGGCTGAGAAAATGTTTTTTTTTTTGAGTGTGTCTGTTGTGTTTTTGATAAGTGTTCAAATACTACCCTGTAGTACAGATATTCTATATTTATACTCCTGTATTCTTGTATATGAACAATGTTTTGTGGTTACTGTTGTCATTGTTTAACACAAAATAAGCAATAAACATGTGCTTCATGTAAATGTCTGTTAGCTCTTGAAGTTATTGATCTAAATATTGGACAGTATAACCTGACTTGTCCTTTTAAACAGGACAATGTTTTGTGAAATGAGTCAATTAGATAATTTTCCATAAACTTATATTTGTGTTTTTCTGGGGTGTTGGGGGAACAGTGGCTGGGGTTATAGGAACCTGAGTCCCTGATCAAACAAACAGCTGTCTTGTGCTACTACAGTTCAGTGGGTCGCCTCGTACTCTAAAAAGCACTTAAATAGATTTGCCAACCTGTGCAACTGTAATGTGATATTTAATAATGAAGCACAGCGTTCTAGCTATGTTAGCATGGCTACACACATTTTTAACCTCAACCCCTCAGCAGTCAACCTACTGCAAACAGTGTATCCTGATAAAGGTAAGAGCTCCAAATGTTATTTTGGACACTGACTGAAAACTTAAAAGCCAATGGGACTTTTAAAAAAAATATGTATATTAAAACATGACGTGTGTTGAATATTAGAATTGGACTTTGAAGTTTGAACCTAACAGAGCATGATCTGAAAAAACCAGTGGTGACTGCCGCAACCACAAAGTTATGTCTATTCCTGCAAAAATTTTATCACAGTGTTTGATTCTGTTTACATCAGTTTGTGGAAAGAGATCATTAGAAAATTAGCTTTCCTGCTGACTATGTTTCTTTGCCTCTGTCTTTCAGCTGTGTATCAAACATCCACACTGACTGTTTTCATGTCCTTCTGGCTATCTCATGACTCCAGTTAGTACCCTGAGACTCCCACCTGACAGAGTTCAGTGCAACACAGTTTCTTTTACTCTGAAAATCCTGTCTGCCAGTCCTTTAGTCCTTTCTTCCTTCTACTTATCTGCACATATTACAAAAAGCACTCTGCCTTTCAATTACTCTGTAACTTGTGATTTCAATATCTGTGAGAGCAGCTCTGGACTCTGGTCTTGCAGAGCAGATTATGACCATGTTCTGTCAAATACTGACATCTAGTGCCAGGTTTAGGTTTTGTATGGACTCATCAAGATTTTAGCAGGAGCTTCAGACCATTTGTGGTAAATAACCTTATCATATTGCAACTCATTGTTCATGGTTATTGGAAACCACACTTTGTAACTTTCTATGTATAATGTGTAATGGAAGATAACTATACTGTGCATAGAGCTGCACACATTTAAAATCACAGAAGTGACAGGACATTGGGTTTTTATTTCATTTGAGTTTTATTTATTGCATTACCATTTGAAGAATTAAACAAATTTTGTTTCTTTCAGGTCTCTTTTAGGGGACTTGAGCCAAATACATGCCCGGAGTGAGGGATGAAGCAGGCAACATGAACACAGAGAGAGGTCCAGACACAGTGTGGAGACTCATAGCTGCCAGACGAACAAAAAAAAAGGTTAGAATGGTGCAGTGCTTATCCTTCCCAGTGACAAGTCGTCTTATAGTCGGAAATCTGAATGTCCATCAAAGTTTAGTTAAAATTTGTTTATCATCCATTGGTTTTTTAACCTAATTCACCAACATTTGAATAGTCAAATGAAAAAGCTTAGAACAGAAGAACTTTGAGGCTGAAATACATTTATGAGACATCATCTGAAAGGTTACACCATCTAGCTTCTGAAACTTAGCTTGTTTTGCATGGGACTAAGGCGCAACCAAAACTACATCAGATCATACATGGTATTTATTTGTGTTTGCTTGAATCAAAGTTATATTTGATAAACCATAAATTGGACACACTTTACAGGTGAACTATGAAAAGCTTCACAATACTTCTACTGATTGTCATGAACAGTATATAGGGTAGAAGTCTCTGGGACGAATGTTATTGGTCTCAATACTCCATACAAGTTTAGTTAATAATTGTTTTCTTAATTGCTTAAATTCTTGATAATTATAAAAATAAAGAATAAAATTGACATCATCCTTAAATATTAATCACTATTTAAAAAGCTATGGTCCAAACATGCTGCAGAGAGAAGAGGTGATCAAGTGTGACTCTATTGTAGCAGCACATTGAGCTGTTTACACAAAAATCATCAATTAAAATCATCATCTTACCTTAAGAACTATAATAGAGAAATGTTTTCATGGTTTCCTATCCATTAGTGAGGAGTAGTCTTGTAGTATCAAATATGAAAATCCATACAAGTTTAGTTAATATTTCTTTTCTCCATCACTTATATTATTAATAACTATAAACATAATGAGTAAAATTCAAAAAATCCTTTAAAATTGATCACTATTTATCAAAGCTGTGGTGCAAACATGCTGCAGAGAGAAGAGGTGATCAAGTGTGACTCTATTGTAGCAGCACATTGAGCTGTCGACACAAAGATCTTCAATTAAAATCATCATCTTACCTGAAGAACTTTAATAGAATAGGTGTTTTCATGGTTTCCTATCCATTAGTGACGAGTTGTCTTGTAGTATCAAATCTGAAAATCCATACAAGTTTAGTTAATATTTGTTTTCTTCATCACTTATATTCTTAATAACCAAGAAGATAAAGAGTAAAATTCACAAAATCCTTTAAAATTCATCACTATTTATCAAAGCTATGGTGCAAACATGCTGCAGAGAGAAGAGGTGATCAAGTGTGAGTCTATTGTAGCAGCACATTGAGCTGTCGACACAAAAATCTTCAATTAAAATCAACATCTTACCTGAAGAACTTTAATAGAATAGGTGTTTTCATGGTTTCCTATCCATTAGTGACGAGTTGTCTTGTAGTATCAAATCTGAAACTCCAAACATGTTTAGTTAATATTTGTTTTCTTCATCACTTATATTCTTAATAAATATAAATATAAGGGGTAAAATTGACATCATCCTTTAAAATTCATCACTATTTATAAAAGCTGTGGTGCAAACATGCTGCAGAGAGAAGAGGTGATCAAGTGTGACTCTATTGTAGCAGCACATTGAGCTGTTTACACAAAAATCCGCAATTAAAATCAACATCTTACCTGAAGAACTTTAATAGAAGAAATGTTTTCATGGTTTCCTATCCATTAGTGACGAGTAGTCTTGTAATATCAAATCTGAAACTCCATACAAGTTTAGTTAATATTTGTTTTCTTCATCACTTATATTCTTAATAACCAAGAAGATAAGGAATAACATTGATATTATCCTTTAAAATTCATCACTACTTTTAAAAGCCATGATCAAAACATGCTGCACAGAGAAGAGGTGATCAAGTGTGACTCTATTGCAGCAGCACATTGAGATGTTTACACAAAAATCTTCAATTAAAATCATCATCTTACCTGAAGAACTTTAATAGAAGAAATGTTTTCATGGTTTCCTATCCATTAGTGATGAGTCTTCAAATTGTTTCAAATCTGAAAATCCATACAAGTTTAGTTAATATTTGTTTTCTTCATCACTAATATTCTTAATAACTATAAACATAATGAGTAAAATTCAAAAAATCCTTTAAAATTCATCACTATTTATAAAAGCTGTGGTGCAAACATGCTGCAGAGAGAAGAGGTGATCAAGTGTGACTCTATTGCAGCAGCACATTGAGCTGTTTACACAAAAATCTTCAATTAAAATCATCATCTTACCTTAAGAACTTTAATAGAAGAAATGTTTTCATGGTTTCCTATCCATTAGTGACAAGTTGTCTTGTAGTATCAAATCTGAAACTCCAAACATGTTTAGTTAATATTTGCTTTCTTCATCACTCATATTCTTAATAACTATAAAAATAAGGAGTAAAATTGACATCATACTTTAAAATTAATCACTATTTTAAAAGCTGTGGTGCAAACATGCTGCAGAGAGAAGAGGTGATCAAGTGTGACTCTATTGTAGCAGCACATTGAGCTGTCGACACAAAAATCTTCAATTAAAATCATCATCTTACCTGAAGAACTTTAATAGAAGAAATGTTTTCATGGTTTCCTATCCATTAGTGACGAGTCTTCAAATTGTTTCAAATCTGAAAATCCATACAAGTTTAGTTAATATTTGTTTTCTTCATCACTTATATTCTTAATAACTGTAAAAATAAGGAGTAAAATTGACATCATCCTTTTATATTAATCACTATTTTAAAAGCTGTGGTGCAAACATGCTGCAGAGAGAAGAGGTGATCAAGTGTGACTCTATTGCAGCAGCACATTGAGATGTTTACACAAAAATCTTCAATTAAAATCATCATCTTACCTGAAGAACTTTAATAGAAGAAATGTTTTCATGGTTTCCTATCCATTAGTGACGAGTAGTCTTGTAGTATCAAATCTGAAACTCCATACAAGTTTAGTTAATATTTGTTTTCTTCATCACTTATATTCTTAATAACTATAAAAATAAGGAGTAAAATTGACATCATCCTTTAAAATTAATAACTATTTATCAAAGCTGTGGTGCAAACATGCTGCAGAGAGAAGAGGTGATCAAGTGTGACTCTATTGTAGCAGCACATTGAGCTGTTTACACAAAAATCTTCAATTAAAATCATCATCTTACCTGAAGAACTTTAATAGAAGAAATGTTTTCATGGTTTCCTATCCATTAGTGACAAGTTGTCTTGTAGTATCAAATCTGAAACTCCAAACATGTTTAGTTAATATTTGTTTTCTTCATCATTTATATTCTTAATAACTATAAACATAAGGGGTAAAATTGACATCATCCTTTAAAATTAATCACTATTTATCAAAGCTGTGGTGCAAACATGCTGCAGAGAGAAGAGATGATCAAGTGTGACTCTATTGTAGCAGCACATTGAGCTGTCGACACAAAAATCTTCAATTAAAATCATCATCTTACCTGAAGAACTTTAATAGAATAGGTGTTTTCATGGTTTCCTATCCATTAGTGAGGAGTTGTCTTGTAGTATCAAATCTGAAAATCCATACAAGTTTAGTTAATATTTGTTTTCTTCATCACTTATATTCTTAATAACTATAAAAATAAGGAGTAAAATTGACATCATCCTTTAAAATTAATCACTATTTATCAAAGCTGTGGTGCAAACATGCTGCAGAGAGAAGAGGTGATCAAGTGTGACTCTATTGTAGCAGCACATTGAGCTGTCGACACAAAAATCTTCAATTAAAATCATCATCTTACCTGAAGAACTTTAATAGAAGAAATGTTTTCATGGTTTCCTATCCATTAGTGACGAGTAGTCTTGTAGTATCAAATCTGAAAATCCATACAAGTTTAGTTAATATTTGTTTTCCTTATCACTTATATTCTTAATAACCAAGAAGATAAAGAATAACATTGATATTATCCTTTAAAATTGATCACGACTTTTAAAAGCCATGATCAAAACATGCTGCAGAGAGAAGAGGTGATCAAGTGTGACTCTATTGTAGCAGCACATTGAGCTGTCGACACAAAAATCTTCAATTAAAATCATCATCTTACCTGAAGAACTTTAATAGAAGAAATGTTTTCATGGTTTCCTATCCATTAGTGACGAGTAGTCTTGTAGTATCAAATCTGAAAATCCATACAAGTTTAGTTAATATTTGTTTTCCTTATCACTTATATTCTTAATAACCAAGAAGATAAAGAATAACATTGATATTATCCTTTAAAATTGATCACGACTTTTAAAAGCCATGATCAAAACATGCTGCAGAGAGAAGAGGTGATCAAGTGTGACTCTATTGTAGCAGCACATTGAGCTGTCGACACAAAAATCTTCAATTAAAATCATCATCTTACCTGAATAACTTTAATAGAATAAGTGTTTCCATGGTTTCCTATCCATTAGTGACGAGTCTTCAAATTGTTTCAAATCTGAAAATCCATACAAGTTTAGTTAATATTTGTTTTCTTCATCACTAATATTCTTAATAACTATAAAAATAATGAGTAAAATTCAAAAAATCCTTTAAAATTCATCACTATTTATCAAAGCTGTGGTGCAAACATGCTGCAGAGAGAAGAGGTGATCAAGTGTGACTCTATTGTAGCAGCACATTGAGCTGTTTACACAAAAATCTTCAATTAAAATCATCATCTTACCTGAAGAACTTTAATAGAAGAAATGTTTTCATGGTTTCCTATCCATTAGTGATGAGTAGTCTTGTAGTTTCAAATCTGAAACTCCAAACATGTTAAGTTAATATTTGTTTTCCTCATCACTTATATTCTTAATAAACAAGAAGATAAAGAATAACATTGATATTATCCTTTAAAATTGATCACTACTTTTAAAAGCCATGATCAAAACATGCTGCAGAGAGAAGAGGTGATCAAGTGTGACTCTATTGTAGCAGCACATTGAGCTGTCGACACAAAAATCTTCAATTAAAATCATCATCTTACCTGAAGAACTTTAATAGAAGAAATGTTTTCATGGTTTCCTATTCATTAGTGACGAGTCTTCAAATTGTTTCAAATCTGAAAATCCATACAAGTTTAGTTAATATTTGTTTTCGTCATCATTTATATTCTTAATAACTATGAAAATTAGGGGTAAAATTGATATCATCCTTTAAATTTCATCACTATTTATAAAAGCTGTGGTGCAAACATGCAAAGAGAAGAGGTGATCAAGTGTGACTCTATTGTAGCAGCACATTGAGCTGTCGACACAAAGATCTTCAATTAAAATCATCATCTTACCTGAAGAACTTTAATAGAAGAAATGTTTTCATGGTTTCCTATCCATTAGTGACGAGTAGTCTTGTAGTTTCAAATCTGAAACTCCAAACATGTTAAGTTAATATTTGTTTTCCTCATCACTTATATTCTTAATAAACAAGAAGATAAAGAATAACATTGATATTATCCTTTAAAATTGATCACTACTTTTAAAAGCCATGATCAAAACATGCTGCAGAGAGAAGAGGTGATCAAGTGTGACTCTATTGCAGCAGCACATTGAGCTGTCGACACAAAAATCTTCAATTAAAATCATCATCTTACCTGAAGAACTTTAATAGAAGAAATGTTTTCATGGTTTCCTATCCATTAGTGACGAGTCTTCAAATTGTTTCAAATCTGAAAATCCATACAAGTTTAGTTAATATTTGTTTTCTTCATCACTTATATTCTTAATAACTATAAAAATAAGGAGTAAAATTGACATCATCCTTTTATATTCATCACTATTTTAAAAGCTGTGGTGCAAACATGCTGCAGAGAGAAGAGGTGATCAAATGTGACTCTATTGTAGCAGCACATTGAGCTGTTTACACAAAGATCTTCAATTAAAATCATCATCTTACCTGAAGAACTTTAATAGAATAGGTGTTTTCATGGTTTCCTATCCATTAGTGATGAGTAGTCTTGTAGTATCAAATCTGAAAATCCATACAAGTTTAGTTAATATTTGTTTTCTTCATCACTTATATTCTTAATAACTATAAAAATAAGGAGTAAAATTGACATCATCCTTTAAAATTAATAACTATTTATCAAAGCTGTGGTGCAAACATGCTGCAGAGAGAAGAGGTGATCAAGTGTGACTCTATTGTAGCAGCACATTGAGCTGTTTACACAAAAATCTTCAATTAAAATCATCATCTTACCTGAAGAACTTTAATAGAATAGGTGTTTTCATGGTTTCCTATCCATTAGTGAGGAGTTGTCTTGTAGTATCAAATCTGAAAATCCATACAAGTTTAGTTAATATTTGTTTTCTTCATCACTTATATTCTTAATAACTATAAAAATAAGGAGTAAAATTGACATCATCCTTTAAAATTAATCACTATTTATCAAAGCTGTGGTGCAAACATGCTGCAGAGAGAAGAGGTGATCAAGTGTGACTCTATTGTAGCAGCACATTGAGCTGTTTACACAAAAATCTTCAATTAAAATCATCATCTTACCTGAAGAACTTTAATAGAAGAAATGTTTTCATGGTTTCCTATCCATTAGTGAGGAGTTGTCTTGTAGTATCAAATCTGAAAATCCATACAAGTTTAGTTAATATTTGTTTTCCTTATCACTTATATTCTTAATAACCAAGAAGATAAAGAATAACATTGATATTATCCTTTAAAATTGATCACTACTTTTAAAAGCCATGATCAAAACATGCTGCAGAGAGAAGAGGTGATCAAGTGTGACTCTATTGTAGCAGCACATTGAGCTGTCGACACAAAAATCTTCAATTAAAATCATCATCTTACCTGAATAACTTTAATAGAATAAGTGTTTCCATGGTTTCCTATCCATTAGTGACAAGTTGTCTTGTAGTATCAAATCTAAAAATCCATATAAGTTTAGTTAATATTTGTTTTCTTCATCACTTATATTCTAAATAAATATAAATATAAGGGGTAAAATTGACATCATCCTTTAAAATTCATCACTATTTATCAAAGCTGTGGTGCAAACATGCTGCAGAGAGAAGAGATGATCAAGTGTGACTCTATTGTAGCAGCACATTGAGCTGTCGACACAAAAATCTTCAATTAAAATCATCATCTTACCTGAAGAACTTTAATAGAATAGGTGTTTTCATGGTTTCCTATCCATTAGTGAGGAGTTGTCTTGTAGTATCAAATCTGAAAATCCATACAAGTTTAGTTAATATTTGTTTTCTTCATCACTTATATTCTTAATAACTATAAAAATAAGAAGTAAAATTGACATCATCCTTTAAAATTCATCACTATTTATCAAAGCTGTGGTGCAAACATGCTGCAGAGAGAAGAGGTGATCAAGTGTGACTCTATTGTAGCAGCACATTGAGCTGTCGACACAAAAATCTTCAATTAAAATCATCATCTTACCTTAAGAACTTTAATAGAAGAAATGTTTTCATGGTTTCCTATCCATTAGTGACAAGTAGTCTTGTAGTATCAAATCTGAAACTCCAAACATGTTTAGTTAATATTTGTTTTCTTCATCACTCATATCCTTAATAACTATAAAAATAAGGAGTAAAATTGACATCATCCTTTTATATTAATCCCTATTTTAAAAGCTGTGGTGCAAACATGCTGCAGAGAGAAGAGGTGATCAAGTGTGACTCTATTGTAGCAGCACATTGAGCTGTTTACACAAAAATCTTCAATTAAAATCATCATCTTACCTGAAGAACTTTAATAGAAGAAATGTTTTCATGGTTTCCTATCCATTAGTGACGAGTAGTCTTGTAGTATCAAATCTGAAAGTCCATACAAGTTTAGTTAATATTTGTTTTCTTCATCACTCATATTCTTAATAACTATAAAAATAAGGAGTAAAATTGACATCATCCTTTAAAATTAATCACTATTTTAAAAGCTGTGGTGCAAACATGCTGCAGAGAGAAGAGGTGATCAAGTGTGACTCTATTGTAGCAGCACATTGAGCTGTCGACACAAAAATCTTCAATTAAAATCATCATCTTACCTGAAGAACTTTAATAGAAGAAATGTTTTCATGGTTTCCTATCCATTAGTGACGAGTCTTCAAATTGTTTCAAATCTGAAAATCCATACAAGTTTAGTTAATATTTGTTTTCTTCATCACTAATATTCTTAATAACTATAAAAACAATGAGTAAAATTCAAAAAATCCTTTAAAATTCATCACTATTTATCAAAGCTGTGGTGCAAACATGCTGCAGAGAGAAGAGGTGATCAAGTGTGACTCTATTGTAGCAGCACATTGAGCTGTTTACACAAAAATCTTCAATTAAAATCATCATCTTACCTGAAGAACTTTAATAGAAGAAATGTTTTCATGGTTTCCTATCCATTAGTGATGAGTTGTCTTGTAGTTTCAAATCTGAAACTCCAAACATGTGAAGTTAATATTTGTTTTCCTCATCACTTATATTCTTAATAAACAAGAAGATAAAGAATAACATTGATATTATCCTTTAAAATTGATCACTACTTTTAAAAGCCATGATCAAAACATGCTGCAGAGAGAAGAGGTGATCAAGTGTGACTCTATTGTAGCAGCACATTGAGCTGTCGACACAAAAATCTTCAATTAAAATCATCATCTTACCTGAAGAACTTTAATAGAAGAAATGTTTTCATGGTTTCCTATCCATTAGTGATGAGTCTTCAAATTGTTTCAAATCTGAAAATCCATACAAGTTTAGTTAATATTTGTTTTCTTCATCACTTATATTCTTAATAACTATAAACATAATGAGTAAAATTCAAAAAATCCTTTAAAATTCATCACTATTTATCAAAGCTGTGGTGCAAACATGCTGCAGAGAGAAGAGATGATCAAGTGTGACTCTATTGTAGCAGCACATTGAGCTGTCGACACAAAAATCTTCAATTAAAATCATCATCTTACCTGAAGAACTTTAATAGAATAGGTGTTTTCATGGTTTCCTATCCATTAGTGACGAGTTGTCTTGTAGTATCAAATCTGAAAATCCATACAAGTTTAGTTAATATTTGTTTTCTTCATCACTCATATTCTTAATAACTATAAAAATAAGGAGTAAAATTGACATCATACTTTAAAATTAATCACTATTTTAAAAGCTGTGGTGCAAACATGCTGCAGAGAGAAGAGGTGATCAAGTGTGACTCTATTGTAGCAGCACATTGAGCTGTCGACACAAAAATCTTCAATTAAAATCATCATCTTACCTGAAGAACTTTAATAGAAGAAATGTTTTCATGGTTTCCTATCCATTAGTGACGAGTCATCAAATTGTTTCAAATCTGAAAAAACATACAAGTTTAGTTAATATTTGTTTTCTTCATCACTTATATTCTTAATAACTATAAAAATAAGGAGTAAAATTGACATCATCCTTTTATATTAATCACTATTTTAAAAGCTGTGGTGCAAACATGCTGCAGAGAGAAGAGGTGATCAAGTGTGACTCTATTGCAGCAGCACATTGAGATGTTTACACAAAAATCTTCAATTAAAATCATCATCTTACCTGAAGAACTTTAATAGAATAGGTGTTTTCATGGTTTCCTATCCATTAGTGAGGAGTTGTCTTGTAGTATCAAATCTGAAAATCCATACAAGTTTAGTTAATATTTGTTTTCTTCATCACTTATATTCTTAATAACTATAAAAAAAAGAAGTAAAATTGACATCATCCTTTAAAATTAATCACTATTTATCAAAGCTGTGGTGCAAACATGCTGCAGAGAGAAGAGGTGATCAAGTGTGACTCTATTGTAGCAGCACATTGAGCTGTCGACACAAAAATCTTCAATTAAAATCATCATCTTACCTGAAGAACTTTAATAGAAGAAATGTTTTCATGGTTTCCTATCCATTAGTGAGGAGTTGTCTTGTAGTATCAAATCTGAAAATCCATACAAGTTTAGTTAATATTTGTTTTCCTTATCACTTATATTCTTAATAACCAAGAAGATAAAGAATAACATTGATATTATCCTTTAAAATTGATCACTACTTTTAAAAGCCATGATCAAAACATGCTGCAGAGAGAAGAGGTGATCAAGTGTGACTCTATTGTAGCAGCACATTGAGCTGTCGACACAAAAATCTTCAATTAAAATCATCATCTTACCTGAAGAACTTAAATAGAATAAGTGTTTCCATGGTTTCCTATCCATTAGTGACAAGTTGTCTTGTAGTATCAAATCTAAAAATCCATACAAGTTTAGTTAATATTTGTTTTCTTCATCACTTATATTCTAAATAAATATAAACATAAGGGGTAAAATTGACATCATCCTTTAAAATTCATCACTATTTATCAAAGCTGTGGTGCAAACATGCTGCAGAGAGAAGAGGTGATCAAGTGTGACTCTATTGTAGCAGCACATTGAGCTGTCGACACAAAAATCTTCAATTAAAATCATCATCTTACCTGAAGAACTTTAATAGAATAGGTGTTTTCATGGTTTCCTATCCATTAGTGAGGAGTTGTCTTGTAGTATCAAATCTGAAAATCCATACAAGTTTAGTTAATATTTGTTTTCTTCATCACTTATATTCTTAATAACTATAAAAAAAAGAAGTAAAATTGACATCATCCTTTAAAATTAATCACTATTTATCAAAGCTGTGGTGCAAACATGCTGCAGAGAGAAGAGGTGATCAAGTGTGACTCTATTGTAGCAGCACATTGAGCTGTCGACACAAAAATCTTCAATTAAAATCATCATCTTACCTGAAGAACTTTAATAGAAGAAATGTTTTCATGGTTTCCTATCCATTAGTGAGGAGTTGTCTTGTAGTATCAAATCTGAAAATCCATACAAGTTTAGTTAATATTTGTTTTCCTTAACACTTATATTCTTAATAACCAAGAAGATAAAGAATAACATTGATATTATCCTTTAAAATTGATCACTACTTTTAAAAGCCATGATCAAAACATGCTGCAGAGAGAAGAGGTGATCAAGTGTGACTCTATTGTAGCAGCACATTGAGCTGTCGACACAAAAATCTTCAATTAAAATCATCATCTTACCTGAAGAACTTAAATAGAATAAGTGTTTCCATGGTTTCCTATCCATTAGTGACAAGTTGTCTTGTAGTATCAAATCTAAAAATCCATACAAGTTTAGTTAATATTTGTTTTCTTCATCACTTATATTCTAAATAAATATAAATATAAGGGGTAAAATTGACATCATCCTTTAAAATTCATCACTATTTATCAAAGCTGTGGTGCAAACATGCTGCAGAGAGAAGAGATGATCAAGTGTGACTCTATTGTAGCAGCACATTGAGCTGTCGACACAAAAATCTTCAATTAAAATCATCATCTTACCTGAAGAACTTTAATAGAATAGGTGTTTTCATGGTTTCCTATCCATTAGTGAGGAGTTGTCTTGTAGTATCAAATCTGAAAATCCATACAAGTTTAGTTAATATTTGTTTTCTTCATCACTTATATTCTTAATAACTATAAAAATAAGAAGTAAAATTGACATCATCCTTTAAAATTAATCACTATTTATCAAAGCTGTGGTGCAAACATGCTGCAGAGAGAAGAGGTGATCAAGTGTGACTCTATTGTAGCAGCACATTGAGCTGTCGACACAAAAATCTTCAATTAAAATCATCATCTTACCTGAAGAACTTTAATAGAAGAAATGTTTTCATGGTTTCCTATCCATTAGTGACGAGTCTTCAAATTGTTTCAAATCTGAAAATCCATACAAGTTTAGTTAATATTTGTTTTCTTCATCACTAATATTCTTAATAACTATAAAAATAATGAGTAAAATTCAAAAAATCCTTTAAAATTCATCACTATTTATCAAAGCTGTGGTGCAAACATGCTGCAGAGAGAAGAGGTGATCAAGTGTGACTCTATTGTAGCAGCACATTGAGCTGTTTACACAAAAATCTTCAATTAAAATCATCATCTTACCTGAAGAACTTTAATAGAAGAAATGTTTTCATGGTTTCCTATCCATTAGTGACGAGTAGTCTTGTAGTTTCAAATCTGAAACTCCAAACATGTTTAGTTAATATTTGTTTTCCTCATCACTTATATTCTTAATAAACAAGAAGATAAAGAATAACATTGATATTATCCTTTAAAATTGATCACTACTTTTAAAAGCCATGATCAAAACATGCTGCAGAGAGAAGAGGTGATCAAGTGTGACTCTATTGTAGCAGCACATTGAGCTGTCGACACAAAAATCTTCAATTAAAATCATCATCTTACCTGAAGAACTTTAATAGAAGAAATGTTTTCATGGTTTCCTATCCATTAGTGACGAGTCTTCAAATTGTTTCAAATCTGAAAATCCATACAAGTTTAGTTAATATTTGTTTTCTTCATCACTCATATTCTTAATAACTATAAACATAATGAGTAAAATTCAAAAAATCCTTTAAAATTCATCACTTTTTATCAAAGCTGTGGTGCAAACATGCTGCAGAGAGAAGAGGTGATCAAGTGTGACTCTATTGTAGCAGCACATTGAGCTGTTTACACAAAAATCTTCAATTAAAATCATCATCTTACCTGAAGAACTTTAATAGAAGAAATGTTTTCATGGTTTCCTATCCATTAGTGACGAGTAGTCTTGTAGTTTCAAATCTGAAACTCCAAACATGTTAAGTTAATATTTGTTTTCCTCATCACTTATATTCTTAATAAACAAGAAGATAAAGAATAACATTGATATTGTCCTTTAAAATTGATCACTACTTTTAAAAGCCATGATCAAAACATGCTGCAGAGAGAAGAGGTGATCAAGTGTGACTCTATTGTAGCAGCACATTGAGCTGTCGACACAAAAATCTTCAATTAAAATCATCATCTTACCTGAAGAACTTTAATAGAAGAAATGTTTTCATGGTTTCCTATCCATTAGTGACGAGTCTTCAAATTGTTTCAAATCTGAAAATCCATACAAGTTTAGTTAATATTTGTTTTCTTCATCACTTATATTCTTAATAACTATAAAAATAAGGAGTAAAATTGACATCATCCTTTTATATTAATCACTATTTTAAAAGCTGTGGTGCAAACATGCTGCAGAGAGAAGAGGTGATCAAATGTGACTCTATTGTAGCAGCACATTGAGCTGTTTACACAAAGATCTTCAATTAAAATCATCATCTTACCTGAAGAACTTTAATAGAATAGGTGTTTTCATGGTTTCCTATCCATTAGTGATGAGTAGTCTTGTAGTATCAAATCTGAAAATCCATACAAGTTTAGTTAATATTTGTTTTCTTCATCACTTATATTCTTAATAACTATAAAAATAAGGAGTAAAATTGACATCATCCTTTAAAATTAATAACTATTTATCAAAGCTGTGGTGCAAACATGCTGCAGAGAGAAGAGGTGATCAAGTGTGACTCTATTGTAGCAGCACATTGAGCTGTTTACACAAAAATCTTCAATTAAAATCATCATCTTACCTGAAGAACTTTAATAGAAGAAATGTTTTCATGGTTTCCTATCCATTAGTGACAAGTTGTCTTGTAGTATCAAATCTAAAAATCCATATAAGTTTAGTTAATATTTGTTTTCTTCATCACTTATATTCTTAATAACTATAAAAATAAGGAGTAAAATTGACATCATCCTTTAAAATTAATCACTATTTATCAAAGCTGTGGTGCAAACATGCTGCAGAGAGAAGAGGTGATCAAGTGTGACTCTATTGTAGCAGCACATTGAGCTGTTTACACAAAAATCTTCAATTAAAATCATCATCTTACCTGAAGAACTTTAATAGAATAGGTGTTTTCATGGTTTCCTATCCATTAGTGAGGAGTTGTCTTGTAGTATCAAATCTGAAAATCCATACAAGTTTAGTTAATATTTGTTTTCTTCATCACTTATATTCTTAATAACTATAAAAATAAGGAGTAAAATTGACATCATCCTTTAAAATTAATCACTATTTATCAAAGCTGTGGTGCAAACATGCTGCAGAGAGAAGAGGTGATCAAGTGTGACTCTATTGTAGCAGCACATTGAGCTGTTTACACAAAAATCTTCAATTAAAATCATCATCTTACCTGAAGAACTTTAATAGAAGAAATGTTTTCATGGTTTCCTATCCATTAGTGAGGAGTTGTCTTGTAGTATCAAATCTGAAAATCCATACAAGTTTAGTTAATATTTGTTTTCCTTATCACTTATATTCTTAATAACCAAGAAGATAAAGAATAACATTGATATTATCCTTTAAAATTGATCACTACTTTTAAAAGCCATGATCAAAACATGCTGCAGAGAGAAGAGGTGATCAAGTGTGACTCTATTGTAGCAGCACATTGAGCTGTCGACACAAAAATCTTCAATTAAAATCATCATCTTACCTGAATAACTTTAATAGAATAAGTGTTTCCATGGTTTCCTATCCATTAGTGACAAGTTGTCTTGTAGTATCAAATCTAAAAATCCATATAAGTTTAGTTAATATTTGTTTTCTTCATCACTTATATTCTAAATAAATATAAATATAAGGGGTAAAATTGACATCATCCTTTAAAATTCATCACTATTTATCAAAGCTGTGGTGCAAACATGCTGCAGAGAGAAGAGATGATCAAGTGTGACTCTATTGTAGCAGCACATTGAGCTGTCGACACAAAAATCTTCAATTAAAATCATCATCTTACCTGAAGAACTTTAATAGAATAGGTGTTTTCATGGTTTCCTATCCATTAGTGAGGAGTTGTCTTGTAGTATCAAATCTGAAAATCCATACAAGTTTAGTTAATATTTGTTTTCTTCATCACTTATATTCTTAATAACTATAAAAATAAGAAGTAAAATTGACATCATCCTTTAAAATTAATCACTATTTATCAAAGCTGTGGTGCAAACATGCTGCAGAGAGAAGAGGTGATCAAGTGTGACTCTATTGTAGCAGCACATTGAGCTGTCGACACAAAAATCTTCAATTAAAATCATCATCTTACCTGAAGAACTTTAATAGAATAGGTGTTTTCATGGTTTCCTATCCATTAGTGATGAGTAGTCTTGTAGTATCAAATCTGAAACTCCAAACATGTTTAGTTAATATTTGTTTTCTTCATCACTCATATCCTTAATAACTATAAAAAATAAGGAGTAAAATTGACATCATCCTTTTATATTAATCCCTATTTTAAAAGCTGTGGTGCAAACATGCTGCAGAGAGAAGAGGTGATCAAGTGTGACTCTATTGTAGCAGCACATTGAGCTGTTTACACAAAAATCTTCAATTAAAATCATCATCTTACCTGAAGAACTTTAATAGAAGAAATGTTTTCATGGTTTCCTATCCATTAGTGACGAGTAGTCTTGTAGTATCAAATCTGAAAGTCCATACAAGTTTAGTTAATATTTGTTTTCTTCATCACTCATATTCTTAATAACTATAAAAATAAGGAGTAAAATTGACATCATCCTTTAAAATTAATCACTATTTTAAAAGCTGTGGTGCAAACATGCTGCAGAGAGAAGAGGTGATCAAGTGTGACTCTATTGTAGCAGCACATTGAGCTGTCGACACAAAAATCTTCAATTAAAATCATCATCTTACCTGAAGAACTTTAATAGAAGAAATGTTTTCATGGTTTCCTATCCATTAGTGACGAGTCTTCAAATTGTTTCAAATCTGAAAATCCATACAAGTTTAGTTAATATTTGTTTTCTTCATCACTAATATTCTTAATAACTATAAAAACAATGAGTAAAATTGACATCATCCTTTTATATTAATCACTATTTTAAAAGCTGTGGTGCAAACATGCTGCAGAGAGAAGAGGTGATCAAGTGTGACTCTATTGTAGCAGCACATTGAGCTGTTTACACAAAGATCTTCAATTAAAATCATCATCTTACCTGAAGAACTTTAATAGAATAGGTGTTTTCATGGTTTCCTATCCATTAGTGACGAGTAGTCTTGTAGTATCAAATCTGAAAATCCATACAAGTTTAGTTAATATTTGTTTTCTTCATCACTTATATTCTTAATAACTACAAAAATAAGGAGTAAAATTGACATCATCCTTTAAAATTAATAACTATTTATCAAAGCTGTGGTGCAAACATGCTGCAGAGAGAAGAGGTGATCAAGTGTGACTCTATTGTAGCAGCACATTGAGCTGTCGACACAAAAATCTTCAATTAAAATCATCATCTTACCTGAAGAACTTTAATAGAATAGGTGTTTTCATGGTTTCCTATCCATTAGTGAGGAGTTGTCTTGTAGTATCAAATCTGAAAATCCATACAAGTTTAGTTAATATTTGTTTTCTTCATCATTTATATTCTTAATAACTATAAAAATAAGGAGTAAAATTGACATCATCCTTTAAAATTAATCACTATTTTAAAAGCTGTGGTGCAAACATGCTGCAGAGAGAAGAGGTGATCAAGTGTGACTCTATTGTAGCAGCACATTGAGCTGTTTACACAAAAATCTTCAATTAAAATCATCATCTTACCTGAAGAACTTTAATAGAAGAAATGTTTTCATGGTTTCCTATCCATTAGTGAGGAGTTGTCTTGTAGTATCAAATCTGAAAATCCATACAAGTTTAGTTAATATTTGTTTTCCTTATCACTTATATTCTTAATAACCAAGAAGATAAAGAATAACATTGATATTATCCTTTAAAATTGATCACTACTTTTAAAAGCCATGATCAAAACATGCTGCAGAGAGAAGAGGTGATCAAGTGTGACTCTATTGTAGCAGCACATTGAGCTGTCGACACAAAAATCTTCAATTAAAATCATCATCTTACCTGAAGAACTTTAATAGAAGAAATGTTTTCATGGTTTCCTATCCATTAGTGACGAGTCTTCAAATTGTTTCAAATCTGAAAATCCATACAAGTTTAGTTAATATTTGTTTTCTTCATCACTTATATTCTTAATAACTATAAAAATAAGGAGTAAAATTCAAAAAATCCTTTAAAATTCATCACTATTTATCAAAGCTGTGGTGCAAACATGCTGCAGAGAGAAGAGGTGATCAAGTGTGACTCTATTGTAGCAGCACATTGAGCTGTCGACACAAAAATCTTCAATTAAAATCATCATCTTACCTGAAGAACTTTAATAGAAGAAATGTTTTCATGGTTTCCTATCCATTAGTGACGAGTCTTCAAATTGTTTCAAATCTGAAAATCCATACAAGTTTAGTTAATATTTGTTTTCTTCATCACTTATATTCTTAATAACTATAAAAATAAGGAGTAAAATTGACATCATCCTTTTATATTCATCACTATTTTAAAAGCTGTGGTGCAAACATGCTGCAGAGAGAAGAGGTGATCAAATGTGACTCTATTGTAGCAGCACATTGAGCTGTTTACACAAAGATCTTCAATTAAAATCATCATCTTACCTGAAGAACTTTAATAGAATAGGTGTTTTCATGGTTTCCTATCCATTAGTGATGAGTAGTCTTGTAGTATCAAATCTGAAAATCCATACAAGTTTAGTTAATATTTGTTTTCTTCATCACTTATATTCTTAATAACTATAAAAATAAGGAGTAAAATTGACATCATCCTTTAAAATTAATAACTATTTATCAAAGCTGTGGTGCAAACATGCTGCAGAGAGAAGAGGTGATCAAGTGTGACTCTATTGTAGCAGCACATTGAGCTGTTTACACAAAAATCTTCAATTAAAATCATCATCTTACCTGAAGAACTTTAATAGAAGAAATGTTTTCATGGTTTCCTATCCATTAGTGACAAGTTGTCTTGTAGTATCAAATCTGAAACTCCAAACATGTTTAGTTAATATTTGTTTTCTTCATCATTTATATTCTTAATAACTATAAACATAAGGGGTAAAATTGACATCATCCTTTAAAATTAATCACTATTTATCAAAGCTGTGGTGCAAACATGCTGCAGAGAGAAGAGGTGATCAAGTGTGACTCTATTGTAGCAGCACATTGAGCTGTCGACACAAAAATCTTCAATTAAAATCATCATCTTACCTGAAGAACTTTAATAGAATAGGTGTTTTCATGGTTTCCTATCCATTAGTGAGGAGTTGTCTTGTAGTATCAAATCTGAAAATCCATCCAAGTTTAGTTAATATTTGTTTTCTTCATCACTTATATTCTTAATAACTATAAAAATAAGGAGTAAAATTGACATCATCCTTTAAAATTAATCACTATTTATCAAAGCTGTGGTGCAAACATGCTGCAGAGAGAAGAGGTGATCAAGTGTGACTCTATTGTAGCAGCACATTGAGCTGTCGACACAAAAATCTTCAATTAAAATCATCATCTTACCTGAAGAACTTTAATAGAAGAAATGTTTTCATGGTTTCCTATCCATTAGTGACGAGTCTTCAAATTGTTTCAAATCTGAAAATCCATACAAGTTTAGTTAATATTTGTTTTCTTCATCACTAATATTCTTAATAACTATAAAAATAATGAGTAAAATTCAAAAAATCCTTTAAAATTCATCACTATTTATCAAAGCTGTGGTGCAAACATGCTGTAGAGAGAAGAGGTGATCAAGTGTGACTCTATTGTAGCAGCACATTGAGCTGTCGACACAAAGATCTTCAATTAAAATCATCATCTTACCTGAAGAACTTTAATAGAAGAAATGTTTTCATGGTTTCCTATCCATTAGTGACGAGTAGTCTTGTAGTATCAAATCTGAAACTCCATACAAGTTTAGTTAATATTTGTTTTCTTCATCACTTATATTCTTAATAACCAAGAAGATAAGGAATAACATTGATATTATCCTTTAAAATTGATCACTACTTTTAAAAGCCATGATCAAAACATGCTGCACAGAGAAGAGGTGATCAAGTGTGACTCTATTGTAGCAGCACATTGAGCTGTCGACACAAAAATCTTCAATTAAAATCATTATCTTACCTGAAGAACTTTAATAGAAGAAATGTTTTCATGGTTTCCTATCCATTAGTGACGAGTCTTCAAATTGTTTTAAATCTGAAAATCCATACAAGTTTAGTTAATATTTGTTTTCTTCATCACTCATATTCTTAATAACTATAAACATAATGAGTAAAATTCAAAAAATCCTTTAAAATTCATCACTTTTTATCAAAGCTGTGGTGCAAACATGCTGCAGAGAGAAGAGATGATCAAGTGTGACTCTATTGTAGCAGCACATTGAGCTGTTTACACAAAAATCTTCAATTAAAATCATCATCTTACCTTAAGAACTTTAATAGAAGAAATGTTTTCATGGTTTCCTATCCATTAGTGACAAGTTGTCTTGTAGTATCAAATCTGAAACTCCAAACATGTTTAGTTAATATTTGTTTTCTTCATCACTCATATTCTTAATAACTATAAAAATAAGGAGTAAAATTGACATCATACTTTAAAATTGATCACTATTTTAAAAGCCATGATCAAAACATGCTGCAGAGAGAAGAGGTGATCAAGTGTGACTCTATTGTAGCAGCACATTGAGCTGTCGACACAAAAATCTTCAATTAAAATCATCATCTTACCTGAAGAACTTTAATAGAAGAAATGTTTTCATGCTTTCCTATCCATTAGTGACGAGTCTTCAAATTGTTTCAAATCTGAAAATCCATACAAGTTTAGTTAATATTTGTTTTCTTCATCACTTATATTCTTAATAACTATAAAAATAAGGAGTAAAATTGACATCATCCTTTTATATTAATCACTATTTTAAAAGCTGTGGTGCAAACATGCTGCAGAGAGAAGAGGTGATCAAGTGTGACTCTATTGCAGCAGCACATTGAGATGTTTACACAAAAATCTTCAATTAAAATCATCATCTTACCTGAAGAACTTTAATAGAAGAAATGTTTTCATGGTTTCCTATCCATTAGTGACGAGTCTTCAAATTGTTTCAAATCTGAAAATCCATACAAGTTTAGTTAATATTTGTTTTCTTCATCACTAATATTCTTAATAACTATAAACATAATGAGTAAAATTCAAAAAATCCTTTAAAATTCATCACTATTTATAAAAGCTGTGGTGCAAACATGCTGCAGAGAGAAGAGGTGATCAAGTGTGACTCTATTGTAGCAGCACATTGAGCTGTTTACACAAAAATCTTCAATTAAAATCATCTTACCTGAAGAACTTTAATAGAAGAAATGTTTTCATGGTTTCCTATCCATTAGTGACGAGTAGTCTTGTAGTTTCAAATCTGAAACTCCAAACATGTTTAGTTAATATTTGTTTTCCTCATCACTTATATTCTTAATAAACAAGAAGATAAAGAATAACATTGATATTGTCCTTTAAAATTGATCACTACTTTTAAAAGCCATGATCAAAACATGCTGCAGAGAGAAGAGGTGATCAAGTGTGACTCTATTGCAGCAGCACATTGAGCTGTCGACACAAAAATCTTCAATTAAAATCATCATCTTACCTGAAGAACTTTAATAGAAGAAATGTTTTCATGGTTTCCTATCCATTAGTGACGAGTCTTCAAATTGTTTCAAATCTGAAAATCCATACAAGTTTAGTTAATATTTGTTTTCTTCATCACTTATATTCTTAATAACTATAAAAATAAGGAGTAAAATTGACATCATCCTTTTATATTCATCACTATTTTAAAAGCTGTGGTGCAAACATGCTGCAGAGAGAAGAGGTGATCAAATGTGACTCTATTGTAGCAGCACATTGAGCTGTTTACACAAAGATCTTCAATTAAAATCATCATCTTACCTGAAGAACTTTAATAGAATAGGTGTTTTCATGGTTTCCTATCCATTAGTGATGAGTAGTCTTGTAGTATCAAATCTGAAAATCCATACAAGTTTAGTTAATATTTGTTTTCTTCATCACTTATATTCTTAATAACTATAAAAATAAGGAGTAAAATTGACATCATCCTTTAAAATTAATAACTATTTATCAAAGCTGTGGTGCAAACATGCTGCAGAGAGAAGAGGTGATCAAGTGTGACTCTATTGTAGCAGCACATTGAGCTGTTTACACAAAAATCTTCAATTAAAATCATCATCTTACCTGAAGAACTTTAATAGAAGAAATGTTTTCATGGTTTCCTATCCATTAGTGACAAGTTGTCTTGTAGTATCAAATCTGAAACTCCAAACATGTTTAGTTAATATTTGTTTTCTTCATCATTTATATTCTTAATAACTATAAACATAAGGGGTAAAATTGACATCATCCTTTAAAATTAATCACTATTTATCAAAGCTGTGGTGCAAACATGCTGCAGAGAGAAGAGGTGATCAAGTGTGACTCTATTGCAGCAGCACATTGAGCTGTTTACACAAAAATCTTCAATTAAAATCATCATCTTACCTGAAGAACTTTAATAGAATAGGTGTTTTCATGGTTTCCTATCCATTAGTGAGGAGTTGTCTTGTAGTATCAAATCTGAAAATCCATACAAGTTTAGTTAATATTTGTTTTCTTCATCACTTATATTCTTAATAACTATAAAAATAAGGAGTAAAATTGACATCATCCTTTAAAATTAATAACTATTTATCAAAGCTGTGGTGCAAACATGCTGCAGAGAGAAGAGGTGATCAAGTGTGACTCTATTGTAGCAGCACATTGAGCTGTTTACACAAAAATCTTCAATTAAAATCATCATCTTACCTGAAGAACTTTAATAGAAGAAATGTTTTCATGGTTTCCTATCCATTAGTGAGGAGTTGTCTTGTAGTATCAAATCTGAAAATCCATACAAGTTTAGTTAATATTTGTTTTCCTTATCACTTATATTCTTAATAACCAAGAAGATAAAGAATAACATTGATATTATCCTTTAAAATTGATCACTACTTTTAAAAGCCATGATCAAAACATGCTGCAGAGAGAAGAGGTGATCAAGTGTGACTCTATTGTAGCAGCACATTGAGCTGTCGACACAAAAATCTTCAATTAAAATCATCATCTTACCTGAATAACTTTAATAGAATAAGTGTTTCCATGGTTTCCTATCCATTAGTGACAAGTTGTCTTGTAGTATCAAATCTGAAAATCCATATAAGTTTAGTTAATATTTGTTTTCTTCATCACTTATATTCTAAATAAATATAAATATAAGGGGTAAAATTGACATCATCCTTTAAAATTCATCACTATTTATCAAAGCTGTGGTGCAAACATGCTGCAGAGAGAAGAGATGATCAAGTGTGACTCTATTGTAGCAGCACATTGAGCTGTCGACACAAAAATCTTCAATTAAAATCATCATCTTACCTGAAGAACTTTAATAGAATAGGTGTTTTCATGGTTTCCTATCCATTAGTGAGGAGTTGTCTTGTAGTATCAAATCTGAAAATCCATACAAGTTTAGTTAATATTTGTTTTCTTCATCACTTATATTCTTAATAACTATAAAAATAAGAAGTAAAATTGACATCATCCTTTAAAATTAATCACTATTTATCAAAGCTGTGGTGCAAACATGCTGCAGAGAGAAGAGGTGATCAAGTGTGACTCTATTGTAGCAGCACATTGAGCTGTCGACACAAAAATCTTCAATTAAAATCATCATCTTACCTTAAGAACTTTAATAGAAGAAATGTTTTCATGGTTTCCTATCCATTAGTGACAAGTAGTCTTGTAGTATCAAATCTGAAACTCCAAACATGTTTAGTTAATATTTGTTTTCTTCATCACTCATATCCTTAATAACTATAAAAATAAGGAGTAAAATTGACATCATCCTTTTATATTAATCCCTATTTTAAAAGCTGTGGTGCAAACATGCTGCAGAGAGAAGAGGTGATCAAGTGTGACTCTATTGTAGCAGCACATTGAGCTGTTTACACAAAAATCTTCAATTAAAATCATCATCTTACCTGAAGAACTTTAATAGAATAGGTGTTTTCATGGTTTCCTATCCATTAGTGAGGAGTTGTCTTGTAGTATCAAATCTGAAAATCCATACAAGTTTAGTTAATATTTGTTTTCTTCATCACTTATATTCTTAATAACTATAAAAATAAGAAGTAAAATTGACATCATCCTTTAAAATTAATCACTATTTATCAAAGCTGTGGTGCAAACATGCTGCAGAGAGAAGAGGTGATCAAGTGTGACTCTATTGTAGCAGCACATTGAGCTGTCGACACAAAAATCTTCAATTAAAATCATCATCTTACCTGAAGAACTTTAATAGAATAGGTGTTTTCATGGTTTCCTATCCATTAGTGATGAGTAGTCTTGTAGTATCAAATCTGAAACTCCAAACATGTTTAGTTAATATTTGTTTTCTTCATCACTCATATCCTTAATAACTATAAAAAATAAGGAGTAAAATTGACATCATCCTTTTATATTAATCCCTATTTTAAAAGCTGTGGTGCAAACATGCTGCAGAGAGAAGAGGTGATCAAGTGTGACTCTATTGTAGCAGCACATTGAGCTGTTTACACAAAAATCTTCAATTAAAATCATCATCTTACCTGAAGAACTTTAATAGAAGAAATGTTTTCATGGTTTCCTATCCATTAGTGACGAGTAGTCTTGTAGTATCAAATCTGAAAGTCCATACAAGTTTAGTTAATATTTGTTTTCTTCATCACTCATATTCTTAATAACTATAAAAATAAGGAGTAAAATTGACATCATCCTTTAAAATTAATCACTATTTTAAAAGCTGTGGTGCAAACATGCTGCAGAGAGAAGAGGTGATCAAGTGTGACTCTATTGTAGCAGCACATTGAGCTGTCGACACAAAAATCTTCAATTAAAATCATCATCTTACCTGAAGAACTTTAATAGAAGAAATGTTTTCATGGTTTCCTATCCATTAGTGACGAGTCTTCAAATTGTTTCAAATCTGAAAATCCATACAAGTTTAGTTAATATTTGTTTTCTTCATCACTAATATTCTTAATAACTATAAAAACAATGAGTAAAATTGACATCATCCTTTTATATTAATCACTATTTTAAAAGCTGTGGTGCAAACATGCTGCAGAGAGAAGAGGTGATCAAGTGTGACTCTATTGTAGCAGCACATTGAGCTGTTTACACAAAGATCTTCAATTAAAATCATCATCTTACCTGAAGAACTTTAATAGAATAGGTGTTTTCATGGTTTCCTATCCATTAGTGACGAGTAGTCTTGTAGTATCAAATCTGAAAATCCATACAAGTTTAGTTAATATTTGTTTTCTTCATCACTTATATTCTTAATAACTACAAAAATAAGGAGTAAAATTGACATCATCCTTTAAAATTAATCACTATTTATCAAAGCTGTGGTGCAAACATGCTGCAGAGAGAAGAGGTGATCAAGTGTGACTCTATTGTAGCAGCACATTGAGCTGTCGACACAAAAATCTTCAATTAAAATCATCATCTTACCTGAAGAACTTTAATAGAATAGGTGTTTTCATGGTTTCCTATCCATTAGTGAGGAGTTGTCTTGTAGTATCAAATCTGAAAATCCATACAAGTTTAGTTAATATTTGTTTTCTTCATCATTTATATTCTTAATAACTATAAAAATAAGGAGTAAAATTGACATCATCCTTTAAAATTAATCACTATTTTAAAAGCTGTGGTGCAAACATGCTGCAGAGAGAAGAGGTGATCAAGTGTGACTCTATTGTAGCAGCACATTGAGCTGTTTACACAAAAATCTTCAATTAAAATCATCATCTTACCTGAAGAACTTTAATAGAAGAAATGTTTTCATGGTTTCCTATCCATTAGTGAGGAGTTGTCTTGTAGTATCAAATCTGAAAATCCATACAAGTTTAGTTAATATTTGTTTTCCTTATCACTTATATTCTTAATAACCAAGAAGATAAAGAATAACATTGATATTATCCTTTAAAATTGATCACTACTTTTAAAAGCCATGATCAAAACATGCTGCAGAGAGAAGAGGTGATCAAGTGTGACTCTATTGTAGCAGCACATTGAGCTGTCGACACAAAAATCTTCAATTAAAATCATCATCTTACCTGAAGAACTTTAATAGAAGAAATGTTTTCATGGTTTCCTATCCATTAGTGACGAGTCTTCAAATTGTTTCAAATCTGAAAATCCATACAAGTTTAGTTAATATTTGTTTTCTTCATCACTTATATTCTTAATAACTATAAAAATAAGGAGTAAAATTGACATCATCCTTTAAAATTAATCACTATTTATCAAAGCTGTGGTGCAAACATGCTGCAGAGAGAAGAGGTGATCAAGTGTGACTCTATTGTAGCAGCACATTGAGCTGTCGACACAAAAATCTTCAATTAAAATCATCATCTTACCTGAAGAACTTTAATAGAAGAAATGTTTTCATGGTTTCCTATCCATTAGTGACGAGTCTTCAAATTGTTTCAAATCTGAAAATCCATACAAGTTTAGTTAATATTTGTTTTCTTCATCACTAATATTCTTAATAACTATAAAAATAATGAGTAAAATTCAAAAAATCCTTTAAAATTCATCACTATTTATCAAAGCTGTGGTGCAAACATGCTGCAGAGAGAAGAGGTGATCAAGTGTGACTCTATTGTAGCAGCACATTGAGCTGTCGACACAAAGATCTTCAATTAAAATCATCATCTTACCTGAAGAACTTTAATAGAAGAAATGTTTTCATGGTTTCCTATCCATTAGTGACGAGTAGTCTTGTAGTATCAAATCTGAAACTCCATACAAGTTTAGTTAATATTTGTTTTCTTCATCACTTATATTCTTAATAACCAAGAAGATAAGGAATAACATTGATATTATCCTTTAAAATTAATCACTACTTTTAAAAGCCATGATCAAAACATGCTGCACAGAGAAGAGGTGATCAAGTGTGACTCTATTGTAGCAGCACATTGAGCTGTCGACACAAAAATCTTCAATTAAAATCATTATCTTACCTGAAGAACTTTAATAGAAGAAATGTTTTCATGGTTTCCTATCCATTAGTGACGAGTCTTCAAATTGTTTTAAATCTGAAAATCCATACAAGTTTAGTTAATATTTGTTTTCTTCATCACTCATATTCTTAATAACTATAAACATAATGAGTAAAATTCAAAAAATCCTTTAAAATTCATCACTTTTTATCAAAGCTGTGGTGCAAACATGCTGCAGAGAGAAGAGATGATCAAGTGTGACTCTATTGTAGCAGCACATTGAGCTGTTTACACAAAAATCTTCAATTAAAATCATCATCTTACCTTAAGAACTTTAATAGAAGAAATGTTTTCATGGTTTCCTATCCATTAGTGACAAGTTGTCTTGTAGTATCAAATCTGAAACTCCAAACATGTTTAGTTAATATTTGTTTTCTTCATCACTCATATTCTTAATAACTATAAAAATAAGGAGTAAAATTGACATCATCCTTTAAAATTAATCACTATTTTAAAAGCTGTGGTGCAAACATGCTGCAGAGAGAAGAGGTGATCAAGTGTGACTCTATTGTAGCAGCACATTGAGCTGTCGACACAAAAATCTTCAATTAAAATCATCATCTTACCTGAAGAACTTTAATAGAAGAAATGTTTTCATGCTTTCCTATCCATTAGTGACGAGTCTTCAAATTGTTTCAAATCTGAAAATCCATACAAGTTTAGTTAATATTTGTTTTCTTCATCACTTATATTCTTAATAACTATAAAAATAAGGAGTAAAATTGACATCATCCTTTTATATTAATCACTATTTTAAAAGCTGTGGTGCAAACATGCTGCAGAGAGAAGAGGTGATCAAGTGTGACTCTATTGCAGCAGCACATTGAGATGTTTACACAAAAATCTTCAATTAAAATCATCATCTTACCTGAAGAACTTTAATAGAAGAAATGTTTTCATGGTTTCCTATCCATTAGTGACGAGTCTTCAAATTGTTTCAAATCTGAAAATCCATACAAGTTTAGTTAATATTTGTTTTCTTCATCACTAATATTCTTAATAACTATAAACATAATGAGTAAAATTCAAAAAATCCTTTAAAATTCATCACTATTTATAAAAGCTGTGGTGCAAACATGCTGCAGAGAGAAGAGGTGATCAAGTGTGACTCTATTGTAGCAGCACATTGAGCTGTTTACACAAAAATCTTCAATTAAAATCATCTTACATGAAGAACTTTAATAGAAGAAATGTTTTCATGGTTTCCTATCCATTAGTGACGAGTAGTCTTGTAGTTTCAAATCTGAAACTCCAAACATGTTTAGTTAATATTTGTTTTCCTCATCACTTATATTCTTAATAAACAAGAAGATAAAGAATAACATTGATATTGTCCTTTAAAATTGATCACTACTTTTAAAAGCCATGATCAAAACATGCTGCAGAGAGAAGAGGTGATCAAGTGTGACTCTATTGCAGCAGCACATTGAGCTGTCGACACAAAAATCTTCAATTAAAATCATCATCTTACCTGAAGAACTTTAATAGAAGAAATGTTTTCATGGTTTCCTATCCATTAGTGACGAGTCTTCAAATTGTTTCAAATCTGAAAATCCATACAAGTTTAGTTAATATTTGTTTTCTTCATCACTTATATTCTTAATAACTATAAAAATAAGGAGTAAAATTGACATCATCCTTTTATATTCATCACTATTTTAAAAGCTGTGGTGCAAACATGCTGCAGAGAGAAGAGGTGATCAAATGTGACTCTATTGTAGCAGCACATTGAGCTGTTTACACAAAGATCTTCAATTAAAATCATCATCTTACCTGAAGAACTTTAATAGAATAGGTGTTTTCATGGTTTCCTATCCATTAGTGATGAGTAGTCTTGTAGTATCAAATCTGAAAATCCATACAAGTTTAGTTAATATTTGTTTTCTTCATCACTTATATTCTTAATAACTATAAAAATAAGGAGTAAAATTGACATCATCCTTTAAAATTAATAACTATTTATCAAAGCTGTGGTGCAAACATGCTGCAGAGAGAAGAGGTGATCAAGTGTGACTCTATTGTAGCAGCACATTGAGCTGTTTACACAAAAATCTTCAATTAAAATCATCATCTTACCTGAAGAACTTTAATAGAAGAAATGTTTTCATGGTTTCCTATCCATTAGTGACAAGTTGTCTTGTAGTATCAAATCTGAAACTCCAAACATGTTTAGTTAATATTTGTTTTCTTCATCATTTATATTCTTAATAACTATAAACATAAGGGGTAAAATTGACATCATCCTTTAAAATTAATAACTATTTATCAAAGCTGTGGTGCAAACATGCTGCAGAGAGAAGAGGTGATCAAGTGTGACTCTATTGTAGCAGCACATTGAGCTGTTTACACAAAAATCTTCAATTAAAATCATCATCTTACCTGAAGAACTTTAATAGAATAGGTGTTTTCATGGTTTCCTATCCATTAGTGAGGAGTTGTCTTGTAGTATCAAATCTGAAAATCCATACAAGTTTAGTTAATATTTGTTTTCTTCATCACTTATATTCTTAATAACTATAAAAATAAGGAGTAAAATTGACATCATCCTTTAAAATTAATCACTATTTATCAAAGCTGTGGTGCAAACATGCTGCAGAGAGAAGAGGTGATCAAGTGTGACTCTATTGTAGCAGCACATTGAGCTGTTTACACAAAAATCTTCAATTAAAATCATCATCTTACCTGAAGAACTTTAATAGAAGAAATGTTTTCATGGTTTCCTATCCATTAGTGAGGAGTTGTCTTGTAGTATCAAATCTGAAAATCCATACAAGTTTAGTTAATATTTGTTTTCCTTATCACTTATATTCTTAATAACCAAGAAGATAAAGAATAACATTGATATTATCCTTTAAAATTGATCCCTACTTTTAAAAGCCATGATCAAAACATGCTGCAGAGAGAAGAGGTGATCAAGTGTGACTCTATTGTAGCAGCACATTGAGCTGTCGACACAAAAATCTTCAATTAAAATCATCATCTTACCTGAATAACTTTAATAGAATAAGTGTTTCCATGGTTTCCTATCCATTAGTGACAAGTTGTCTTGTAGTATCAAATCTGAAAATCCATATAAGTTTAGTTAATATTTGTTTTCTTCATCACTTATATTCTAAATAAATATAAATATAAGGGGTAAAATTGACATCATCCTTTAAAATTCATCACTATTTATCAAAGCTGTGGTGCAAACATGCTGCAGAGAGAAGAGATGATCAAGTGTGACTCTATTGTAGCAGCACATTGAGCTGTCGACACAAAAATCTTCAATTAAAATCATCATCTTACCTGAAGAACTTTAATAGAATAGGTGTTTTCATGGTTTCCTATCCATTAGTGAGGAGTTGTCTTGTAGTATCAAATCTGAAAATCCATACAAGTTTAGTTAATATTTGTTTTCTTCATCACTTATATTCTTAATAACTATAAAAATAAGAAGTAAAATTGACATCATCCTTTAAAATTAATCACTATTTATCAAAGCTGTGGTGCAAACATGCTGCAGAGAGAAGAGGTGATCAAGTGTGACTCTATTGTAGCAGCACATTGAGCTGTCGACACAAAAATCTTCAATTAAAATCATCATCTTACCTTAAGAACTTTAATAGAAGAAATGTTTTCATGGTTTCCTATCCATTAGTGACAAGTAGTCTTGTAGTATCAAATCTGAAACTCCAAACATGTTTAGTTAATATTTGTTTTCTTCATCACTCATATCCTTAATAACTATAAAAATAAGGAGTAAAATTGACATCATCCTTTTATATTAATCCCTATTTTAAAAGCTGTGGTGCAAACATGCTGCAGAGAGAAGAGGTGATCAAGTGTGACTCTATTGTAGCAGCACATTGAGCTGTTTACACAAAAATCTTCAATTAAAATCATCATCTTACCTGAAGAACTTTAATAGAAGAAATGTTTTCATGGTTTCCTATCCATTAGTGACGAGTAGTCTTGTAGTATCAAATCTGAAAGTCCATACAAGTTTAGTTAATATTTGTTTTCTTCATCACTCATATTCTTAATAACTATAAAAATAAGGAGTAAAATTGACATCATCCTTTAAAATTAATCACTATTTTAAAAGCTGTGGTGCAAACATGCTGCAGAGAGAAGAGGTGATCAAGTGTGACTCTATTGTAGCAGCACATTGAGCTGTTTACACAAAAATCTTCAATTAAAATCATCATCTTACCTGAAGAACTTTAATAAAAGAAATGTTTTCATGGTTTCCTATCCATTAGTGATGAGTAGTCTTGTAGTTTCAAATCTGAAACTCCAAACATGTTAAGTTAATATTTGTTTTCCTCATCACTTATATTCTTAATAAACAAGAAGATAAAGAATAACATTGATATTATCCTTTAAAATTGATCACTACTTTTAAAAGCCATGATCAAAACATGCTGCAGAGAGAAGAGGTGATCAAGTGTGACTCTATTGTAGCAGCACATTGAGCTGTCGACACAAAAATCTTCAATTAAAATCATCATCTTACCTGAAGAACTTTAATAGAAGAAATGTTTTCATGGTTTCCTATCCATTAGTGATGAGTCTTCAAATTGTTTCAAATCTGAAAATCCATACAAGTTTAGTTAATATTTGTTTTCTTCATCACTTATATTCTTAATAACTATAAACATAATGAGTAAAATTCAAAAAATCCTTTAAAATTCATCACTATTTATCAAAGCTGTGGTGCAAACATGCTGCAGAGAGAAGAGGTGATCAAGTGTGACTCTATTGTAGCAGCACATTGAGCTGTCGACACAAAAATCTTCAATTAAAATCATCATCTTACCTTAAGAACTTTAATAGAAGAAATGTTTTCATGGTTTCCTATCCATTAGTGACAAGTAGTCTTGTAGTATCAAATCTGAAACTCCAAACATGTTTAGTTAATATTTGTTTTCTTCATCACTCATATCCTTAATAACTATAAAAATAAGGAGTAAAATTGACATCATCCTTTTATATTAATCCCTATTTTAAAAGCTGTGGTGCAAACATGCTGCAGAGAGAAGAGGTGATCAAGTGTGACTCTATTGTAGCAGCACATTGAGCTGTTTACACAAAAATCTTCAATTAAAATCATCATCTTACCTGAAGAACTTTAATAGAAGAAATGTTTTCATGGTTTCCTATCCATTAGTGACGAGTAGTCTTGTAGTATCAAATCTGAAAGTCCATACAAGTTTAGTTAATATTTGTTTTCTTCATCACTCATATTCTTAATAACTATAAAAATAAGGAGTAAAATTGACATCATCCTTTAAAATTAATCACTATTTTAAAAGCTGTGGTGCAAACATGCTGCAGAGAGAAGAGGTGATCAAGTGTGACTCTATTGTAGCAGCACATTGAGCTGTTTACACAAAAATCTTCAATTAAAATCATCATCTTACCTGAAGAACTTTAATAAAAGAAATGTTTTCATGGTTTCCTATCCATTAGTGATGAGTAGTCTTGTAGTTTCAAATCTGAAACTCCAAACATGTTAAGTTAATATTTGTTTTCCTCATCACTTATATTCTTAATAAACAAGAAGATAAAGAATAACATTGATATTATCCTTTAAAATTGATCACTACTTTTAAAAGCCATGATCAAAACATGCTGCAGAGAGAAGAGGTGATCAAGTGTGACTCTATTGTAGCAGCACATTGAGCTGTCGACACAAAAATCTTCAATTAAAATCATCATCTTACCTGAAGAACTTTAATAGAAGAAATGTTTTCATGGTTTCCTATCCATTAGTGATGAGTCTTCAAATTGTTTCAAATCTGAAAATCCATACAAGTTTAGTTAATATTTGTTTTCTTCATCACTTATATTCTTAATAACTATAAACATAATGAGTAAAATTCAAAAAATCCTTTAAAATTCATCACTATTTATCAAAGCTGTGGTGCAAACATGCTGCAGAGAGAAGAGATGATCAAGTGTGACTCTATTGTAGCAGCACATTGAGCTGTCGACACAAAAATCTTCAATTAAAATCATCATCTTACCTGAAGAACTTTAATAGAATAGGTGTTTTCATGGTTTCCTATCCATTAGTGAGGAGTTGTCTTGTAGTATCAAATCTGAAAATCCATACAAGTTTAGTTAATATTTGTTTTCTTCATCACTCATATTCTTAATAACTATAAAAATAAGGAGTAAAATTGACATCATACTTTAAAATTAATCACTATTTTAAAAGCTGTGGTGCAAACATGCTGCAGAGAGAAGAGGTGATCAAGTGTGACTCTATTGTAGCAGCACATTGAGCTGTCGACACAAAAATCTTCAATTAAAATCATCATCTTACCTGAAGAACTTTAATAGAAGAAATGTTTTCATGGTTTCCTATCCATTAGTGACGAGTCATCAAATTGTTTCAAATCTGAAAAAACATACAAGTTTAGTTAATATTTGTTTTCTTCATCACTTATATTCTTAATAACTATAAAAATAAGGAGTAAAATTGACATCATCCTTTTATATTAATCACTATTTTAAAAGCTGTGGTGCAAACATGCTGCAGAGAGAAGAGGTGATCAAGTGTGACTCTATTGCAGCAGCACATTGAGATGTTTACACAAAAATCTTCAATTAAAATCATCATCTTACCTGAAGAACTTTAATAGAAGAAATGTTTTCATGGTTTCCTATCCATTAGTGACGAGTCTTCAAATTGTTTCAAATCTGAAAATCCATACAAGTTTAGTTAATATTTGTTTTCTTCATCACTTATATTCTTAATAACTATAAACATAATGAGTAAAATTCAAAAAATCCTTTAAAATTCATCACTATTTATAAAAGCTGTGGTGCAAACATGCTGCAGAGAGAAGAGGTGATCAAGTGTGACTCTATTGTAGCAGCACATTGAGCTGTTTACACAAAAATCTTCAATTAAAATCATCATCTTACCTGAAGAACTTTAATAGAAGAAATGTTTTCATGGTTTCCTATCCATTAGTGACGAGTAGTCTTGTAGTTTCAAATCTGAAACTCCAAACATGTTAAGTTAATATTTGTTTTCCTCATCACTTATATTCTTAATAAACAAGAAGATAAAGAATAACATTGATATTGTCCTTTAAAATTGATCACTACTTTTAAAAGCCATGATCAAAACATGCTGCAGAGAGAAGAGGTGATCAAGTGTGACTCTATTGCAGCAGCACATTGAGCTGTCGACACAAAAATCTTCAATTAAAATCATCATCTTACCTGAAGAACTTTAATAGAAGAAATGTTTTCATGGTTTCCTATCCATTAGTGACGAGTCTTCAAATTGTTTCAAATCTGAAAATCCATACAAGTTTAGTTAATATTTGTTTTCTTCATCACTTATATTCTTAATAACTATAAACATAATGAGTAAAATTCAAAAAATCCTTTAAAATTTATCACTATTTATAAAAGCTGTGGTGCAAACATGCAGAGAGAAGAGGTGATCAAGTGTGACTCTATTGTAGCAGCACATTGAGCTGTTTACACAAAAATCTTCAATTAAAATCATCATCTTACCTGAAGAACTTTAATAGAAGAAATGTTTTCATGGTTTCCTATCCATTAGTGACGAGTAGTCTTGTAGTTTCAAATCTGAAACTCCAAACATGTTAAGTTAATATTTGTTTTCCTCATCACTTATATTCTTAATAAACAAGAAGATAAAGAATAACATTGATATTGTCCTTTAAAATTGATCACTACTTTTAAAAGCCATGATCAAAACATGCTGCAGAGAGAAGAGGTGATCAAGTGTGACTCTATTGCAGCAGCACATTGAGCTGTCGACACAAAAATCTTCAATTAAAATCATCATCTTACCTGAAGAACTTTAATAGAAGAAATGTTTTCATGGTTTCCTATCCATTAGTGACGAGTAGTCTTGTAGTATCAAATCTGAAAATCCATACAAGTTTAGTTAATATTTGTTTTCTTCATCACTCATATTCTTAATAACTATAAAAATAAGGAGTAAAATTGACATCATCCTTTAAAATTAATAACTATTTATCAAAGCTGTGGTGCAAACATGCTGCAGAGAGAAGAGGTGATCAAGTGTGACTCTATTGTAGCAGCACATTGAGCTGTTTACACAAAAATCTTCAATTAAAATCATCATCTTACCTGAAGAACTTTAATAGAAGAAATGTTTTCATGGTTTCCTATCCATTAGTGAGGAGTTGTCTTGTAGTATCAAATCTGAAAATCCATACAAGTTTAGTTAATATTTGTTTTCCTTATCACTTATATTCTTAATAACCAAGAAGATAAAGAATAACATTGATATTATCCTTTAAAATTGATCACTACTTTTAAAAGCCATGATCAAAACATGCTGCAGAGAGAAGAGGTGATCAAGTGTGACTCTATTGTAGCAGCACATTGAGCTGTCGACACAAAAATCTTCAATTAAAATCATCATCTTACCTGAAGAACTTTAATAGAATCGGTGTTTTCATGGTTTCCTATCCATTAGTGAGGAGTTGTCTTGTAGTATCAAATCTGAAAATCCATACAAGTTTAGTTAATATTGTTTTCTTCATCACTTATATTCTTAATAACTATAAAAATAAGGAGTAAAATTGACATCATCCTTTAAAATTAATCACTATTTATCAAAGCTGTGGTGCAAACATGCTGCAGAGAGAAGAGATGATCAAGTGTGACTCTATTGTAGCAGCACATTGAGCTGTTTACACAAAAATCTTCAATTAAAATCATCATCTTACCTGAAGAACTTTAATAGAAGAAATGTTTTCATGGTTTCCTATCCATTAGTGAGGAGTTGTCTTGTAGTATCAAATCTGAAAATCCATACAAGTTTAGTTAATATTTGTTTTCCTTATCACTTATATTCTTAATAACCAAGAAGATAAAGAATAACATTGATATTATCCTTTAAAATTGATCACTACTTTTAAAAGCCATGATCAAAACATGCTGCAGAGAGAAGAGGTGATCAAGTGTGACTCTATTGTAGCAGCACATTGAGCTGTCGACACAAAAATCTTCAATTAAAATCATCATCTTACCTGAAGAACTTAAATAGAATAAGTGTTTCCATGGTTTCCTATCCATTAGTGACAAGTTGTCTTGTAGTATCAAATCTAAAAATCCATACAAGTTTAGTTAATATTTGTTTTCTTCATCACTTATATTCTAAATAAATATAAATATAAGGGGTAAAATTGACATCATCCTTTAAAATTCATCACTATTTATCAAAGCTGTGGTGCAAACATGCTGCAGAGAGAAGAGATGATCAAGTGTGACTCTATTGTAGCAGCACATTGAGCTGTCGACACAAAAATCTTCAATTAAAATCATCATCTTACCTGAAGAACTTTAATAGAATAGGTGTTTTCATGGTTTCCTATCCATTAGTGAGGAGTTGTCTTGTAGTATCAAATCTGAAAATCCATACAAGTTTAGTGAATATTTGTTTTCTTCATCACTTATATTCTTAATAACTATAAAAATAAGAAGTAAAATTGACATCATCCTTTAAAATTAATCACTATTTATCAAAGCTGTGGTGCAAACATGCTGCAGAGAGAAGAGGTGATCAAGTGTGACTCTATTGTAGCAGCACATTGAGCTGTCGACACAAAAATCTTCAATTAAAATCATCATCTTACCTGAAGAACTTTAATAGAAGAAATGTTTTCATGGTTTCCTATCCATTAGTGACGAGTCTTCAAATTGTTTCAAATCTGAAAATCCATACAAGTTTAGTTAATATTTGTTTTCTTCATCACTTATATTCTTAATAACTATAAAAATAAGGAGTAAAATTGACATCATCCTTTTATATTCATCACTATTTTAAAAGCTGTGGTGCAAACATGCTGCAGAGAGAAGAGGTGATCAAATGTGACTCTATTGTAGCAGCACATTGAGCTGTTTACACAAAGATCTTCAATTAAAATCATCATCTTACCTGAAGAACTTTAATAGAATAGGTGTTTTCATGGTTTCCTATCCATTAGTGATGAGTAGTCTTGTAGTATCAAATCTGAAAATCCATACAAGTTTAGTTAATATTTGTTTTCTTCATCACTTATATTCTTAATAACTATAAAAATAAGGAGTAAAATTGACATCATCCTTTAAAATTAATAACTATTTATCAAAGCTGTGGTGCAAACATGCTGCAGAGAGAAGAGGTGATCAAGTGTGACTCTATTGTAGCAGCACATTGAGCTGTTTACACAAAAATCTTCAATTAAAATCATCATCTTACCTGAAGAACTTTAATAGAAGAAATGTTTTCATGGTTTCCTATCCATTAGTGACAAGTTGTCTTGTAGTATCAAATCTGAAACTCCAAACATGTTTAGTTAATATTTGTTTTCTTCATCATTTATATTCTTAATAACTATAAACATAAGGGGTAAAATTGACATCATCCTTTAAAATTAATCACTATTTATCAAAGCTGTGGTGCAAACATGCTGCAGAGAGAAGAGGTGATCAAGTGTGACTCTATTGTAGCAGCACATTGAGCTGTTTACACAAAAATCTTCAATTAAAATCATCATCTTACCTGAAGAACTTTAATAGAATAGGTGTTTTCATGGTTTCCTATCCATTAGTGAGGAGTTGTCTTGTAGTATCAAATCTGAAAATCCATACAAGTTTAGTTAATATTTGTTTTCTTCATCACTTATATTCTTAATAACTATAAAAATAAGGAGTAAAATTGACATCATCCTTTAAAATTAATAACTATTTATCAAAGCTGTGGTGCAAACATGCTGCAGAGAGAAGAGGTGATCAAGTGTGACTCTATTGTAGCAGCACATTGAGCTGTTTACACAAAAATCTTCAATTAAAATCATCATCTTACCTGAAGAACTTTAATAGAAGAAATGCTTTCATGGTTTCCTATCCATTAGTGAGGAGTTGTCTTGTAGTATCAAATCTGAAAATCCATACAAGTTTAGTTAATATTTGTTTTCCTTATCACTTATATTCTTAATAACCAAGAAGATAAAGAATAACATTGATATTATCCTTTAAAATTGATCACTACTTTTAAAAGCCATGATCAAAACATGCTGCAGAGAGAAGAGGTGATCAAGTGTGACTCTATTGTAGCAGCACATTGAGCTGTCGACACAAAAATCTTCAATTAAAATCATCATCTTACCTGAAGAACTTAAATAGAATAAATGTTTTCATGGTTTCCTATCCATTAGTGACAAGTTGTCTTGTAGTATCAAATCTAAAAATCCATACAAGTTTAGTTAATATTTGTTTTCTTCATCACTTATATTCTAAATAAATATAAATATAAGGGGTAAAATTGACATCATCCTTTAAAATTCATCACTATTTATCAAAGCTGTGGTGCAAACATGCTGCAGAGAGAAGAGATGATCAAGTGTGACTCTATTGTAGCAGCACATTGAGCTGTCGACACAAAAATCTTCAATTAAAATCATCATCTTACCTGAAGAACTTTAATAGAATAGGTGTTTTCATGGTTTCCTATCCATTAGTGAGGAGTTGTCTTGTAGTATCAAATCTGAAAATCCATACAAGTTTAGTGAATAGTTGTTTTCTTCATCACTTATATTCTTAATAACTATAAAAATAAGAAGTAAAATTGACATCATCCTTTAAAATTAATCACTATTTATCAAAGCTGTGGTGCAAACATGCTGCAGAGAGAAGAGGTGATCAAGTGTGACTCTATTGTAGCAGCACATTGAGCTGTCGACACAAAAATCTTCAATTAAAATCATCATCTTACCTGAAGAACTTTAATAGAAGAAATGTTTTCATGGTTTCCTATCCATTAGTGACGAGTCTTCAAATTGTTTCAAATCTGAAAATCCATACAAGTTTAGTTAATATTTGTTTTCTTCATCACTTATATTCTTAATAACTATAAAAATAAGGAGTAAAATTGACATCATCCTTTTATATTCATCACTATTTTAAAAGCTGTGGTGCAAACATGCTGCAGAGAGAAGAGGTGATCAAATGTGACTCTATTGTAGCAGCACATTGAGCTGTTTACACAAAGATCTTCAATTAAAATCATCATCTTACCTGAAGAACTTTAATAGAATAGGTGTTTTCATGGTTTCCTATCCATTAGTGATGAGTAGTCTTGTAGTATCAAATCTGAAAATCCATACAAGTTTAGTTAATATTTGTTTTCTTCATCACTTATATTCTTAATAACTATAAAAATAAGGAGTAAAATTGACATCATCCTTTAAAATTAATAACTATTTATCAAAGCTGTGGTGCAAACATGCTGCAGAGAGAAGAGGTGATCAAGTGTGACTCTATTGTAGCAGCACATTGAGCTGTTTACACAAAAATCTTCAATTAAAATCATCATCTTACCTGAAGAACTTTAATAGAAGAAATGTTTTCATGGTTTCCTATCCATTAGTGACAAGTTGTCTTGTAGTATCAAATCTGAAACTCCAAACATGTTTAGTTAATATTTGTTTTCTTCATCATTTATATTCTTAATAACTATAAACATAAGGGGTAAAATTGACATCATCCTTTAAAATTAATCACTATTTATCAAAGCTGTGGTGCAAACATGCTGCAGAGAGAAGAGGTGATCAAGTGTGACTCTATTGTAGCAGCACATTGAGCTGTTTACACAAAAATCTTCAATTAAAATCATCATCTTACCTGAAGAACTTTAATAGAATAGGTGTTTTCATGGTTTCCTATCCATTAGTGAGGAGTTGTCTTGTAGTATCAAATCTGAAAATCCATACAAGTTTAGTTAATATTTGTTTTCTTCATCACTTATATTCTTAATAACTATAAAAATAAGGAGTAAAATTGACATCATCCTTTAAAATTAATCACTATTTATCAAAGCTGTGGTGCAAACATGCTGCAGAGAGAAGAGGTGATCAAGTGTGACTCTATTGTAGCAGCACATTGAGCTGTTTACACAAAAATCTTCAATTAAAATCATCATCTTACCTGAAGAACTTTAATAGAAGAAATGTTTTCATGGTTTCCTATCCATTAGTGAGGAGTTGTCTTGTAGTATCAAATCTGAAAATCCATACAAGTTTAGTTAATATTTGTTTTCCTTATCACTTATATTCTTAATAACCAAGAAGATAAAGAATAACATTGATATTATCCTTTAAAATTGATCACTACTTTTAAAAGCCATGATCAAAACATGCTGCAGAGAGAAGAGGTGATCAAGTGTGACTCTATTGTAGCAGCACATTGAGCTGTCGACACAAAAATCTTCAATTAAAATCATCATCTTACCTGAATAACTTTAATAGAATAAGTGTTTCCATGGTTTCCTATCCATTAGTGACAAGTTGTCTTGTAGTATCAAATCTAAAAATCCATATAAGTTTAGTTAATATTTGTTTTCTTCATCACTTATATTCTAAATAAATATAAATATAAGGGGTAAAATTGACATCATCCTTTAAAATTCATCACTATTTATCAAAGCTGTGGTGCAAACATGCTGCAGAGAGAAGAGATGATCAAGTGTGACTCTATTGTAGCAGCACATTGAGCTGTCGACACAAAAATCTTCAATTAAAATCATCATCTTACCTGAAGAACTTTAATAGAATAGGTGTTTTCATGGTTTCCTATCCATTAGTGAGGAGTTGTCTTGTAGTATCAAATCTGAAAATCCATACAAGTTTAGTTAATATTTGTTTTCTTCATCACTTATATTCTTAATAACTATAAAAATAAGAAGTAAAATTGACATCATCCTTTAAAATTAATCACTATTTATCAAAGCTGTGGTGCAAACATGCTGCAGAGAGAAGAGGTGATCAAGTGTGACTCTATTGTAGCAGCACATTGAGCTGTCGACACAAAAATCTTCAATTAAAATCATCATCTTACCTTAAGAACTTTAATAGAAGAAATGTTTTCATGGTTTCCTATCCATTAGTGACGAGTCTTCAAATTGTTTCAAATCTGAAAATCCATACAAGTTTAGTTAATATTTGTTTTCTTCATCACTTATATTCTTAATAACTATAAAAATAAGGAGTAAAATTGACATCATCCTTTTATATTCATCACTATTTTAAAAGCTGTGGTGCAAACATGCTGCAGAGAGAAGAGGTGATCAAATGTGACTCTATTGCAGCAGCACATTGAGCTGTCGACACAAAAATCTTCAATTAAAATCATCATCTTACCTGAAGAACTTTAATAGAAGAAATGTTTTCATGGTTTCCTATCCATTAGTGACGAGTCTTCAAATTGTTTCAAATCTGAAAATCCATACATGTTTAGTTAATATTTGTTTTCTTCATCACTTATATTCTTAATAACTATAAAAATAAGGAGTAAAATTGACATCATCCTTTAAAATTAATCACTATTTATCAAAGCTGTGGTGCAAACATGCTGCAGAGAGAAGAGGTGATCAAGTGTGACTCTATTGTAGCAGCACATTGAGCTGTCGACACAAAAATCTTCAATTAAAATCATCATCTTACCTGAAGAACTTTAATAGAAGAAATGTTTTCATGGTTTCCTATCCATTAGTGACGAGTCTTCAAATTGTTTCAAATCTGAAAATCCATACAAGTTTAGTTAATATTTGTTTTCTTCATCACTTATATTCTTAATAACTATAAAAATAAGGAGTAAAATTGACATCATCCTTTAAAATTAATAACTATTTATCAAAGCTGTGGTGCAAACATGCTGCAGAGAGAAGAGGTGATCAAGTGTGACTCTATTGTAGCAGCACATTGAGCTGTTTACACAAAAATCTTCAATTAAAATCATCATCTTACCTTAAGAACTTTAATAGAAAAAATGTTTTCATGGTTTCCTATCCATTAGTGACGAGTAGTCTTGTAGTTTCAAATCTGAAACTCCAAACATGTTTAGTTAATATTTGTTTTCTTCATCACTTATATTCTTAATAACTATAAACATAAAGGGTAAAATTGACATCATCCTTTAAAATTCATCACTATTTATCAAAGCTGTGGTGCAAACATGCTGCAGAGAGAAGAGGTGATCAAGTGTGACTCTATTGTAGCAGCACATTGAGCTGTCGACACAAAAATCTTCAATTAAAATCATCATCTTACCTTAAGAACTTTAATAGAAAAAATGTTTTCATGGTTTCCTATCCATTAGTGACGAGTAGTCTTGTAGTTTCAAATCTGAAACTCCAAACATGTTTAGTTAATATTTGTTTTCCTTATCACTTATATTCTTAATAACCAAGAAGATAAAGAATAACATTGATATTATCCTTTAAAATTGATCACTACTTTTAAAAGCCATGATCAAAACATGCTGCAGAGAGAAGAGGTGATCAAGTGTGACTCTATTGTAGCAGCACATTGAGCTGTCGACACAAAAATCTTCAATTAAAATCATCATCTTACCTGAAGAACTTTAATAGAATAAGTGTTTCCATGGTTTCCTATCCATTAGTGACAAGTTGTCTTGTAGTATCAAATCTGAAAATCCATACAAGTTTAGTTAATATTTGTTTTCTTCATCACTTATATTCTTAATAAACAAGAAGATAAAGAATAACATTGATATTAGAGACGAATTGTTTCAAATCTGAAAATCCATACAAGTTTAGTTAATATTTGTTTTCTTCATCACTTATATTCTTAATAACTATAAACAAAATGAGTAAAATTCAAAAAATCCTTTAAAATTCATCACTATTTATAAAAGCTGTGGTGCAAACATGCTGCAGAGAGAAGAGGTGATCAAGTGTGACTCTATTGTAGCAGCACATTGAGCTGTCGACACAAAAATCTTCAATTAAAATCATCATCTTACCTGAAGAACTTTAATAGAAGAAATGTTTTCATGGTTTCCTATCCATTAGTGACGAGTAGTCTTGTAGTTTCAAATCTGAAACTCCAAACATGTTTAGTTAATATTTGTTTTCCTCATCACTTATATTCTTAATAAACAAGAAGATAAAGAATAACATTGATATTATCCTTTAAAATTGATCACTACTTTTAAAAGCCATGATCAAAACATGCTGCAGAGAGAAGAGGTGATCAAGTGTGACTCTATTGTAGCAGCACATTGAGCTGTCGACACAAAGATCTTCAATTAAAATCATCATCTTAACTTAAGAACTTTCATAGAAGAAATGTTTTCATGGTTTCCTATCCATTAGTGACGAGTCTTCAAATTGTTTCAAATCTGAAAATCCATACAAGTTTAGTTAATATTTGTTTTCTTCATCACTTATATTCTTAATAACTATAAACATAATGAGTAAAATTCAAAAGATCCTTTAAAATTCATCACTATTTATCAAAGCTGTGGTGCAAACATGCTGCAGAGAGAAGAGGTGATCAAGTGTGACTCTATTGTAGCAGCACATTGAGCTGTTTACACAAAAATCTTCAATTAAAATCATCATCTTACCTGAAGAACTTTAATAGAATAGGTGTTTTCATGGTTTCCTATCCATTAGTGACGAGTTGTCTTGTAGTATCAAATCTGAAAATCCATACAAGTTTAGTTAATATTTGTTTTCTTCATCACTTATATTCTTAATAACTATAAAAATAAGGAGTAAAATTGACATCATCCTTTAAATTTCATCACTATTTTAAAAGCTGTGGTGCAAACATGCTGCAGAGAGAAGAGGTGATCAAGTGTGACTCTATTGTAGCAGCACATTGAGCTGTTTACACAAAAATCTTCAATTAAAATCATCATCTTACCTTAAGAACTTTAATAGAAGAAATGTTTTCATGGTTTCCTATCCATTAGTGATGAGTAGTCTTGTAGTTTCAAATCTGAAACTCCAAACATGTTTAGTTAATATTTGTTTTCCTCATCACTTATATTCTTAATAACCAAGAAGATAAAGAATAACATTGATATTATCCTTGAAAATTCATCACTATTTTTAAAAGCTGTGGTGCAAACATGCTGCAGAGAGAAGAGGTGATCAAGTGTGAGTCTATTGTAGCAGCACACAGCTGTCGACACAAAAATCTTGAAATCTTGAATTAAAATGTTTTGTAGTACATGTTTCATTAACTTTTTCACGATTTAGGTTGATTTTAATCATAGAGATACAGAATAAAATTGACATAATCTTTTAAAATTCATCACTTTTAAAAATCAAAAATCTTGAAATCTTAATTTGCAATCGTCATCTTACCTCATGAACTTTACAGTGAGTACAGGTCATGAAGCATCTACTGCTGTAGCACACTTCAGTGTCTCACCAAAGCTGCAGGCTTTTATTCAGCCGGAGACATTCCAGAACCTGACATCATATTGTGTGACCTTCTGGATGGAACACATTAAAGGACTTGCATGAATATTCTAAATGACCATATATGGGCAAGGAAGATCAGTTCAATTAAAGAGTGGTTTCTCCCATCTTCTTCATGTCTGTGGGGACAATACTGTGAGCAGCACTGTTTAATTACACTGGGGTGCTATCAGAAATAGAGACATCACATCACATCAGCATGTCACCAAACTATGTGTATGGACACTACTAGTGCAAAATGAGAAAGTGTAAATTGTGTAAATTATAAATTGGATGAACTCACCCTTGAAGTCCTGCTTATATTTTTTCAAGTGTTTCAATAAACATGAAAGTCAAACCACTTTTCCGGCACTGCAAAGTCCATTTTGCAGAGTTTCAATCTCTGCTCCACAGGTGTATTTTCTCTCAAGTATCTGATAGTGTCACTAAAACATATCCTGGCGCCTTTGTTTGTTTCTTTCTTTGTTTTTTTCTATCACATTTGTTATTGTTTTAACCATTTTTCTTTTGGTAAATACTTCATATTATTTATAACATTCATACTGCACAGCTTCTTTGAAAGTTTTGACAGTGTACAGCTGTTTCCTAAAACCTGTAAGTGGGGAACATAGATGGTTAATTAGTTCAGTCCATGGTTTAGTCATATGACACAAATCACATGGTATCTTTACAAAAATAAAACCCACCTCTCTTATCTGATTGGCCTACACCCCTCCACGCCACAAAATGATTGGTTTAGAGAAGACGTCAGTAACTTTTGACTTGCTGTTTGTTATTTAATAAGTGTTTTGGAGAGGTGTAGGCTGCAGAGTCATGTGTTTTTGTTCGAGTTTGGTCTGAGTGCGTTTCTTTTTCTTGCATTTCTGAGCTCAAAGTAGAAGTAATGCGGTGCTGGTGCATTGCAGCTGTCCTCTTGTGGGCTGCCATAGGTAAGGGACAACATTTCATCTGCTATCTCAGCTAGCTACATGCTGCGAAAATAGCTCGTCGTTACGATGGCTACGTTATCGTTTAAGTTGCTGAATATTACCTTCAGATGTAACTGGCTGCACAGCCCTGGAGAAAAAACGATGAGCATTTTGTTAAAATACAAATAAAATGTCTGTTTCAGTGAATTGTGCAAATTACGCCGAACTTCTACCAAAAAAATGTCAATTTAGAAATGACTTGCTCATCAGAACAACTACATTCTCCTTTAAGTACGGCTTATGGCCCCAAACGAAACTATGAAACCTGTTTTTTAATTCGTCATATATGAAATATACCATGTGACACTTAATTGACGAATATTTAACAAAAACCTAATGAAATCACTCAAGGAGCCTCCGATTATCTGCCATATGTGAACGATGGAAAGAATCCAACGTTGGTTAAATTACCACATTTTCTTTTGAGTGATAAGATCACACTGTTAGAGCAATTGTGTAAGGACAGTCATCGATTATCACTCCAGTTACATTTATAATGCAAGACAAGTTTTGTTTGTCCTTATACTGTATGAAATAAATGGATGAGATCAGTAACATTTATTTCAGCATCTTTCAACATCTTGTGTGTTTGTTTTCAGCTACAGAGGGAAAAGTCGTCCCTTCCCCTCCAGATTTTGGGAGCAGCTATCATGTCAAAGGTAGTCAATGTACCACCAGAGGATTACATGTCAGGGCGTCCTTATCTCAAAATTTAACCTCATCACTCAACTGTTCTCACATTTCCTTTGCAGGAGTGATCTCTCTGCCCTATGCTGAGATCAAGGAGCCATTTGAGGCCTGGTTGGACCTCGCAGCAAAGTCAAGCAGAATAGACTACTACAATGGTAAGAAACCTCTTGACCCATGACTGTTTGTTTTAAACCTGACTCTGTATTTCCCCCACTTGGTTGGATTGGTGATGTGAAACTGAGAGCCTGTTGTGTCAGACCAGAGTGACCCGACTGGAACATCATTATAGCTCGCTGTATAAGCAAAGAAGTGAAAAAGAATGAGTAAGCACTTTTGGGGAACTTACTCTGTTGACTCATGTTACATATTCATGTGACTCTGAACCTTTGATTTGCAGTATTTCAGATGAGCTCTGGTGTAAACTGATACAGCTCAGATTCCTCGGTCATCACAAGGTGGTTATGATCGTAAATGGATAAGGAAGTCAATAATTGTTTAGTTGTAGCAGAAGTAATATTTTTATATTTGGTATCTAGAGCAGAAGTTTTATGTTGTTGGGCCTTCTTTGTTTTTTCTGCAGCAAATCAAATGTACACAAAAACATATAGACTATAGAACTAAATAGAATAGTCAGTCTATCGATAAATACTCACACTACTGAGTTGCTTTCTTAGAAATGCTTATTTCTGACAGCCAAAGCTAAACTTATCAGTTTTCCTCTTATCAGTGGTACAAGCTCCATGAATGATCAGGTCTAATTTAATGCTCACATGTGTTTTCCACTTCAGTAGTCCCTGTACGTTGTCTTAAGCTTGTGGGTGTAAACACAGTGTAACAAGACTTTCCTGCTGTGGTCAGCTCACTGTCTGTGGTATGTTGTTGTATGACAGGAACTTACAAGGAAAGACGCAACACTAGGTATAGCCTCAAAAAAAAAGTTATATTATCATTATTATGTTGTTTTTTTTGGAGGGGGGAGGGGGGCGGGGTTGAGAATTACATTGCTTTCTTGTAACCCTGTAGCAACTACTGGCAAGGAAGCAGTAATGTCATAACTTTAACATCTTTCACTTTTATCGTCAACAGGCCAAGTGTTGACATACCAGTTGGGGGCAGAGCAGCAGTGGGGCGCTGCCTACAAAATCACTCCTGAGACCACAGAGTTGGAGCAGAATGTGATGAAGTGTTTTCAGATCAATGGAACAAAGAATGAAACGGTCACACCGCAGGCATCGCTGCCTGATGTGCAGGGCTTCCAGGTGTGTGTGTGTGTGTGTGTGTCTGTGTGATAGTCTCACAACTTTGCACTAATACAAACTCACTGTGGTGTTGAGGACTGAGGGAAAAACAGTAAAGCAATTGGCATAATAACCTTCTTTTAGATAATGGTCAAGGAAAATGTACCAGTCACCTCAACCATGAAATCGAAATGTATTTTTGATTCTGGGTTCCCTCCACAGTTCCTGAGGATGGAGTACTATGGAGGTTTCCTGTGTGAAGTTTGGCAGAATGTGACAACTGTGGGTTACAAGAAGAACACATACACACTGTGGGTCACCCACTCAGAGAAAGGTACAGGCGTCAAAGAGCCTGCTACTCCCCTCCACTATGAGATGATGGGATACAACACGCTGCTGGGGTCCCATTATGACAAATACTTGGTGGACTACAAGGAGTTCAGCACTCATGTGGACCCCAAAGTCTTCTCCCTGCCTGACGGTTTGTGGCCTCCTGCTGTAGTTACATACTGTACATTAAAGTGATAGTTTGGGTTATTTGATTTGGTTTTGTGTGAGGTACTTAATCTATAGTCAGTGTGTTATCAGCAGTAGATTCAGATCAGCGAGTTGTCACTTTAGAGAAGCAGCAGGATCACCGGCACAGAAGCTGAGTGATAGCTGTCATATTCCTACGCACAAGCGCATCTACACTTTGCTCTGTCTGATATGGGGAGTAATACAGAGCACACTGTAGTTGTGCTTGTTTGTAGTGATACGGTAGTTCAACGGTTCACAAACTGTTTCAGAGGAAAGGGCTTTTTAACACAAGATAAAGTGCTGAAAATATATATTTTTTAAAAAGCATACACTTAAACTGATATTAGATTTATTTATGTGGGAATCTTTTTTAAATGGCTAAAATCCGTTTTTGCAGATGGCCCCACCCACAGCAGCACATCACTCAGCTTCTGTGCCGGTGCTCCTGACTGCTTCTCCAAACTGGGAGCACATCAATCCCAAACTACTGCAGCTAATACACTGACTATAGATCCGTACCTCACATGACCCCACAACAAAAAAACAGGGACTACCACTGTAAGACCAAAACATATTTCTATTCTGTTAATTTCCCCTCCACAGGGATGAGCTGTGGGGGATTTCCTGGTCCAGGAGTGGAGCACCACATGTTGGCCAATCCAATGAAAGATCTCATCCACACCTCGGCTGCAGGCCACTCACAGCGCATGTTCAGCCATTTCAAGGAGAAGTTTCAGCGTCAATACAGCAATGAAAGAGAACACGAGAAGAGGGAGCACGCTTTTGTTCATAACCTGCGGTGAGAGGGAGAAAAACACTGAAGAGTTGTAACACTGCAGCATCACCACCACGATCTTCTCTCTCCATGTTTAAATACAGTCTGACATGAATGTAGATTATGTCTTAGTTGACGAACTTTACACGATCTGCTGTCTGTGTTTGCTGCTGTAGGTATGTTCACTCTAAAAACAGAGCAGGGCTGCCTTTCTCTCTGGCCCTGAACTCTCTGTCAGATCGCACCATGGCAGAGCTGGACACCATGAGGGGAAGGAAACGTGGAAAGACTCCAAACAGAGGGCTCCCCTTCCCCTCCAAGATTTATGAAGGGGTGAACGTGCCTGATTCACTTGACTGGAGGCTTTACGGTACATATACACACAAATATGTATATCTGAGATGTTAAACAAAGGAGGGCATACTAGTTTACATCATCTCTTCCCTTCCAGGTGCTGTGACCCCAGTGAAGGACCAGGCCATATGTGGCTCCTGCTGGAGCTTCGCCACCACTGGAGCAGTAGAGGGCGCTCTCTTCTTAAAGGTAAATAAAGAGCGGCTTGCACCACAGTCATTGGCCCCATTCTGGTGTTTTCAACGGACTGGACTGCTTCCTTATGTTCTTTGAAGCCACAGATGTTCAGCATGGGGCTTCATCTGTTCATGTTTTGGTTGATTTGCATTGCAATTATTGGCATTTTTCTAAATTTGTCACCAGTGAAAAGTGGTGTAGCCCGTAGGGAAGAGGGTCATTAAGGCAGAAAACAGAAAACAAATGATAGGGAAACACAGGATATATTGTGTCAAATATGCTATAGAAATGCATAAATGATAAACGTGGGGTGGATATTAGGTTGTTGGGAAAGTGCCAAAACAACAAACAAAGAACAACAAAAAAGGTTTAAAAAAATTTTTTTTAAAAAGTTAAAAAAAAATGACCAGTAGTTGATGCACAGGAAAGAATGATTATTGTGGACATTTGTGTAAGGATGAACCGAGGTTAGTCCATTTATTGAAATAATTTCTTATATCCGATGCCCCTCAGTTGAAGTGTCTTTCTTGTTCCTCCATCAAGCTTAAGAAAAGCATCACTGTGAGTGGGGAGAAGTCTTCCCCTTCAGGACGAGTCATTGTTGCGGCTTTCGCTCACATTAGACAGACTTGACCGTGTGTGTGAATAAATAAAACTGAGTGAATGTCAGCTTTGGCCTGCCTCCATCCTGTGGAAGGCAAAGCTCAAAGGCATTCCTTCTCCCATGTTGCTAAGCAACTTGATCCCAAACATTGGACCGGTTTATTATGGGGTTTGATGGCACCCCATTGAAGTGACCAAATTCTTTGACTCACTCACTCACACACATATACACACACATAGAAAGAGTGTGATATGGGAGATATCTTGGGCGATTGTTCACCCACTGCAGGAGTAGTGGTGTAGAGTCATTTAAAAGTGTGGCTTGAAGTCACATTATAATTCATACATTTTTAACTAATATTTTGGTGAATAAAATGTTAAAAACATTGATAATATTCCGGCAAAACTTGAAGCAAATTCTTAAAAGCATTTTTTTTTTCTTTTTGTTACTTGAGGCAAATTTGCAAATCCTACCATTAATGTTTGATCTTTCACATATTTGGCAGTTTTATACAGATTTATACTACAGCATTTTGTCAGTTGTCCAGAAAAACAAGAGACCTCAGTGAAGAGCTTAAGATATGAACTTATCTGGAGGTGAATACCCCACTAATTGTTGCAAGTGCAGTTTGATTTGGCTGCGAGAAAGTGCTGTTGAGATTTCCCAGCAGTTCGTCTTTGTGCCTTTGCCAGCACACAGCGTGGCAGCAGGAAGTGACCTGTGTCCAGGTCCCCACGGGCAGGTTCATAAACAGAGCTACTCCCCAGGGGCCAATTTTAAATGTACCTCTTCGTGATCTCACAGCGTCTTCTTAGCAACCTGTTGATAACAGCTGCTGTGAAGATGTTTGTTAGAAACTTCACTCTGTTCCCATCTTAAACCATGTGTACATGTCTAGCTGCCTTGTCTGCTTTTGTTATGTACTCATGACCTTTAGTCTAATTTTTTTCTCTCTTTTGCTGTGTGATCAGTGTTTTTATTTAGGCTGTGAGAGGCTGGTGTGGAGCTACAATATGAGATGACAAAACTGGAGAAACTGTTGGTGTTGTGTTTCAGAGAATTTGATTCCCGCAGTGCAGGGACAGGTTAATGGTCTGCGTTTGGAGCATGATGGTGGTTTCCTCTTGTCTTGCAGACGGGCTCCCTGCAGGTTCTGTCTCAGCAGATGCTGGTGGACTGTTCCTGGGGTTTCGGCAATAACGGCTGTGACGGAGGGGAGGAGTGGAGAGCGTACGAGTGGATCATGAAACATGGCGGCATCGCCACAACAGAAACCTACGGAGCCTATATGGGAATGGTGAGATGATTCAACATGTGATGCTTGTACCTGTTAAAATAACCCATATAATCAATACTCACTGAAAGTGAGTTTCAGTTCACACTTGTTCATTATTGAGTTCAGTTTTTTGTTTTTTTTTGGGGTTTTTTTTCCCTTGAGGACGCAAGTAAAAATAAAACAGATGTTGGCAGTATTTCTTCCAGCTTAACTTGCCAAAATACAGACTACTGGAGTTACAAGTTCCTATGAAATGTGAGACCAACTGACTGCATTTAATTATGTGTAGGAAAAAGGCAGTGAGGCGTCTTAAAGCATTTTCCAAAAGTACAATGTGCTTCTTTGGAAGTAACATTGTGATTTTAATGCCATATTTACCATCAGACTCACATTCAGCCTAACATACAGACACATAAGCCTTTTAAACAAGTCTAATACATGATTGTTTTTCATAGTTTTAAAGTTAATGTCTGAAGCTTTATTGTGCTGCTCAGTCAAGCCTGGTCACTCACACCTCTTTGATGCAACAGACACATACAGTGTGATTTCTAGTCCCACTGCTTTGTTTTATGTTTCTGGATAAGAAACGTGAGATGTGTTTGCTAACTGTAGCCTGATTATGCTACTTTTAAAGTTTTTGTGTGTGTGTGTGTGTGTGTGTGTGTGTGTGTGTGTGTGTGTGTGTGTGTGTGTGTGTGTGTGTGTGTGTGTGTGTGTGTGTGTGTGTGTGTGTGTGTGTGTGTGTGTGTGTGTGTGTGTGTGTGTGTGTGTGTGTGTGTGTGTCTGAACAGAATGGATTTTGCCACGTGAACTCATCCGAGCTCACTGCACACATCCAGAGCTACACCAACGTCACATCAGGAGACGCAGACGCCCTGAAGCTGGCTCTCTATAAAAATGGGCCGGTGGCTGTCAGTATTGACGCTTCCCATCGATCCTTTGTTTTCTACAGCCATGGTGTCTACTATGAACCTGCCTGTGGTGAGTTCACCTCTCACTGGTGCTCGTACTTTTTACAGCCACCACTTCTTACTTCCTCTCTCTACAGCTAAACGTGTTTGTGTGTGTTTCAGGTAATACCACCGATGACTTGGACCATGCTGTGCTCGCGGTGGGTTATGGGACCCTGAACGGGGAGCCATACTGGTTAATAAAGAACTCATGGTCCACCTACTGGGGCAATGACGGCTACATCCTCATGTCAATGAAGGATAACAACTGTGGCGTAACCACTGATGCGACATATGTAACACTGGCATAGATGAGCCTCTGTCCTCTCGGTATAAATCCGAAAACTAAAGCCACAATATGAGTGCGTGAGGATGAATGACACCTAGGTGTCATTGCTACATCAGATTGAGCTGCTTGATGATAATGTGTTAAACGTTGCTGTTGATTGGCAACTGAGTGAATTGAGATGCTGCACACAGCACACATCCGCTTTTTCAAACATGGTTTGGACGTGTTTATTGCTGAGGACACACAGGTACGGTGCCTTCATTTCAGTTGTACAAAGTACATTTTGTGTCTCATTTACATTTGTTGTCTGTAATTTTTTTTTTTTTTTTTAAATGTAATTTGTTGCGTTGTTGCAAATGCACTAGGATGGAATCAATGCAATAAAAAGATACTGGAAATTTTTCCATTTGCTGGCTTAAGTGACATCTCTGGTTGATCGAACATGCCCACATGCTGTGGGAAGCAGTAAGGCATGCTTTTCAAAATCATGCAGTGGAATAACAGCTTATCCCCACACATGCACATTTACAGTATGCTTTCCAAATCACACTGGTCTCAGATTTCTTCTGCTTTATGAATAATAGTTATTGATGAATAAAATCCCCTTTTCTGAGTTACATATAACACTACATGATCTTTGCCTCTGATCCATGCTGATCCATATATATATATATTACTAATTCATACACACAATAACAGCCCTTAAACACTTAAAAAATGCACTAGATAATTCACAGATCCATGTCATCATGGCAAGTAAAATGAAAACAAACCTCTACAAAAAAAAAGATAAATTGAAATATCTCTCCACACAGTCACAACCCAGTTGTCATACAAAACTACATATGAACTACAGTAGTCTAACAAAAGGCTACATTAGGCATAATAAAGGTAACTGGTGCATGCAATCTCACTTGACTAGTTTTCTTTTCTCTTGGCTTGAGAACATAAAATACAAAATGAGGCAGTTCCTTGTTTGATACAGCATCAAGATACAACAAAGATATCCCACAAACAGTCCGAAGACACTTTTATACAAAAATATTATATAAGTGTTTTATGAAATGCAGAAATTGTAACAAATTCCTGAAAAATAGAAAGTCCTAAAAATAGCTGATAAACAGGACTATGTGTGCTGCATTAGAGAGGAAGTGGCAGTCTGCTTAAGTGCAGTCCAGTTCACATCAGCACAGGTTTAGAGGTTTGAGCTGAGCCGATGTCTGTAGATCTGTGTGTCTGCAAAGTCTTAAGGGGAACTATTTATTCCGTCCGCCCACGTAACTAAAATATGTCAAAATTAGAATAAACTGTTAAAACTTCTGAGGAATGACACAAGATTGCAAAACAGGACTATTCCTGATTTAGACGGGTGTTTACTTGCGTTTGGTAACACAGTAGGCTGTTGATTTGCCTCGGCAGCAGAACTGAATGACTGCTTTGTGCACATGTGCATGCCTACATGCTAGTTTGGTGGGTGCGATGTGTTAGGCTTTCTTGCATAGAGCTCCCAATCACATCCTGACGTGTTACTGCATAGATGAAGACTGAAGCACTGCACCTGATATCAAAGTTGAGGCTGTATAATGTGTGAATAATGGCATGTGTGCATCCATGTGAATACAATTAGGCCTGGCTCGCTAGATGTCGTAGCTCCTGCTCCTGCTCCTCTGTGCTGCTGGCTGATTGGCTAATATCCTCACACATCTCAGAGTTGTCCTTGTTGGGAGGCGACCTGCAGGACAGACAAAACACAAAGTGCACACTGAGCCGAGCTGGTCGCAAACAAACAGGGCAGTGAGATTTTAAATCCCGCTCAGGTTCATGGAGGCTGAGCAGCAGGGGCACACAAAGAGCTCTCTGAACAAGGAGCTCACAAGTGACTCAGAAACTGTGATGATCAACTTTTTCTCTAGGGGAGGGGGCGGGTTTTTATTTATTTTTATCATTTTACATAATTGAGGCACATTTACATTCGTGATTTTTGTAAAGGCATGTTACTGAATCTTGAGAAAGTTTCACAGCGACAGAGACACAGAGCATCAGCGTAACCACAGTAACTCACCCACCCACCTGCCTGCACTTGACGTGAGAGGAGCAGCATGGCAATAAATGACAATAACAGATTTGTGCGCTGTCAGTGTCTTATCACAGCGACATTAAACTTACCACAGAGCAAAATGGTTTTACATGGTGCCTTTTGCACCATTAGAGATTGTATAAGTGGCTCATAAACTATTAGGTTTACTAGGAGATTAAAAAAATACAAGTGTGATATGATATGATATTGAAGCAGACGGAGCTCAACCCCTGTGCGCCACTGATGGAGGGAGGCAGAGGAGACAGACGCTTAAGACATAGTATGGTCCACTTTAGGGGTGTCTGAAATCGTATTACAAGATTCTTCCAGGCATGAATATAGGAAATATATTGTAATACTTATAATTACAGGTAAAAGGATATATAAATGTTTCAACCCCCGAACGGTTGTTTTTACGTCTTTTGGGGGGGGGGGGGGTCAGACCCCCTCCTAAATCCCCCCCGTAATTTGAACCCTGGTCACAAGCAAACCGTTCTCTCTTTCTTGTAAAGAAGAAACTACAATTAAATTCAACACAATTTACCACAATTTCTACTTTGTCCCATTCCAGGGAAAACAGAGGACACGTTGGTACCTCAAGTCCCAGTTCTCTACGTCCTCAACTGTGTCAGGAAGAGGTCTGTCTGCAGTTTCCGGCAGTGCCAGGGCCAGGACAGCACCCAGCAGCGGGGAGGTACCGAAGATGACCAGAGGCGTGGTGGGGCTGTGGTTATGGAGCATGTTGATGACTGGTGCTAACACACCACCGACCCTTGCAAACATGCAGGAGACCCCTATTCCTGTTTGTCTGTGGGAACACAAGGAAAAGATTTTGTAGGAAAAAAAAAAAAAAAAACTTCATGATCATGCGTTTGAGAAAAGTAGCTAAAATTGTACAGACAAAGGCATCTTACCGGAGCACAGTGGGGAATATCTCAGCAGTGTACACATAAATTACTGCAAAGGAAGCAGTTATACCAAACTTCCCCACCATGGCGAGACCAGTCAGGACATTGGGATGATCTACAGACAGAGAGAGGGTGAGGATAACGGGAAAGACAAAAAAGGAGACAGGCCTTTTTACAGACTCCTCTTATAAAACTTTATGATTGTCCATCCTACCTGCAGGGATAGTGAGCATGAGCAGACAGGCGAGGCCCCCTACAGCCAGGAAGCCGCTCTGGGAGAGTCGGCGGCTGCAGGGCAGGACGAGCAGGACCAGAGAGCGAGCCGGGATCTCAACCAACCCAAACACGAACTGGGTCAGATAGAGGTCCGTCCCTAACCTGGACACACCGAGCGAGAGGCCGTAGTACACCAGCACATTCACAAACCTGGGATCGCAAAGGAGGAACAGGGATATCGTCACAAGAGAAAGGAGAGAGAAAGAAGAAGGTAATGACACTACAAAGAATATGTACACTTACGCCAAAAAAACATGATTTACCAGATGTAGAACAAGATGATAGCCCTCTTCCTCATCTGAGGTGTTCGTACGAGATCCACTGCCGAGTGACTTCGCTTCACTCCACTTAAAATCTCACACTTCTCAACCTGATGCGCACATGGACACACACACAAACCAAAACCTTTAACAGAAAGTCTTCTGATATTCTCATTCATTTCCACCCAATGAAATTGAATTGAACTGAATAGCTTATTACTGTGTGTCCATTGTCATCCAAAACTATTAAAAACCATCAATAAACCACTCACACTTGCACTGAATGACATACACCTCATCATGATGAACATGGGCATTGTGGTTTATTTCAAATTTAAATGCTACATTTACTTTACATTCTCACTAGCACACCAAATGTGCATTAATCCACAGCTGAAAATAGTCCCCAATAAATTCTTTATTTACTCCTGTTTGAGTAACACTTGCTAAAGACAACAGTACCTAGTTGTTTTAGGAAATTAGTGATGGTTAGATACAGAAATTATGGAGATATACACTTATTGTTGAGAGCTTGATGAGATGATTGATACCACTCTCTCACCTGTCCATTAAATATGCAGAAGAAGGAAAACATTTTAATGGCTTAGAGAAATGCAGGGGCACACACCTGTGCAGCGGGAGGTAAAACTCGGCCGTTGACAAGTGCTGCCTTGCGGAGGAGTGCGATGGCTTCTTCTCTCCTGTCGTTGGCCAACAACCATCTGGCGGACTGAGGGACCACCCTGACAGGACATAGAGAAGAAGGGAGAGGACAAGAAAGAGTGGACAGAGAAGGCCAGAAATGAGAGGAAATGAGGAGCACAAAGATTCATTTTTCAGTATTTATGTCCGGGAAATGTAGGAATACACAGTGGATCTAATGTTCAGATGTCCACTGAATCTCTCACCATATATAGAAGATGAGCAGGAAGCCCGGGGCTGATATAGCCAGTTGCAACTTTCTCCAGTCCCGTATCAGATATGCAACACCTGCTAGCAGCATGTAGCCCAAGCCAAAGGCGTAGTCCGTGATGATGCCGGCCAGCATGCGCCTCTTGGTGCATGTCCACTCGGTGCCTTGAGAGGTAAAACAGTGCAGGGTTTGGAGAGGAGAGGAAAGGAGAGGAGAGGAGTGGAGGGGAGAGGAGGGATCATGGGTACTGGTGGTTTGAGGCTTGAAGGTAGTGGAAAAAGTGAAAGGGTTTGTGCTCTGGGTTTGAGCAGGAGGTTGCACAAAACAGCATGAGACGTAATTACACTTGAAGTTCATTAATTTGAAGGCCAGATAGATGACCGCATTAATCCGCTGCTTTCCTTGAATGATAATGAACAGTTTCGCTAACATCTGTTCACTATCCATCTTCCTTAATCCACATGCAAGGAATCCAAACTTACTGTCATCAGCCTGTTTATCACCAGCATATGTTTGCTGTCCAGTAGCTTCAGCCGTGCTAGTGGCTGCGTGAGACTGTATTAAACTGTACACAGCATGACCAATGCTAATGTCAATAGCTAACATGCTCACAATCGCAACACTAACATGCTGATATTTAGCAGGTATAATCTTTACCATCTACTTCACCATCTAGCATGTTAGCATGCTAAAAGCACAATACAGTACAGTACAGCTGAGGCCGATGAGAATCTCATTAGTTTTGCAGTAATGTGATCACAAATAAAAGTATTGGACAAATATAAATTTTGATCTGATGATTGCACAAGATGAAAAGTTACATCACAAAGGTTGTAACAGTTCATCCCGAGGGGAACATGTATAACGAATGAACTTCAAGTTGGCGCTAAAGGAAAAGTTGGGGATCATTGAAGTTTGTAGTAATTGTAATTGTATTTGTTGTTTGGGGACAATGAGCATGCTAAAGTAGTGGACCGACGTCGACGCACCACTAGCCCGGCAAAAAACCATCTCCATCTCTAAAATGTCAACTTTTTAGATAGTGAGAAAAACAGCCTTGTCAAGCCTGGAGACATCTGGTGGGTTAACAGTTAAGGTGCATACCATGGGGTGATTGTCAGGTCAGGAGAAACTTGTGGGCAGGTCCAATGACATGACATAATATGCATCAGTCAAGAGATTATATCGTGACAGGATGAGATGCACACAAATGGCACAGTTTTTGGAAAAAGAACAATTGTCCAAACATTTGCTCCAATCTTCACTATAAATTAAAAACTGACTGCAGAAGAGCTGAAAGGAAGTGACAGAGCACTAAGTGAAAATCTACAAGACCCGCGGGAAAATGATCAATATCAAATCTGATACAAAATCAGTATCAGTTAGTAAAACTCATTAATCCTCCTCCTCACATCTTATAATCTGTCAACAAAATGATCTCAATTGACGATCAAAATGCATTTACAACCCCTTCTACTGCCACTGTTGCTGCTGCAGTGGTGTCAAGTCTCGTGGTGTGTGTATTTGAGTGGGTGTGTGTGCGTGTGTGTGCGTTTGGTTAGTACCAAGTACAAAAGCATTGATGATGACTCCAGATATTGTGGTGCCAACTACAAAGCGAAGAATCACATAGACGGGGAAGTTGGGTGCAAAGGCCACAGCGACTCCAAACACAGTCTGCAGAGCGATGGACAGCAGCAGCACGAAACGTCGGCCGTACCTGGCACAGAGAGGGAAGAAGTGAACACGGCTGTGGTTCTCTAAGCACATGCATAACAAGTGAGCGTGAGAGCAGTAAACACAGACCAGTGTGGAGTGTAAGTATATGAAAACAGCCCCGCCCTGCCAACACACCTTCAGGAATTTCACTAGTATGAGAGAGTTTTCGTGTCCCGTGAACATTTATGCTATTTCTGAGAAATTTTCACCCTGCAAGACACACTCTATATTCTTTATGGCATAAGAATAATATTACATGTAAGGCACGAACATCACCTACGGGAAAGTTAGAAAGGAACAGCAGCAGTCAAACCCTAATGTGTTCTTTTAGCCCTTCAGCTCAATCATTATGATGCGTTAACTGCCCTACTTACACATGGATACTATACACCAAGGACTCCAGCTGTGTCTGCTCCTGCAGCATTGCTTTGATCCTGGGGATGGCTGTGTGTTGTATCTGTGCACAGTGAGAGGTTGCAGAGCTCCAGGCTAAGCAGAAAGAGAGAGAGCAGGGGGAGCTGGGAAAGCAGCACAGCCTACCTGTCAGCCATGGCTCCGAACACCACAGATCCCACCAGCAGGCCGAACATGTACACAGACGAACCAAGACTGTTCAGTCCGGCCTTGTCACACACCAGGTCCCACTAGTAGATGGAAAAACCCAACATTTAGACCACTGCACTGTTACAGTCACACATTCTGCACTGACAAGGGAGGAGCGGGTCATTAAGGGGGCCAGGAAGCTCATTTTAGCTCCATGGCCCCTGAGCAACTTAATCCGGCCATGTAATTTATCAGCCATCATATTAACATAATAAAGAGACTTTATACATTACCTATGTCTTGTGGAAGCCTATTGGCAACAATGCTCAATTTTAAAGATTATGGCGCTGCTGCCAGATCCCTTAATTGATTGATCCTGTATTGGTTTCATTATAACCAACCAGGCTCCAAATTCTTATCACTTTTATAATCTATCTCTCACTTCGTGGAGGTGAACAATCCCACCTGTCTCCAAGCAGGAGTGACTCCGTGAATGATTAAAGGAAAGTAAAGCTTTTCACCCCTGATTAAACACAGTGTTAATCATCCGAGTGTACCTCTGTGACCGTGGTGCTCAGGAAAGTCTCCCGGCTGTACACCCATCCGTGGCCACACGGGACGCGCTCAGCTCGGTTACCCTGCGGCAGGACATCGGAGGAGAAGCAGGAGGAGTCCGGGAGGCTGAAGTTCACCCTGATGGTACCAGGGAAGAAGGACTGATTCCCGGCTACAGAGCTCGAGTTGTCTCGGCAGTGATGAGGTGGCGTGGCTCCGGTAAAGATGCTCACCATCATGTGGAAGGCCAGGAGGATCTGGGGTAAACATATCCATATGTACAAAATTTTCTGATATTTGCCGAAGCCCCCGATGGCAGAGAGGATCTGGTCGAAATTCATCTTGGGGAATCTAGGCCAGTTTGAAGAGGCGGCTCTTCCAGTGGATTAGACAGTGGGAAGGAGGCGGAAGGCTGACAATAAATCAGAGACAGTGGGGAGCTGTGTGTTGTTCAGGAGGTAAACAAGGTAAATCAATTCCCATGTGCAACCGTGGTCAGCCCAGCTGCAGTCTGCCAACATGACCCATCTTTAACAGTCCTGAAGTGACCCGAAGAAAACACGAACTCATTTCACGTTTTTCACCTTCCCTCCAGCAGCGGCATCTATTCTCTCCTGCCGTGGGTTCACACAGGTCGACGAAATGCTCCCAAATCGGAAAGGTTTATCAATTTACCTGCATAATGTGGAAACCAGAAAAGTAAAAATGTACCAGCTTGATGCAATGGAAACTAAATGCAACATTGTCCTGGTTGAGTCCATCGTTTGAAATAGTAAAAAAAAAAAAAAAAAAAAAAAGTGGAAAAAAAAAAAGTCATGCGTCCAATAAATGTGCAGCCAGAGCTGTTTTGATGCTCTGGATGTTTCCACACGGTGCAAAAACTGGAGAAACCCGCACACATGGATGGCAGCTGAGTGCGCGTATAGTGTGATATACCCGCTACTTAAAGGGCAGGGCCAGAGCATCATTACAAAATCCCATAAAAGACGCTCCAGTGCAGGAGTGACGCGCTGTTATCCTATAGGCGCCTGGATTTCATGTTTTCTTGAAGGAAATCATCACTCGCACATGTTGCCATTTATTAAGCAGAGTGATAGGAATCCATTGTTTAATTGCAGGGGGCTATTGGGGCTTTTGCACAACAACAACACCTCTATACATTTACAACAACAACAACAACAACAACAGCAACAACAACTGCTGCCATCTGCTGTTGGATGATTGAATTACAGTGAGCTTTAACACAATGCATGTGGTTCTGTTGCACAATCAAAACATTGTTTTACCATCTTTCTCTAGGGGCACTGGGTGAGGAGTTGCCTTCAGGTACCCCCCCAGTAAGGTTCTCCTTCCAACTTTCTAGGTTTTCTTTATTATAGGCTTGAGCCTCTATTCAAGAAATAATTATTGGACTCTGCTGTGTGCAGTTTTACTGGCAGCGTACATTAATGTCCACTGGTCTGTCGTGATTTTGTCTTCTTCGTCGTCTTTGTGTCACATCTCTCTAGTTCTTAAGCAACCAGTTGTGAAAATCAATAGAAGAGCTATTCTGATCTTGGACTAATTCCTCTGTCTCTGTAGTGTATATTAAGTGATGGCTGAGTGCCTAAATTTCACTGTGCAGTGACTATAAACAATGAACAGGCTTTGTACAGTGTTTAACTGATAAATGTGTCATACAATAAAAAATACTAATGACACTGTTAAAGGTCTGTCTTCTTAGGAGAGGCCTAACACTAGTCATCTATCATTTACCATAATGTGTAGAGCAGTGTTGTAGTCAAGTCACTAAAGCTCGAGTCTGAGTCTGAAGTTAAAGTCTACGTCACCAAATAAGAGCCTGAGTCAAGTCTTGATTCCTCAGTGTTCAAGAGTCCACTTCGAGTCCCCGTTATCTGAGTCCAAGCCATCAACTTTTCCTTAGTCTTATACTTTACATTGTACTTTGCAAAAATGAATGTAACTAATGGCAGCGTTGTTGGGTGGTGTGGGAGAGGAGACTCAGTTAAGTCTCATTCTTCTCAGCAGAACAACGGCTCCTCTCTGTGCAGTCCAGCTGGTCAAGAGAGAGCGAATCGCTGCAGGTTCATGGGAATCTGATTCCTGTATGGCCGGTGTTCAATCTGAAAAATGTCTGTTTTCATTGTAGGCATTACAATGCGTCTTTTACTTTGTTGCTGTTAATGTGTAAAAACAAACAAATAGGCCTTATAGTCATATCCTTTAAATTCTATGTCACATTTTTGTCATGTTAACATAAAGAGGAAAATGCCCCTGCAGTCAAAACAAAACAACAACAAACAAACAAAAACACAATGTGTTTGCCCATAATGTAGTAAAACAAAAATTAATGTAGCTTAAATACGTTCAATTGAAATAAACAAATATCCAAATTAGTTCATTACTGTGGGAAGCAAGTTTCCTCCCTCCTTCCTTCATAGTGTAAATCTTTTTGCCTGCCCCCTTCCTGTTGTGGGTGCTCGTGACGTCAGTGATGCTTAGTCCAGTACGGGTGGGTCCTGGTTTGGGTGTCTGGGTAGCAGCAAGGAGAAAAACCATCAAGTCAGTCGGAGTTATCCAGGATACAATGAGAAGTAAAGTGCTGCCTTCAAATTAAAACCACGAAAAGTTGGTTTGTTTTGTTGTTGTTTTTTTCAAAATTTAAAAAAAAAAAAAAAAAGTGTAGATTATTGTGTATTATTACATTTTATTCTGTATTGAAATTGGAGCTCTTATCCTATAGTTTCTGGTTATAACTGTCTCTTCGTTTTTGCTCACAATCCTCTTGAACAGTAAACCCTCTTTTCATGTCCAAGTTTTAGTAGGCCTATGTCTATGAATACATAGACTAAAAAAATAAATTAATAGAAAACATGATACCTTTTTAAATTTTTTGAATTTACATTTTTGAATTTAAGTTTTGTTTCTGTATGGAAACCCCCACATTACTTCTTTTGTGTCAGTTTGACGGCATAGGTGGATTTTATTTTGAAGGGGGCAGCTAGAAGTCCTATTAATCTACTGTCGTCTGGCTTGACAGTGGTGAGGGAGGCTCCAGAGAGAGTGAGAGACAGAGGAGAGAGACAGGGGGAGATGGCTGAAGGGAAGGAAGCGTGGACCGGGTCTGGAGCGACTTTGGAAGCCAGCCTAAGGTGACCTTGATCATCCGGAGCTGTCATCGCTGTGAGGAGAGGTCAGACCGCAGAAACATCTCAGCGCTCCGCCCGGCCTGCACACACTGACAGAGACTGACAGAGACCGCCTCTACCTGCTCATCCGAGGGGACATCCAGCCATATCTGCCGATTTCCTCCCCGCTGGGTCACCTCGCCGCACCACAGTCCCTATAGGATTTTTGGATTTCTGACACTGTTTGCATCAGTCCCTTCTGTGTGAGTACATCTCCGCACCGGGGCTGCTTTCACTGCTTGCACGAATAAATGATTTTAATGGCGATGTCATGCATCACCAGGTCAGCTGATCATGTTTTTGCGGATCATTGTGACACTACTGTGAGGACACGATTAATGAAAACCCAGCTCCCGCATCCCTGACGCGACCCGCTGATGTAGATGAGGCCACACCCTCAGTCGGAATTCAAATATGACATTGTTTGTACCACATGCATGAATGAACCCTGGCCTACTTATTGGGGAAACTGCCAGCAGCAGCAGCAGCAGCACCAGCAGCAGCAGCAGCCTTTAGCAGCCGCAGGACAGTAGTCATATCTTTCACTGTGGGACATCCAAACAGCTGCTGGGCTTTGCACCATTGCTGTCTAAGACATTTAAAGTTGCTGTTACAGCTTTTAGATAAATTATGGAACAACTGCACTGATTTTAGATGTCTCACTCCTCTGTTTTAGATTCTCAGCTATAATGAAAAACAAAATGAGATATTTTGACTGACCCTGGGGTCTGGTCTGATGCTTGGCTATACAGAGATACTAAACACAGAAATGTAGCTTTAAGTAACAAGCTTTTGTAGTTGACATAGATGGTTGAGGTGGCAGGGGACAGTGATTTGTGTTTGCCTTACCATGCATGACTTTTCATCCCGACAAATGCCTAATGAAAGTGTTTAAAGGCCAGATGTGTTTTCTACTAAACAACAGAGAGTGTGAGCACAGCATTCAAACTGCCGCAATGAGAAAGACATCCCAAGGTTGTAGTGCTGCTATCCACAGACCACCTTTATCTGTTGGTGTGCTCATGCATGTGCTTTTCAGTTACAGAAAAATACTATGTCAGATTCACTCACCCGTCACCAGATGTGTCTGTTGAAGTAACCACCTATTCCTGCAACTGGCTAAAGCTGACACACAAGCACTCATGCATATGCACACACGCCTTTTCTTTTCTGCCGTGATTTATATTCTGCTGCCCGTCGCCAGCTGTTTGATCTGACACACAGGTGAATTTCTCTCTGCAGCTCGCTGTGCATCTGCGATGAGACACAGATCCCTGTGGATTAAAGACAGGGCGCTGCAAGGTCGCCATGACTTCAGACAGGAGACCCAGGATAAAACTTCACTCTTACAATGCTCCTCCTGTAGTCTGGGACTGTGAGGAAGGTTCTCTAGGGTGATTGCGAGTTTGGTTAAAAAGTTTGACGAGCTCTGTGTGTTTACCTGCCATCTGATCTCCCATGACGGCAGAACAGGAAAAAAATAATTTCCCGTACCTGGATCCATTAAGTTACATGGTCTCATTATATCATGCTATTATCCAGAGTTGCTCTTAACCCCCACCTCCCTTCTCATTTATTTCCTGACAGATGAAAAGTGGTGTCTGCAGTGGACAGGCTGTGATTTATGCAGCTCGCTGGCAGGCAGCACACTGCAGATTCAGCAGCAGCACTTAAACTTAAAGACTCTTGGGAAAGCAAGAGACGCATTGATTAGTGTGGACTTTAGGTTACAGCAACACAAGTGTGTGTAGCTCTGTAAAGGTCCCTGCTTTTCACCTTAACTCCATCCTTCCTTACCTGTTTCCTCTCTCCTCTCTCCTCTCCAGGTGTCTGTATCTGCTGTCTCCTGTCTATCATTTGGACCTGCTAACCCAGTGGAGCTCCAGCTCCAGAGGCCCATGGCCCCGGTTTCTCTCCAACAGTGAGAGGTGAGCCAAGCTGGCCTCCCCGGCCCCCTCCCTGCCCCCGGCCCCAGACCTGGACCCGGACCCAGACCCAGACCCCGAGCAGCGGCACACCCACGAGGAACAGTATGTGAGCGAGGGCGAGTGCAGCCAGCTTGACACGCACCTGGCGCCACCTGACTGCAGGGACGCCGAGACCATCACAGGTTCGTGTGTGTGGGCAAATATTTTAGGAATTACAGCTTTGATTTCAGTGCATCATGGAGAATCCAGTGTGTTTGAAAGTACGGTAGAAAAAAGAGCTCAAAACATATAAATCGTTTGGAGTAGGTCATGTAATTTTTAGAATATGGTATGTAGCGTTCATGGTGTAGTAAACGCTGATCTTTCCAGCAGGTTCTATATTACATCACTTTTTTGTTTTAGTTTATTAAAATATATTTATTTTTTGTTATTTTTAGTACTTATATCTGTGTGGTAAAGTAATGATGCTACAAAGATCAACTGCTCCAGGTGGCAACATTTTATATTTTATAAACAAGACATTATTATATTTAGTTTCAGTGCTTACTGTTTAAACAAAAAATCTTTTTCATTTTCACGCAATCATTCATAATCATTCATGTACCCAGACAGAGGGCCATCCAGAGAGGACAGACGTATTTACATCCTTTACTTAAGTAAAAGTACATAAGTATTTGCACTTATTTTTGGAGGGAAACTCCTGCTGTGGGTGTTTTGATACGAATACATAAATGAGTTAAGAGCATTTTAATGTTTGTTGCTGGGGGTGAAGTTAACTACTTTATGTGCTGCTGGGTAGTTTGTTAGTTTACATTCACCGCTGTGTAAATCTATCCCAGGTTTGTACCTGTGTAAACCCTTCTGCTAACATCAACTTGAAAGTAAGTGAAGTGGTCAAATGAAGAGCGAGTCCATCTGAACCAAAGTATTAAGCCGGTTGTTTACCAGTAGTAGTAGTAGTGAATGAGTATTAGTCTCCAGGTTTCTCCAAGACACTCAGGGCATCAGTCCCACCCAGGCTGCTGTGTATTCACTTCCGTCACCGCCTCCCTGTCTTCTCTGGCAGATGTGTGCAACAGTACTGATTTACCAGAGTTTGAGATCATCAGTCTTCTGGAGGAGCAGTTGCCAGTGTACCGGTTGCGGGCTGACACCGTCTACGGCTACGACCACGATGACTGGCTGCACACTCCCCTCGTCGCGCCGGACACCAGGCTTGACCTGACCACCGAGCAGATCGAAGAGACACTCAAATACTTCTGTAAGTTTGGCAATGACATGATTACATATAGTCTATATATGTAATGCTGAGGCTCTGGATCAAGCATGCAGGAAGTTTTTAGTGTTATCTCAAACTCAGACAGTGGAAATGCAGGAAAGAAAAAAAAGCCTAAATGAAGATTAGACTTTAAACTTTATCTCAGTGGCTGCTGTGGGAATACATGGCTTTAAAAGTGAAGGATTTACCCACCTGGGTACATGCTATGTTTAATCCTCCAGTTGGTTCTTGGAAAGATAATCTACTGTCACAGAAGGATAATCTACTTCCTGTGAATATATGTGTACATTTAAAAAAAAACAAAAACATTTGCATTATTGTGAGTTGAGACTTTGTCAGTACATTTTACATTTTATTATTGGGTAAGATAGTGAAGGGGAAGGGAAAAAAGATGCATTTTACATGATTTACATAAAGAACATTCATGTTCCAGATCTTTTCAACATTAATGCATTAAAACCAAGAAAGTTAGCGTGTAGTACAGTACAGTACACCAAGGGAAAAGGGGGGTGTAATATTACAACAATTTCATTATTTTGTAATATGTAGTAATACTATACATCATCTTCTTTGCCATCATACCTTATATTGGGTTTCCTGTGGAATTTCTTTCTTGAAATGTCTGTTAGGTTTGTTAATACCAGACCTCCATTTTTTAAATATTTAACTTTTGTATTTTCTATCATACACAGCACATACACTTAAAATGATTACGCTAAATTTTTAAACCTGTTACTGTTTCAATAGGGAGGGTTTATTTAAAGGCACATCAAAAATGTGTTGAGTCAAGAGATGGTATGAACTTTAAATGTTAAAGGTGTTGATTCTGGTGTGTGTAGGCAATGTGAGATACTCTGGTTATATCTTTAGGTAAAAAACACCAAGGTATTTCATTGCTTCCTGTCTCTAAGTGACACTTTATTTATCTTTAATGTCCCCAGGTGGATCATACTAAAAACACTTCACCTTGTGGAATATTTTATTTGTAACCCGAGAATGAACCATAGTGTATTTCTCCTCAGTCAAAACAGATGATGATTCTGCTCATTGTCCCAGGAAAATCAAAACACTGCCCGTCCACCATGATCATCTCTGTTCTCCTCTGGCCGTGTCTCCGCTCTGCCTGATGCAGTTTTCCTCTGTAAACAGTTATGAGAGGTTGCAATTAATATTGATTCTTGCAGTTGATTTATTAGATAGTGCTTCTAATGCTTTGATGGTTTTTATGTTGAAAACATAAAACCCATTAGCTCATTAATGCAGCTTGTGTTTCAAACTGCTTTATGTGCCACAGAGGTAAAGTCTGATATCTGTCTGGTGCAGATGAATAAGATTCAATCAGATTTTTTTCTCAAGAATCAGTGTGTCTAATGATTTTTAATTATTATCCACTATCTAGTGTGTTCTTTCCCTGTTTTGATATTACTGAGATTAGAGCCTCCCTCCACAAGGTGGTGCCCAGCTGCAAGCTGCTGTGTCTGTTCTCTGGATGTTTTTGAACCATTCAGATGTAAAAACTGGATTTTTGTGTGGTTTTAATCGACAAGTTGCTGAGTTTACTTCTTCCTCAGTTATTCCTCTGTCATATTAAGTAGGTTCAGAGAGTTATGGAGATTTCCTGTGTTAGGGTTATAGCGTTATATTGTTTCCCTCAGTAAACTTCAGTGTTTTACTGCGCATCCTTGAGCCTGCAGGAACTGGTTTCATTTGAGTATTTCTTATTTTATAGAGTGTTGCTGACATAACATTGTTTAATTTGTGTGCTAACAACTTCATAAATGTATCTCCTGCCTTGTTTCGCATAGAAAAAGCCTTTACTGTAATGTGCTTTACTCTGAGCACATTTCATGCATCTCATTTTGTGATGTCTTAATTTTCATTTTCTTATTAACTATTTCTTCTTCTTTCTTATTGATTACCTAGTGTTTGTGTTGCTAAGTTAACGTGACAAATTAATCTTTTCATTCTCTGACAGACATAGTAGACACTATAATTTTCCCCCTCCGTGCTGCTTTGTACACATTCCACAACAGAGACGCAAGATGCTTCACCATTATCATTTACTTTGAAGTAAGTTATAACTTATAAACATTCATGTTGTAATGTAAGATGTATTTTAAGAGACCAGTCATTCTGCCTTAGCCCCAGAAACAGCCGGGGCCGGAGGCATTATGTCATCAGGTTGACCACCCATCTGTCTGTCCGTCCCATTCCCAAGAACGCGATATCTCAGTTACACCTTGAGGGCATCTCATCAAATTTGGGACAAATGCTCATTTGGACTCAAGGATGAACTGATTAGATTTTGGTGGTCAATGGTCAAAGGTCAAGGTCATGGTGACCTTACAAAACAAATTATTTCTTTGTGAATGCGATGTCTCCGTAACACCTTGAGATAATTTCGACAAATTTGATTGAAATGTTCACCTGGACTTGAGAATTAAATAATTAGACTTTGGTGGTTAAAGGTCAAGATCCGGGTCACAGTTTGTAGCTTTATTCTGATTGGTTTATTTGTAGCCATGCTGATTGATTGGTTGGTAAACTTGTTCTGATTGGTTATTGGAATTCTTATTGGTTGGTTGGTTTTTAATCTGTATTGTAATTGGTTGGTTTGTAGCCAAGTTCTGATTGTTTGATACATGTGTGTGTGTATGTGTGTGTGTGTGTGTGTGCATCTCTGTTTGCAGCAGGATCAGTGGTTAAGAGTGAGTGTGTGTGCCCGTGCGTGTGTCAGGGGTGTGTTTGTGGATGAGGGTCACCATGGTAACAGCTGTTGGAGGCAGATACATGTTAAGCAGTCTTGCACAGAGCAGAAGAGGGAAGAAGCAGAGAGAGATGTGGGAGTTCTGTCAGCATTTATAAACTGAGAGAGGAGTCCACACCATATCCCGTCCCCTCCGATTGGCTCTTCCTTCCATCTTGCAACCTCTGTCGTCCAATCGCAAAACAACGTCTACTTCCGTTTCACCTCAAGCAGCTCCCTCGCACTCGCTCACAGGGGCGTCCATGTGGGCGGAGGGTAATTCAGGCTCCGGGCCTGTTATGCTGTACAGTAGCTGAGCAGTGGGAGTGAGAAAGAGAGAAAGTGAATGGATCAGTATTAAGATCGGTTGTCAAATCTGCTTGTTGGTCACTGTGAAGCCAAGGGACAAGATGGACAGCAAGAGCAGGATGGAGAGATTAGCGAAGGATGAATGTGAGCTGGATGACTGGTGCTACAAGGAGGACGTGAAAGGTAACGTGCATGTCTGGAATACAGAAAAGAAACATGTGATCAGTTTGATTGGACTGTGCACACAGGAGACGGAGGTGGAAGCTGCCCTGTGTAGACTGAGATTATACCTTTACAGTTTTGATCTTTAGCAACACAGAAGCATCATTTTGAATCAGTGTTGCTTGTTCTTTCCTTGTCTGTGGCTTTGTTCTCCTCATTAGGAGAAATTTCCTGAAGCTTCTGGACTTTGAATCTGTTGAATCTGACTTTGGTCTGTTTTGACATAACAGCCCTCAAGCACACACACACACACACACACATACACGTACACACACAGTGCCATGGTTCATTGTTGTGCCTGTGTGAGCCAGACTGGATCCTAGCTTCAACACTGTTCTCAAAAAAAGGCGACTTTAAAGGTGCTTTAATAAAACGACTGTGAAATTATCTTGTGCGGGTTGTAATACTAACAGGATTACAGAGGTTTACCATAATGCATTCAATAACTTTGTACAGCGTGTTATAGATTAGAGCTCTGAATCAATAACAGCTGCCCCCTCAGGGCAAAACAGCCAACTGCTGTGCGCCATGGAAAACAACCCTCGCCCCTTTAACTCTGCCCTGCTCTAACATGAAATCAGCGGCAATGGAAGTGTGACATCCCAAACCCGGCCCCTCCACCACCGGTCGGAGGATGACTTTTTAAACTCTCTGTGTTACATAATGTGGCTGTGTGTGTGCGTGCCACTGTGCATGTCTCACACCAGAAGTGACGAGAACATGGGTCATTTGCACTGGAATCTGTGGCTCATCTGCCACCGTCTTCACACTCTGGTTGTGTGTTTTACGTTTCCACAGTGCTATGTGCAGACAGAGTGGGCCAGATGACGAAGACCTACAATGACATCGATGCTGTCACACGTCTGTTGGAGGAGGTGAGATGGTCTATTTCTGTCTGGAATTCAAAGCTGCCACGAGGGCAGATTTTTAATCAGCCGAAATCACAAAGTGAAGCTGCGGCAGAACAGATGCTGATGCTGATGCTGTGGATTTGCCCAAAAGAAAAACGGCTGTGGTGTGAATAGTTGTGGAAAGTTTAGCAGAAAGGGATCAATGAGGACTGAGTTGATTCTGCCTCCATATTTACCAGCAATGGCTGAACCTAAAGCCCTCACAGGACACCAGCAAAAACAAATGTACTTTACCAGTGTTGCATTGTGGGATTTCTGGTTATTGCAGCTATAAATGTTAACTTTCCTCTTCTCTTCTCTTCTCTTCTCTTCCCTCATTCCAACCAATAGAAAGAGAGAGATTTGGAGTTGGCTGCAAGGATTGGCCAATCGCTTCTTAAGAAGAACCGAACTCTGACTGAGCAGAATGACTATCTGGAGATACAAGTGGGACAAATCACAGAGGAGGTCTGCAAACACACGCACACGCACACACACACACACACACACATTAAATTTTTTCTGAATTGCTAAAACACTAAATTCCATTCTCTGACCCAAAAGCTCAGTGGATTAAACCCATTTATTGAAAAAAACCACAAACAATTTTCACTCAGTTAGACACGAACTGCACGTCTCATTTAGCCTTTTTGCAAAACTCTAAACACATTTTCACTCACTAAAACACACTCTGCACTGTGATGCACTCATGATGCACAATGGTAACCACAGGCAACAGAAGTTAAACACGATGACAGCACAGGTGTCGTACCTTACACACAACTCAAAACTGTTCACACTTGTTGTTAATGTTGTGATGAAACTAATATCAGCCAGTTCAGAGTGCCCAGGTGGTTGAAGTTTGAAAGAAACACTGCAGGAAAATAATCTGAGAGGAAGAGGAGGAAGAGGAAGAGGGAGAGCAAGAGCAAGAGCAGTAATGTCAGATGGAATTTGAGCAACTGTAATAAACCATGTTTTTGACAGTGAGGACAGCAGGACAAAGAGCACAACCCACTGTAGCCACTATAACCAGGAGGTACACACACACACACACACACACACACACACACACACACACACACACACACACACACACTCACACACACTGCCTTTTGCTGTACCAAAGTTTGACTGTTTGCAAGTGCATTCAAGTAGTAGACAATACTGTAACTGTTACTGAGTTGAGTTTTTTTTTGAAAACATAAGATAGCTTTACTCTATTATACAGAGTAAACATTTCTGGAGCTACATGCTCTGAACTCAGTGTTTTCCATTTTTATCCAGTGTGTACTGACTGCTCAGTGGTGTTTTTATTTTTGTGTAGGATCTGAAAACAGTGTTTGATTTTGAGCACAGACAAAACTGTTTTGAGATGATTGTTTGCAAGAAGAGTCAGAGGTTTGGTGAAAGTAGTTTTGTCTTTACAGTTTTCAGAAAAGCATGGAAGGTAAATGTGTTTTAGCAATTGTGAAGAATTGTAATAAATTGTATCTCATGAAACTGTTGGACAAAACAATCCCAACTCCAGGCCCACATCCTTTCTAGTGGATCATGGAGTCTGCCATGATCAAACCAGACTGTGCAGTGGATTTAAATACAGATGTTTTTGCAGCAGATGCCACACCAGATACTTGCACGACATACACAAAAGTTACACAACATTGTCTGACCTCTTCCAGGTGGCCCAGCTGCATCATGAGCTGAACCTGAAGGATGAGCTGCTGCAGTTTTACACCAATGCAGCGGAGGAGAGCGAGGATGAGTCCAGCAGCTCCCCGACGTCAGCATCCTTTCTTTATTAATTCATATCTCTCTTTCTACCTGTAACAAGTTGATTTAATAACTTTGTGTGTGGGATGCAAAACAGCAAAACAATCAAAAATGCTAAACACATAACAGAAAACAAGCAAGAGCTTCATGACCTTCTGGCTGCTCTGTGTTCATCTGTCTAAAGGGGGAGGAAGATTAAAGTGGAAACAGCTTCAGGAGGCTTTGTGAGTGACACGCTCCAGAGGAAACTCAAAGAGCTGGAAGAAGAGAACCTGTCACTCCGCTCAGAGGTATCTCCACGCACAAACAACAGCAGCACACGAGAGAAACAGCTGGAAATATATCGTTTAATTATGGATGTCTTCATGTAGGCTAACCATCTGAAGTCAGAGACCGAAACCTATGAGGAAAAGGAGCAGCAGCTGGTCAATGACTGTGTGAAAGAACTCAGTAAGTTTGTGTCACTCTCTATCTCTTGCTGTTTTTTTCAAAATATATTTATTGAGTTTATTGAGTCCCTCCCTCTGTCCTGTCAGGGTTGTCCAGCCTCCAGATCTCTTCCATAGCGGAGGAACTGGCTCGTAAGACCGAGGACGCCTCCCGACAGCAAGAAGAGATCACGCACCTCCTCTCTCAGATAGTGGATCTGCAGAAGAAAGCCAAGTCTGTGAGTACAGACACATGAACCTGCTTTAACTCAAATGTGAGCATCATCGTGCTCTGTTAGTCAAACCTGCATTTGTGTGTCTAGTATGCAGTGGAGAATGAGGAGCTCTCTCAACACCTGATGGCAGCTAAAGATGCTCAAAGGCAGCTCACAGCGGAGGTAACTTCCACATCACTGCTCTGTTCTGACCAGGCCATCTCATCTACTCATTCACTGGAAACACTTTATTTTGGTGTTTACTCCTAAAGTAAAGTTGAATATCTACAATACAACAGCTCCAGGAGTTGGAGGAGAAGTACTCAGAGTGTATCGAGATGCTGCACGAAGCTCAGGAGGAGCTGAAGAACTTGAGGAACAGAAACTACACAGCAGGAGCTCCTCGACGCTACCACCCCCTGGGACTGTACCCGATGGTGAGGGAGTGTGTGTGTGTCTGTGTTTGTGTGTCTGTGGGTGTGTGTGTGTGTGTACATGACCGTCTTCCATTCCTTGATGAGTTTTTGCGTTGCAGGATTCTCTGGCAGCTGAGATCGAGGGGACGATGAGGAAGGAGTTGAGTCTGGACGACCCCGAGTGTGAAGAACAGAAGTATGGATTAAGTCTTTAATATCACACTCACACTATAGGGACTTGAGGAGCACCGACGTAATTTACACTAGTGCTGAAAAAATTTGCAAAACAAATCATACTGAGATTACTTTGGTAGATATTGTGATTGCGATTTGAGTCACAATTTCAGTTTTGCATTTTCATTTTCTCTGAAAAAAAATTAAAAAATCTTGATGATGTGATTTTTGTTGCAGCTTGTGCCAAACAAGCATGTTGTTGTTTTTCATCTCTGTAGCACCACAGTGCTTTATTTGCCATATTGAAATTTTGTTAATATATAGCTTAATTGTTCAGCTTTACACTTTGCTTTTTTACAGAATTTAAAAAAAGAAGAAAACAGGAACTATTGATGGAGTTCCCTTTACAGCATATGACAGACACTAATTACATGTAAAGAAAAAGAAGAAAAAATAACTAAAAGAAAAATAAATAAATGTGGAGTTACAGATACCTCCGTTGGCCAAAAAATATTTTTATGAATGAGCAAAACACCACAGATTTGCTAACTTCATTGGCCAGGAATCAATGAATACCTGTCATATGGAACTTTTATAGTGTCGCTGCTGGACCACTTCATATACTTGTTTGCTATCTCAGTCTGACTGCGCGCTAAAAGATTACATCCATGGGAAAAAAACTGTCATATCAAAATGGATAGCTGGTTAGCAACAGGGAGACTTAAAAGAAAAGAGAGTGCAGAGACAGATGGTGACCTTTCTGAGATTGAGAAGTGGGACATGAGTTGGAAAAAGTTGGGAACCAATGTACTAGATCATCCAGAGAGCTATAGGATAGTGTGCTGGCTAGTTTAGATGTGGGAACCCATAATGTTTGTCGTCCTCTTCACTGAGGTTTAACTGTGTCCTAAAGAAATATGTATGATCTAATAGCAAAAAAGATCTTTATCTTTCTTATTTTTGCCAAGTACTGTACAAACAGTCCATGTTAATACTCTTGTGTCTGAATGTTTGCAGAATCCATCGTAAGCGTGTTTTCGAGACGGTCAAGAACGTCAACCAGACGGTCCGTCAGCGTTCACTGACTCCAACCAGCGCCAACATCCCCGGATCCAACCAGTCTCTGTCAGCTCGCACGTCACCTCAGTCCAGCGGCCTCTCCACACCCCACTCCAGCATGTATGGATGTGACATCAGCGGTGACAGCGTTGCCCTTGACAACCGTACCCAGAGCATCCTGATGGAGACGGCATCTAATCAGGATAGGTGAGGAGGAGAGGGCTAATGCGATAAACAAATTAGAGAGGAAGTGGAGACTGAGGACAGATTTAGACGTCTTCTCAAGATTCATCTGTCGAAAAATATTCTTACCACGTGGTTTCTGTTTCATCCCTGCTCTGACAGCAGCACAGACGGCCGAGAAAAGAAGGCGAGTGGTGCTGAGGACCTGAGGCTGGCCCTGCGCCGCCTGTCTCTCCGTCGACAAAACAACCTGAGTGAGAGGCGCTTCTTTGAGGAGGAGAGGGAGCGAAGGCGGGGAGGACATGGAGGACTGCACGATGCTCTGGGCCAGGAGAGTGTGATGACCCCCTCAGAAAGCATCATGTCCCTTGGGAACCTCCACCTGTGGGCCACACGAGGGCCCTACCTCCCTGACAAACTCCAGATCGTCAAACCACTTGAAGGTGAGGGAGAAAGGGAGCGCGGCGTGAGCTGCAAGGCAGGCAGGAAGTGGGAAGGCGAACGGCACAGAGGAGTTGGGACAAAGAAAGGGAGCAAGCGAGGCTGGGGTTCGGAGAGGGAGAGTAAGAGGGACGGCCGGCATGGGCGGACACTCGAGGAGGAGAGAGAAAAAGGATGGGGGTGGGCGAGGAAAACTGGAGCTGGGATAGAGAGGGAGAGAGGAAGGAGGTGGGCCAGAGACCGAGGCGGGAGCAGGAAGCTGAAGGGAGCAAGAGAGAGGAATGAGAAGCCTCTGTCACTCATGCTCTTCAACTCTTTCTGGTCTCTGATGCACCATCACAAGTCAGGCAGCTTCACTTCTCCACACAGCTATTACAAAGACACACAGCCCAGAGGGTGGCTGTAGATACACACATGTGATTAAACAGGAAAGGAAGGAAGAGATGTGATCCTGTTTATGACATGCATCAAAAATAGACTTGAAACTAGAATGGGACTCAGTAGAGCCTCCGCCAAGGCCAAACAAACCATCAAACTGTAAAAACTTATAGATATCAACACCATAAATATTATTATTTCCTATTATTTCCTGAAATTGGCAGAAATCTTGAAAAATGTTCCCACTGTTAAGGAAAGTGATAGAAAAAAATCCCTGGAAACATGCACCTTTAACCAGATCCGCACCCAAATGTAATTAATTCTTCCCTGGTCCATTCCCCATTCCTCCACCCAGTTTGGTACAAATCTGTTCAATACTCTTTGTGAAATCTTGCTGACAGACAAACACACAGACTCAGGTGAAAACAAAGCCTCCTCCTATAATAAATATACACACACACACACACACACACACACACACACACACATATACATACATATATATATATATATATATATATATATATATATATATATATATATATATATATATATATATATATATATATATGTATATATATATATATATATATATGTGTGTGTATGTATATGTGTGTGGGTGTATATATATATATATATGGGTTGAGCCCACCCATTGTTGTTGGCCTGTGCTGCCCTCTGCTGGTGAGAATTCATACACACTGCCTATCAAACATTTTCATTACATCTTCATACTGTTGCCATTGTTTACAGACTTTTGTTTATTTGTATTTACACTCTCATTTCTTCTGTATGCATAATTCTTTCTTTATTATTTGACTTCCTCAGTTTTTTGTATAATTTTCTTTCTTCATTCTGTCACTGCTGTCTCCGTTTCACATTCATGTGGCCGACTAATAAAAACCTTTTCTCATTCTAACTGCTCCTTCATTTCATTTCACTTTCACGTTATTCTTCCTCTTCGTCACCTTTCAGTGTCTCTGTTGTATTACAGTCATCTTTGTTTGTCAGGCTGATCACTGAGGCTTATTTAATGTTTTCATCTTTTTTTGGATATTCTCATTAGACAGACATGAACAAGTAGTTATTAGCATTAAATGCACACTTTAACTGGTTACTTGTCATGCTCTTGTATAATCTGCAGTCTTGTGTTAGCTAGCACTGTGTCTGGTATATGATATGATATGTGACATTTACTTTATTACAGTAGCTGTCGGTTTGTCCCTGCACCAATATCTCACAACCAGTTTCTATCATTGATGAATAACATGTTTTTCTTTCCTATTAACATAGGAAAAGCCTGTTAAGCCTTTTTAACACACCACCACTCAAGTACTGAGTAATGAATATTCATCAATTGTTTGTTTGAAGATATTAATAGCAGTTGAGTACATTGCAGATTTATTCATGTCTGTCCTCCAGGCTCAGCCACCCTGCACCACTGGCAGCAGTTAGCCCAGCCTCACCTCGGGGTGATTCTGGACGCCAGGCCAGGAGTCGTGTCAAAGGGTTACAGACCTCTTGAACTAGAGCTGGAGCAGGTCTGTGTGTGTGTGTATATATCTATGATGTTTATTATGTCACACATTACTAGATTACTGAAGGGGCATTTGTTTTTGCTGCTCTGTGAAATTAATAACAGTGATAATTATACAATTTTTCAATGTGTAAATACAGTTGGGTTCACATGCCTCTTTTACAATAAATAAGAGTCAAATCCTTGTTATTAGGAGGATTAATGAAACCAGGCTGCAGCGACGTACAGCATGTTCCTTCTCCCTGATATCAAATTAGCTGTCCCTCTTCCTTGAACTGCCATTTCTCATCTCAGTTAGTTCAGTGGAGAAGTACAATGGCAAATAAAATACATTTTATTTTTCAAATTCAAAGAAGCTTTATTATCATGATCGTATTCAAATACAGCATTGTCAATAATACTGACCAAAGCAACTGAGGGAATTTGCTTGGATGGGTTTGGGATGAGTAACAAAAACCTTTGTTCATTTCATATGGTATGATTAGTTGAAAAGTACCCTTTACAGTACTTCCAATGAATGTTAATATTACTACTTGTACTAGCAGTAATATTGTGTGTACATGAGTGCAGCTGTAATGACTTGGACTCATCCCTCTGTCTGCAGGTATATCCATGGGGTAGCTTTGAAGAGGATGAACCAGGTGAGCAATACTTCCAGAATCTGCCCACGTCCTCAGCTTCAGCCTCTCCGGCTGTGCCCTCCACCTCTGGCTCCAGCGACACCAACCACGGGCAGCCTCCACCCAGTCTCGCTCCACTGTCTCCTCCCTCCCCCTCTCCATCGCCACACCTCAGCAACACTGACGCCCTAGGTGAGGACATACAGAACATTTACACATTATTATACAGTATGTGTTAATTTATGCATGACCTGCAATGTGTCATGTCCTTAAAGATGACTAATTATCTGTGTTTGCACGACTTGCAGCTGCATACTACCCAGGTAAATGCATGGCCCACACCAGCTCTACCTACACCTTCACAACCTGTCGAATCCTCCACCCAACTGATGAGCAGACGCGGGTCACACCAAGGTGAGGAAAATACTGCCTCTGGTGCTGCTAAAAAATGTATGGTCAAAAGTCAACTTTTTGTGGCCTCTCCTCTAGAGTTTCTCAAAGTTTCCTGCCAGAATTAATTCATGATTAGCTACTGAAAAGTTTAGCTTTTCTACTAAAAGCAGCTGTATTCAAACATATACCTTATTACAAAAGTCCTAATGAAATAATGTGTTCTCAATGCATTTTTTCCTCTGGCTTGAACAAAAAAAGCAATTAAAAAACTATTCTATTACATTTCATACATTGTAATAACACTAAAAATTAACATAAACATTAATACAGTTTATGCAGGTTAATATGATGATGTTGTTTAGATATTGTGGTGCTTGGAAAAGCCCACAGTGTCCTAAAAATGCACTCAGTCTGAATTCGACTAAGTCCCTCAGGACAAATAAGATCCAAACAGCAGTCGTTGAGGTGGGATCGTGTCCAAGCAACAACATTCAGTCACTTGTCAGCTAGACAATAGGAAGGTGCTAAATAATACATGCAGGTGCTTATGGCTCTAAGAAACAACATCCCCTGTGCACAACCAATGTCAGTTTTCTACAATTACAATGATGAGATGTTATGGAAGTGCAATTTAAGTTGTTGAAGTAAAAGTACCAGGTACCAGAAGTATGTTTCTAATTATCCTTGTTCTTTCCTCTCGTTTGCTTTCTTCCCAGTCTAAACCCAGTCCCAGCGTCAGCCTCCTGTGTGATGACCAGCAGTCTGTTGGGTACACCTGCTGCAACACCCTGCACGCCCCGTAGGCTCAGTCTCAGGCCCTCCGAATCCTCAACTAACCTCAGGCAAGGCTCCAGATATACCAGAAAATGACTGCATTCTGAGCTAATGTGTAAAAAAAACTCTTTTTGTTAACAAATCAGCAGATTGTTTGAAAGAACCATTACCTGTACATCACACTGACTTACTGTCTTATTTTTCTCAAAATACAACATGAAAGTTAATTTGTTCTGGGGCTTTGGTTGTAAATGAAAAAAAGCAGATTGCATGACTGTGATCAACCTTTTGACTTCATGACTTTTTTCCCCAATAAACTTTATTTTAGAGTTACCAGTCAGGATGATGTTGCCTTTTGTCTCTCATGTTTCTACAGAGATGCAACACGTACCACCAGCACCTCCCTGGGGTTAGTGCGCCTTCTCCAGGAGAGAGGGATCTCAGCAGCAATGTATCACCAGAGCCAGGGCCTGGAGTATGGTCAGGGCAGCGGAGGAGTCTTATTCAGCACCTCCATCGCCCCTAACCGAGCGCCCAACCCTGACCCTCTGCGCCCCTCTACCCCTCCCAACTCGCCTACAGGACCGGGAGCTTCAGCTATACTAACCTCTGCAGGTTTCGACTTCAAGAGCCCTTCGTACGATAACTTCCTGGCCTCTAAACCAGCCCGTTCTATTCTGAAGGAAGTGACTGGGGGGATGAGGGGCAGGCAGAGAGGGAGGGACTGCGAAAGCCAAACGGACGTTAGCGTGACCGTCCACAACCTCAACCTGCTAGACAAGGTGAAGCGGCTGGGTGTGGCTGGAGCTCCAGGCGGCAGAGCAATGAGTCCCGGCCCCATGTTGGGTCCTCTGGGTGGGCTTCGCAGATCTGGCTCCCCTTTTGGGCCCGATGGAATAAGGAGGAACCGGAGTTATCCTGCCATGGTTGGGGCCAGCATGGCCATGAAAGCCCCTGGGCCCCAGGAATAGTCTGCACTGCTGCTGACCATCAGGGTAGCCAAGTAGGAGTCAGGCAGGGCTGAGGACCGACTGTTGAGCAGTCACCTGGAGCCCAACCACTGACTAACTCTGTTCATACTGTACTAAAACTACATGGCACTACTGACCAGTTTCTAATCACTGCTGTGGTTCCACACTGACACAATTAACTTTATTGTGCTTTTAGGAGGCGAGTCATGCTTGAATTAGAAGCAAAATAACTTAAAGGGTTGGTTCACCCAAAATACAAAAGACATATTTTATGAGTTACCTCTACTGGTACATAGTCATGTGGGTATTTCTGATTTTATGTGCCCAGATTTTATGATAATTATGAAATACAAGCAGGATATAGACCTCACTGCGACCTCATTAGTACCACTTTTGGGAAATACTCTTTTATCCTTTCTTTCTGAGAGTTAGATCAACACCACTCTCATGTTCATGTTAAGTATGAAGCTTGAATCAGGATGTGTTTAGCTTAGCTTAGCATGAAGACTAAGCATGAAGACAGTTAAAAGTTCAAAAATACATATACCAACACTTTTCAAGTTAGCTGATTAACAAGTTGTATCTTGTTTGTTTAATTAGATGAAGGAAAATTTTCCTTTTTGTTTTTAATGATGTAGCTGTTTCTTGAAAAGCAATTGTTAATCCTCCGGAGAGTTCTTTAATTTTTAATTTACTTTTCTGTGTATGAATAAATGTTAGCACACTTAACACAAAGACGTGAGAGGGGTGTCAGTCTTCTCACCTAACTCTCTAGAAAGACAGCGAAACAGCGCATTTCCCAAACTGACAAACTACACCTGTAAATAAAACTGACATCTCTCAACATCCGTTAGATTTGCCACAAAGTTTGGTCCAGATATTCATTGTTCCCAGATGATGAATTCCCAATTTTTGGTGATCCCTTGACTTTCCCTGGAGTGCCACCATGAGGCTGATGTTTGTAGTTGTTAGTAACAGTGAGCTAGCTTGTCATCAAATTACACTTTTCCTCTTGTGCTGTTATCAGGTTAGAATTTAAATTTGTCCACTTCTTAAAAAATCAAAACAAAACTGGAAAGATTCCCATCAGCCTCAGCTGTACTTTGGTTTTAGTGTTACTTAGCTAGTCTTAGCATGCTAACACACTGCAACGAACAAAACAATTGGCATGGTCATTGTGAGCATGTGAGCATGGCGATGTTAGCGTTAAGCTAAAAGCGCTTGTTTAGTTTTCTTTGTTTTGACTCAGATATCTAAAAATCTGGGCACATAAATCATATTTTATGTAATTTAATTTTACGTAATTAGGTGAACTGGCCCATTAAAAGCAGAATAGCTTAAAAGAGAATAAATCCAAAAACTACTGCTAGCTACTCACACCCCCTGCTTCGGAGACTGACTCTGCTGGCTAGATGTAGTACTCCCACTCTTGCCTTTTCTGAATCAAAGCCACAAAATCCCACACAAGTCCAGACATACACATTTTCTATCGCTCTGGCTGGCTATTTGTAGTTACTGTAGCACTAAACCAATGCTTTTCTTCCCCAATATTACTGGATTAAAATCCACATTTTATAAATGATTGAAAATTTACACCAAATACACAAAAACATGTCATCCATACTTTGCCTCCCTCCCCTCTTACCCCTTTCTAAATCTCCCATGAAGTGATTAGGTGTGAGCCTGACAAGTCACTTTCAACAAATCATTTAATAGATTTTATGTCAGTATTAAAGATACTTCAGTTTAGATTCCTAATAGGCCATTAGACGGGGAAGCTGATGGTGCTTCCTCCGAACTGGACAGATCAATACACTGAAGCTGCAGCTCAGAAAGACCTCGGAGAGAGGGACGAGGGAAGTGATTGTGGCTAATCAGCTGTTGTGGTCGGAAGCTTTCGGATTTTTTCCTTAAGGTTTCCTTGGTGAAATGAAGCAATATAGTGCCTCGACCATCTGTTTTTGATGATTTATGTTCTTCATGTGTTGGATTAAGGGTGTGAAGTAGCTGTCACAACCATTGTTGCACTTGTGTTTATTTATTTCAAAAACCTTTCCGCGAATTTAAACTATTTTTCATTTTTAAAAAAAATGTCTCACACACTGTATATACGGCTCATCGTGAGTGAAATGTCAGTAATGGCAAACTTAAAAAGGAATTGTTATGTTTAGTGCATAACCAAGAACCACACATCACTGTAAGTATTGGGGTGAGCATGTAATCAGGGGATTTTCCAAATAAAAAAATCATCAAACAATAAATTTTATCTTGTGATTTGCCTCTCTATATGTTTGTTCCCCATCTACATGAAACTGTGACTCATTCAGAACTGGGGAAGACAGAGAACCAGTGTTTATCCTTCTCCAGCAGATGGTGCTCACAAATAACTCAGCACAGCAAGTAGTCAGTATATGAGGTGCATTGCCGTTTTAAGTCTGTCCACATTGGCACAGTCATAATCCATTACCCATTCACCATCTGTAGCTCTTGCGCTATGAGGGATATGATGGGGGCTATTTATTAAACCTCTATTAGCCGCAGGGTGAACGAGAGGTGAACAATAACCAAAAAATGTCACTCTGGCAGCCGGGCAGTATAATTAGAAGAAATGAAATCCAACTAACGTCACTGATGTCTTCCATGTTGGATATTTGTCCCCTTAGAATAACATTTTCATAATCTTATTTATCACAATATCAAATCAAACACCGACCACTCTTTTTCCTCTGAGCACAGAAATGACAGTATACCACTGATGTACTACAACACAGTATGTTGTTGAACAGAAAGTCTGCACTTACCCAGTGAAATATCTGTCAAATAGATTGGCACAAATTTTCGCACAGACATTCTCTTCTAGCACTACACGTGAGGTTGACATTTGTGGGCTTTCACAAGATCACCTCAGGTTGAATACTGTGATTTATGACCTGAGGTGGTAATTCCCACCATCCTCAGGTGTGTTTGGTGCTAATTAGCAAATGATAATAATAATAGTAATAATCTTATTTATCGATCACTTTTCAGTTACAAAGTGCTTAACAAAGGCAGAAATAAAATAGAAAAAGTGAAATCCATACATTTCAAAGCACAGAGAACAATTTAAACAATCAGGAGCATAAAAAACAGCACAGAGTCATTTTAAGAGAAATAAAACACTTCAAACAAAAAGGGTAAAGGTAAAACCAGGAAAAGCTCTCTGATAAAACTATGTTGAAGAAGGGACTTCAAGGAGATCATGGTTTCTGCCAACCTGATTTCCTTGGGCAGATTGTTCCAGAGCCTCGGGGCCCTTTCGTTTTCAGCCGGGCCTCTGGGACAGTCAGAGGACATTTCCCGAGGCTCTCAAGGAGCGTACTGGCATGTAAGGAACTAAGAGGTCTGAAATGTAACCGGGAGAGACACCGTGGAGAGCTTTAAAAGTAATCAATAAAATCTTAAAATCTATTCTAAAACATAGTGGGAGCCAGAGACGGCAGAGAGGTTAAAACAGGAGTGATGTGGTCACGTCTTGTGGTTCTCGTTAAAAGCCTGGCAGCAGAGTTCTGTACAGTCTGGAAACGATCAGTAGATTGATGATGATAGCATGTTAACATGCTAAGCTAAGATGGTGAACATGGTAAACATAATCTGCTAAACAGCAGCATATTAGCACCATCATTGTGAGCCTGTTAGCGTTAGCATTTAGACCCTAGTGTGGCGGTGGGGTGTGGTTTTGTTCACAGATCTATTTCGACTTTTCACCTGCTGGATTACGAATATTCTCAATCACAGCATGGTTTACAGCTTGTTGGGAGGTGTATCCTGTGCAGTCTACCCATCACATCTGGTAGTTAATTAGGTCCTTTAACCAAAATATATGTAATATCAGCTTCATTGTCATCCAGTTTGTGAAGGCAGCAGCTTCCTCTTGTCAACTGTAAAGTTGACTGTTAGCATTCTTGGTAAGCTAGCTCTAGTTAAGCTAAGTGGCTGCTGATGGTAGCTTCATATTCACTGTACAAATGTGTGAGTGAGAACAAGCTTTTTATGTAACTCTCAGCAAGAAAATGAGTAAATGTATTTAAATTCATCAGTTTCCTGCATCGCTGTGTTTGAAATGTTTGCTGTTGTGTTGTGTAGTCGTGGCTGCCAGATGAATCTACATATTGTGGGCCTGGATTTACAGGCTTTATCGAGTCCACTTTAGATCATCAAAGATAGGAACTCTCGTTTCCTGCTTTTACCATAAGTTCTTCTGTTTCAGTTGCCAGTAAAACGCCTTTGACTCAACTAAATCTGCAGTTAAAGAAAGGAAAATCTGCAGACAGACTGGACGGAGAATGAAAGACAGTGTGTTCAGCCAGTTTCAGGAAGAGCTCGGACCATCTGCTTATCACTGTGACTGGATCTTCATCACAGCTACATGCTTGGAGCTCATGTTCCTTTCATGAGTGTGTGGCTTCGCCCATTAGGACACAAAACCAGAGCACTTATGCATGTATGAGCACTCGAATCACTCAATGTGAGACGGTGGAGGCTACATATGTGTTTGCCTTTTGCCCTTTTTCTGCATGATTGCCACTCCCAGCACATGTCCACATCGACACGTAATGCACATATGTGCCGATACACACACACAGTGGAGACATTTGCTGGCAGTCTTTGAACTTTTCCCAGGGCTTTCAACTCTGAAGTCTTTAGGCCTCTGCTCTTTAAACAGAAAGTTTGAGTCTATTCCCATGGCCCTATCAGAATCTCAAGTCTTTGTACATTTCTAATTCAAGCCTGACCTCAGTCCAAGCCAGTGTCTTCAATGCACAGCACACACACACACAAACATATAAACACACAGCAAACCCTTCTCTTTCCCCCAGGGCATCCCAAACCACTTCTCTGAATAATTCACAGAGCCTGCTTTGTTCATCGATTCCTCTCTCCACCTCTGACTCACAGAGACACATCTTTCACTTAACACCAGGTCCAGGAGCAGCATAATGGACTGCTTCATTACAATTCACCACCACTGTGGCTTCCACCTCTTTCCGTCACTGATACCTTCGACAGGTCCATCTTAGCAGATTTTCTGCTTTTAAGACGATTTCAAAATGAAAATGTCAAGTGAGCTCTAATGATATCATCAATAGAGTATCATTGAATCTCTTCTTCTCTCTTTGCCCAAACAAGTTTAATCACAAATTTGCTCATAGCACACATTTCTTCATAACACCCAAATATACTGGGCTTTCTAGAGACTGTTATCGTCTCTGTGTTGGAGGCAAAAGCAATTATTAGGATTCATTTTGAGGCTTCTTTAATAATTTAGTCGATATCAGTTCCTCCAAACGCTTTAAACCAGTTCAGTGTTTAGCACTAACTTTAGAGCTCATAATGATCTCTCAGTTGAGAAGAGAAGATACTCTCAAATGTTTCCCTGGCCCGCTCCCTGAATGTCGCATTCACTGACTTTCATCTCCTCTGTGCGGCTGCATGCTAACCCTTTTTCCTTAGCATCAGGCATTTTTCCCTTTACATTCCTCACAGTCTAAAGCCAGCATTATTAATTAAATATGCAGCATCGGCCAGAAATGTTTTCTCATGTGGATGATTTAGCTTTCTTCGTTTTGCATCAGGCAAAGACTCTGACCTTTGACACTGCAGAATCAACACACCTGAATAACAGTGAGATGACAGTAATTTTTATTTCAATACATTTAATCTATGACATGTATCATTGAATATAAAAGAAATCAACCTGTCAGAGGATAATAGTTAAATGACACATCCCATGGGACTCTTTACTCATGGCTCTGCAGACAGACTGAAGTCTTATCTGTAATTATCACATCTACCCAGCACATATTTGTCATTTTCTTTTTCAAACAATACTTAAGCAGATTAAAATCAAGACTTATTCTTTACGTTTGTCTATTTTTAGCCATTCTGCAACTTTAACACTATATCAAACTCCAGAAAATATTTGGCTTTGAGATATTCATAAGTTAAATTAACTAACATTTCGGTTCAGAGCTACATGTGGTAACACATTAAAGATTTCTGGGCAGGTGACAGTGAGAGCAGTTTCCTTCCATATTGACACAAGACACTGTCTTGTTTAAAGCAATATGTTTTCCAGTAATTGAAATTTTAGTGTAAGTGTATAGAAAAGTTGTTTTATACCACAATATCACTGTGCTCCTTAGCTGTATATTAAATTAAATTATTAAATTAAAATTGTTTAATGTACCCCTATTGTCAGACAAGATAAAACTAAATCCCTCATTCTCTGAGACATTTTAGATGAGCCAATAGAGAATTAGATCCCAGGTAGCAAAATAAAACTTCTGGCCCAACATATGCCTGGGTCCTCGGCCCGAGTCTGGCCCATATCCTGGGCAGATTCTTTGGTATTGTCTGAAAGCTGCTAGATTTTTTGTGTGCGTGCCAGAATTGGTCCAGATGTGGAAATAGCATTTGAAAAACATGTTGCATACAGGCCAGATTCAGGCTGTGGAACCAGATGTGTACTGGGTCAGAAGAAAACATGTGGGCCGGATTTATTTAGTGTTTTATTGCATTATATTTATATTTGTATTTTAAGACTGTGCCAGACAGAAATGAAATGAAATGAAATTTGCAATTCAAGATATGACTCTGGTTTTGGAACATAATATATAACTCTTGGTCAAATCTGGGGGAAATTAAGGATTTAATAAACTGTTTAAGGATCATTTTATATCTGCTTTTATTCAGAGGGCCTTTGGCATCACACTCTATCACCAAAATAACTTACAGCAGTTGCATGTGTTCTTTTCCATATGCAATGAGTATTAGTACCTGTTCATGCTGTCTCTACTCTGTTTTGTGATACATGAAGGTTCATGATGCATAATGCTAATGCACGTTTCTGCTAGTGCCACAGATAATCCACAGTTTACTGTATGAATGCACCTAATGAATGTTAATGAGTCTAATTTAAGTAGCATGCATCATATTTTAATAATTAATGTGCAGACAGTGATATTTTCAATCTTTATTCAGTTCAGTTAGTCTACACAGACCCTGACACCATCCCAGTCCTTTCCACCCAAAAAATGAGAAAGAAAACCAGAGAACACCAGAAACAAACAAACCTTGGACAGTGAGAGCTTTTCTGCAAAATTTGGCATATGTATATTGCATTATTACAGTTTTACAAACAAATGTACAACAAATACATCATAAATAGATTTTTATATTGTGAGACAGTGAGGAGCCAGCTTGCATGGGTTTTTTTTTCTTCTTTTTCTCGTGTGGCCGTACGGAGGGAGTATGAGCCGTGACTTCCCTTTTTACGAGGAGTACTCGTACTCCTCTGCGCTGCGGCGGCCAAAATCCATCCAGCCCAAGTAATCTCTGTCTGCTATCCGGTGGTTGGCACTCAGTCCGCTGCCTCTGTTGTTTGCCGTGGAGTTTCTGCGCACAGAACCTGGGTAGGATGAGTAGGAGGAGGAGGAGGAGTGGGCGGAGGAGGAGCAGAGGAGAGAGAGGACAGCATGAGAGAGGCTGAAAACTTCCCTGGACTGGGATCCTACTTTTTTGTTGTTTCTGCACAGACAGTTGGAGAAAAATAGTTTCGAATACTCTGATTTTGACTCTGTGATACAGTCAGACAGAGATGAATGGATTCATTTACACTCCTTCATAACTAAAGCGATGATTGCTCCATTGGAAATATCAAATCAGCTGTAATGTGGCTGTTTCTGGTGGAATTGGACACAAACAATGCTCTCACAAGCTCAGCAGCTGATTGTTTCTTCCTGCACTGAGATGTAGTTTTAGTGACTGATGCTTTTAATAACAAAAATTTTCATCACTTTTCCAACTTTTAGCGGAAACATTTAGAAGTTAGTTCAGTTCATTATCAAATTATTCTTTTCACAATTCAGTGTCGATGCCCTCCAGAGGAAAAAGGCCTCGCTATATTAGAAACTTGAGCCTCCACAGTTGACTGATGATGTTTCGTTGCTGTGATGATTTTCAGTTTTAAAATTTCTGTCATTTAGATTTGATTTAGTTAATTTTTTTTTTTTTTTTTGCTGTCAAGCTGGTTCGCCTGGTGACACTTTAATTGCCCACTAATGGATCTGTCCTCTCTTTCTCAGTCACTCACCTACATCCCACACACACAGACACACACAAAGACACGCACACAACACCATAACGAAGAGGATGATCCAACAGCAGCTGGACTTTAGGCTGACAACTAACAATTACCCTCTCTTCCTCTGCGTGTCCATGCCTGTACATTTGTGTGTATGTGTGCACAAATGTGTGTGTTTATTCGCCTCAATGTTCCCTCGTTTTACCCCCTACAAACACATTGACCCCCAGTCGTGTAAAACATCGCTGGTTCTCTGATTTTTTTATTCCAAGTGAGGAGAAGCAGGATCGCTGCTGCTATCCGTCTGGTAATCAATGCTCACAGAGATGCTGTTTTCTCTCCACCCACACCTCCTACGCAACACACACACACACACACACACACACAAACACACACAAACACACACATAAACACAGTGCTTCAGTTCCCTGGTGTGCTGAGAAAGATTGGCTGCAGAAGGCTCGACAACGACACCTCCTACACTGAAACATGCAAGTGAACAGCAAGCACACAAGCACCTAGACACCCCACACACACACACACACACACACACACACACACACACACACACACTCACACACACACTATCCCTAAGGTATTACACATTCAGTCAGCGTGACCTTTGACATTTTATACACTTTGCTGTCTCATTGAACAGTTTCTGTTTCATATTTTTCTGTCTTGAACTGAGGATTTGAACAGCAACGTATCAACTTTATAGCATCAAGATGTAAAAATGCAGCTTCACTTCTGATACATATTTGTGTATGGATGTGTCAAGAAATATCTCACCTATTTTCCCAGTCTGTTGGCAGTGAATAAATCCTGAAAATGACTCACTCTGATTTGTAACTTGCTCACTAAAGATGTAGAAGATATTTCCCCAGAGCAGTCAGCGTCTCTTTCTTTGATCCCATGTTACGGACTGTCTCTAGCTCTGTGAAAACGTTTGTAAAGTCTGATAGACTGCTACACGCACAAGGAGTCAGTTTCAGTAGCGGGAAGCCAAGCAAAAAATGCAAATCCTGACAGATTGTGTGTGTAAGTGTGTGTGTTGAGAACTGTGAATGCCCAGATATTCTCTTCGTCCTGTCACAGAGCCAGAACGATCAGAGCCCTGAACATGAGGAGCTCTGACAGGGTCGAGGTTTTGTTTTCTCTGTGTTGAAGAGGAAAAAAAAAAGATTTAAGCGCCTGGGGAGTCGGACAGGGAGAAAAAAGTGAAATAAGATGGTACAAAGAGAATGGCCGGAAGGCTGCGAACACTAATACACGCTCTTTCAAACCACAAAAGCTTTTCAGAGCCACTAATTCATTTTACAAAGCTGCCTGTGCACTGATTCCAGTCATTAGCTGGACTGAGGGGAGGAGGAGAATGGCAGGGAAAAGCACTTGTCTCAGAAAATGAATCTTTGTTGTAAATATTGTTCTTTATAAAGATGTTTTCTTGATAAACTCGCACACTCATTGCTTCAAGAGTTTCCAGGCATAGCAACGATGACTTCCAAACACAAGCAAGCTAACACAGATCCACAGAAACACAAGCCCACACACACCTTTCCTGGAGGAGATGAGTCTTGCCAGCAGCTCACTGAGGTTGGCCCGGGAGTCTCCATCCTCCTCAGCCAGAGGAAGAGCTTTCAGCTGGGGGGCAGAGCGGCTGTGTCGGGGCTGGGGCTCTCCCAAGGTGTGGGTGTCAGCATCAAGGAGAGCTACTCAACACACACAAGGACAGGGGTCAGATATGAAAAGTCACAGTGATATTAGCGCATGTGTTTGCTGCAGGCTGTACCTTCAGAGGGAGCGGAGACGGAGCGCTGGCCCTCGTCGAGGGGCTGAGAGGAGAAGGGGAGCCCCAAACAGCTCGTACACAGGACTGCCAGCACGACACACACACACAGCCCTGCAGTCATCTGAAACACACACACACACACACACAGACACACAGAGACACACAGAAAAGAGAGGGCAACACACAGGGAAAGTTTAACAGGGAGGAATCTGAGATACAGTCCAGTCTGGGTTTACAGCAGGCATTTTGTGTGAAACTACAACTGAGAGCATCTCTGCCATCTGCCAGACAACTGCTCCCTCACAGTTAATAATCACTGACTGCACCAAAAAGGCGCCTGAATCAGAACAGCATATTCACACTGTCATCCAGGGGCACAGCGCGCACAGCACAACAGCTTTGTCAACTGGAGACAGCTGGATCTTCACATCCTGAGCACTATTTTCAGCAGGTCAGGTCGACCTTATTTTTAACGCAGAAAAAATTTCTCATTTCCTTTTTGCTCTCAGGGCTCATCGCTGGAAATAAATTCTTTAAATAGAAGGAAAGAAAGTAAAGCAAGTCAATTAATTTTTTTAGCGGAAGCTTCTAATTCATCAATAAACACACCAAATGTGATGCATTCACATGAATATTGATTTTATAAGTTAAGAAAACTCATGGCAAAATGGAAATCATTTTCCTTCAACATGTTTTTAATAAAATTGCCTGCGTGTTTTAAATTACATGAAGAAGAAGAAAACATTTTTACACTATAAAAAAAATCATCTCACCAAAATGCAAAATTTCTTGTTGATTAAATAATGAAAAAGAAAAAGTGGTTGTCTTACCTTGAGAAAAGAGGTTCAGCGTGTTAGAGAAGTGTGTGAGAGTGAGGAGAGCACTTCTCTGCTGAGTGGGAAGGATGTCCCTTTTATACTCCCCGCGCTCTGTGTGTGTGTGTGTGTGTGTGTGTGTGTGTGTGTCGCCTCAGTGTACATCCTGTGTATTCCTCGGTGTGTTTGTCAGACTAATATGAGTGTGTTTGTTACAACCTCAACAATTCAACTGCATGCTTCAGCTTTATCGTCTGTTTGCTCATCATAAAATTTAACATCAGGAGCTGCCTGGCTGACGTGCATTATGTGTTGTGTGTGTGCAACAGAGTGTGTGTCTGTGTGCTGCATAAATGACAGTTAATCATCTGGATCAGACGAATAGCTTGAAAATATTGATAAGTGTGTTATTTTTAGTGGATATAAACATATTTTAATCAGTATCCTTGTAGAATAATCCACACTTGAGCTGCTGCTATGAGGAGGGTGTGTGTGTGTGTGTGTGTGTGTGTGGGTGGGTGCTGACGGGGAGGGCGGCAGTGTGGTCAGGCATGTGTGGGTGTGTGTATTTGTACACACCCACACATGTATTACATGTCAGCAGATGTTCACACTTAAAAAGTGGGCAGACACAGAGGAGAATTTTGGAGTGAGACATCTCCACCACCTTTCTCCTGTCTCTCACCCCCTACCCTGCCCTCCCCATCCCCCACCCCTTTCTTTAACCACGCAGGATTAACCCAGCTCATCGATCACACAGGTGTAGCAAATCAATCAGCCTGGGTCCATAGCCATTGATAAGCTGTTGTGAGTTAATGGTTTTTATTAATGAGGCTGACAGCCCCTTTGTTGCGTGACAGGATCAGGATCTCCGTCACGGTGCCGGAGCTGTTTTTACCTGCTGAGATAATGTAGCATCAGTGAGGCTGTTAACTAAAGTTAATGTCCACAGGGGAGTCATAGAGGAGGAATACACACACCTTTTTACTGCTGCTGTCTAAGCAGCAGAGATGAATGAGTGACAGCTCTGAAGCTGTTCTTGTGGGTCAGTCATCGCTAACTCACTCTGTGCAGCCAAAACTCAGACCAACCAAACCTGACGTTAAATTCTAGTGGAGAGACCAACTGTGTCAGTCTGAATTAATATGCATTAAATAATGAATGAGACAGGATATTTCCACTGAATGGACCGATAAAAATGTACTATATGGCATATCCATATAATCAAGAGTGATGTTGTTTGTCACCTAGAAGGGCATATATATTATTATCACAAATATTCATCCTCTGGATATATTAATATATAAGTTTAACAACATACAAAATATATGAAATATCCATTGTAAAATGTGTATATGTACATGTATTAAAAATATCCATATGATGAAATTTTATATTGTATAACATGTTGTAACCATATATATTAATGATATATATTTATTTCATAAATGCAACATACATATAAAAATTCAATATGTTAATATGTGTTTTTTCATTAATTGTAAACACGTTTATCTGTATATAATATCAACATATACCAAAAGGGTTTGAGATGGATACATATTTACATAACATATGTCTACAACATAAGCATATATACATACACATATATATTTGTATGGGCTATACATATACTGTATATCAATATATGAAATGGTTCAATGGTTTAATATATATTTTTTTTACATATATGTTTTATTTTATATGCACATATATTTCATATATAGACATTCAATTATGTACATATATTTGTGTAAAACGTTTATAACTCACTGTGAAAACCTGGACCAAGCTGATAGAAAATATTCTGTATATGCTGTAAATGTGTCGGTCTGATGGTGTGGACGCAGACAATTTTAACAAGCTTCAAAGGTTGTTAAAATTGTGGGACTTATACTTCTCATTTCCCACCTACCACATGTGAGTGGTAGGTGGGAGTGTGGTTTCTCTTAACCATGAACAGGATCATTCCCTGACTTTAACCATGTGTTTGTTGTTGTAACCATGGTGACGTGATAAAGGTCCCCAAGCCTTAATGAAGTGCTCATTTTAACCCAAACCATGATCTCTCTGTACACCTAACTAAGTTGTGTTTTTAAACCCAGCCAAATCTTATGGCATTGCAACATCATAAAACCAACGTTTCTTGGGGGTTTTTCAGCAGTGATTTGTGACTGTTTTGGAAGGTCAGATCAGGGTCAGAGTTTCTGCATGATATTCATGCTGATAGGAACGTCATTGGTTTTGCTGGTCATACACCAAAGTATTGAACAAATTAACATTTTGACCTGATGATGGCACTGGATGAAAAGTTAAGGGATCACCAAAGTGATTACAGTTCATCTTGAGAGGAACATGAATGTCTGTGTCAAATTCATCCAACAGTGACAGAGACATTTTGCTAAAAAGCAGAAATATGAAAGTCATGGCGGTGCTACACGAAAAGTCAAGAAATAAAATTAAATTAATTATCCTCTGGGGAACCATGAATGTCTGTAGGAGACTTTAAGTCTGACAACCAACGAGCAGACTTCGCAATCACTGGAGCAAAAAAAAAAAAAAAAAAAAAAACCCAAAAAAAGTCATTTTTAAGGGGCTACTTGTACGTTTTCTCTGTCGCCAATGGTTTCTTGTCGGGAGCGGGTGGTAGTGATTGTTGTTTGCCAAGAGCCTCAGCCATCATTGTCTGCATAATACCAGAGGTTATAATACCCCCTCTGAAAAGCTCTACGTCTTCAGGGCAGATTGAAGGCTACAGCGAGTTGCAAAGTGACGAGATGGGCCGGGGCTAGCTGGTTAGCATGCTAGCTTCAGAGGGGGAAAAGACGTGATAGAGACAAGACATTGGCTTTGCTTTCCACCTCTGGAGACAGTTCTTGGTGAGTAAGCAAATAAAGTTTGACGCTGAACTCACAACGTTGTTTACAGGTAGGTAAACATCTGTTAATGCTAATGTTAGCTATGTAGCAATAGCAAAACCTACAAATAGAGCAATTTGCCCAAATGTAACTATATCTTACAAATCATGTTGATATGTAACTATTTTGCATGAGCTAGCTTTTTGAAACTTAATCCTGCCCAGTACCGACATGTTTTTACAAACAGCATTGTTGCTTAACGTTCGGTGTTCAGAGTTAATTATTACACAAAACAGCAAATCAATCATCAGTTCAATACTAAACCGCCATTCCTTCTCTTTTCACCTCACTTTCTGAAAGTCATACTGCTACTTGATTTGGCTTTAAAAAATTCCACTCACTGTAAATCAGCGCTGAAGCACAGCAGCATAAATTGTGTGGACAATTGTTGCCCAGATGCCATTCTGATTTCAGTCCCAACTCCTCTCTGGTAAAAGGAAGTGACATAAATCTTCTTCCTAAGCAGCTGTGAGATGGCGCTCTGTGCAGACGTGGTTGGAGCCCTTGTCACATCTCTTGTAACGGCATCAGATATCATACCCTAGTCCCAGTGTGTCTCTGCTTTTTGCTTTTTACTGACGTAGTTTTACACGATTTCCTGATATTAAAAATCCTCAAGATTTAATTCCACCACCTCTGGCTGCCGGTCGTTTGGGCCACGAGTCCTGTAGCTGTCGCTCAGGACCGCTGTGTCACCCTCCATCACGTCAGCTCACTCAGACATTGCTTACTTTCACATTCATGGGTTTTGCTTCAGTCTTGCTGCCTTTCTCGCTCACTGAAGATGCTGTAACGTTTTCTCCAGGCACCATCAGAAGGCATGAGTGTAGGAGGTGAGGCCACGGACGTTCAAATTAGAATTAATTAACCATGCGGTGTGGGAGGCGTGCATGTGCGTGAAATGTGTGTGTTTGTGAGGTTCTGTCCGAGTTTCTACATACTCTTAGTGATTTCCTTTTAGTGTGTGTTTGAGACATGGATTCAGTGCAGCCTGGAGGCAACCTGTTGTACTCCATTACTCTCCCAGTGTAGGCGAGCAAGACGTCGTCTCCTGTGAGCTGAGTGTGTCTATCCGAATGCATCCAACTCACATCTGGAAGATAGGTTGAGTTTAAATGCTTGTTAAAGAATCTAATTGGTATCAGTGGAGACAGTGAGAGACCACTTGCTGAGGGCACTCGCTACAGCTTTGGTATACAGTTAGTAAACATACTAAATAATGCATAAATCTATTAATGCGTCTGTCTCTGCGGCATTGTGTCACGGTCACAAAGACAAATACGCATTTAGCCCAGCCTCAGACGACCGTTTTTCCTACAAGCTAGATCCTGGAGCTCCTTCACATATTCTGGTTACCTCATGGTTTTACTTGTTAAATCTGTTCACGGTATCTTCCTCATGTGATCCTGTGCTTTACCTCAATACGGAGGAGCCTGAATAAGTAATATAGAAGAAACAGGAAGATGCAACAGCCAAAGAGAATCTGATTTGTTTATTTGCTTAATTAACACGACACAGTCATAAATAAACAAAACAAACTAATTGCAATATAATGAGATGAAAAGTAAATTGAATCAAATGTATGATTAGAAGTTTTAGGCAGACAAGGTGAAACAAACCAGATGAACAAGCGAAAGTTGAACAGGAAAATAAGTCGATGACAAACAAAGCAATAAAAATAATTGCACATAACAAGTTAACAACCTAACCTGGGGTCACTGTCACGATAAAGAAACTTTATTAAAGATGTGATAATTTGAACACAGCTTGTTTTATTGCAGTGCTGAGTGGTAATGGTGTGATGATAATAGACTCCAGGGTGTAGGTGAGGTGCCTCCACCTTGTTCACTGCAGTCCTCACATGTCCATGATACGCACTGAGTGAGGCCAGACTGTGTTTGACTGACATTTCCCTCACGCTACTCTTAATTTTGCTGATCAAGCATGGTGGGTTGAATAAAAAAACGTTGAACTCTTTCTCTTTTTAATTTATGTATCAAAACATATACTGTGTCTCAAATCAAATATTTCAGTCAGCATACTCACATGTAGTAAACCATGTACACAGTATACTCACTGCCGTAGTACGTTAATTTCGACAAAGTGGAGGGAAATGATTTTCGCAATATGTGACCACAATTTCTGCCCTTATTTTCCTGCGTGTGCCCCCTGCTGCCTACTATGTGTCCTCCTTTCTAGGTCGCTGTTTTCACAAGTTTGAAAATACGTTGGTGGTCCCTCCCCTTCCACATGGAGCCACGTCGAGGGCAAGACGTGTCCACTGTTAGATGCTCAATTTTTGACCGTATTAAGTGCACCATCTGGGTAATCCCAGTGCACTGCATGTTGCCATACTTGTAAATGTGAATGCACTTAGACACGCAAATAAACAATTTTGAGTATAGAGGTACGTGAATTGAGACACAGCATGTGTCTTGTGTAAGTACCTGCTACTGATGCCATAAAAATCTATTTACTGAGCCAGGCTGAGCTCACCATCAGAAATACCTGAGATTACAAAAAATAAAAATGCCAAAACAAAATGTAAACATTAAAGCAATAGTACAACATTTCGGGGAAGCAAGTAAATTCATGTTCTGGATGAGCGTTAGACAAGAAGATTGACACCACTTGGATTTTTGTATGTTAAATATGATACAGGAAACACAACTACGGCAACATTACTTCATGCACAGTTGAGTTCTGTATGCAGGGCAGCTGCCGTGCTTCGCAAAGTGCACATGACGTCACGTATATATCATCCCAACAGGACCAGCCGCTGTCAGTGACCCTCTCCATGTGAAGCCTTAGAGCTGCCTCCTCATCTCAAGTGCTAAGCTGATTCAACACAACACCACCACTGCAGTCCCACTCTCCCAAGTGCATGTGCCAGTAGGTTCACTGTGGTTCTGGTTATAGATGAATGCCAGCATGTGGATGGTGCTGGTGGTGTGTGGAGGTGGTGCAGCAGCAGCAGCAGCAGCAGCACTTGAGTCCCAATGAATTCAGTTTCAAGTGTGATGTGAAAAAGACACCTGGACCCTCAGCTGCATTCAGAGGAGGCAGATCCCCTTTACACACACACACACACACACACACACACACACGCCTGGAAAGAATAATGGATCAAGAAATAGCGTGCTGCGTGGTGAGGAATAACACAAACTGATTACACACTGTGTTTATGGAGATTTCTCCTCAGGAGCTCCTAATCTTTCTTCTTTTTTCAACTTTCCCCCTCTGTAAACAAGCCTGTTGTTCATTTCCATATATCAATTTTATTTTTTTTTACAAACCTTAAAAAACTTCAGCAGAATGAGGAACAGTTATTAAATCAGAGATTTTATTCATCTCTCAGCTGGATATGCAGGATTCATTTCCACACGTGAAACTTTTCCATTTTCTTTTTCGGGCTTAAGGCGACTTCTCCGCGTCGTGTGAATGAATCTCTCAGGAGATCAAGCACCAGTATGGACAGGACAGGAAGACCTATTACACCGTGTGCCTCCCATCAATTGTTCTGACACATGGGTTGATGAGACCGAACTCGCCTCGCCACAGCAATAGGCCCATTATGATGAAGGCGGTAACACATATTATCATGTGCAAATTGCTCAAATCTTCTTGTTCTCAAGGTTTTCACCGTGTTACTCCTCCCATCTCTCATGGCAGACGGACAAATGCACAAAGTGGAAGATGTAAATGCTGTAATGCAGCAGCTATTTAATTTATATTTGATTCCCGCCTCCATCAGGCGTCGATTTGCTGAAAGAAATTAAATTGACCTCTGAAACAACACTGCGGTCCTTTTTAATGTTCTGTGAGGATGAAGGATGTGATGCAGGAAGAGTGGAAAGCAGAGTGAAATGAGACTTGAGTGGTGTGAATGAAGGAAAGGAGGAGAGAATGAAGGATGGTTCAGATAAGAGAGGAGGCTGACTGCGGGGAGGGGAGTGACTGTGTGGTCAGTCTTTGTTATCACTTAGTAATTAACAGGCAGAAACTTAAGCTCTGTTGGACTAAAGGCTGTCTGGATGGTCAATACTATTGATTAGCATTAATGAAAACATTGTTTCGCCTGCTTTTGGAGGTTCACTCTGCAGCCTGTTTTTTTTTTTTTAAATCACAGATTTTTGATTATTCCACCTCTTCACATTTTCATCTCATGAAGTTTATTATTTTAGCTCAGAAATCTGTCAGAGGTCTTCAACAGTTTTACATTTAATACATCCCAACTTGAATGAATATCGCTCTTAACAATAATATAACATCTGTTTTTAAAATGTTTCCTGTTCACATAAATATCTAAACAAAATTCTAAAAGTTTTGGGGATTTTTTTGTGTTTAATTACAGATTGTTGAATGTGCGTACACAGAGGTGTGGACTGGTTTACATTTCTGTACCCACAGTCTTTGAGCCACAAATACATGTTGCCTTTACCTGCTGGTGTAAAACTCGTACATTCTGCTTTTTTTTTTTTTTTTCATAAAATAAAATAAAATAACTTGTTACCCATTGATTTGTGCAAGATTCATGTGTCATGTCACTTTAATTATGGCAACTTCAAATGAAGTGACTACCTCTTATGTCACATCAAGCATGTTTGTCCTCCTTTCCCGAACCTTACAGACGTGCTTATTGACTGCCTCTGTGTCAACATGATAAGAGTTCAAGAATCAATTTAATTTGTCTTTGCTTCGTTATAGCTAATCAGCTTCAATGCTCCTTGGCACAAGTCTCCAAAAGATCATGTGGAATACGCAACCACCTCAGCCATCAAATGAGCACTTTTGACCACAATTTCAGAACCACTGAAAGTGTGGAAGTTTCATCTGGCGGTTTCTGAAACCAGCAAACTGACATTTCGCACCTGCTTAAGGCAGCGATTGGTAGGTTGGGTTTGAACCTGAATCCTCCTCAAATGCTCTTCATTCTTAACACAGTTGTTACGTAGAAATCCACCAGCCAACATAGAGTCTCTGTGAAGGTGGAAGTTATTCAATCTAAAAGCGCTAGAATGAAAGTACCAAAGTGGAAGCTCGTCCAGGACAACATGAATCCAGCTGCAGCCGGAGATCAGCGAGGTGGCAGCTCACCTTCAACCCCCGTGGGCAACTGAAACATGAAAGTGGAGGTTTTGTTCTAAAGTTTTCATTTTTTAGATTATAAAATTCAAATTAATGGAATCTGATTATTATATTTTCAACATTTAACTGGTTCGACAGGATCTCCTGGTGTTTAAAAGTGAAATCCTGTACATTAGTGTTACAGAGGTGAGGGGCTGCAGCAGTAATAGCAGCGTGTCCGCTTCCACCTACAACTCACATTTGTCCGTATACACATGAGCGCAGCACTGTGAATGCCTTCCAGACAGAGTGTGTGAGGAGGTGAAAAGCACGGGCAGCAGTCTTCGTGACTAAAGCTGTAATCATCTGTACCTCACTCATGAACCCGCTTTCACTGTCACTTCTCTCCAACTCGATCCAAACCTTAGGTGAACTGAGCCTCTTCAGCATTTTTATACATTTATGCATCAACTACAAACTGCTTCTTCGTTTCCTACTTCACTCTTATATGGAAGCATCTCCATTTATTTATTATCATCTTCCTAAAATATGAGTGGAGGGACTGTAGTTACCATCTCAGACACAAAAAATCTTTAACTTAAAAGTTTAAATCTCTTCTGCAACTAACTGAAATTATGCTTCTAATTTACATTTTTATTCTAAGTTTTATGAATGTTATACTTTTGCCATTCTGAGTGTTTTTTCTTTTGTTTAATCTGCCTTCATTGTTTGATGTTTCTCTTATTTTAAAAACTTGTAACTTTGAAATGTGCCCTATAATCTGTCATGATCATGTGATCAGTGAGCCTCAGACAGGACTTGCTATCATATTAACTATCATTATAACTGTCATTATCATCTTTCTGTGAAACTCAGGGCCAAGGCTATAACCTCTCACAGTGTTGCATAAACAGTACTAAGTGAAAAAAGGAAGAAGACTGTAAAAACAAGCATGTTTGAATAAAATCTTATTGTAGCACATTTGTAAAATATCCTATTGCCATTAAGTTGACTGAGCTTGCACCCAGTTCAGAAAATATACGATGGCTATATACGTTACTTTTTAATATAGTTTTTATCCAATAGTTGTCATCCAAAGAAAAGATGAAGCCTTGTATTCTAAGAAACTGCAGGGGACATTTGTCTTTTTTTTTTTTTTTTTTTTGAATAATCAAATATTGCCCTGCAGGGAAAAAGCAGGAACTGACTAACTCAACCTTTTCCTATTCACAAGAAGCTCACACATTACATGAAGGAAAAAATAGGGAACTGTGTCTATGTTCAGCGTTATTGTTTAACAATATTTTCCCCCTCTACTCCTTGATTAATCTGTGCACATATCACACTATGTGCTATACTGACGTACCTGTGTAGGTATAATGTGTTTTGAAGTTGTTTCACTCTTATTCGCTCTTTTTCACTCTTTTTACAGTTTTTTTTTATGAACAACAAAAGAGAGAAACAGTGTGTTGTTGGTGTGGATGTTGATTGCCGTAGTTTATCCATTTTGACAAGAGGACAAAACCTTTAACACGCGGCCACTGCCCCCGTTTGCCTTCAGCAAATGTCAGCTGCGAGTTTCGCAACATTTTTGAGCACTAATGTAAAATGAACAACATATGAGTTTGTGTGTGTTTGTAATAAGCACTAGTCGACAGCTATGAGGCAAAGAGGTCAGAAGATGTCTTACGTTTGACCTTTTACTTAATTTGTTAAGTTTTAAACTCACTCTTCTGTTCTTATACACCATGCCTCTTAAATCAATAGTCATTAGTCTTTTCTTCAACTAATTGTCATCCAGTTGTGATGATCTGATTGCAGCCTTGGTGATTCATATTGCAGTGTTACCTTTTGATGAAAAGAGTCAGTTTGTTTAATTTATTTCTTTGTTAAATAAAAAAAGAGAAACTCTTACACAGCTGTCGCAATGGAGCAGGTTTCTGAGTGAAAACGAGGCCGTGAAGTTGCCACAGATATCTCTTCCCTGTGTGATGCCTGTGTTTGCTCAGTGGGAATAACCTATATCCACTCTCCTCTGTCAGGAGTGACACACCACAGGGTCATTTATAATTCAGCGCAGAAACCAAGCAGAGCCAGAGGAGGCACGCGAATGGCTTTCCTACAGACAGCGGCGGAGCAGAGCAACAATTACCAGCCTCTCATGCTTTTCTATCCGTGTGTGTCTGTGCAGGCACACACAGGTGATGACATTTCCCGGCGTTCATATAAACGCCTGTGCAGAGGAGAGAGGGTTAACAGCACTAGTCGTCTCTGTCTTGCAGCTGCTGACTTGTGTGTCACATAAACGCACAAACACTTATTGTTCATTTTACATGATGGATTTTTTTTGTTTTTGCCCTCATCCATGGAAGGTCGTGCGTCTTCACTGATAATAAGGTTTCTGTTTTCGTCGTCAAACCCTCTTGAGTGATGAACTTGAGTGTTTTTTTTATCCTTTCACTTCTTTGTGTCTCAGGCCACCTCTTCACCAAAAGCCTTTTAATTGCTCCGAGTTTAGAAATGTGCCATGATTTAATGAACCCTCATCAACTTAATTGGCTGCAAAATATTCACACACTGCACACACATACATACACACAGATAAACACACAGAAACGTATGTAACAGGCAAACACAAATGTGCAAAATAACATAAGCACACACACAGGATCAGGCTTTAATGGCGCAGCTAAGAAGATAATTCATTATGGTGACGCTGTGGATGTGCGGGGAATAGTTTCCTCCTAGACGCTCCTCTCTCTGAGTCCGTAATTGGGACACAGATATTTGAAACAGAGGCCATAACTTCAGCTCTCCGTGGCTGGATAGCCTGTCTAACAGTCTGTCAAAGAGGTATTGATCAGCTGCTTTCACTGAGAGCTATTCTTCATCTAAAAAGGTGGTCATGCGGTTACTGGAATTGAAGTGAAGAGAAGAATGCACACTTGTACTGATGAATTACAGGCCAAAAGGTCCACAGTAGATACATATTTATAAGGACACGCACGCACACACACACACACATTCTGCTGCTGAGATCTATTTGGACAGAGGCAACAGACAATTCTGCCTTCATCAGGGTTGTGTCCCCAGATACAAACACTTTTCTAAGTAAGAAAGTGCTGCTGTTACACAACAAGTCATGAAGAGGATGTGCCAAAGATCACGACACGCAGGAGCAGTTTGCAAGAATGTAGCCGAGGGCAAAAACCTGGCTGCTCGGTGCAGATATAAATATAAAATCTGTGTTGCTGCACCTAAATTCAATTCCAAACAAAATTACGTTAAAGAAAAAAAAAAAGATCCTTACACAAACTGTTCTGGCTCGGTTTCACTTTACAATGTAGGTTATGAAACATGTTGATGTCAGAGTCACCTAAATGGAGAAAAGTTTTGTTGCCTGCCACTAATAACAGGGAGACAAACTTTCTATTTACCTGTTTGACATCATGTGAAGTGAGTGTGGTCACAAAGACACATTTAATAACATTTGCAACTGTGACTGTAAGTGGCAGCATGAGTTGATGCATTTCAAGGTCTGAGCCTTGTTGACTAAGCTGTTAAACCTTTTAATAGATCATTTCTGCTCTTTGATATTGGCCTTTTTATATAAATTAGTCTATTAGACATATGATTAATTATCAGTGGTCAAACTGAGATTTTATATATCTCAGCCAACATATGTATCAGCAAAGTTGTACACATACAAGTTTACAACATATCAAAATACAACCAGTTCCTTTCTAGACGTTGCATCATGCTACATGTTGTATCATGATATAATCCACTTTTCATGTGACTGGTGTTAATGGGTGTTTAAAAGCTGTAATTTTCCTCCTTTTCAGCACCACTTTTCTTTTTACCTCACCATAGTCCTTTGACAGTATGGGAAGCTGAACTGGAGCATTAAAGCCATGCATCGCTCCCAGCTCAATACAGCCGAATGTATGATGTGTAAGAAATAATATGCAGAAAGTTGCACCTTCCAAGACTGTAATGGATGATGCAGAGATAAAAGTGACTGGTCAAAAGTCATTTTTTCTCATAGGGGGAGCAGCAAGAACACAAATCAATACATGCAAACACACAGTATACACAGAGTGCATGCCAAGTGCTATCGAAAGAAATACAAGTAAATACAAATGAAAATAAAATTATGAAGCAATATTATTTAAGTGTGCAAGAAAACTTTTGTTAAATCATTCATTTCTATAAACTGATGTTATGTTTAATTTATAATGGGAAATACTGTTCTGCCACATTTGGAACAAATATCATTAAAAAAATTCAAATTGGTTTTTGTAAAAGTCTTGGGAAAACATCTGCATTGTGACAAAAGACCACACAACACAGTTTTCCAAAGATAACAATACAAAATTACATTCATTCTTACCACACAAACTTTTCATTCTCTGTACAGAAATAAATCGACTCAGCTATGTTAAGCTCACACAGCATGGCAGATATTCAGTTAGAAAACACAGTCATCAAACCCTCATCAGACGTTCAACCAGTTACTCCTTGTAATGTATTTTAGTTTAATTTTGTTAGGAAAACTTAAAACATCAACTCTTCATTGGGACCTGTTTTCCTCCCTCCATTGCTAGTGCTTACAAAAAGTGAACAAACTCATCTTTCCTCCTGTTATTTTTGTCAGATTGATACAAATCCAGTTTACACGGGTTCATACTGTCTCCAGGAAATAACCATACACCCACGCTCCAAGTCTGACTTGCCTTTTATATGTAACCAAACTAACTGTCAGCCATAAATGAAACCAGCACAATGTTTCAATTAATATAACAATAATGTTACAAACTCACTTGAGTACTGTGCGACAAAGTTTAGCTTTAAAGGTGAAGTAAGCGATTCTGGAGAAAGACTGGTGATGTTTGCAAAAGCAGAAAAAAAAACATTTAAAAAAATATACCGCTCCCTTCAGCAGTCCTTTTGAAGCTCCGCCCACATTGTTGCCAAGGCAACAACAAAATGACGAAATCCAGAGCATCTAATACAGCATGGGAGAGTATACTCTCTCTCAAGGCTGAAGCAAATCAAACCTTATAATTTAAAACAAATGTCGTGCACACCATCAACATACAAAACACTTTGGAGTAAAAACTAGAAATTTGTGTTTTGAAGTCTTTGTGGCTATAAAACTATTTACATGCTGTACGGACAAATACCACATGATACAGCAAACTGTGGCTACAGTCGCTGCTGCCAAGCTGAAATACAGAAGGACAAGATGGTTTCCCATGGACAGCACCACAGCTGTAGACAGTGATACTCACAACTCTCCTGCTACTATAGTTAACTTCACACCAACAGCAGATCTTGGCAAACTAGAAACTAAGCCAAATGTACCTCACACAACCCCATGGCTGTGTGTCTGCTGCATCGCTGCTACTGCAGCTCTCTCTGTGTACGTAGAGTTTGCAAGATACTTCAGTGTTGGATTTCTCTTCATTTTAATTAATTTCTGACTTATATTTGACAGGAAATGCCACTAAAACACCACTGTCTCCACATGCAGCTGTTAAAAAATATACATTCATATTTTTTCATGTCTATGACGTATTCAGATTCAGCCTAGACGTAGAGACTACAGTGGAAGGTGTCAGTTTGTGTAATGTTGTTGGTATAATGTCAAAAAGACTGTCAGCAGGTCTTTTCTCTGTTTTTGCTGCAAGAGGCACACATTACACATGAAAAATAAGCAAATATGCTGAATCTCTATATTGTCTGTAGACACGTGGGAGACAGTGTGTCGGCTCTAAGCCATTAACATGGGCACCGAAGAGAAAACCAAGGCGTTCTGCAGCCACCACGCACACACAACGCATCCATTGTGTCTGTGGCCTTAGTCCTAGTGTTTTAAATATGATCATGGCAAATGTAAATTTACATATTTACCTCTGCCAAGCAGGTTATGTTTTCAACCATCCTTAACTCTCGCTCATGTTCACTTACATTAGTTGAAAACGAATATGTTCAGTTCACTGTTTCACCAGAATCATGAGCGCGCTCCCTGTTGGCGTGATCATACTCAACATTTGTCTTATGCTGATAGGCTTACCAATCATTTCATGCACCACTTTAATACTGATTCTTCTTAAATATTCTTGTTTGGAATAGTAATATTACTTCATAATATTTATTTTATATAGCTTTTTCGTGTTTTTTCCCCTCATGGCGCTCCTCCAGGAGATTAACACGCAGCTCCACAACCCACGTCATGGTGGTTAGGTACATATCCATTAGACAAAACAAATGATTAAAAATTAAACACAAGCCATAATTGTCATTCAGGCTGATGAGCACGTACTGTAAATGTGCATATGTGAGGTGCACGGTGAGGTGGACGTGTACTGTCTGTGTGCATCTGTGATACAGGAAGGAATTGGCCAATAAAAGAAGAACAACAATCATTATCTCTCATCAAGGGAAACAATTACTCAGATACAGAGCTTCCCCGTAGAATCTCTATTGATCTCTGCAGTTATAAATATCAAACACCATCTTAACAAAGTAACCAAATATTGATCACTTGCCTGTGACAAAGGCTTTTCATTTATTGAAGGAAATGCATAATACTGAGTCATCTGTGGTGGTAATGACACCCGTGTGTTAAAACCAGGCTTGTGTAGATTCATGGAGTGTAAAATATGTTTTGTTTGTCCAGGTGAAAACAACATTATTTGTACCAAATAACAGAAAGAGCCTGTGTGATTTTTTTTTTTTTTAGGCAGTTGGATACTGTTGAAACAAAATCAGATGTGATGCTAATATGAAAACAAAAAATGAAGCTGTAAAGGGTTTTATATCCCAACATTTGTAAACACTGACTCGATCAGATCTGACTTACCTCTGACCAGGATCCTTGACCTTATTCAAGTAAGGCCAGACATAACTTTAGCCGCGGTCATACGGCCAAAGTTAAACATTGAATAGTGAATTATTTTCTTATTCTATCTTATTTCACTAATTTATTTTTTTAAACATATTTATCTGTTCACAATTAATTGTAAGGTGACCACTGCAGCTTGTACCAAACCTTAATCAAATAGTTTAAGTTAATGGATGATTCCAAAATAGTTTTTGGCATCTTTCACTTTTATTAGACAGTTGACGGTAAAGAGACAGACATGAAACCAATGGAAAGGTCAGGTCAGACTCAAACCATGGACGCTGTGGTTATGTGTCCTGCACTGTAGCCATTTGGCTTTGGAGGCACTGAATTAAAAGATAGTTCTGATTCACTTCGACTAGAATCATCGTTATTTTTATGGATTATGAACAAGCCAACAGTTTAGCCATTTGAGAAATCTGTAAAGACTCCTCATTGCACTGGAAATAACTGTGTGGCACACATACGTTAGTGAACCTGTATTAACAAAGGACAGTGTGGGTGATAATTTTGTTTTCTCTTCCAAATACTATATGTTCCGGCCAACCTGGAGGTGTGTTTGAAACCTGCATGACTCCTACACGCTCAGTTAAAGCTATTTGTTTTGACCTCACTGCAAAAATCTACACAATGGCAAAACGTCAGGTCTGACCAGTCAGTAAGCTTTCTGGTCCGCTTCGCTGTTGTCTTTGTATAACTGAGCAGTGTGGATGTCGGAGAGAACAAAAGAAGTAGTCCAAACCGTCTCAGGTCTGAACCAAAGAAAACAAGCTGTAGGTGTGACCGCAGCAGATCGCAGCCTGTGTCAGTGTCACAGTGTCTATCTGCCAACTCTGCTGAATTTGTCTGACCAGCAGATAGTCGAGGTGTAAAGGATCCTGACATGTTTTTCACGCGTCTCGCACCCACGTTAATCGAAGAAATTAGTGTCAGTCATCTAAACTCCTCATACATTATTACTTTTCTCTCTCCTCTCTCTTTCTGCTTGGCTTGTCATCCATTTCTAAACACTTGTTGAATGCTGAAGACAGCAGGGGATTTAATGATTTTCTGAGACACACACATACACACACAGGATGCATAATTCATTAGGCGTTAGCGGAGTTTGGCAGCCATTGGCTTTGTGAGAGTTCAGAGCTGTAATGTGACACGAATTTGGCAATTACCAGAGGAAGCGTGTCCAAGTGGGATGAGCAGGAAGACGTGCACTGTCCACAGAGAGTGGCACTAAGAGAGAGGTTTGGTATGTGGTGGTGAGGTAGGTTACAGATGTCAGCGATGCCCTTGACTGCTGCTTAGGAACTCAAAGTGATTGGAAACCAGCCATTAGCAAATCTAACTCCAATTTAGTCTATCAAATCCTAGAGATCTGGTAGGAGGGTATGGGAGCAAACAGTTTTTGAACCCAGATGACAATCAGGGCTTGTGTATAATGCCACTCTGGTTCTACTTCAGGTTGGAAAAAAGTGTGTTTACTTCTGATAACGTGATACTTTGTGACTCCCTCTGGTGAAAGACTCTTTTTGCCTGAGGGCCAGTCTCACAGCACTACACCTGCAGCTGGTAGATATTCAGTCCTGTGCCCAGAAACCTCAGCAGGTGTAGCTGTAGGAGGACTCAGGCTACATGCACACTAAGACGTCTTCACTTTAAAGCAGTGTTTTAAAATAAAATCCATCTCTGTCCAAACAACAACTTTAGCTCCATATCAGAAATAATCTCCGTCCATACTAGCGTGTCTGAAAGCGCTTGTGACTTGACCATTCATGTACACTGGACACGTGTGTGCTGGTTTAAACAGGAAGCACTGACATGTCTTCAGGGCAGATTGGAGTGAGTTGCTATTGGAAAGTGACGAGACGGGCTTGGGCTAGCTGGTTAGCGTTATAACTTCAGTGGAAAAAGACTGATAAAGTCTTTAATTAAGCTGACCAAACAACAGATATCACCATCACCAGAGCAAAATAAAAACACATCTGTCTTATCAGTCTATATAAAAAGTCTATTTTAAAGTTTTCTCTGGCCCTGGTTTCTTGACAGGAGCAGCTGGTGGTGATTATTGCTTGACAAGGCCTACGTCTTCAGGGCAGATACGACGCTACGCTTCTTCTACTGAAGAAGAAAAGACGTGATAGAGACAAGAGTTAACATTGGTGTTGCTTTGCACCTCTGGAGACAGCTCGTGACGCTGAAGGTTTCCTCTACACTGGTAAGTAAACAGCTGGTAATGCTAACATTACCTATGTAGCAATAGCAAAACTTACAAATAACTAATTTAAACAGCTGTTGTCTAGTAGGACTTTCTCAGGAAAAATAAACTTTTATTACCTCTGCCAAAGAGGTTATGTTTTCACCTTTGTTTGTTTGTCAGCAGGATTACACACGAAGTACTAAACCAATTTTCATCAAACTTGATGGATGGATGAATCATGGGCCAGGGAAGAACCCACCTGGTTAAAGGGGCGGATCCAGGATCACTTTCCTAAGTATTGCTAGATAAGACATTTTTGGACAGTTTCTTAGGAAATAATGTATGTTGATCTAAAAAATCACATTATTGTGTTGACATCTGTGACTTTTAACAATCTGGTGCTGATTCCGTTAATAATCTGAATCTCACAGACGAGCGTCAGATTGTTTGGCCTTGGCAGGGGTATGTGCTCTGTTGAGTGCCGTTCTAGTTTCTGCTTTGAAGGGAATAAATAAAAGAAGTGGGTGGTTAGCGTGAGTACTGATATCCATAATGGCTAAAACGAGTGCCACCTACAGAAACAGTATTAACAGGAAATCAAAGGAAAGACATGTCATGGAGCTGAGAAACACTACTTCAAAGAGATACTAGTACCAATATAGTGAGGCCTGTGAGCTGACATGTTTTTTTTAAATTCACTGCCTTGTACCTTTTTACATTCAGTGATGATCCACTCAGAGCAGATGGGTCTGTCAGACCGACCCTCAGTCTCAATGACCAGAATGTGAACCTCTATTGTGCTTCCGCTGCTGCTTTCAGGGCTTTCATATCTGAGAGAAAATCTGAAAACATTGTTCTCTAAAATGAACATTGCTGCATCTTTACCAAACCCTTATGACATACAATTGGACATGTGCAAAATGTCCCTCAATAACATTCCTCCAGCAGCACTACTCAGCAAGAGCATCATGAGCTTAGCACAGTGCATGGAAAAACTTTAATTTATAGGTCGTAGCTTTCCTCTAATGTCCTATCAATTTTAGTTTACTGACAAAAACACTGTAATTTGGTGGTAGTTATATGTAGAAAACGGACTCATTTCTCAGATAGTTAGACTTAGGCAGGTAAGTTTATACAGTAAGCAGTTGTTGATTTCCAGAGGAATATCCTTAAAAGAACTTTATACTGTATTTAATGTCAAGTAGATATTCATGTATTATCAGTTTTTTATTGGAAACTTGGCTTTCCTTATATATTAAATTGTAGACAAACGTTATAATGAGGTGATCTGCTGTGCATTGTATAAAACACTCATATAATTAATTGTAATTCAATAATTGGAAATGTGCAAATTGAACATGATGTACACATTGTTTTACCTGCAGTATAATTAGTAGTATATCACATATTTTTTTTCCTCCTAGATAACTGCACACATGTAAAGCCCATGATTGATTTAAGAGACTCTAACAATGAATAATATTTTTTTCAATTAATAACAGAATAATTGAGACATCTCTCCTTCTCTGAAATAACACAATCACACTATTGAGATACTGTAAGTCTGACAATGACACACTAAACCATCATAATCAGAGCCGACATTAAGGAATTAGTCACAGCCACGCTGGAGTCCACATTTATGTGGGCACACATGCAGCCTCTCACGCTCTCTCTCTCTCTCACATACACACATATACACATGCTGACAGGTACATCCAGCTCCCAGCTTATTGCATATGGATGTGCACAGCCTCAGGTCCTGCTGAAATACAGTATGCATGGTATGCTTGTGCACTTCTATGAATCTTAATGAATATTTCATATTTGGCATGCCTTGTCTGGATAAGCAGATGGTACCTCTTCTGCCTGTCTCCCGTGCACCTGGACCCTGTTCACATATTAGCATTTAAGAATGTCTTGTCCCTCGCTCACTTTTCTCTTTTCTATATGTCTGTCTCTCTCTCTCTCTCTCTCTCTCTCTCTCTCTCTCTCTCTCCCATTATCTTTTCTCTGTCTCTGTCCAAACCCTGGTATGGTACTCACTTTCCAGGAAACGTCTGATTAGTTTGGTTTGACTAAGTAAGATCAGCTGCTAAACTGCTTCCACCACATTATGTTTATTGTCAATCTCAAATGGGATCTGTACTAAAAATATGAACCTAATGCGGCACTTTGCCTCTTTGTAAACACCAATTGAAGCCAGTGTTATACCCAGCCAGCAACAAATGATTATATTTTGCTCTTGCTTTTTTGTAGTTTAGAGGATCAAAAATGTTTAATTTATTGGATAATTTACAAAAAAAGTTACAAAGCATTAGAAAAATTACCCCAATAAGCTAAGTCAACAGGGTTGTTGTTCACCTCAGGTTATATTGTATTATTCTGGTTATAAAACTAAGGTGACAATGAGCTTACATCTTTTTACTTTACAAAAAAACATGCTTACTTAAAGTGCAGCCTTCCTGAAATTCCTTGTTGTAAAAAAACTAAAGTAAAATCCCCTTTTCATGCTTGTAAAATGTACCTTTCAACCTTAACCGAAGGTCAAAAGTGAGAAAGTCATTGTAAAGCCTTAATTTGTGTTTTCATGCGCAGTGGATGAACAGTGACTGTTAATGGAGATATATTCTTGTGCAGAGTCACCATTATCCATTCCACGGGCATCCCATTAGTCAGCCATGTGGTCCACAGGATGCCAGGGCAAAAAAAAAAAAGAAAGAAGAAGAAGGAGATGAAGAAAAAGCAACCTGAATCTACAGAGAATCCCACAGAGATGAAGCCAAATGAGAGAGGCTGACAGACGATCTTAGAGGAGCCAAGCCGCCCATCTCCCAGATGGCTCCATCTACAAGCAGTTAGGGGGGTGTACGCTTCACAATTCCTTGAGGAACTAATAAAGCTTCTGTCACTGTGAGAAAACCAATTTTAAAGTGAATGTTTAGATCTATGGAAACGTGTAAATCAGTTAAATGAATACTGTTTAATTCCCAACTGTCCAGTCATCCTGAGACTCACTTTTACTCATGTTGTTGTCTTTGACCTCCCTTTTTGTGATTACATTTTTACGGACTCTTTTTTTATACATATTGTACATCTGCATCACTGTCTGTGTAATCATTAGTCACATCATCAGTCGTCTAAACTATCAAACCAAAATGCCAAACATTCTCTGGTTTCAGCTCCACAAGGATTTGATGCTTCTCTTTCTTTCATATGGATGTAAATTAAATATCTGTGGATTTTGGCCTGTTGTTCAGATAAAACCAGCAGTTTTAAGATTTGGCTCTTTCATTACTTTCTGGCATTTTACAGATTAAATACCGAATAATTCAATAAGACTATGAGTGCCCAGCTCGCTGCTCTGTGAGGCCCTACTTTGGTACATAGCAGTGGTTTGAGATAAATGCTAACACCACCATGCTAACATGCTGATGTCAAGCAGGTATAATTTTGACCATGTTCACCATCTTCATTTAGCATGTGACCATATCAACATTGGCTAAGTAACACAAAAGACAAAGTGCAGCTGAGGCCAATGGGAATGTCGTGAGTTTGGTCAAGTTGAGTTTTCTCTGGCATCAAACGTGATTTCTTGCCGGGAGTAGGTGGTTGTGATGGTTGCTTGCTAAGAGCTTCAGCCACCAAGAGTGTTTACAATACAAGAGCTTATAATATGCCCTCTAAGCAGCACTACTTCTTCAGGGTAGACAAGACACTGGAGCAACATTGTTGGTGCTTTTCACCACTGTTAACAGCTCTTGGTGAGTAAAGGAACCTTAATGCTGAACTCACAATGTTTCTTTAGACTGGCAAGTAAACAGTTAATGCTTACGTTGGCTATGTGTAGCAAAAATGTATATATAGCTCCTTTAAACTAAATTAGTGTTCTTGTCAAAATTTTTACTTGATGGTGGTGCTTGATTAAATATCAGAGCTACACCAGCCACCGCTAAAGCCACACCACTACCATGGTAGAAAGTGACACACTATTCAATTACAAAAATATTTGATAGTTTCAGGCCTAGTAAAATGCTTTGTAACTTCAAAATTCATCTGGTATTGACACATTTTGTCCCCCAAAATGTAACTAAATCATATACGTTATTTTGTAAAATCCTACTTGTATATATTGAAATTACATAATATTCTTAGTTCAACTTGTTGGTTAACTACTTCATTAAATCTACAGGTCACTGAGTTACTCATTGTGTTGCATCTCAGCTCCACAAAATCAAGAACAGTTTTCACAGCATGTTGTCTTCTATGACCCTTTCAGTTGACTCAGATTACAGTAATGGACCAGGAGCAGCATGGGTGAAATGACTTACAGAGACAGTGAGTTGTGGCACACACTCAACAATGTGCTTATTAGATGTAATTATATCCTCAATCATTTATAAAATTCATTTTCTATAAATTCCAATGGTTGTAGTGAACAGCTGGATGTTTCTGTGATTAAGATTTCCTTCTAAATTGGATCATTCGTTTTTGTGGGGGAAAATAAAAACCTGATATTTGGCCCCAGATGTGCTGTTGTAGTTCAGGAGTGGGTACTATTTCTTCTGAAGCCTGATCACATACCTAATGCAACGGGCAGTGAAAGCTAAACTCAATTCATCCATGTTCCTAAAATACCGTTAATAACAAGAAAACTTCTCATTTTGTGTTAATTTGGTGGTAAAAAGCCACTCTAGACAGATTACTTGTCATTTAACTGCAGCCTTGTGCTATAATGTGCAACAGCATCCCCAGCCCATGTGGGATATGGTGCTGGAAGGTGACACTGGAGCAGTTAAGACCAAGCTTAGTTTGAACCAATGTCTGTCTGAGGGGCTGTTTATTGCAAAGAGGGGATGATAACATCTGCTTGAGACCAAGTCCATCCCTAAATCCCAACCTTTTTTTTCTGTCTTCTCTTTTATTGTTTAACAGAGGGGGCTGCCACTACAACACACTAATGATAAAAAAAAGGAACTGTGACTCGTCATTGGTGACCAAAATATGACTAAAGGATCAACAACACTGCCCCATATTAGAGAGTATGGTAGAAGTTATTCTATCTGCTGTAAAGAGAAGATTGTCGACCACAGTTGGAGTTGCTGAAAAGTGTGGACTTGAGGCCGTCTCCAAAAGTGAGTCAGTATCCATAGACTCCTGTTTTAAAATGTCCAACTTTACAGCAGAAATAAACATGTTTACAGCCTGGTACAAAAAATGTTTTGGTCTCTATAGCTAATTTCCCCCTTGTGGCAACTGTACGGGGGTGAAATTTTATATAACTCACCCTAACTCACCCACTCCTCAGGAACCTATGGGCCACGTCACAGAGGCTACGTCCATCTTTATAAACAGTCTATGTTTGTAAAGAATTACAGATGGACCCAGAGGAAAGTTATTACCCTACTGTGCCGCACTGAAGCCTTCAAGCTTCTTTCACTCACAGTTTTGCTCAGCACCGAACGGGACAAAGTTAGCAGGGCAAAGTTTGCAAGACAAACTTGTGTCAAGCCACAGAGGCAGATAGTCTTCTTAGGAGTCAGTGGAGACCAAAACACAGTGAATATCCGCTACTGCTGTGCTTCAATAGGAATGTTTGCTAACTCTTTCACCGTGTCTGCTGCCTTCATAAAAATGATTCATGCAGCTTTCAGGATCCACACAATATTATTAATATTTTGGTGAAAATGTTTGATGTATAAAAAACTGTTGGTTTACTCTCAAAACTTTACATGATATATTTCAGTTTAATGACAGGAACATACCAGGGTGGATGGGCATGGTTGTTATTTCTTTTGCTACCATCACTGTCCTCTTCTACACACAGCAGCATTAAAGACATTAATATTTTTTTTTACACTAACTCTTCAAGCTGGACTTCAGTGATAATGATAAAAATTATGTTTTCAGAGGTTCTGACTATAAGACCCCAAAAATAAAATCTAGCACCACTTTCTGATTGCTAAAACATTTGTTGTGTGAATATTCACAACAACAAACACTATTGTACAGAAAGCAAAACTCGAGTTGGTGGACTCCTTAATCCAGTACAAGTGAGTGGTTTAGGTAATAAACCGCACGCTTTGACTTTAAACACAAGCCAAGTCTTTGCATCCTATTCAGAATGGCTTGAGTGTCAACATTTTACATTTTAAACTTTTACCCTGAAGCATTTCCATGCTGGTGATGTTGTCATGGTGCCACTGATCATTAGTATTTTTACTGTCAAACAAGACCCATCACAGAGCGCTTCGGAAAGATTTAACACACAGTTTGTGTGTTTGTGTATGCAAATAACACACACACCCATCCATAAAAGGATGTTTCAAAATGTACTACAGAGCATTCACATTGCTCGTCCTCATTGCTGACAGCGAGGACAGCACTAAAGCTTCTCATCTCTCAGTCTCTGTCCTGTTCAGCTTGACGGATGCATCCACCATCACTGCCACATGTCAAAATACAGCAGCCTTGAGACAAATCACAACAGCATATGGTAACTCTTTCTGCTGCAGGGGAGGGGGGGGGGGGGGGGGGTCGGTATGACAGAGGGGTCCATGTATAGTGGATGGCTATCACTCAGTTGCACTGTGGGATTTAGCAGTTGAAATGTGAGTCCCTCCCCAAGGTATTTTCCAACATCAAAAGTATCTCCAGCTCTGACGAAGGCTTTTTAAGTCAAATAATCATCATGATAATGAAGATTATTCTTAGCTGAAAGTCTTTCCCTGTCACTCTAGCTTTATTTATGTATGCCCGCAGACCTTTATGGTGACGTGTGATCATGAAGTCTCTCTGGTCTTCATTAGAGTTTTTATTCACAACAAGAAAGAGAAAAGGGAATAAAGGAAAAGGAGATGGACTCAGGAGAGGAGAAAAGACAGAGGTGGGGACATGGGAAGACAATGGTTGAGATGAGAGAGACTTTAGAGATGGGAGTAGATTTGCACTTCAAATACACTTCTCACATTCTCCTCATCCATTACATACAGCATGAGAGTAAAGGTAGAGCTGAGAGCGTTTGACTGTCTTAAACTGTGGACACACAGAAAAACTAGAGCTGTGTATGGGCATGAAATGAAGGATAATGTTTAAATATGCATAAAACCAGTGGTGTATAATTATAGCTGCAGCTCAGACTGATCATCACAGAGAAATGGTCACAGTGTCAGTGACTTTTAAAGATGCACAGGAAAGAGGAGGAAGTTTCAAACTCAAAAGGAGCTGTAGCAATGGACCTCCAATCCTGCTTTCATCATCATAAAAATACAATGTAGAAGCGATAAACCCTCTTGTTTTCTATTTACTCTACATCACTAACACTTGGTTTTCCTGGAGACATAAAATGTAATGAGTGAAACAGTATTGGAAACCATTTGGATGTCGATGGATGTCTGTCTGTGAAACGGCTCCTTCTGAGCGGCTGCTTGTCTGGGTCCTGTAAAGATGATCAGTAGGAGAAGGACCAGAGAAACAACACAGTATTGTTAACCTCGTGCATTTTTAATGCACATTGCTTCAATATTTGATGGGCCAAGAGACTTCACAAATATTGTGGTGTCAGCTGACAGATGTTGGGTTTACAAGTCTGGGGAAAATCTCAGAGCTTAAAAGTTTGAGTCTCATTTTTAGGAAAGCGTCTGTGCGTTTTGTGTGTCATGCTTGTTTTTTCCTTTGTGAGAGGAAGCGATAGAGACTGAAAGAAAAAATTAGTAAAAAATAATTTATGTATTTATTTTGACTATGTACCGCTTGGCTTGTCATTCTGCCCTGATTTTTTAACCATGTGAGGGCCATGTTTCTTTAAACCTGATTTGATTATGGATGAATTAAATTAAATTATTAGCCACCTAAGGATGCATCACGCATGTAAACAGATAGACTTAGATGTTCATATGATGTTTTTTTATGTAATACATCATGAAATAATCAGTTAATGCCATGACTGTGTATTTCCACATCGGAGCTGCAGTTACCTAATGATAGTCTCATAAAAATGACTTCAGACAGAATTCATACATCACAAACTTGAGGAACCAATCCCATCAACTTGTGGGAATGGAGGCAGGAAAAATAAACCCAAAGCCTTGTCAGTACAGAGAGCAAGTATTCACATTAGCACAATCACTAACACTGTGTCAGCCACTGCCAGTAACAAGTAAACAATAAGCTGCTAACTATAGTAAATATAGCAAAACTAATTGTTTTGGTGCACAACAGACTCCTCATCTGAGTCTGGGTCTGATTGAGGCTCAAACACGTAGATGAGATGTTTTGTTTAATGCTAACCATCTTGATACGCACTGTTCTTAGACCAGTCACTGAAACCTTGTCTGTACAGAGAGCAAGAGTTTGCATTAGCACAACCACTAACACTGTGTCAGCCACTGCCAGTTACAAGCTAACAAACAACATAACCAATTAACGATCCTCACTGTTCTGATACATCTTGTAGTCACCAATTTTGGTGCACAGTAAACTCCTTAAAAAACTCCTGGTCTGACTGAGCTCAAACATGTGGCTGAGTGTCTGCGATGTTTCTTCCACTAACCATCTGGATACTCTCTGCTCTTTCACTTGTCAGTCTAGCGCAAGCAGCGGTGGTGGGCAGAGCACAAGGCCTGATCCATGAGGAAATAAGCATAGATGTGCTTCCAGCCCGTTTTCTACATTTCTTTTTTTTTTTTTTTTTTATGTGGGAAAACCATGTTAAACAAAATATTAATCATCAATCAATCATCTTATCTTCACATAAAGTTAATATTCCAAACATGTTATCAAACAGTTAATTTACACATCTAGCAGACACAGGATCCATATGTAAGTTCAGTGGTCATATCTGGCAGTAGAATATCTGGCTGCTAAATGCTCCACTATGTGCACTAGCTCGATGCTTCCTGTGTCTGTCTGCTGTTTGATGTTAGGCAGGTAGTGTACAGTTTTTAAAGCCTGTCTGATGAGAGCAGTGATAGTGAACCAAAACAAGTCCAGTTACAGGGCGTAAAACCAAAACAATGAGTTTTGAGATCCTAAAAATCTGTGTAGAGCTGAGGGAACTGCAGACTTCATATTACATGTAATTTGATCATTGTTAACATGAAAGCATTAATAAGTAAAAAGCTTTTTATATCTGAACATGAAAGGATTATTTGCCCTTTAATTGCTGTAGAATTAAAATAAAAAGGTTTTTATTGAGCTTTATCTCATTAACGGGACCAAACAAATGCATCTATAATAGAATATACAGCATCTAATAAGTAATAATCACACAGCCATTTGATTTCAAAGGAATAACTGTTGGTGTGGCACTTAATCGATCAGTGATCTGTTACGCCAACAGCCCGGTGTTTGCTGTCCTCAGTTGATATTGACTAAATCATTATCACAGCAGAAACAACGACGCCGTTCCAGACCCATATCGGATGACTTTTAAATGTTGTGCACACATCATTCAGCACATCAGCACAGTCCCTTTGTAGATCATTAACACTGCTGCTCCATGCCAACACTTCAGGATATCTTTTGATTTTTTTCACGGGGAAGAAAATGAAAGCAGCTTTCTAATTCTAGTGAGCCACCCCTCAAGCCTTTAGAAGTTGTAACTAATGACTTTATTAATGGCTAATAAATCATTTACTTATTCTTTGTCTTTGCTTATATGCTTTCAATTGCCTTTTCTTTCTTTTGCCTCAACTAAAGTGTTTGTTCTCTAACCTCGTGGAAAAACAGAATCTGTCTATTAATAACTTTATTAACGTTTACGACTTGTAACAGTTGGATTGTTGTTGGGTTCTCACTTTCCTCTAATAGACCATCATGCATGCAGTTGTAAATGTAAATGAGGCATGAATAAATTATAAAGTAACTACAATAATTCATTGAATCTGTAATTGTGAATGTTTTGGGGTTTTTTATGTTATTTTTTGGGCATTTTAAACCTTTATTGGATAAGATGTTGTAGAGTGACAGGAAATGAGGGGACAGAGAGAGAGGGAATGACATGCAGCAAAGAGTCGGGCCTAACAGGAGTCAAACCAGCGAATCTGCTGCCTGCTCAGAGCATGCACACTCATGTGGTATGTGCCCTAACCACTCAGCTATGGGGTCGCCCCTGTAATTGTAAATGTTAATAAATTGAGATTATATAAACAGATTCAAAAAGGCTGTTGCAGGGTCGTCATGAACTAAAGAGTTTAACTGACACCACCTAGATATAAACCTCAGCCAACTCAACCAAGATATTATTACTGATAAATAAAACATTCTTATTGTTCTTATTGATTATTTAACCTTTATAAAGCATGACTTATTAGACAGTTGTACTGAAAAATGTTACATCTTTTCAGATTTTAAAATATTATCTCATCTTATCTTATTTTTTCTTATCTTTGCTTAAATCCTTTCATCCAAACAGAAAACTGAGAAAACTGAATGAGTAAAAGTAAGAGGAGAGAGATGCAGAAAAAAAAAATTGAGGTGCTTCAGGAAGAGGTCGAGGTTGATGTAAAGTGCATTGCAGGTGTTTGATCCCTGTTCATATGTGTGTGTGGTTTCTGACCTTTTCATACTGTGTCTACATGGGAAATCTGTTTTTGATGTTTAGAGAAGTTCAGCTCCCTCTGGCTATTTCCATTTGTGACACACTCGTGCGTGTGAGAAACACGACCACACAAACAGACATGAAGAATGAATAAATAACATTATTGTATTGACAGCACCACCTGTTTATGCTTGACTGACTTCTCGGAGGTTGAGGAGTTAGGAAATGGCAAATTGGCTGGTTAAAGTCTAAAAAACAGACAAATTTAACCACTCCCTGGAGAGACTGAGAGCTTGTCTTGAGGGAAGAAAAATACCCAAAAACAACAAATCAATAGATGAATATTTATACTCAAAATGAAAAAAATGATAGGATTGTTTTTAAGGAACAAGCTGTTGGAGTAATTAAGTAGCAAGGTGCCTTTTCACCACCTTTCCTCCATCTTCATGTGACTTCAAATGTGTGGAGCTAGCTCACTTTATATATAAAACCAGCTGCACCAACCAGTGCAGGAAATGCTAATCATTCACACACTGGTACTGCAGACTGCTTTAGCATTATTATGAAGCAAACGTTGATGCTCTACACCACTGGGTCTTCTGCTGCCATCACAGCGGAAGAAATCTTTTTGTTCAAACAGAAAAGTCTATGAATGAGTGGGAGATAAAGATAAAAGAAGGAGTGGAAGATGGAGAAGCAGAAAAAAATGAGGGTGCTGCAGCAGGAGGAGAAGATCGTGGGTGATGTAAAGAGCATTGCAGGTGTTTGATCCCTGTTCATATGTGTGTGTGGTTTCTGACCTTTTCATACTGTGTCTACATGGGAAATCTGTTTTTGATATGCTAGGAGAAGTTCAGCTCCCTCTGGCTGTTCGCACTTGCAAGAAACAAGATGACAGTTGACACAAGTGACACAAACGTACATGGTACATACTTGACTGACTTCTTGAAGGTAGCAGCCAGCTAACTAGTGAGCGTCTTAGTAAGGGGTTGGACCACCATGTGCCGCCAGAACAGCTTCATGTCACTTGGCATTGATTTAACGAGTCTCTAGATCTCTACTTGAGGGATGAACACCATTCATCCACAGGATACTCCCTCATCTTGGTATGATGGTGAGGATTGTCACCTCGCAACAAGAAGGGTCTGGGTTTTACTCAAATTAAACTTTATGTCAACTTAATTTATGTACAATTGAGAGTGTGCTGCTTTGAGCGACAGGTGGGTGAGCGTATGCCTACCACAAAAAAACGGTATGCACTGAAGTCTGGGCTCCACACTTCTCTTTGCCTATTTTTGATAAGCTGGGCACTGCCAAGATGGCAATGGCGAAGCAGTCCACTCTGAGCTTCAAAACCACTCCTCACAGACCTATGGGTGACCTTATGGATGCTACATCCATCTTTTACCTACACTCAATGGTCTCTATGGCTACATCCACAATACTACTTTTTTATGTTTTAAAATGGAATTTTAAAACAACAACAATCTCTGTCCAGATGACTGTTTTCACTCCATATCAGACTAACACACCTGAAAACGCATACATACATGACCAATCATGTTCACAGGGCAATCACGAGCTGGTGTAAACAGGAAGTATATAGTGTACTCTGCTGATTAGTTATATGCAATACAACAAATGTGGACAACATCAAAGACAGATATAGTGTTAAGATGCAGGATTTAACTCCACTACAGCTGCTATCAAAGACAACAAGGTCAGTCACACTTGTATTTTGTTATTCATGCTGCTTTTCTTCACTGGTCGTCATGGCTGATAAGACTCAATCAGGGAGCAACCAGGGGCGTCCACGTCATTGTTTCCAAAGGTCTCTTTTTTTCCCATCCAGACTACAACACAGCCCTGGAGTTCTCAGACTAAAGCAGGATCAGCAGTGTTTCCAAAAGTCTCCATTTTCAGGTGGTTGGAAAACGCCATAATGGTGTGGATGCCAGGTGAACCATAGTAAAAGTTATGCATTTTAAAACAAAAACGTAGTAGTGTGGACATAGCCTATATGTCAGTGCCTTGAGCATGAATGAATGATGGTGGTGGAGAGCGCACATCTGTCCAAAATCTCCCATGGGTGTTCAACTGGGTTGAGATCTGAGATGTGATTAACATCATTTTCATTCTCATGAGGCCATTCGGTGGCTTCTCTTGCCCTATGGATAAGGGCATTGTCATCCTCATTCTCCACTCATTTTTCAGGTTTTTCCTTTAATTTGTCACCTGTCTGTTTATAACTACACCAACTAGAATAGGCAATGATAATCATCCACACTCAACCTTTTCCTACATTTGGTCAGTTTCAGGCTTCCATGATAAACCTGAATAGTTTTTATCTCTAGCTGTCTGACTTGATTTAGTTTGAAATAAAACAGCAAAAACTCCAAACACACATGTCCTCGCTTTGCTTTTATTAGAATTCACTATTGAACTCTCCCACGCGTCCTCTGTGGTTATCTCTCTCTCTCATACACACGCATGAAAGAACTCAAATGTCTGACCAGGAGCAGACTATATCTGTGCAGGAGATGCGGTGATCCACAGTCGGTCATATTTTGCTGGGAGGATGGGTGGACGGATAATTTGCGCTAGCGAACACAGCGCCCAGAACAGAGCAGAGGTCAATGAGCTCTCACATGGCTCCATCTTGCATCTGTCGCTTTGTATGTTATCAGTCCACTGCCTGCGATAATAGATTGGTCGGGTGTGTGTGTATGTGCATGCACAAGTGTGTGTGTGTGTGTGTGTGTGTCTAATAAACTTCTGTGATGCATGATGACTAGGGAGACTGGTGGTCAGCCTCGACAAACTTGAGGTTACAAGGCCGCAGCAAGTCTGTAATCCCATCATTGGTTTATGTTTCTCCACGTTATTCACATTGAATCACATTCTGCCTCACGACGCTGCTATAGTGGGGTTGCCATGACTCCCTGATGGGAAGGTAGGAAGATAAAGATGTCTTGATCCAATTCGTCTGTGGAAGAAGGATATTAGGTAATGCGATGGCTACAAGTAACCACATGTGCCACAGCTGCTTCGTCAACACAGTGTCCTACAAATTCACCTGCACCCTCCTCTTTCACCAAAAAAAACCAAAAAACTATCATCCACAGCTCCCGCCGGCTGAAGAAAATGAGCCAAAGTGTGACTCAGCGTGTCATCTTGATCTGTCTCAGCAGAAAAGTGGGTATCATCTATTGAGTTCACTCAATTGCTTTCATTGAGTGTCACTGCTGCTAGTGTAGAAAAGTGTGCATATTCATATGTAGGTTAATGCTGCATGTTTGACGAAGTGGGGGTGTGTAAGTGTCTACGTGAACGTCTCTGCATGTGGGTCAGACCACTGGATTGGCTTAAAAGTGGGCGCTCTATTCTGTCTGTGCCATTGTAATTTTAGGTGTTTCTGAGACGTTCCCATCCCGATAAGAGAACAATTATATGTAAAGAAAACCACACAACATTTGGAAAGGATGACGTGGATAGAATAGTGTACATGAACAGTAGATTGGGTCATTTCTTGGCTTGCAGAAAATCAGCCCAGCAGCAGCAGCAGAGAATAAACAACAGTTGCTGCAAGACATAAGGATGATTTTAACACCTTATCTTTAGCTCCCTGCCGAGCTGAATCTGTCTGTACATGTCTGTCCACAGCTCTGTTCATGCTGTGACAACAGGCATGAAAAAAAAAGACACAACAGAAGAACTGACACAGCACAACAGTATAGGACACTACACACATTAAGACATGAAGGGGAATTCAACAACAATATGACACTGAGTGAGTTACAGCTGATATAAGAAGTGAAACAACAAAAATACAGTTTTTCTTAACACACAATAACAGAAAGTTGTTCTCTGTGACTTCAGTTTGTGCATGTTGTTATTTTTCTGGGTTTAAAGCCTCATTATCTCATGTGCAAGGTTGTTTTCTGGTTGTCTGCATGAAGAGGCAGAGCGTAAACATCTCTTAGCTGTGAGTTGGAGTCAATGTGCTTGAAGTCTTTGAAGAGAAATACAAGCCAAAATCAATCAAAGTCTATCTCTCCGTGTGTTTCCCTCCCTCTGCTGCTGCAGCTGCTGCACATCTGCCCCCTCCTCTTTTCCTCTTCTCTGACACCTCCCCAACTCTGAAGAATGACTCTCCTCGGGACAAGGATGGAAATGGTTATGATGGCACCTCAGGGGGATCACATTCTTGTTGTTGGGAGTCACGACAACGTCACACCCTTCGTCACACCCTCCGTCACTGCGACGTCAAGACTACGTCAGCAGCCCACTCCACACTGTACGAGAGGGGTCGGTCAAATCCACCCCACGCCTCTGTATCTCAGGTTAATTTTGAGACAACCAGTGAGGCCCTCTGTTCTTTCTAATGTGCTAAAATGAAATCTCAATTTAGGAAAAGTAATGTAGTCAGCTTCTCTGTCGTGAAAATATAATATACTGTGGTGTTTACTCAAGTTGTCAACAGAAAACTTATGGTACAATGCTGTGACTCAAAATAACAAAAAGAGGGGGGAAAAAATTCTGAGTTGTTTCATTTGAAGCCCAATATCGTATGATATCAAATTGGAAAAAAAAAATTAATAAGTAATTACTTGAATAAGTATATAGGCTAAATGAAAAAATAATACTGTTAAAAATTTTCAGTTCAGATTTATTTAATTATAGATCAAATTATGTTTTTATTTCATAATGCACCTTTGTTTCACATTTTATTTCATAAATTCACTTTTTATAACTGGTGTTTATCTTAGTTAGCTTGTGTTAGCTAGAGCAACAATGCTAAACTAATTCTGAATTAATTACACAATAAACGCAGACAACAGAACCAACCTCTCAATATACAGTATTTATTGCAATGTATGAAATGACAACAAAAAGGGTGAAATACAGCGATTAACTTACAGAGAATTATCGTCTCAATCTACAGCTCCACTCACATTTACAGAGATTAGCCAGTTCAAGCTAGTTGGTTAGTTGTCTGTGCTATATCTTTACTGTTCTGGTTCAGTCTCACAGCTTCAATTTCAGTTCTAGGCATATTTTTTTTTTTATTGCTTTAAAAACCACTGCACTGTTCAGTCTCCAGAGAGTGGAGCGTTTAACAGCTGAGGAGTATATTTTCCTCAGGAGTTGGAGTAGAGACCCCAAAACCCGACCCCAAATGAATGCTAATGATGCTCTGTAACTGCTGGATGCATAAACAAGGACTTTTCTTCCCTATATGAAACTAAAAAGTTGGTGATATATCAATTTTGTGTCCACAACTTCTTTCTGCTGGAACTAAATGGCCTGAAAATGATGTTATTGTAGGTTTAACAATGATGTACAAACTCGCTAGCCAGCTAACTTGCGAGCTCTGTTGTCAGTGTTAGCAGCTACATGGCTATTTTCAGTCTCAGCAGCGTTTTTACAGTGTTTCTCCTCAAAAAATACACAAGAGGAAATTGACTTGAGTCTTTCTCTGCAGTCCCTCTAGGAAACAGCTTGCTACCAATCTGGTAGATAATGAAAAGTGACATTATAAAACAAAAATGTAGTAAAAACTGATTTTTTTAAATGGGAGCCTCTTCTCAGCGCAAACAAATAAGTAAAACTGTGAACATGTGATCCAGCTCTTTGGTGACTAAAGGTGACAAAAGCTCTCAGCTGATTCTGGCAGAGCAGCCGAATTTGTGCCACCACCAAAGCGAAACAAACCAGATCTCTGTGCTCTGTGGCGCCTTCTCAGTCTGTTACGGCTAATTGGCTCCTCTGAGAGCCATGTACCCATACACATACAGTAGATGCAGGCATCCACACAAACACACATCAAGCGAGGACCTCCCAGCCATCTGTTGGGGGGGCTCACACATACAGGTGCTCCTGCTTTCCTTCCCTCTGTCCTCAGGAGATGTTTGAGGCCCCACCAGCCTGCTGTTGTGTCTGATCAGAGACACTGTGTCGTGTCTTGTCATTGTAATTTTGCAAACCTGCAGCTCACGACTCATCTCCACATCGTCCAAATCGTCACTTCTGTCATTGGCTTCCACCTCCTCCTCCACCTCCTCCTCCACCACTACTTCTTCTCTCTACCTGAGAGCTGGAGAGATACACTTCACAGCAATCTCAATCAAGCAGATACTCCACAGTACATTTCACACAGCTTATATTCATGTCCCCCCTCTTGATCCGCCACACATCTACTTCAGCATAATTAGCCCACGGTGTTTCTCTCAGGGTGAATGTGAAATGTAGTAATGCTGACATCAAGTTGTAGAGGCGGGGAACTACATCTGAGTCTGAGTCACTTGATTGTCCACATAGCTGCAGGGAAACTTGTCTCAGGGCTTCAGGTGTTCTCGTAATAATCCAACTCCAACTCACTTTGCCTGTGAAATATTTTTTTTCCAAGCGCAGCAGGAAAAGCACAGATGTAATGCACGATGTTAATTAATGATTCCTGCATTCAGTGCCGCTGTGAAGTCCCACAGGTCTGACTTACTGGTTCACTTCAGTGGAACAGAGCGTCATTAAGGTCAGCTGTTACAGCTGTGCTTTTCATGTCAGAATGTCCCCTGTGGAAAACACCTTTTATGATAATGTCCTCAGCAAATCATCAGGGCTGAATGATTTATGAGTGACTTTTTTTTTTTTTTTTGTAGTTTATTCCTTTTTTTGTTGAGCTATTGCATTTGTGACTTAAGTATTAGAGAATTGGGTCACATATAACCTGATGAAAATGTGTGTCAAAACATCGTACCTGTGTTGCTTAAATGCATATACACTTCATTATGGCTTAGACTATTATTTATAAAATGACTAAATAAATCCATATATCAGTATAGAATGTAAAAATAATGATGGTCATCCAAAAACTAACTTTGAACAGTCATTCATGATGAAACAACAGTTCACTGACCAAGAGGAGCCCTCGTGGACCAGGATGCACTGTTTGTGTGCCTTGTACTGTTTTATAGTCGACCAGTCAGGTACAGTACAGTATGATGTGCTTCTGTCTCCATTTTTTTCTTGAGTGGACAAAACAACAAGTAAAAAACTGAATTTTAAGTAGGAGCATATTTTTCATATGCAGTCAGCTGACATGACGTTGAGCAAGAAGCTAAACACCCTCCAGCTCCCTAGCTGACCTCTGACCTCTCTGATGTCAGCCAAGTGAAACCGTATTTTTTTCTCTTCCTGTCATCTCCACTAGAGGGGGTGACAGCCCATGATGCATTTATGCATGTGTAGAACATGTACGGTCATGTTTTAAAAGTGCTTAAAAAAATCAAAACAGGAGGAAACCACCTCGTGGTAAAGTGGGAAAAAAAAATCTTCAGTTTTGTTAGATTCATTCAAACAAATACTCAACTTTAATCTAATGATGATTCTAAAATGAAATTTAACTGACTGTAACATACTGAACTGTTTACACCGTGAACTGCTGCGATTGCTGCTGTGGCACTGCTCCTGCCAGCCCTCTTTCTACATTGAGTTGGCCTTTGGTAATGGTCATCAATAATATAATATAATATCAATAATAACAATTGTACAGTGTTGATGAGGGGTCGGAAAAGTGGAGTTCAGAAAACAGTGACATGAGAGCGCAATGGAAACTGCCCTTCACCTAATACTCTGTTAACTTATCAATATTAATATAAATAGTTATATAGGATATGTAGTCTCCATTTTCTCCTGTAATAATGGCAAAAATTGTATATATACTGTATGTATACTGAACTTTTTTCTCATATTTAGTGGTAATTTTCTTCCCAGGTAAACATTGTGGCCAAATTTATATTATTACATTATTATTTACACCAACAAACTGGGTTACGCTACAAAATAGGTAGTCTGATGGTTTGTGACGGTGGCCTGGGATGGAGTCAAATTCCTTCAATTATTTTTTCAGTCCGCCCCTGCTCAGTCTGTTGAATTTTAAAGCACAAAGCAACATTACTTCACAACACAATGAATGCTCACATCCTTCCGCCGGTTAAACCAGTCACTGTCCAAACTAGTTTCAGACTCATTATGAAGTAACTCAGAGTGTTTGTTTTTGTCTTTACCAGGTTAACTTGTTTACTACCGTCTCAGGAAAAAAAAAAAAAAAAAAAAGAAAGAAAGTGAGGTACTGATTATCCTCTGTTCAGCTAAACACATAGATATGACTCCTTTAACTTTAAATAGTGAGTGATTTTATGGCCACATTATGTGTGTGGGGATATATATGACCTGTACTATTCAAACCCTCTGCGAATGCAGGCAGCATTAAACACTCATAAACATATAAATAATCATTTGTGCAGTTTAAGAACAAAGAAAGAGACACACAATTTGAAGTCAAAGAAATACAACTTTATTTTAGTGTAAACAAAAACAAAAAAAAACAAACAAAAAACTGCATAGGAAATGTTTAAAGTCCACAGAGTACAGAGAGAGCAGCAGGTGGCCTATATATTATAGTCTCCTCTGCCTTATTTAGACTGAAGACCTGACATATGCACTTCCGCTCAGCACAGTGTATGAGTGTGTGTTAAGAGGGAGGGAAGGTGTGCTGACAAACAAACTCACGCACACCCACACAAGGGGTTTCGACAGATAAACACACACACACACACACACACACGGATGAGGAAGCACCAGCAGCACCCATCTAAACTCAGCTGGCCACGCTGGCTCGCCCTGCCTCTTGGACTGTGAGGAGGATACATTCAGTGGATTCTGCTCAGACAACACAGATGCAGCGCACAAACACAACGCCCACTCCACACACATCCTGCTGCTGGGAGAACAGGACACAACGGAGACAAGACTGTGGACAAGATAAACTGGCAGTTAAACCGGCCAAACATCTTCCATCTTGGCTTATGTTAAAGCTGCTTTATAAATGAACACGGCGCTGCATGCTCCACTATAACCACACCATTCCACCTTAAATATTGCTGGTGTGGAACATTTAGCAAGGACTCTTAGAGATGAACATTTTTCTGTGGTCTCTGTTGTGTCTTGTAAAGCTTCCAGCAGCTGGATGTAGCGAGCGAGCATCAACAAGACACCACTGAACCCTTTCCTTTACAAAATACATTCTAAAAGGGCCAATGAGCATCAAGTGGTGTGAAGTATTTGTACTTATTTTTGTAAAAGAAAAAACTAAAGTTGGCAAAAAAAAAAAAAAAAAAAAGATTAATCAGGGGAAAATAATCAAAAGATTTTTTTTTTCAGATTGAGAAATAATTTGTTTTTATAACGGGTAAATGGACACAAAAGAATCAGACTAGTACTCAGAGGTAAAAAAAATACGTCATTACATCATCACTACGGGACATGTTTCAATGAGACACCTGCAGGGCAGGGCTGCTGAGAACTACCTGAGTTTTATTTTTTCCTTTCTAAATTTTCAAACCTTTTTTTTTCTCTTTCTTTTTTCCTTCCTTCCTTTTCTTTCTTTCGAGGATACAATCATTAAAAGGAGGTCTACGACCTTGCACATGTCACCTGGTGCAGCTTTGCTTTTTCTCTCTCTTAAAGCCGTGAGAGGCCAGAAATAAAATGGTGGACAAACACCACAGGGGCCCAATAAAAAAAAACAAAACCTACTGAGCAGGAGTGCAGTCAACTGATCACGTGCTCGGCAGCCGTTACCACGCTTCCTTGATTCTTATGAAGACGAGTAGGGGAGCTGATTGCTTGTTGGTGCTAAAGAAACCTAGCCGCTTCCCACATGACAGTGAGAGTTCCCGTTACAAGGTCAAAACACAAAATGGCCGCCTTATGGATTCATCATTGTTGGAAAGGTGAATCTATGCTCAGCAGGAAGCTTTTTTTTATAGCCTCCACAAGTTACAGGGCTCAAGTGTGAAAGGACAACATGTTAATCTACCCATGTTATGCATATAAGAGGGAGTTAAAGAAAATTAAGCACTAATGGTCGAGGGGCAGACCAGCCTTCTGCACTGATCTGAAAACTGTGCCTCTGCTGTTTCTCAGGAACCGAGGCATGGCTGGCTGAACAGGTTGTGCTCTGCAGAGCCGCTAGACAACAGGAAATACAATCGCCAAGGTCAAAGGTTAATTCCACCCAACGCAACATTAACACACACATACACATCTTTGGGTATATATTTTGGTAAAATCATCCCAATAGTCAGCTACCCACCCCATCTGAGTTTTTCAACACCTATCTGAGAGACGTCAGTATAATACAAGGACTTTTTAAAGCATGCAACAAAATGAAAAACAAAACAAAGGTTTAAAATACATTTTTCCTCTTTAAGAGTGAAGACCTAAGGATCTCAAAGATAGAATTTTGCAATCTTAATTAAAAAAAACTGATGCAACATGTATGAACATTTCACAGAGTAATACTGAAAAGCAAAAAAAAACAAAAAAAAAACAACAACAATCTTACTGGTGAAACTAGGTGTTGGGTTCAAAGCAGCAGGGTCTGTGGACTGAAACCGGCTCACCATCAGTGTGCTAATTGCTCCACTTAAATAATAAACCAGCCTGATGTCACCATAAGGTGTAATCCTCTGATGTGTTTGTTTAAACCACAGTCAGAGTGGATGAGTTTAGACTTGTCTGCAGGTCCTCCGCAAGCAACATCAAGCATCCTAAAATCCACGCTGAAATATTGGTAAATTGTGCTGAAATTAGAGGTCGTTCTTGTGCATTTCAGTTTTTAAAAAGAGGCCATTTCCTCTTCCCCTCACCCCCTGGGAACAGTAACAAAGTACGAATGGAATCTGCACGTTCATCATCATAATCATCATCATCGTCATCATCATCATCATCATCATCATCATCATCATGAGGTAAAGATAAATGGGGGCACAGCCCTCTTAAGCGCATCCAGTCAGAGAGTGAGGATTTATCCTCGGCTGCTCTGGTTTAACGTTTGTATCTATGATATAATGGTCCAGTGACATTTATCGTTTACAACAGCGTGGTCCAAATGCCAACCCTGTTTGGCACAGAACGCTCACAGATCATTTTGGCACGATGCTTTCATCTGAAATATTTGGTTTCTTGGTGATAAAAGGCATAGTTTACCAGGCAATTTACAGTAGATCCAACAAATCAAAAGCTGTTCAGGGCTGTGAGATGGAGCGATGACCACAATACAAATTTTAATTCAACTTGAAACAGTACCATGATCTTTGGTCCTAGAGCTATGGGACATGTACTGCACTGTAACACAAGAAGATTCAAAGAATGAGGTATATTTGTAATGCATAAATATCTGACGAGGTATGCTTAAATAAAAGAGCAAAAATGAGGTATTCAGAAGGAGAGTAACAAGTTGAGGTATTTGAATGTTTTTAAATGCACAGTAGCTATGAGTGACATACTTGAGGTATTTAGGAGTTGAGGTATACGAGAAAGGAGGTAAAATTAACGTTGAGGTACAGGATATCTGAGATGTAAGGATGTAAATCCTGATCATGTGCAAACGGACCCTCTCCTCTAAGGTGAGAGCCAGTCAGTGACTCTTTTCATGGGTCCCAAGATTCTTTGCTAGGCTAAGGAAGTGGCTAACAGAGCCTTAATTGTCTTAGTGCTTCCAGTGGGACACAGATTGAACAAAGGGCAAGGGGATTCAAAACCCCACAATGCTTTCACCACAAAGAGTAAGTATATATTAGTTAGATTAGATTGGGATACAAAGGCTAATCTGAGATGCTACTTTGAGCCTACAGGCCAGATAATATTGAGAAAAGCGGGGCATCGTTTGATGGGCTGATGCGTTAAAACGCGATGGGGATAAAGGGGTTCTCTTTGGTGCAGGTATCCTCTGTTCTCTACTCGAACATCTCTGCAAACAGACAAAAAAATGGTCTTCTTTCAAAACCTGCCTTACAGCAAAGGCCTCGGTCTGAGCAGGATGTGAAAGTACTCATGCACAATAAACTGTGACCTAAGCACACTTTATTCTTGTAAGCCTAACAACGGCAGTGCTATGAACTCAACTCTGTGAGTTTTGTGAACTATAGACTTCCCAGCAACAATGATTATATAAGAAAATGTTTTAAAGGGGGGTTTAGTTTCTTGAATTGCCAAATCTACAAGTTGGCCATTGTGCAGAAATTCTAACTTTGGTTGACTCCAGTAGGTGGTCTACAGACCTCAGTCTTTAGAGGAATCGGTCTACTGCCGCTCAATCTGGAGATGTGTCCACAGCTCCAAGCAATAAGAAATAGGGCAGGGCTTTGCAACGATGCCCTCTCATTGGACTGGACTACAGGCCCCAGGAGCCAAGCGGGAGTGGCTTTCAACCACAATCAAAATCCAGAGGATTATAATGTTGTCAGGGTCTGTAATTTGATGTCATTAATGTCCTCTGTTAGGTGTCTACATCTGAGGCTTTTGTCACACAGCATGCCTCATCAAAAAGGTGTCATTCAATTATATGATTAAATCTCTACTTGAGGTTCACTAATAGATCCAGATCTTGGAAGATTTTTCCCCAAAATCCTTTGGTGGGTCCTCCGTTCTGGAGGAGAAGCTGCATCTTAGTTGTTTATGCAACTGACTGGATGGTAACAACACAGGTTGTCTTATTTTATCAAAAACGTTAGTTCATCCAGTCTTATGAGACACGGTTGGAGCGGGGGTGTGTCAATGATCAAACACTTTGGGTAATTTTATTACAGGGCTTATCTTGGGGATCATTTCAAGGATCATTTTTGATTGATTCCCTAAAACTTAATATTTTTGCCTATCAATAAATTCATCAAATCAGCATTAGCCAGTAAAGCTAGAGGGAGAGCCTGAAAAGCACTGATCATTTTAATCAGTCCTACCGTGACCTGAGCTAATTTTTGATTCTATCATGTTTGGCATCACTTCGCATCCTCTTCTTAGGCTGTCATGACACCACGAACTCCACAGAGCCACAAAGAGACACAGATCGATGCACAAGCCAAAAACTAACTAGCCTAAAACATGTAAAGGATACTACTTTACCCTCGTTTCCTCTCCCAGCGAAGCCTTCTAATGAGAATAAATCATGCAGCCTCTACAGTGGTCTGAGTATTGTCTCAGCAACAACATTCAGGAGGTTCACTTTAACTCATATTTCAATATGCACAGCAAGAATTCCATTAATCCTGTGCAAATATCAACTGAAGAGTCTATTCTTTTTTTGTCTCTCTTAAATAACAAACTATAGAGTTAGACTTTCTTCTTTGTAAAACTTCACGGACTAAAACCTCTGCTCAATGACTATGAGTACATTCATAAAGAGCTAAATGAGGTAGGTGTGGAGCAGAGGGTATAAGATTTCAAGAAAAGTGAGAAATTCCCTGAGATGGATACTCAAGGAGAGCGTACAGAAAGAATTCAGAGCAGCTGAGACTGAGGAAGGGAAATATGGCTCTTTTTCTACTGATTATCAATTTGTAGAGGTATATAGTTTCATCTATAGTTTTAATTTCCCTTCATTTCAACATGCTCTCAATCCTCTCAGAGCTCTCCTCCTGTTGTGTCAGTTGATTCATTCTCTCTCCTCCATTTCCTTCATCAAATAAACTGCAAAAAGGACAAATGGAGGGAGAGAATGCAAAAATAAACTTTTTTTTTCAGTTTTTTTTTTTGTTTGTTTTGTTTTGTTTTTTTTTAGAATTTGAGGATGCGATTATTTCCAAAGTCAACGACCACAATGACTCCGTCAGGCGTCACAGCCACACCGGAGGGCCGATCCATCTGTCCAAACCCACTCCCCTGCGTGCCAAATTTGCATAAGAAGTTTCCATTGGGCTCGAACACTTGGACTCTGTGGTTGCGGGAGTCAGCCACGATGATGCGGTTCTCCTGGTCCACAGCGACGCCCTGGGGCCGCAGAAACTGCCCGTTCCCGGTGCCCTCGGAGCCCAGAAAGCGAGCTGACTGGCAGTCCGGCCGGATGACCAGGAGTCGGTGGTTGTTGAAGTCGGTCACCACCAGGTGGTCTTCGTGGTTAAAGGCCACTCCTCTGGGAGAGTCAAAGTGTTTCCACAGGGCCCCTTCAAAGCCGTACTTGTTGAGGAAAGAGCCGTCGGGGGCGAAGAGCTGCACACGGTGGTTTCTGGTGTCTGAGACCAGGATCTTACCCTCAGAGTTGACAGCCACATCCCAGGGATAGTTGAACTGCCCATTCTTGGTACCCTTTTCCCCAAACTTCAGCAGGAACTGGCCCTCAAAAGTAAACACCTGTCAGACAAAGCAAATGTCTTAAAGCCCAACATGTTTACATGTGAAGGAGAGGGAGAGTGAGCATGAGAACCTATATGTTTACGTATGTATATATGACTACAAATTTTCAGAAGCCAACATGCTTTCGTGTCGTACACAGTTTCACATTTTTTCCAGGCAACTTTCTTGTGGCTTTGGGCCACTCTGACACACATATCAAAACAATGGAATTCCAGCTATTGTGCAAAATTAGTATGTAGGAGTATGTTGCTCGTGTCTACATAGGTTTTCATACCTGCACACGGTGATTGTCCTTATCAGCCACAATGATTCGTCTCTGACTGTCACATGCAACCCCAGCTGGACGATCAAACTGACCAGGCCGAGAACCCAGAGAGCCAAACTTATGGTGGAAGGCACCACAAGGCTTGAATATCTGGGGAGGAAAGGAGCAAAAACACATTGATTTTCTTTTCATGTTACATTGGAACCATCACTATGTACCAGCTCTAATATAAAGCTCGCACATTAACCTGCCTGCTAAAGGTGACGGTCAAACTCAGTCGTGCTTTTGTGTAGTTTTTACAGACTGCGGACTCTCTGCTTGGCTTTCTGCAAGCTCTGTAATAGACATACTGCTAATATCTTCACAAAACAAAGTATTACAGCCATTGAATACTTCTCAAGTACATGACTGTACAGTAAGTTGTCAGTACCTTTCCCATATCGTAAACTTAATTTTGTTTTTTTCGATTTTCATCTCATAAGAAAAGCTTGTAGTGACGAGACGTCACAGAGACTGTGGTGTATGCAAGTGTGTGTGTGTGGTCATAAGAGGAAATTAGACTGGGCATACCAGCACAAAGTTTGCTAAGCAGACTCTCTCTTACATAAACACTTCAGCACAAAAATCAACACTGTGAAGCTAGCATTAGCTAATGATTAATGAGTGAATGATGAACTTAATAGAACCACTCTAAATGCAATTTAAGTGCAGACCTCTGTGGGGTTTATTTGCCAGGCTGAGTAGAGACAGGCTGAAACATGGGGTAGAATAGAAAGACAGGGAGAGAGTTTGAGAGCCTTAAATACTGAAAATAAAACAGCTTTCCTTACATTTGCTTTAGTAACATTTAATGGCTTCATTTTCATCATTTTGTTAAGTACTGTAAAAAATAGATTTTATACTAACACGTATGAAGACGTGAGGTTTATAGGAACCCATTCACTATCCACACTTGATAATAGAGAGACAAAAGATCAAGCTGTACCTGTATGCGGTTGTTGCTGCGATCAGCCACCACCACGTATCCCTCTTTGTCCACGCTGATGCCCCATGGCCGACAGAGCTGGCCATCTCCCTCCCCCTCGCACCCGAAGGATGAGAGTTGGGAGCCCAAAGACCCATAGCTCCGGCCTGACTTCACAATCACCTTGAAGGGGCTGCCCTGGATGTGCTGGTTACACACCAGCACCGACACAAGGTGCTCCCCCTCACATTTGGGCACGTAGCTGACGCTGTATGAGCCATTCTGGTGGTCTGTTATCTCTGCTGCAGATAGGTTACCATCGCCGACTGACATGACAATTGCAGACACTGCGTCCCCGCCGGAGAGACGTGGCTCGCCATCGTGGTCATATCCAATTACAGTAAAGGAGGCAGCCTTGCCACGAAGTGCACTTTTCAGACCCTCACCGTGGGCTTTGGTGATCGGGGCAAAAGCTCCACTACTGATCAGGCCCATGGACTGGATGGCTATGTACAGAGCCTGTGGGAACCAGGATGGAGTAGGTTATAGCACTAGTCTTACAAACTGTAACATTAGCCCAGGATAAGTGACATAAAAATATGTAGTGAAAAACGATCTAAACTTGGCCACTTGTTAATGATCCATGATCTCCAGCGTCTCAGCACTTACCTGGTCTGGAGGAGTAAACATGAAGCGGTCGTCCTCTTGCGGCTGAAGCAGGCCCCGGAGGGCCTTCAGTTCATGGATCTGGGTGAGCATTCGCTCCCTGGCCAGCAGCACATCAATGTGGCGGCCCTCGTCCAGCACCTGGCTGACGGCAGCAATGGTGCTGTCCAGCTTGGTCAGACTCTGGTGCAGCTTCTCCACCTGCAGGTACAGAGACTTGGCCTTCACCTGTCGGATCTTCTCCACCTGAAAGGAGACACAGACTATGAAGGTTCCAGTAGGAGAACAACCAGATCACATGTTTCCTATCACCGGAGGGGATTTTGTTTAACAAGCAGCAGAGTAAGAACATGACGAAGGTGCTTTATTGATCTGTGATTATAAATTATGATGTGGCAATACATTTTCTTTTTTCATACAGTATTCTTGGTTTCTGGTGATAAACATAATGTGTAGGGCAAATAAATTAAACTAACTCAACAAAATAAGGTTGAATTCTGTGGTTGAACTAAGACGTGATTTCCCAGATTTAGACTCCTGTCAACCACTTTGTTCAGGTGTGGCTATTCTGATTTGAAACCACCTCTTCCACTTTATTGATTTAAAACTGATCGTGGGGTCCCCTGGAACTTCTGTTACCTTAGGCTGGTTACAGCAAGTCCGCCCACTGGATGGCAGCAGTGTGCTCACCACACCAAATCTGCCTCATACTTAGAAAGAAGAAGAAGAAGAAACGCGCTTGATATGCAGCTAATTCCCTGCTTACCCCTGTTAACTGGGGAACAGTTTGTCAGCATTAACCAGTGACTCCAGTAGAAAGTAGATGAGGTAAAGAGAACTGAGACTGAAGAGGAGGTAACAGAAGACAAACCGAGAGCAGTAGGTTTATGTGGAAGTGGATTTGTTTGAGGTTATAGGCACAGATGGATTAAAGGACCTTATCAACTTCTATGATAAAATAAATTCTAATTGTAGACTTTCGAAAAATTGTAAATTTATTCAGCCATTAGTTTCATGTCACCAGCATGAAAACTCTATTACTTCACATCGCATTTATTTCTGTGACTTGCTTTGAACAGAAATTCAACCTTACAAAATAAATTACAACTACAGATAAGGACATGCTACATATTTAGATTCTACACCGAAACAGTGCTTCAGAAAACCAGAGGACATCATTTAGGTAGATTTTATAAACCCTGCGAGGAACAGAAAACAATGTGCAACATCTTACACAAAGTACACTGTTCAAAGAGGTGAAAAACAGCAGCAGCCAAAAAAAAAAAGGCCAACCAACACTTAGCCATGACACATTTGTGTTATCATGAGAAGGCAGATAAAGTTACAGTAGACATTGAGAATAAAGCATTAAAGAGGGTGGCAGAACCTGAGAAGTGGAGAGTGAGCTTTTACTTAACGTCACCCAACAATAAGAGCACAACACAATAGCCTGACAGCCTCTATGGTCTGAGGGACTTTTGATAGTAGGGAGAGAGTCTGAGAAAAAAAACAAAGAGTCAAAAAGAGAGGGGTCCTTTGTTAATCCTGACATAAGTGGAACTGCAATTTGCATCTGTGAGACTAGAGTTACACTTTATAGTCACTGAGGACAAAGACTGAAGTTAGGCTTCCTGATGGACAGACAACTAGTTTTAGTTCCTCTGTTGCAACACTCACTGGTAGAGATGGTGTGTATTTCAGAGAGAGAGCGAGAGAGAGAGCTTGATGCTCTGCAATGTAACAACTACTTAAAAGTTACAACATCACATGCCAGCACAACTCCTGTCCTACACATTAACACAATGCAAGACACACACGGACTCACACGTCAAGTCTTAGGTTCAAGTCATGTCATGTCACATTTGGCGCCTTTACTGTTGTGTCAGAGCCATGAATCTCTCCAGTTTGTTGACACAATGCTGAGTCACTGCGGAGCACCTTCCAGCCTTCAGTTCCGTTTTCCTGTTGGCACAGGTGACCAACACATCAGCTCATAGAACAGGAAACACAAGCAGACTCGTTTAAGAATATCTTGTGTGATTCAGGAGTTGTAGAGCTCAGGCTGCAAGCTTTCCACTGAGCTGAGGAAAGTGGAGGAGCAGAGCAGTACACTGATAGAACAAACCACCAATGCAACACTTCTATTGTAGAAATGACCAAACCCTTTCACACTGGAGAAGTGGCTTCATAGATTACACAAGTGGAGGGCTATAGAGTGTAATTAGGAATTATTTTCATTACCTATTAAGCTGATTCTTTTATTTTTATTTAAAGTCTGAAAATAGTGACAAATACTGCCCAAAGCAACAGTCAAGAAGCACAGACTATTCAATATTCTCAACATGGAGAGCAAAGCTGCTAACACATACATTTCAGTGGATGAAGTATGTTAATGTTAATGTCTAAGTGACTAAATTCAAGCCACTAACACTTGCTTTCAGGGTGGCCTCTGGGTCTGCACCCATCTCCTTGAACTCAGTCATTCAGCCCTATGCTCCTTCTCGGCCTCCAGGGAACGTAGTGCCATCCCTGCACACAAGGTAATCTCAGTCCAGATTGTTCTCATTTGTGGTTCCCTGACGGTGGAACGAGCTACCAAGTTCTATCAGAGCTACTTTCAAGACTCTCTTGAAAACTCAACTCTTCCGAGAGCGACTCCTTTCCTAAAAACCTGAACATGTCTAACTAGCACTTTCTGCTGCACTTCCTTCCTTATACAGTCTCCCAGCACTTATTAAATAGAAGTATTACCTAAAACCTACACAAAAGTTTCCCACTGCACCGTAGCTTTACTATTGTCCTTCACTTGTAAGTTGCTTTGGATAAAAGCATCTGTCAAATGAGTAAATGTAAATGTAAGGTTTGGTATTATTACTCGATAGATGCCTTAAAACAACTAATCAATTGTCAAAGATTAATTTTGTAATGGTGTAAGTGTTTTGTGACAGCAATGCACCTCTCCACCACACAAAATAACTCAAATAACAAAAGCAGTCGGTAACCAACAGCATGTCAGCCTCCTATCAGCTCCACCCACCGATGACAATCACACAGAATCAATCAGCACCACCCTACTTCACACGAGCTGTTATCTGCACCCGCTGGTATTCCTGAAATTCTCAACATCATTCATCAAGTGTAGTAAGAACTACAGACTGAAAACTAACATTGCAAAACTACCGTACAGCTCCCAACATATTTGCGTACTACAGCAGACCATCTGAACTCATGAAACATGTAATAGTCAGTCAGTGGGTCAGTCTGAAAAAAGAAAAGGAAGAACAGATGCTGGAAGTTGGAGGTGGGAACTATGCCACACCAGAGTCGACTTCATTCCCTTTCAACAAGTTAGAAGCTTGTTATTATTGTTGCTTGCTGGTTGTTATTCTTAGCAATACCAGTTAATAACAACGTATCCACTGATAGAATTTAGTACTGAATGTAATACTGATTTAACAACACTAATTAACAGTGTATTTCTACAGATTTCACCTCTGATGCATGAAGCAGCCATCTGGGATTGTGAGGTGAGAGTTGGTGAGGTTCTTCTGACTTTCAAAGTCAGAAATTCCAGTTGAAATTTCCAACTGGGAACTCAGAAATTCCCACTTCCCAGCTCAAATGGAGCACACCAAGAGAAGCTCAGTGTGTGTGTGTGTGTGTGTGTGTGTGTGTGTGTGTGTGTGTGTGTGTGTGTGTGTGTGTGTGTGTGTGTGTGTGTGTGTGTGTGTACTTGTACTTGCTACATAGTAAGGACCAAAAAAAGTACTTTACTAACAGAGTGAGGACATTTTGGGAAAGTGAGGACATTTTGGCCGGTCCTCACTTTTTGAGACACCTTCAAATCACATTTTGAGGGTTGAGGTTTTAGGTTGGTTTTAGAGTTATGGTTAGAATTAGGTTTAGGTTAAGGTTTGGGTTAAGGTTAGGGTTAGGTGCTCAGTTGTGATTGTTAAGGTTGGGGTGAGGGGCTAGGGAATGCATTAAGTCAATGAGTGTCCTCACAAAGATAGAAGTACAAGTATCTGTGTGTGTGTGTGTGTGTCTGTGTGTGTGTGTGTGTGTGTGTTAAGGTTGCCTGTAATGACTTTATCAGGCCAGGGATAAAGAGTGAGTCCTGTAGCGGTGTAAAAAGGATTAAAGAGGGAACATGGGTAAGTGAAAACCTTCATTGTGACACTTTGACCTGCGCGCTCACACACACACATACACACACACACATACAGAGGAGCCCTAAGACCCAAAGGAGTAAGTCACAGATCAGTTTTTACAATGTCACCGAACCTGTTCTGAGGGCATGGGGATTAAGAGTGTGGCAGCCTGGTGGGTGTTTGGTTAAATTAATGGTTTTGTTCCGCCAGGACAATGCAACAAATGCCACATGTATGTAAATGTACAAATGCATATTTTCACATTTTAGTATCTGGTTTCAGCCATAGATCATATGATATGGATTTTGTGTTTGCATGTGTGTGTTAGAAACTTGACTAATACAATGGCATGTATGTAATACTGTGTCCTTTCTATGACATTTGGTCATTATTCATTTATTACCTAAGGGTTAGGGATTTGGAAGCATGGTTTATCCAGGGGTGAGGGGCCTCAGTGATGAGTGATCTTTCTTTCACCCAAAAACCCTCTTCTTCTCAGGGTAACCTTAAACCTACGAGGTCCTTGCAGAGGGTTTCTGTAGTGCAGGCTGCAAACCAACCAGTCAGCTTAAAAGCTAAATCCTTGGTTTTGTTTTGTTTAACTAGGTTTAATTAACCAATTAGGACAAGTGCACTATATGCTCTACTAAAAGCTTAGCGGTAACGGTTCACCATCTCACATGTGATGGTATACTGTCTCTCATGATACAGTACATTCATTACTGTAAAACTGTTACAGGCTACTAAAAGTGAAATTCGGTAAGGAGGCGGGTGGCTGGGTGTGGGTGTGAATGATAAAGTAGGATTTTTGTACCCATCCTTTTCTTTTTTGTGATCACAAAAATGTAAATTATAAAAAAATTAATTTGTTTAATGTGGCTGTCACTGGCTGTAATGTATTTAAGAATCTCACTATCATTAGAAAAGCGCCTGCACTCAGGGAGCCACATCAACAGGCCTTTTGTCAACAGGACAGTTCATTAACACCTGGGTGAAAAGTAGAGAAAACACTGTGCCTGTTAGTTATTGGCCAACTGCTCCAAACTGACCTGAAAGCTAAATAGCCAGACCAGAACCAAACTGAAACTGGCTTGTAAAACAAACATTTCCATTGGCTGGACTCACCTTCCACAGTAGTTCGCACTCCCTCTCCTCCAGCGCTTTCTTGTGTCTCAGAACAAGAGCCTTCACTTCAGTCTGCACCACCTTAGCCTTGATCTCCACTTGCTCTGCCATGGCCTGGACCTTCTCCATGCTTAACTGGGGAAAGAAAACACAACGACTTGACCTTATTGATGAGGAACAAAATCAGTCAATAGTAAAACAGTGGCACAGAGAGACAGTAGATATGAGGATGAGCAGATGAGCAGAGTCTCACTCTGCAGGAATATCTGGCTCAGACACACCACTGCCTGGTCTGTTTTATTACTCAGATGGGACACAGATGAGCTCCACAAACAGGATGCAGAGGATCAGGAAACATTAAAAGAAAGGACACTGTATGTGACATCTTCCTGGCAACACCTGCTCACTGTTTGTGATCTATTCCTTTCTCACATTCAGCAGCGCCTTTTCAAGGGAACAGGAAACATGGGTCAGGAATAGGAAGTCACTTCGCACTGCACAAAATTATGCAGTTTCCTCCTGGGCCGAACCCTTACTCATTTCATATTCAATGTGTGCATTTTAAGACTTAGAAGCATTAGAGCACTACATATGAAACTGTTTTCCATCTCATAGCACTTTATCAAACCTAAATACGTTTTTAAATTTCTATTAAAAAAGCCCACAGACATGAATATTCAAGATTGGAAAGTTGGCACTCTTGGTTAAATTCCAGGGTTTGTTTATAAATAGGTATTTTATTACATAAACCACAGTTCAATAATAAATCAAAATTCTTTATCAAACACTGTTTGGGATGTTTTATTTTGTGAAAAGGGGTTAAAATGTCTATATGAATGATCAAATTAATGTATGGAAATAAAATTGTTATGTTCATATTCAGACGATGTATTATCAGAAATGTTTGGTTACTTTTGGTCTTGTATTTACATTTAAGACCATGTATGTGCTGAATAGGGATCTCTGCGCACAGGGTGGTGTTATATAATCGGGCGCACAATGAAAAAACGACACCAAGTTTCTTCCTGATTGTTATAAAGGCCGGAACTGAAAAACTACCATATGGCTTTAAGTTGAAAAATTCTTATAAAGTTTAAAAAATGTTTTTTTTACATCCAACAGTTTAGGCTGGTTTCACATTTTTCCTCTGTGTCTCCCTCCCTCCTCCACCCCGTGTTTTATCTGGCTTTTCCTCTGGCGTTTTCTGGGAGGTCACAGGGTGAACCGGACCTCACAGGGACGAAGGGGAGGTGGAATAAGGCTTCCTTTGTGATATCGGCCGCAGGGATCAAAGGTCGCCTAAACCTCTACAGGTCGTGATCTGCAACCCCTGTCTTAAGACACATACCACACCCACCCCCACTGCACCACGTCATAAACAAAGCCTGGCAGCATGGTCCTTTTCTCTTTCACCTAGTCATTGAGGTTGGCAGCTAAAGGGTCAACTAAATCAGGCCCCCAGAGAGGGAACAGCAGGGTCGGGGGAAGGAGGAAGGAGGTAGTGTGAAATGTGAAAGCCACCACCTTTCTCCAGCTGTTTCTGTGTATTCTTATTAAAATGCATTTTCTACCTTTTCTAATTGTGATTCTATTAATTTATTTTTCTCTCTTTATCTTCCTCTTCTGTTTTGCTCCTCATTCCGTGACTCCAGCTCAGATTCTCACACTTTGTTTTCTGTCCTCTGCTTCTTGGCCTCATGATCTCCCTCTCTGCCTCAGTGTCTCCATCTTCTCTGTTTCCGTCTTTCTCTCGACATTCCCAAAAGAGAGCAGCTCGGAACACAAAGAGGCTCAAACTGACCAATCACACTGCAGAGAGAGAGAGCGAGCTCTGGCCAACCAGGAGGTCACAAGTCCAGGATCAAAGGTCAGGGAAGATAATGGGTGTGGAGTGGGTGGAAATTTCCTACCACAGGGGACGTGGTGCGTGTGGTACATGTGTGTGTGTGTTTACATATTATCTGGCGTCAGCACTATGGGAGTGACCTGGGACAAAACATACACCAAACATCAAGGTATTTCCAGATGGTAGGCGGTGCTTCTTATGACTCAGCTGCATATATCCTGGTGCTTTTCATTAAATAAAACACTAGATTGTTGATATGATTCCTATTGGTTAAGAAAATCAAGTGTATGCCGTGGGACGTGGTTTCAGTTTGAAACTTTGCTACATGAGGTCTGGAGTCTGGCATTTAAACTTAACAGATGCGTGTTGCGATATGTTGTTATTTGAAGAACACCCAGGGTGATTTAAGCACCCATCCATTAAGGTACAAAGTGTGACCCAGTCACACAACGGTCAACCAAGAAAGGGACAGGTGAGGCTCTGCTGAGGAGATGATACATGCCAACATGTCACATGACCTGCATGCAATACCTACTGTTTCATGTTACAGTCCTTACCAAGGTCATAACACTGCCTTAACTTCCAGGCCAAGTGTGTGTGTGTGTGTGGGTGTGAGACCTATCACCATCTCTCCATAGATTTATCTCTTTTAAAAGTAAGGCTGTGGCCAAAAGTATTTAATGTTTTTGTTTGTTTGTTTGTTTTTTTAAATTGTATGGTTTATAAAATATCAAAAATAGTAAATAGTAGTAATAATAGTAAAATATGGCATCACAACATCACATCTTCACAGAGCTGAAGGTGATTGTCAAATTTTTGCAATGATTGGGGCTGTTTTTTTGTTGAATTAGGTGAGACACAATTTAATTAATTTGAACTCTAGTTTAACAGGGATATATGCATCTCATTATTATTATTATTATTATTATTATTATTATTATTATTACTTTCTCTGCTGGGACTGTACTTCAAATTTTGAATCAAAACTGCTGCAATGACTGATATAACAAAGAAAAGTGGGAAATCCTTACATTTAAGAAACTGGGGCCTGCCACTGTTTGACACTTCTGAATTAACTTAACTGCTCATCACAGTTGATGGCAATTACTGTTCTGTCAATGGACTAATTACTTCTTCTCTTCATTGTCTCAGCAGTCAGGTCAGTAATATAAGTGCGCCTCATCTGGAGCTTTGGGACATGGTCAAAAACTGGACTGTTCAGTAGTCATCAAACTGTTTGTAAGCCTCTCATCCTGTCTTCACTCGTGCATGTGTCATTGTATGAGCTGGAATCCAAGGGGGGGTGTAGAGAGCTGCCACCCCATCTATAATTACGTAAATGAAGAGAGGTAGTGTTTGTTTGTGTGGGAGTGAGAGCAAGAGGCGGGCGGTTGTGAGCAAGTGAATGGGTGAGTGAGTGAATTAGGGGAGGGGCAAAGTGTTCCACGTCTTTAAAAGAGGAGGGGAATTTTCCTTTCTCTGAAATCCTTTAAATGCCTCATCTACCCTCCCCCATCCTCCTCTCCACTCCTCCTCCCCTTTGACCTTCAGCCCTGCCCCCGCCAGACCTCAACTCATGCGACCCACCCCCTTCAGGGCCAGCTGGACACCTCTAACCCCAGGCTTCCCGGCAGCTCTGGCCTGGTCACTCTCAAACACATTCAAGCTGATCATCTCTAATAGCCGCTCGCTCTGTGCTGAGGGAGGATGGAGAGACACAGCTGCTCTCCTCAGCTTCTCCTCGCTCTTTGCAGAGGATGGATGAGTGTCGATTTGTGTGGTTTGACCTTCATAAGGATTGTCTTTATGGTCGACCTCAGAGAATTGTGCAGGAGAGCTCTTGCCTTTGTTTGGCAAAGACTTCAATCAGTTTGACCTATTTGAGTCCTGTGGAGGACAATTATAAAGAACATCTGGCTTTGTTCCTGTGTTCTCTTGCATTGATTTTATTCTGATTTTTCACATTGTACAACACTAATACCAATCAGGTATATACTAATATACAACACCAATACTGGGTGGATTTAAGGGGTAGAAGAAGCGAACAAAATGAATGAATAAATGCCTGATATTTTCCTTTTCCTCTGTAAATGTGTTTGCTTGGGCTCCTGTCTCACCTGCACGGCCTGTCGTCCCTGCTGTGCGTCTGCCAACAGCTGGATGGTGATGGCTCTGCAGTCCTGCACGGCGTCTTGCAGGTAAACGAAGGTGTGGCCCATGTGGCGGCCCACACTGCACTCCCTGCAGATAGGCACCGAGCAGGTTTCACAGAAGAACAGAAACACCTGGGAACACAGAGACACATACATGCACGGATGAGTTTTGTGTTCAAAATATTAAATGTGTGATGCATCTACATCTGACTAATCACTATGATTTCTTTACTTCCCAAACTCAAATAGGTTAGACTGGAGGAACATTTTGCAGGTAAACACATGTACTTGCACATGTATATTATTAGTCAAATGCAGGCTAAAAATGTTAACTTTGCAATTCAATATTCTGAATTCTCATCAGTGGAGAATAATATGTTCAAGGTGCTTTGAGCTAAGCTATAATTCTTTTGTTTGTTTATGCAGAATTATATGACATAACACGTTTTTCTTTTAGATTACTTACTATCCATTTGTAAATGTTTTAAGGCTTCATTTTTAATAGCATGAATAGCTCAAGAGGCACTGTGAAGAGTTGAAGAAATGCAATCTTTAAAATCCCATACTGTATCTGTGACCCCCAAAAAGCTGCAAATAATGACCTGTGAATTTTGCATACCCTTAGACCCAAAGCAATTGCTGCTATGGTATTAACCTGTGGTAATATTATAACGGACAGTGTTTACTAAAACAGATACAGACATATCCATCATCATCCCACCTCTTCCTATGACTTACAACTGTGGTTTACTGTTGCTACTCAACAAGGGTTAGCAAATGAAACCAGAACGGTGAACACATTAATCACAAAGTTAAATGTCGCTATCTCTCTCCCCCTCTCTCTCACACACACACACACACACACACACACACACACACACACAGCTAATTAATGAGAAAAGACCATGAATGATAAGCAAGTCATCCATATGCATGTGTTTCCAGGGTGGATCATACAGGCCTCGGCACCCCAGAGAGCTTCTCTCTTCCAAAACACAGGGCCAGATAAAGCGAGGAGGAACTAGAGGCCACCAAAACTAAATCAATACCCATTCTGGACTTTTGAGGATGACAGTTGTAAAGGGATTTTACTCCTGTTTAACATTTTCTAAGCATCTATTACTTGAACTATTTTATAAAGAGTCTCTTGCTTGTTGAGATTTCTACTTCAAAGTTTGTAGCTTTACCTGAAAATTACAACTTGCTTCTTTTCTTAGATTAAACTGTACTCCTATGTATGCCATGACACATGGTACATGCATGACAGATGAAGTAAAAAGCACCACTGTCCCCTGGGATAAGAAGAGTAAATGTCATTTAACCTTTGTTGAAAAAAGACCTAAGCTTCACTTTAAACCCTTTGTATGAATGCTGATTGGTTGTAATGGAAGGCTAATTAAATATGCACAGGCCATCATATCCCAAAGAGACACCAGATCAATGGCCTCCAATAGCAGGAGACCTGAGTGGACGGGGAGGGGCCTGCAATCAATCCATCAATAACGGCTGTTCCCCTGGGGAGCTGCATAATCTAATGAGACACACACACACTAACACACACACCTCCCCCTTTATCTGATTTCCTCCTTATTTCTCCCTTCTCCTTAAGCTCCTCTTGGATCCTTTTCTTCTTGTCTTTTTCTTGCTGTCTCTCCTTCTGCTTATCTTCTACAGTCTCTGCACAACTCTGTCACTCAATGTCCTGCTCCTCTCTCCCCTCCTGTCCTATCCCACCCCCATCCACATCCACCCTAAATTCCAAGGGGACGGGACACACAAAAGCAGGAATGCAGCTGGGCTGGAGAGGAGGAGGAAGGTGGAGACAGGCTATGATGGACATGGAGCTGAGGCAGATGGTGGTGAGGGAGAGGCAGATTGATGGTACAGGGCTAGGATGGATTCTGTTGAGGACTAATATCTGGAGGCCTGAGATCAGCAGCGTTTCCATCATCAGATGAAGCTGCTCCAGTATTGACGATTACATGACAGGTGGTTTACTCCACTATTCATTTTAACAGCAACAGGAAAACCGCTCCTGACATGAAAATGCTGACTTGCTCACTCGTCAAGTTTGTAGAGCTAGCAGGAGAGGATCCTCAGCTAACGCTAATGGAAAATGCTAATCAGTTTTATTACACACAACCTGCCACACATAGAGCACAGTGGCAGGTTGGGTCTAATAAAATTTGCTAATTTACTCAGAGCTTGGTAGTAACAGTTGCCCTGGGCAACCAGTTTGGTCAACCATTCCATGCAGTTTGGTTTGCCTCCACTGGTAACTACTTTCTGAATGTTTAAAAAAAATCCCCTTTCCTCAGTGCTAAATCTCAAAGAGTGCTGATTTCCCATTTATTTACTTGTAAATGTGAGGCAAATAAAAAATAAAAAAAAAACACAACAACTGTTATATATCAGTGACCAACAAGGCAGTAATATCTATACTAAGATGACTGAACTCCAGAAACAGAAGGAGAAATTTCATCCAGACATGAGAGGGAAAGAGGAGCTGGTACAGAGGTTTGGGAATCTTAAACATGACAGACAGCACAACAGGAGGTGCACAACAGGCACCGAGCTTCAGACGTTCCTCAAAAACAAAAACACCCTGGTTCTTGATCAATGTTTCTTCCATTTAAAAACAACTCATGTAGGGGCGGCCCGGTAGTCGAGTGGTTAGGGCGCGTACCATGTTGAGCGCAAGATGCTCTTATCAGGCAGTCACCGGTTTGACTCCTGATTGGTCTGACTCTTTCCTGCATGTCATTCCCCTCTCTCTACCCCCTTTTCTGTCAGTCTCCACTGAGCTATAATAAAGGCATAAAAAAGCCCAAAAAAATAATTAAAAAAAAACAAAACAAAAACAAAACAACAACTCATGTAATTGGTGGGTGGGTGATTTCCCTGTGCATTACCTCCCAAAGGTGCAAACCAAATTTTGTGTGTGAAAATTGTTCTTTACAGTGATGAACTGACTCATGCGGTCTAGAATTGTTTTGCAAAACCTGAGTTGTGCGTGGGAGGTGCCTGTGTGTTATTTTAAATGTATGTGCATGATTTAATTGGTTTACTGATTTTCTTTTCACTTGAAATCGTTAATACTTATGCCTTCACAATAACCAAAATATTGTAAAATCTAAGAATGACGACTATATTTGTTGTTATTGCTTTACAACAGGTGAATCATATCTGCTGCTATTGTTAAGGCTTAATATTAATCTTAATATAGAGTGTGCAATAAACTGTTCAGTGCTGTCATCATCTAGTGTTGGTGCACTTCAGTTTCCTGTGACAAAGGGGGAAAAAAACCAATCATATGCAGCTACAAGCCTCTACCCACCGTTCCTTTTGATCCACGTTGTTACCCTGATAACAACTACTATACCTCAAGTTATCTCAATTGCACTAAACACAACAAAAGTACATTGGAGCCATACATACATGTGACATACAGCACATTAAATAGAACAACCGAGCAGTAAAAAAAAAAAAAAAAAAAAAAAAAGCATCAATATGACCCATAAGAGTTTATATGGACCATTCAGAAATCAATAATATCTCGTGATTGTATGATCTCATGTTTAGAGTCACCATTCTTGCACATAGACACATGGCAAACGACAAACAACAGGATGACCAGAAGCCTGCTACTGAAAACACTGGCATCCTGTTTCATGCAACTAGATCCTATGACAAATAGCTGCAGGTCTTCAAATATTTTGATCTATCTATGCAATCTGCCGCGTATGTGTCATCAACAGCCCAACAGTCCTTGAGGAGAAACACACTCACTCGTACACACAAGGTTGTACATTACATAACACAACGACCTCTTGGAACACAAGCCAATATTATTGACTCACACAAGACATCGGCTCTTCCCAGAGGTCTTCATGAAAGGATCTTGTCCCCTCTCCGCCTGCCTCTGTCTTTATCGGTTTCTCTCTTTCCATCCCATCATTCACAAGCTTTAACAGCGTTTCCCCCTATATACATTTTGCAGCAACAGGCCGCCACTACATCACGTGGCTCTGCAGAGAGCTTTTAATTTGAAATGGGAGACATAGTGTGACACCTGGCCGAGGTGAGAGGGAGAGAGAAAGAAGAGAAAAAGAAAGGTATATTTAACTAGCTAACATTAGTCAGATTTTTATTATCTATTGATGTTCACTCTGACCACCAGTATACCACATGTGCGCACCACCCAAGTACAACAGAACCATTTATAGTCAGACTAGCCAACAGACATACCAGGATAAATCAGGGCGGGCCATCGCATCGGTGGACCATCAAAAAAATCCTTCAAGTTTTTACTGGCTCTCTCTGTATGTCTGTCCTTCAGGGTGCACATGACTGTATGCTGCATGGAGTGTTAAAGTTATTTAATCTAAAAAAGACAAAAATGCATCATCCACGAAACAAATCCTTAGAAAGTCAGGAGTACAGCTGCTCTGTTACATATGTGCTTCTAGAAGAGACCAGGCATTTCACAGCCATGCCATGCACTGGACACGCCAGATACCCTCACACATGCAAGTACACACCCGACACTTCCAGTGCACGTGACACAAAAATGTGAAGAACAACTTAAAAAAGATGTGAAATAGGCGTGGTGTCACGCTAATAAAGTTGTAAATTCCACAGAGAACACCCAGGAGGGGAGGCCTTCAGGCAGAGGTGACTCACCTACAGAATTTATTTATTACACATTAACATGCACCACACTCTAATAAAATATACAAGCAGAAGCACGTGCTGACGTACATGCAAAATGCACAACAAAACACAGACACAGGCGCACAAAGTGAAATACAAGCTTGATGTGTGCCGTGTGTTTTTGCTGTTGCAGACGGGCTGGAACCAACATCCCTTCACCAGCTATAAAGCTCTGAGCAGCAGGGCTCAGCTACACTGGGGGAAGTGAGTTATTGTATTTCATTAGAGCACCGGATGTTTCTCATTCTTCTTCTCTGCCCATTATGCTCCTCCATTAAGAATTTACACTTAGACACACCCACCTATGGTGTGTTTGTGTGTTTGAAAATGTCTTGTCATCAACCAAGGGGATATCTCAATAAGAATTTAGGGACTTTGTTTCTCACGTTTTGCTTGTTTTTGCTGCCACATTTGGACTGAAAAGCATTAATCATACAATCATACATCTGAAACAATAAGTTCATTATTCAATCAGAAAAGCTATTAGAAAATCAATAATTGTGATAATCCATTTGATGGATTGTTTTATATCAATGTAAACTGACAATCTTTAAGTTTTGTAGTGCGTGTCCAAAGCACATTTAAGATGTAACCTTGGGAAAATTGGAAATAAAGTCGTGCATTTCCACCATTTTTTGAGATATAAACAATGTATCCTAAAAAATCAATCAACAAACTAGAGGGGCACTTAGAGAGCGTGGACCTCTGCCAAAGCAAATGTCAAACAAAATACACCAGAGAAAAAAAATTCTACTTCAAAGTAAATGATCCACATCTGCCCCAAAATTTGTTTTTCACAGAAAGCCAAGCACTGAGAAGTATTAGTCACAATGACTACTTCCAGTTATTTGAGTAATTAGACTTTGCTTAGCAGTAAAATTGTTAATAAATAATGGAAAGTGCCCCTTCAGTACAAACACTGAAAAAGTGATACACACAAGCCCTGAAAGGACAGGAACACTGCACAAAAAATACTGTTATTTTCAATAGTACCATTCACATTTTAATTTGCTAATTATATTCATATTGGCTATGACACACTTTAACTTGACCAAATGCTAGATAATAACAATAGAGCCAAATACTGAAATCCTAAAGGGGAAACAACGCTGGAGTAAGTGCGTGATGGCTTTGTGCTCACACCCTCCCCTCGAAGGTACTAGGGAACTGGGGGAGAGGGCACGAGCTCAACTAGCCAGTAAAATCACTCTGTGCAGCATTCGCTCTCTGCATGTGCAGCCGAGTGGGGGGAAGGGACAAGGGCCATGTAATGTCACACTGTGGTGCCAGAAAAACCAGGGCTGCTCTGGGAACTGAGAAAGCATGGTCTTTGAAAGAACTAAACCACTTTTTCCTGATAGTGAGACGCTCGGGCATCTGCAATGGTCATGTTCAAATGCCATTTCTCAACAGTTTCTCTGTAACTTGTCTGTCACAACCAAGAAAAATGTATTTCACATGTACTTCAGAGTATGTTTTGCAATGCCTTTAAATTCATGGCTTGCAAGCCTTGAAACTCGATCTATGACTGGAAATGAATGGAATTTTTGTGTAGGAAGTGAAACGAAAATGTAATTGGAAACAGAGTTTAAGGGAGAAATTACATGCAAAAGCATTTTTGAAAGTTATTTTGTGTCTTCACAAACTGAGAACACATTTCCTGCTATTCATCTGTCCAGGACTCACTAGTTATCAAGGAATAAGAACCTTATAATGAATTTCATATTAATTTTAATTTCATATAGACAAGGAAGTGAAAATGATTAAATATGAAACTAAAGAAATTTAACAGTTAGTGATCCATTCTGAAGTAACAAAGATGTGCACTTATTTTAAAGATGAGATCAGACCATTTCTCTGGGATTGTATTTTTCCGGTAGCTTAAGCAGGAGCTTGGGTTAGTGGTATTTGATATGTCAAGAAAGTGGAATTTAAAAATAACAAAACAAAAAAAATGTGTCTGTTAAACTACAGTTGTATTTCAGTAAAATGATCTAAAACCTAATTTTAAGACTTCAATTCTGAAAAGGAAATGTGTTCAAAAAGTAATTAAACAAGAAAAATGAACCTTATTTTAAACCTTAAAAGTATGTGAACCTTTGTAAGGGTTGTTTTTTGTTTTTTGTTTTTTAACTATGGGGATTAAGTGTGTGAACACTCAAGCCTCAGGTCTTTTCTCTGACTTACTTGCAACCTGTCAACAGACAGAAACAGGAAAGGTCAGAAAGAGACAAACACACAGTGAGGGGACATTCCTGGAGGATGATGTCAGACGTCAGTTTGCATTTGGCAGCTTGAACCACACAGATTCAACAAAGAAAGTTTACCTTTTTATAATGACCTTTGTTTTCTGTTTGTTTGCTTGGTTAGACATGTATCTACACAGAGTAGGATAGATTCACTGAGCCTGAATTCACTTTTACAACACCCCACTTCACCAGTACTTAATTACACACAATTTCACCTGCAAGCTCCTGTGCAGCTGCTGGCCACCGAGCAGCTGGCTCATTCAAAACCGCAGTCTGAATCATGCCAGGTCAGGACAGAATTTCATACTATGCAACCTTGAGAACTATCAGAGAGGATTGTGTTTGGATGATAACTAGTCACACTCAAAATGAAGTGTTCATTATAATAAACACCTTTCACATAGATTCATAATAAGCCAGAAAGGAGGGTTTTCTTTTTACCATCCAATTAGTTTTTTAATAAATACTCAAACACAACAATGACACCAGCTTTTTTCATATCAGTAAATACTGCTGTTTTCCATATACAGATTTAAACCAGCTTTTAAACCCTTTACCAGACGTGCCAATTTCTGCATGTCTGTGGGACTGATCTTATCTTACATCCTGTGACAGAGTTCCATCACAAATTATGTTGACATTTTGAAGAACCTATAAATTAAAGTAAAAGCCATGTCAACTAAGACTGCCAAGCTTTTAGGAGATCTGATGATGAATGCAAAACTCTGACACGTGCCCCACACACACACACACACACAAAAGAAAAAAAATTCTTCCTCTATGAAAAAAAATACTACAGTGATCATACTGTGGACTTGGCCGCAGAAGAACGTTTCCTGTTATAATTAACTGTCAGTGAGCAAATATTCAACATGCTGCATCTGATATATGGGAAGAGAGGGGAAGATTAGCAAAGATGTATTTATGAAGGGCCAAATAGACAGCACCAGCCCTAAGCCAGTCTGGTGTGTCGAGGATGGATAATCTGTGGAATAACCAATCCCAACATTCCCAACAATCCCAGAAAATCCATCTGCCAGACAAAGCTCCTTTTATGGAGCTCACAGACGCTTGCTCTCATCTTTTCCAAACACCCTCCATATCTTGTTCATAGATTTTTCCTTCCCTCTCTGTTCCCTCCATCGCTCTCTTTCTCCTCTCACTGCTATTTTCCTTCCTCCTTCGCCACTGCCCCGCCCTCTCGTAGCAGCCCCTGTTGGCTTGTTGCCACGGACACAACATTCACACGGACATGCCTGCTGATGTTTTGAAACTCTGCCAGATACGACAAGGGGGGGCGGTGGCCGTGAGCCGGCAATCCGATTGGACGGCCCCGCTGCAGAGAAGGAAAACAAACCACAGTCAGCTGGCCTCCTTACCAAGCGAGCATGTGACCGACTGTTGTGTGCTTAACACTTGAGTAGTGTGTAAAAAGAAAAAAAAAAAAGAAAAAAAGAAAGAAAAGGGGGGCAAATAAAAATCTAAGGAAACGGTAAAAGGTGTTCCGTGATAATAAAAAGGTGAAGAAGAGAAAAAAGGAGCCACAGCTTCGAGTAAACAAGGGATGAAACTGAGAAGCTGCGTGAATGAAATGTGGAGCAGCTGAGATGTAACAAATGTACAGATCTCTGTACTGTCTCACACCAGCTATTCTTAGTTACTGTAACATTGAGAGCATAATAAACAAACCACATGCTTAATGACCCTCGATCCCTAACAACACAGCACTTTTTTCCTCCCGTTCCACCGCACTCTCACATCAAGCTCTCATCGTTGTGTCGATTACTCATATATGTCAACATAAGCAGCACGTGCACAAGACAGATTACAAACACTCTCTGTCTTGTACGGCAAGGACCTTGTATATTCATCGCCTGTTTATTACACATATACACACACACATGTGCATTGCTGGCATGCCAACTTGGCAGCCTAAAGAGCATGACCTTCACAGGAAAGGGCCTGGTTACATAAGCAAGTCAAAACAACAACAACAATACTATCACATGTAGCACTACCCAGAATATAAAGAAAACCCAGGTACAAATTCCTGAAACAACGGTGTGTGTCAGGAAACAATGAATGATCAGCAATAACATAATATTTACACAACACTTATATCATCATTATAATCTTGTGTAGATTTTAGATCAATGAAACTGCTATGTAACTGTAGTATATATTGACAAAATTGAGTTTAGAATTTATGTTCAGACCAAAAACAACATTGGTTATTGAGTATTGTTTCAGATACGAGTGAGAAAATGAACAATCCAGAAAGGCCAGATTGTGGAACACATCCACGAGTTTAAAAGGTTTTTAATACACTGAGACAACATTTTCCAACTGAAGTTGAAATCCTGCATCCTGACGATTGAGGTAAACAGCAGAATTTACATTTACAGCACAAAGTTACTAAGGTTGCCACAGTGAGGAAATTTTCCAACTGAGGAATTCATTCAATCACACCAGACATTTTAAGAAAAGATGTGTTGCGCCAAACGCTTAATTTTACGTGAATGGAAATCGCCAACTCCTCCTTCCTTTCAAAGATGGCTGACATGATCTCATTTATACAGATGGACCCCTCCTAGCCCACCTGGAAAAGGCTACTGTCCATGGCTTCTACCAGAGACTCTGAACATGGCACTATTAAGCACTACACTCAAGTGGCAGCTATCTGATGTTGTTTCAACTTTTGCATATGTACGTGTCTGATTTGTGTACATGTCCAGGCCTATTGTTGCTTGTTTGTTTGTTAAGTTTTTATGTGTTCTTAGTAATTGTTATGTTTGAAATCCAAAGAAATAAAATATATTAAAAAAAGAGGTGTCGGCTCAGTATCAGTAGAGTAGAAGTGTTACCTCCAGATGCTTCCATGTTCATCAGACAAGTTTGCAGATTGCCTCATTACTGTTATCAGGGTCCCTTTTGCTGTTGGGTTTAAAGCCGACATTTTGCGGATTTAAATCTTCAGTTTGTAATTGTAGCGTCTCACTAAATTTGAGTTTTTTTATTTGATGAACACAGGCGCTACCACTGATACATGAAAATGAACCAAATGGGCTTTAGGTCTATTTAAAAAATTGGGCAAGTTATGTAATAAGTGTGTCCCTGAACACCTCATAACACCGGTAACACCAACTACAGTGCTGTTGTCTGTCAGAGCACCGTTTAAGTGTAATGTGTTATATAAATAAACAAATCTAGTCAATTTTCATACAGACACCAATTAGGAACAATACATAGAAAATCTAAAACTGTAGTCATTAGATAATGGTCTGTAAAAACGTAGAGCTAAAAGAGAAGAATGTAGAGCAAACACAGTGGTATGGCTCTCTGTGCAGCCTGGTGTTTAAGAGCAAAACATACCCAAACTGCAGCAACTGTGCCAACTGTTTATTAGCACAGTCTTGGCCTAATATTACAAAACCACTTCGGCTGGACAAATTATGGCTGGAAGCTGTGCAATGTCCCTCCAAACAAGGTTGAGAGCTTTAACGATAAATGTGTTAACAGCACAATCTCATTGAGTGAGGTCAAATAATGGCCAATTAAAACCCCATTTGTGCCCAACCACTGAGTAGGAAGTGGCAGGTTCCAGCTTTTGAATGGGTTTTAAATCCTGTTGTCAAAGAGAATGTGATAAATGCCTTCCTTTCTATCCATTAAATTTATGTGGCCTAAAGTCCTCAAATGGACATCAAAGCTGGGACACACACACATACACACTTCCCCCTTACCCTACATGAAACACGTTCACAACACACAGGAAACTGGGAATGCTCTCTAATTACTGGGCACATGCTGCGCATTAAAACCCTGGAAGTCCAACTTCATATAATCCAACTCTGCTGGCTGCGTGGAAACACACACACACACACACACACACACACACACACAAAATCCTCTTCAGAGGATAACTACCTACAGATGGGAGATACTCTTGGAAAGGAAAACGTTGCTGCCACACACTCACACGGATACTTCCAGGAGTGATGAAATGTAATCACTTGCCCCTCAACAGCAACAGCTGCTAAATCATGTTGAGGAGGCTTTCTGCATCTATAATGTCCATCGTCCCTGACACAGAGCAGCCAGAGAGCGCTGATGAGAAAGGCAGGAGTCGGCAGAGGAAATACCTAGTGTGTGTGTGTGAGAGAGAGGGAGAAGGGGAACAGAGTACCCAGGAGGTATAAACTCAAGTTACAGGAATTCCTCTGGCCTTGTATCAGCGTCAGTGTTGGGTTAGGTTTCCTTACAAACATTCTCTGGTAGCGAGCTCCAGAGAGGGGGAGTAAAACTAATGATCACAAAGCCAACCCAGCATGTGTTTTAAGTGACAGTCTTCCTCCACACAGCTAGAAAAATAGAGCAGTAAAATTTTACAAAGAAAAGAAGAATGGAGGAAATGTGTGATAATTCACAACAGAATTCTTAGACCTCCTGCTGCAACTGAACATGTCACTGTCTTCCTTACTTTAATGCTCGACTAAAATGCTCCCCGGGGACTCAGAGATGCAAGAGCACTGGAAGGCCGTCAAATTCGTTCAACTTCACCTCTTTCTTATAGCACGATGTATTTTAGGCACTCATTGCCCAGCAACCACTTTCTGTCCACTGTCAGTCTTAGTCTAGTAACCCCCTCCTTCCCACTATATAAAGACCATATTGTGTGTGTGTTGCTGGGAGGCCATGCATGTGCACAGCCAGGCATGTAGCTATGGCAACAACAATTTAATCTAAAGCACAGAGTGACAATTTGTAGGATTATCATACCATTAGCTGGCTCTCAGATGGAGCTGTGTGCGTATTTGTATGTTGGAGCAGGACATCACAGCAAGCAGAGGGCACTCCTTTGATGTAATCCAATTTTCCATTTCCACTTCAGACACAGCGTGGAATTTGTCTGACTGCCGGTGCCTCAGATGACTAACAACTGACATTCATGCTGTTTAAGTAGGCCAACATATCCACTCATGTGTGCACATACCCTATTTATTCTTATCAGTGTGTAGCTGACTCTCTTTGCTGCCCAAGGAGGTCTTATCTTCCAACTGAAGCCCTTTGTTTCACTTGCAGGCTTTTTTGAGCTTCTGCAATTTCTGATACTTTGTCTTTCCCAAATGATCTTCAATTGAATTCACACTGGGTCAACTCCAAAATGATGCATCTGTGTGCACACAATTGGAGAAAAGCTCAAGCCAAAGCAAATAAATGTGATATCCCCTGCAGAACCTCCACAGGAGTAAAAACAGCACCTCTCTCTCCACTACAGCTGAGGTTCAGCCTGAAAAGAGGGATTTTACTCACAAAGGTAATCTGTCCCACTTCTTCCAATACTCACCAGAATCATTAGAGGAGTACTCATGTTTGCATTTACATACCAGAACAAGTATCCTATTTTAGCCAACTGCCAGTGACACTAATTGAACTGGCAACTGTTATTTCAGCCAATTAAGACCCGCGAACAACAGCAATGGAAAAAGCTACAATCAGCATTCACACCCAGGTCCAATGACTGGTATTTATTGGCTCCGGCTCTGATCAGCATTGAAGTAAACACAACACCCAGGTAAACACGCTAATTTCCCCCCCCCTTCTCCGTGCTATGACGTCATTCAGAGCACAAACACAGTCACCTGCCCAGCATGGTGCTGTTAAACCAGAAACACTGTCACTAGCTGCAGCCCAGAGATTAGTTTTAAAAACACACAATCACCGATCGAAGTGTTTGACAGGAGCATCAACATGGGGACGAGATGCTACAGATCCATTTCACCAGCCCACACCGCAGCTAGCAGCTCACTCTTTCTCCCCTGCGTCTGTGCATGTGTGCTCTGTACCTGCATGCAATGACACTGGTTCCTGCACTTGTGTGTGTCCGCTCAGGCAAACTTGGCCGGCAGTGTAAAAGGAGTAAATCGCCTTTTTAGCGGTTTTACCTGCATTCAAAGAACACCCACTAATTTTGGTGTCTAAGTATATGTCAGTCTGTGGAGCTAACGACTAGTCAGGCTGCTACAATGTGGAGCATAATTTAGGAGTCATCAGTAAGAGATCATTAGCCTCAACAATGGCATGTACATGACTTAACAGTGATGTGTCACTATTGCCAGAAGCGACAGCGCAGAGCTATCAGCAGAGTCCGCCTGTCAGCCAGATAGTGAGATGTCATTTTACACTGTCGAGTTTGACTCTGTTCATCATTAGAGGCCCTTCTCAAAACAGACATCTTGGAAGGTAAAGCACAGGTAAAGCTCAAAACATTAATTATGGTGCCAAACATGTAGAGAAGCAGGAAACTGGAGCAACTAAATATAACACAGCCATTGCTAATGTTATTACTTACACCTGTGCTATGTTTCTTCTCAGTGAACTAAATCATGACATCTGTCTCCGACTCCTGTTTGCGCACTGATAAGATCCTCCTAAAGAGGTAAGTGCTCAGCATTTCAATTGGCCCCTCACTTACAATGGTTTTTTTTTATTCCACTGTCTTTTGTTAAACAAGACACAGAACCTCTACAATAACATAACAAACAAAATCTTTCTGTTGCACAGGTATTTGAGAAGTAAGCAGAAGGGATGTCTCGAGAACCAGTATTCAACTGAGCAGCATAATAACTCTACAAGCGTTCAAGTCTGATGTCAGATGCAAAGGGAAGAGGGCAAACACAGTAACAACCACGACGACAGGATGGGTTGGTCACTGTATATTAACAACGTGTCGTCAAAACGTTTTCAATGGCATTGGCACCAACTACCAAATTTCTGGTATTGTGACATTCATGGTAAGCAGAAACCACAACTGATCTCCTGAGAGAGGAGGAATTCTTTGGCAGGCTTAGATAAAACTGCCGAGGGGACAGACCCTGGCTCCTGGAAAAACCTGGTATGAAGGCCATGACACCAAGCTGACGTCGGCCCAGACAACAGCGGATGCAGCGCCTTGTGTCTTGTGTCAAAGAGTCGCACTTGAGTACAGAGCATATGCTACAGCTGATGGCCGACACATGCATTTAGAAAACATTACGGAGAATAACTGAACAAACCAGCCAACTGTTTTTGTGCTACTGCAACCCTGATTAAATGGGCAGATAGGAAAGAAAAACTAATGATCGTTGCAATTACAAATACCACTGCAACAACACAAGAGCCAATTGGCATGTGATCCCTTCCTGGTGTGCAATAAACCACTTCTTACAGCAAAGGTCTCTGTTTCCTCCCTAGTAACCAGTCCTACAACCCATAAACCAAGTGACAAAAATATCTCTTCAGGCTTTGCTGGACAATAGTATTCAAAATAGTAACAACCGTTTGAGACAATGTGGACTCTGAGGCTAAAACAACAGCGATGTCAATACTCAAACTTGAGGAAATAACATTTTACTAAATAAACAAGTTTTAAGAAAGACTCCACTGCAAACTAAGCAATGGCAACTTGAGTATTAGGCAAATTTGTACTGGATAAACAAACTGGGGATTAACAGGAGTAAACGGATTAGGATGGAGGATTTCCCCACACATCACTATCAAATATGAAAATCCTAAAAAGTGCCAACAGGCCAAAACAGGTCTTAAGGACTGACTGGATGTATGAGGAATTTCAGCATATGATGGATGTGAAGCCGGTTGATGGACAATGACTCTGCTTGCTCAGTACTCAAACATGAAGAAAGGCTTCTCCTGTGTCATTCCCTCCCCCAGGGCTGAAGCACCATGAGTGAGTGAGGCATTACTGGGAAGTAAAGCCCTTACTGGAAAACCGAACCCACCTATTTACTGGCAGTGGATGGGGGCTGGGGTTGGGGGGTTGGGGGGTAACTGAGTGCTTCATTTATATTGGTAATACTGAAGACAGAATTAGCCATTTATTGATATTGCTGCATTCTTATTTACATTCAGCACATTTAACAAACACTAAATAACCGTGAACCCAATTTATTAATAAACACCTGTCTGATAGTCAATGATGAAAGAAGAGCCTGATAATTAATAACACAAGAGACCTTCATTGGTGCATTATTTTAGAAATGGAAACATAAGATAAAACTGCGACATAAACGTTATTTGCGTTGTTCCACGGAAACTGGTTCACTGTTGGCCAAAGTGTTTTCTTTCAGCCCTACAACCCTGCTTCTTCCTGAACCCAACACTTTGCATCTGGTTCACTCAGTATCCCTCCATGGCACATGTACAGAATCCACATTTAACTTTACACACACATATTCAAAGTAGCACGCGCTGTCCTGCCTCTCACAAAACCTCAAGCCTGTGGTCGTCTTTAGCGTTAATCCTGCAGTTTTTGACCAGTAGTAGTGCTGTTGAGCAGTGCATTAAGGAGCGGGTTCACGTTTTGGGTGGATACGCATTCCTGCTGCTGGTTTTCACACTATCTGACTGATGGTGCTGGAAAAAAAATTGGCTTGGAGGAAATGCCATCTACACATTTGTTAGGCCTCAAGGATACCCTCAATGCATTTTGGTAAATAATCACCAAATGTAAACATAACTTTTGTTAGTTTACAAAAAAACTCCACCTCTAATTTGCATACTAAGCTTCGACTGGACTGTTTTGTTCACACATTTGTCACAAGACAAAGCGGTTTCATTTCCTGAGCCTCCTGTGTGTCTCCATGAATTGCTCTTTGAAATTTGAAAAATGTAGTGGAGTGAAATAGAAAACTATTTTCTTCTGTTTCACGAGGGAAGCAAAATAATTGCAATTAGTTATCACCAGGTCTCACGGAGAACATTTTCATGAAGTCGAAGCTTTCTCCACTTCCCTGTGTCACTGGGTGCCAGCATGCTCTCAGAGGTTCAGTTAACAATGAATGGCATCTGTGTCTCCAGTGTTTCACTGTGTGTGTGTGAACAGGTGATAAAGCGTACACATACTACTGCAACTTTAAATATTGATGTGTAACCCAAGTCTGTTAATGCGAATGTCAATGTGAAAAAGTTAATATAGCTCTAACTTTTGCAATAGTATTACACTATTTGATTAACTGAATTATTACAGTGCATTTAAATATACTGTGTGATCTCAGCAGTCAACGTTTCCTGACTTTACTGACCACACCTACAAACTTCATCTTGCCAGATGATTTTTTTAAATGAACTACTTGGACAAAATATATTTTCCATTCATGCACTTCTGGCCAAGAAGTGTGTTCTCCAGCAGCAGGGAGAACTGCCTTCAGCTCGACAACAGAAACCAGAAGTGCCTCAACAATGACATCTCAGGACCCCCAACTTATGCTATTTGTTATTCTTCCTGACCATATGACTAAACCTAGAAAAAGCTGGTTTCCTGTTTTACAGGCCTTTGTAGTTTACTTTTCTCAGATCACATGGTCCCCAGTTCCAACTTGTCGTTCCCATTATCAGAGAAACGCTAGATCTCCATAATATGTCCATGGATAGGACGTCTAACAGTCATAGAAACATGTGTGCAGTTACTACAGGGGCCTCTCTCTGCCCCAAAAGGATGGTGTGGTACAGATTAACCAGACTGCATGTGTCTATGCCTATAAGTGTGTGTGTGTGTGCACGTAAGGTCAGTGTGTGTGTGTAAATCCCGCTCAGCACACGTGCCTGTTTGTCTCCAGGGAACTAGGTGAAGAGCCACTCAGCTCCCTTTGAACCTAAGGCCATATGGCCCCCAGTATGGTTCTGTACTACACACATAATGCTATCACACTATAGCAGTGTGTGCGAATGTGTGTGAGTGTGCACGCTTAATGAAATGTTATTACACTTCCAACATTACCAGACCAGTCGTGTAGGTTTAGATGCCAGGACACCTCAAAGTATTTGTGTGTGACATTCATGTGCTGTCCATCGGTTTCTAAAATGAGTTATTTATATGAAGGAACTTACACAGACCTGTTTCTGTCTTTCTAGAAGCAGTGGTCTAAATTTTGTTCTTATGCTTTACTCACCTCATTGTCATGGTGTTGGCAGAAGCTCATGCGGTCCTGGAACAGGGACAGCAGGGCGAAGTTGTTCTGCAGGGACTGGGCGAGGGACACCGACACCCCTGGCTGGCCCGGGTTGCTGTTGGCGTTGATCCGGCCCAGGTGGAGGTTGTCTCCCAGACGTTCAATGAAGTGGTCCTTGGTCAGCCGCACCCGCTGGTGTGCCCGCACACAGTTGTCACACAGATATTCCTGGCAGTCAAGGCAGTGGGAGGTAGCTGGGTTCTCCTCATCACAGGAGCTGCACTGAGGCTCTCCCAGGTGGTGTTGATGCAGCAGTCCTCCATGGGGGTGATGGAAGCCAGAGGAGCCTCCACCTAAGCCTCCCCGGTGGTGGTGGTGGTGGCCGTTCTTGTTCTGGATCTGCTCCTCGGAGCTCACCACCACGTCCAGCAGGTTGCTGAACAGGAAGTTGGAGGACGGCAGGGAGTCCACCCCGGCCTCAGAGATGGACACCTTCTGGTCGCAGGTGGGGCAACGCAGCTTCAGCGGGTCCCCGGGACTGCGCTGGCCCTCTAGGCACTGCCTGCAGAAGGCATGGAGGCAGGGCAGGACGTGGAGTCTCCTCGTCGTCTGGCTGGAGGAGGACGAGGTATGCGAGGAAGATGAGGAGGTAGACGAGCTGGAGGAGATAGGAGCAGAGGAGCCGCACAGCTCCTTGCAGAGCGGGCACGTCTGCAGGTCCGAGTCTGGAAACGAAGCCATCTGCAGCGTCACCGAAACACAGGCTGAGTTTACAAGAGGCGCAGCAGCGAGGGTGAGGTCTTCATCTGGGGACACATCGGCCCGTCGTGTTGTGTAGAAAATAATGTGCTAATTGAGGTAGATTCATGAGGTAATAAAGTCGGTGCTCGTCGACATAAAGATGTTTCTCTGTATCATATAACTCCGACCTGATGCAAAACAAGGAGGTTCCAGTTCTTCAAAGTAGTTCTTCAAGATATTGTTTGTGAGGTAACAGGAAGAAAAAAATCTTAGGCTGTTCAGATCATGTCAGGTGTGTAAGGCGCTTCAGGGGCAATTCTTTCAATAAAGCCCAACAAGATGAGGATGGACGATGTTGGCGCCTGTGAGGAGAGAAAAGTGTCCGATGGTGCTTCGGCGAGGCTCATAAAGTAAACCCGAGGCTGGAGTGACACTGGATCGGCGTCGAACTACCGGGGGCTCCGTCTCTCCTCCCCCACCGACTCGGCAACATGACTACGGGGCTCCGCGCTTCGAACCAGCACCCGGACGAGTACCAAAATATCTCTACTTGTTTTGAATTTGTCCGCAGTTCAATTTGAGGCCGTGTCGTCGCTGTGTTTCGATGGGTTTTCCTCTCTCTCTCTCTCTCTCTAGTCCACCATCGGGGTCCGTTCAGGCGGCGTCGGACGCGGCCAACGGTCGCTCGGTAGTCCGTGAATTATTCATCAAAGCAGCGATCTGGCGTGGGTCGTCAGGGCACCGGAAACAAACACGGAGAGAGCCCAAACATCAGGCAGCGGGTCTGTGAGCAGCCTCTGCGGGTGAATTCACCGGTCCACCGTGTGAGGAGGCCGCTTCCAGCTCCCCTTCCCCGTCCAGTCCGTGGGCCGGTCTCCCTCTCCGGCGCTCTGCGTGGAGGAATGCGCAGGTTTCTGCTCCGGCGGCGGCGAGAGAGCGGGTGTCGTATAACCGGGAAGAAGTCGGTCCAGCGACCGTGTGGCCTGCAACTCCGTCCCTTCCGTGGTTTTTAAGGCCGTTGTTTACTCACAAAGTGAATCGACGTCAACATCAACACAAGGTGTGCGCTGGGGCTGCAGCTCCTCAAGCCGCTCTTATCCCACTGAGGAAACACGGACCCACTTCCGCCCGGGGGGGGGGGGGGCTCGTCCCCGACAGTCAGGGGGGCGGGGTCGTGTGCGCGCAGGGCTCATGGGCTTCAGTCAGCTATGAATGACAAGGTGTGCGCTCAGCTTCGCCCCAGGTAAAAAAGCATCTCATTACCTCAGCGAGAAGGAAATGGAATAAAAGCCAGAGTCAATTATTATATTATCTGCGCTGTTCCCACAGGACATACGGCTCACAGAGTTAATCATGATGGATGTTCATACAGTAGGTTAACCCATGGCCACTGAAGTTACTGGACAACCTCTGGAACCAGAAGGCCCCTGAACATCTCCCTCATTTGGAAGTTGACGCCGCAGTGAAGGATGTCCACAGACACGTCTCCACTACTATGGAAAATAAAGTTGTATTGTACTGAGCGTAATTCCCTGATGAGAAAACTGTTATCTGCAAAGAAGGTGACAAAGAACAACGGAAGGAGCAAAACATATCACATCATACTTCTATAACCTGTAAGTAATATCGAAGCTAAATGCAGCACCAAAAAGTACTGAGGAAGGCAGCCACACTTTTTTAATTCTAGAGAAGAGAAATGTTCTTAAACCAGTCTGTAAGCTTACAATCATTTCCTCAGTTCTCAAGTGTTCAATCTATCCTATAAAACAACAGCAATTTTATAATAATACATTTCAAATCAAAACTGTAAGTCTCTGTGGGAATGTATCCTATGCTCCTATGCTATACTCTGTTTTTCTGAGCACTGAATGAGCTTGTAGCTTGGAGCATCTATTGGGGAAACATACAATGGAAATATACAGCATTATTTCCCTTAAGCACAGACTAAACGCACTGTGGTGGGCTTAACGGGGGTTTTGAAGAACTCGTGGACTTAAGAGTGCCAGGATATGGAAAGCTATACATCTGAAGTGTTTCCTTCTTCTCTTTCCTCCTTCCTTGTAAAACAGAGGTGGGGGAACTCATTTCACATCCTCTGAAGTTATTATTCCCCAGAAGAAGTCATGTGTTTGAAGATCTCAGAATCTCAGACGCATAGCATTTCATTAGACTACACAATAATCACATCAAGCATCATGGTATTTATATCCCGGAGAAGAGAATGTCAGGAAAATGAAATAAACAGGTGATTTTCTTTGGATATGCAGTATAAATGTATCTATTTACGTGGAGAGATAGAGAGATAAGCTGTATTTTATAAGGTGGACTAATCATCTGAACAACAGCAGCATGTAATGTATATTTGCATCCACAGTAAGGCCAATTCATTGTAGGAGATGTACATCTTTACAGCTGTGGGCAAAAATCTTCCTTGGCCAGTACATCACAAAAACAGTGTTGCCTCTATTCTCCACTTATAGTCGATAAAAAGGGAGAAAAAGATAAATAACTGCAAAAGTGAACTGACACTGGTCTATTACAACCAACCTGCTCTGTTAAGGTAAATTACAGTAAAACCAATAAAGATGTTATTTTTCTTTGCTGAAATGAGAATAAAGCAAGGGACTAGGTCAACAACAAAAACACCAGTTGCACAAGCACAGTAAGTGCGCAGTTAGTGGCGCCGAACATTTTTTTAAAAAAGGGTCAAAACTTTGGGGCCATGGCGATTATCTAAGCGAGATCATATGAGACACATCACTTGACACAGGTCACAAATGTTACTCCATTTATCTCAGAGTTAAAGGAAAGGATAACAGTGGCGCAGACAAAAAGAGGAGAGGGTGAGCTGATTTACAGCAACCTCGCGAGGACAAAGAAAGCAAGGGAAGATGAAAGGATGAATGGCTTGAAAAGATGCCAGAGGTTATGATGATACATCAAAGTAAGAAAACATCCCCCTTGATGAAGTGGTCCATGAAGCATTATGTTTCAAACAGGCCTTTCATAAAGCCATTGGATAGGGCAGTGGATGCTGGCTGCAGAATTAGTGTGTTAACTACGAATGTTGATGCAACATCATCCCTGGTATGACACGGGCTGAGGTCTGGGGGGCACTTCTGGAGGTTACTGAGAAACAAACAGCAGTCGGACAAACGCTACTGTATTAGGATTATCTCTAGCTCTGGATGACACACAGATTGAGGTGCGTTTCCTCAATGCAGTCATTTTCCATTATTTACGGAATCTCAGTAGACATCCTTGTTTTTTCCGACCACGTGAAGGTCTACTTATACTTGCCCCTGAGCTTTCCTCTCTTAGATTGTTAAGATAAGAATACAAAGAATAATGGAAATTTGTGTCATACATTTGTCTGTACTTTCCAGTTGTGTATAGCGATAATTCCTATTATAGTTAATCAAGCAAAGTGACCTGGACACATGGAAGTTATAAAACTGAGATATGGATTAAACAGTTAAATAATAATTACTTGAGTTTTTGCTCAAAAGAGTGCCTGCTTGTTCTGAGTTGATGAGCTTCCTTTGGGTAACAGTATAGCGACAGTGTTTGCTGCAGATCTGATTGCACTAAATGAAACTCCACAAAAAAGCTCACTGTCAAACAATCTCACTTTGAGTTTATAGAGATAAAACATTCTCCCAACAGCCTGAAATCAGTGTTTACCCAAAATCTGCTGTATTCGTATTCAGTCACTCAGAAAACAGTCAGCCAATCAGAAGAGAGGGCCAGGACCAGAGCCTCTCTTCTGGTTGGCTGACTGCCCTGTTGTCACTAGAGCTCCAGAGAGAAGCCTGAAGAGATATAAAACTACACTGAGATGGTTTTTGGTACTTGAAACCAGAAATATATCTTCTTATGGATATTAACACTTCAAACAAAACACAGAAAAGTGTCAAATATGGGACCTTTAAAAACTTTCCAAGGCCTTTTCTTAGGGATCTGACTTCAAAGACCTGCAGATACCGCATCAGCCCCGCAGTCCATCTGTCTGCCCAACATTTCACTGTGTCCAAGTCTCTCAGATCCTTTCACACTTGTAATTGTACAAAAGTGCAGCAGCGAGGCAATTCTACACGTGTCTTCAGAGTGGACCTAAAGGTTTTGAACCTCTCTCTGGTGTGTACTCACGGATTTCGAGTTGAAAAGTAATTTCACAATCACATGAGAAGGCAGATTGAAGGCAGACTGGATTATCACCATAGCAGATCAGTATTATGCTTCTCTTTCTTTCAAAAACAGAGTAAGATTGACATTTGATGAATATAATCTTCTCCCACAGCTGAAGAAAAATGTGAGACTGGAGCAGAACCAGCAGGACAAATGCTGTCCAGTACAACCATCTAGGCAAAGGTCCATTTTCTTCTACATTTACCAGCAACCTTTATATTTTTCATTGATTTGCCTAACATCTGCATCAGTATATAGTAATGTTTGACATGACTCCTCACTGCAGCCCAGCGCTTCCCTCTGGTGGTTAAGTGGCTCTGTAATGCACTGAATTCACTTCTGGTATTTGGACGTTTGTCAGGGTATAAAACAAATGAACAGGAGACCGAGGTGCTAGTTTAACCATGACCCTCCTGAAAACAAAATATCTGCTAAAAAACTGATTATAACCTCGATTTGCAGGCAGAATCAATGAACTATCCTGTGGTGTGTCTGACCAAAGATCTGGACAGACTTAGACCCATAAACTCTGATCACCTGAACTCAAAAATTAAAGCTGATAGAATTTACTAAATTATAATTACAATAAAAGTGTTCAATTTAAAACCTACAGAAAAATATCTGACATGACATGCCGATGACACTGATTTTATCCCTAATACTTCAGACAATTAAAAAAATGGGCCATTGGAGGGGCAGATAATTTTCAAATGGAACAAAAGGATTATTACAGATGCTTACATATGAGACAACATTTTCATCTGGTAATCACAGGTGGATATATGCAAGAAATGCAGAATGGATGTACTTTGCTCTGCATATGGATCACAAAGCCTGACAAAAAAAAATATTTCTGGACTCTACAATGTTTGTTTAAATTGGAAAAACCATTTCTCCAGTAGCCTATACGTGAAAGAGAAATGGGAACCAGTCTGCACTTAAGCATTGTTGGAGGAAGCATGGGAGACTATACAATCCACTGCTCGTCTTAAAGTGAAGAGAGTTCTGCTGGAGAAATGTAATTCGGTTTCTTCATCACACCAGCTCTGAGGACTCAATTTGCTGGACACAATGTGGTTTCGTGAATGTGAATCGTTATCACATTTTTGGGACTGCAGTGTAATTCTTGCCTTTTGGCAGAACATATGTGTCATAAAAAGCAGACTTATTCTATTTGGGTTTGACGCACACAGGCCAAACACTTGCGAACATTAAGTATTTGTTTAAAATAATTTTGGCTGCAAGAGTTTAAAAAATGGTTAAAGTCTGAACTGCCTATTTTACAAGATTTATTAAAATTACTGTATGGAGATTATTTAGAGAAATTGATCCTTTTCTTAAAGAGATTTCATGTTATATTGGGGTAAACAGATACTTAAGTGCCACTGAACCTGGCTATTTTATTTTCTAATCTTTCAGGGTGTAAATAGTGGACAAAATAGTAGTCCCTAGCATTATCTTCCAGTGGAAATTAATGAATGTGATGTTTGGGTTGTAAACAAGCTGTCTTCAGTCCAGCCTGTTCCCTATATCTCTGTGGCCGTTTCAGCTTTGTTTTTCTACAGTTTGTGCTAAATCTGCAAAAATATATGAAATAATGAGAATGACTTGAATGCTCTCAATAAAACTAGTAGTGCTTGGAAAAAAAAAAAAAAAAGAAAGAAAAAGAAAAGAGAAGCCATTTGTCCAATCAGTGTCACAGCAGGATGCTCTGCCAAAAGCTTCGACCCTTGAATTGGGATCAATATGCCAGTAAACAAGCTTCTCCAACCCCCACACTAACAGGCAGATGCTGCAAACAAAGAGGGAAACACATCTTGAAAAAAGATAAAGGCCACCGGATCTGTCAGATGATCTGTTTATACTGTAATGTGGCCAGAAATCGAGTTTCCTGACACCTCGACACCAAATACAGTGACATCACATGCATATCCTCGATAGACAGAAAAGACAACTGCATTTAGGTTGTTAGACCAATAATTATAGCTGTTTCAGTCTGGAAAGGATCTGCTTTAGGGCTCTGTAAAGAAAAACAACGGAGCCCAATGTTTTGGAGCAGAACAACTTTTTTATAAAAACTTGATACAAAGAAAATTAAATCACAGCTCTTGAACTGGCAACAATGGAGATTTTGACAATCACTTATATAATACAGTAACATAATACTGTCAAAGACTAAACACCATTATAAATATATACCTATTTACACTCAGATGTTATTTACAATTAAGTAAACAAAGTCTAATACTTATAACAACAACAACCCTGCAAAATTATGCTGGACTCTGTTCCCTAACAGACTTTTTTTCCCCATTTTTTTTTCCTCCAAATAGTAAATCACACAAACACTGAGTGACAAATCAGCTAAAACAACTCAGAAAACAACAAGGAATTAACAACAAAAAAACATGTAAAGTTCTGGCGTCAGTCTTTGGTGGTGATCTTCTGATTTCTGCTTCTTTAGTCAAACACTGAATTGAAATATGACCATTAGAGTAGAAACGTACAGCCAACAGTAATGCATGTGCGTTCATGTTCCTGATTTCATTGTTTCAACGTTTTCCCAGAGTGAACTGATGTCTGTGGAAAATCAGCAGGTTTAAATCAAAGTAAAGTTAAATCCAGGGACTCCATCCACCGTCTGGTTCAATGCACCCACACCTCATTGGCCCACAAATGATTGTGGCGGAGCCACCGTCGAGCAGAGGAAATGTCAAGTGTGAACACTTGTTCCTGCAAAGAGTTAACTGCTGTGTAGTGAACAATTAGTTTGGGCTGAGGGATGCAAGCTGCAGACAGGAGGCGGCTACCAGCTGAGAGGTACTCGCTCTCACCGCTCTGAGTCCTGGAAGAGGAGGAAGCAGGAACGTCATGTACATACAGTCAACATAAAGCAGAGAGGATTCACTCAGACACACACAGACATGTGTTACCTTTTAAGTGTAATGCTGAGACAGGAAGTGGTGTTCTCGGCCAGTTGCAGAATGACTGTTGCGTTGACAGTGATAAACATCTCGAAGGTGAGAGCCAGCTCCACCTCCCCCAGTCGGCAGGGGACAATCAGTGCCATGAAACCAGGGGGAGCCGACACACCTGAGTAGTACCCTGCACTCAGAGAGTCTGATGGACACACACATCGGTGTAACTGTTGAATATAAAGTTCTTATGACAACTAATCTAATCTACCTCGTCTAATCTGAATCTTTAAAGATGAAATGATTCCATTTTTCTGTAAACTTCAGATGACCCTGATCAGCTGATGATTCAGACCCAGCAGCTATAATCCTGTGTGCAGATACTTTCTGCTTTTCCTCAACTGTCCTTATGATCCATATTTCATAACCCAAGTGGAGTAGCCAATAAAGTGGAGAGCAATACTTACGTCTGAAGACTTCCCGTGCACGGAGCCAGAGGTTTTGCTTTCCCAGTTTGTGTAAAAGTATCTGCAGCACAGTGTGGTCAACTGCCAGGTTTTGAGAGAGCATGAAGTCCACTGTGTCTGAGGCTACAGGAAGGATCTGTCTGTCCACACACACTTGCAGATGAGAGTTAAACAGAGGACGGTACCTGGAGATATCCACCAAGTCTAGGGAGAAACAGAAAACCAAATACAATCATTTTGAAGTGTGGAGTCAAAAACAGAATTAGTTTTGAAAGAAAACCACATCCAAACTCCATCTATTTGTCCTGCATTGAGGGGGAAAAACATGACAACACTGAGAATAGAGATGAAAATACAGACAGGTAACAAAACGAAAGAACACCAAGTGTCTTAGTAAGGTGATCCCCTTTGGGTCAGTCCTTCAGACCTGTTCTGTTCTCTTTATGCGCACTACACATGCACTTGCCCACTTGTGGAGACTATGGTGAAAGATGACTCATCTGACCATAATCACTTTTCTCCACGTCTCTGTAGACCAGTGTTGATGGTTTTTGTACCACTGAACTCTCAAATGTGGATTCATCTTCGTAACGAGGGGTTTATGCGCCGACATTCTCAGTCACTTGAGGAAGAGGTGCTCTTCTGTTTTGCTTTACATATCCCACTAATTCAGTGCGCTGTTGCCCACAATTTCCAACCCTGTTTACTGAGGTCTCTCCCATAGACTGAAATGCAGATATCACTTTATTCACTGTTTCTATTGCAACACCAGCCAGTTGAGCATCTTTGTTACTGAAGCTCCTGCCATCTGTCCCCAGGGTCACTTAGATCTCCACCTTTTGCCATCTTGATACAAAATCATAATCAACTGGGCCTGCTTAGCATTTTTATACCTGCCACAGAGCATGATGGGATGTTAATTGCTTAAATGAACCATGCAGTGCACCTGTGCACCATTCACTAAATTCTCCATTCATTTATTCAGGTTTTTCCTTTAATTTGTCACCTGTCTGCATGTTCCTGACACCCTGAAATATGAAGAAGCTGTTGAGAAAACTGATCAAAGAGCCTCTGCATTTAAGATTCATTATCTAAACAATGTGTTCTCTCACCATTCGGCTCTTTAATTCCCGGGAGATTACAGAGAACCTCCAGCGTGTCTCGGTGAGAGGTTTTCTCAGCCAGACGCATCAGCACACGAGTCCTACTGTCCAGATCTGCAGGCTCACATGGCCATGAGCACGAACTCAGGAACCATTTGTTCTCTGAATTGACAGATATATAAACAAAGACAAAGGTTTTTGTACAGGTTCCTACAGCACTGGATTTCTCTACAGTCTACAGCTAAATAGATATGTTAGATATCGAATAACCTACATCAATCTTTGATGATTCATTTCCATAAGTCACAGTAAATTCTGACTTTCATCTCCACTTCTAATCTTACCATATTATGATGTTATTATACTGAGTTTTCAAGTACATTTTGTATTAAGCCAAATAGTAGCATCAACAAAGATGAGTTGTGAAACAGTTCCCTTCCCAAAAAAAGTCAAAATAAATCTCCTTCTCTAACCACTTTTCCTTGACCTGAATGGAAAATGTCAGGAGGTCAAGGAAAAATATGAAGAAGAATTTATAAGGACTTGGGAAAAGAAAACTGTGGTGCTGGGAAAATCTGACCGCATTTACACCAGGCCTTTTTTTTAATTTTTTAAATTTTTTTTTTTATTTTTAAAACCAACTTTATTTATAACACATGGATAATAAACACTCCTTTCCCAACCACAAAAACAAAACAAACAGGATTGAAATGCTGAAATAAAACATGAAGGGAATACGATGAAGGAATTGAGCAAGTGGCTACAGTAAATTATATTCAGACATAAGTATAAAGTTTCCATGACATTTATGTATATAGTATTTTGTCATGAGGATGCTATTGTTCACTGGAAATTCAATATGCTTGCTCTTCAAGACGACTACCAACTGGACAGATTTGCAGGAGAAGAGATCTGGAGCTCAGCCAATCATGTAAGGATTTCCATACGTTTTGGATCATGTCACAAGCATAAAACAGATGCTCTGTTGTTTCTACATTTACGTGGGCCTGTTTTGGCAAAACTACAATGGTGGGTTGCTTTAAATTTTGCTGCAGCAAAGAACTGTGGGACAGCATTATCTCCTTTCCTTTCGTAAAGGAAGGTTCAGTGTTTCCTATGCTAAAAGGAGATAAGATAGGAAGCACTGAACCTCCTTTCCTTATCATTTACAGAACTCCACCAGCTCTTATCGTGGCTGCCACTTCCAGGTCATTTCACTCAGTTAGGAACCTTCTTAAATAAAAAATACATAAATAAATTTTTAAAAAGACTCTTTCGACCACTGCCTTTGAATACTGATGCATTATGGGGACAGCTAATCCCGTCCAAGCTACCTATTTACCCCAGGGTGTCATCAGTTACCTCGGAGTATGTTAAGGGCCCCCTCCACGCTGCCACTCAGGAGGAAGAGCTCGGTAGCCACAGTGATCAGGCAGCAGCGTGAAGCTCCATCCTCATTCCCAAACAAACCCTTCAGTGTGGAGTAGCTGACCTTTGAGATGGACAGCACCTCCACCACCCTCCGACCCTACATTCATAGGCACACACACAAACACACAAACAACACAAAGCAATACCGCCTTGCTAACATTATGCCGTCATTACCATAAAGGTTCCATGTGTCACACAGTCCATTCAGTGTAACATAAAAAGAACAGAGCTGAACATTGTTGTTTTTGTACAATACGGTTACCAGGTTATGTATAATGTGAACCTACAGGCCATTTCACTCATTGTTTTCAGATGGGTTATTTACCTTGGCCCACTGATGTGTTTTATGGTATCGTAACATGAGCGAGACTCCAATTCTTCCTAAAAAACTCAGGATCAGGTCTTCAGCTTCATTCTGACACACTGAAAAATTTGTATAATTAAATCATCAGGACTTATTCTACAATCAGCACAAATTAATAAACAAAAACATGTTTTAAAAATAAAATTAAATCTAGAGCAACAAGTTTATTTTACCTGTCTCAGCAAAGGCAGCAAAGGGCAGTGACAGCTTATCTTTGCTCTCAGACAGCAGTGCTATGGCAATGCGACCGCTGATTTGTTCCACTTGGTTGGGATGTTGGCTTGATTGGCAGACGGATCTGAAAACCTTTCCCATCCGCCTCCAGTCCTCTTGCTTGGTACAAAGCTGACCGACCAAAAATATAAAAGCAGGGCTGAGTAACAACAAATGATTGAACACAGAACAGTTTCATCCTGATCGATAAGTCAACATAAGTAATGTACTGAGTCAAGAACTAACCTCTATTTCCACAATGGATTGGGCCAGATTCAGGTACTCTGGAAAGGAAGCACTGGAGGAAAGTCTTCTATAATAAACATGAAAACTTGTCAAGAAAATAAAATCAGAAATAAGAAATAAGGCTGAGCGATATAAAAAAAAAAAAAAAAAAAAAAAAAAGGAAATCATACTGTGATTTATTGTGATATGTGTCACAGTTTTGGTTGGAATGACAGTTTTTGCATTTTATTTTCACTGAATTTCATTAAAAAATAATGATGATGGGATTTTTGTTGTGGCTTGTCCCTTAAATCTGGAGAATGAGATTTGTAGGCCGTTGCATCTCTGTAGCACAGGTGCTAATAATGCACAACAATTTTGTGACACATTTCACCTTTATTATTAAAAAAAAAAAAAAAAAAAAAAAATGCAGCTCCTCTGATTTGGATATTGGACAATATGATTAACTGTGCAGCCAAAGTCATAAATAATAAGGTAACTACTTTTATAAGAGTGAGGTGACTGACAGTGTTTGATATGCAGGAGCTCAGGTGGTTCCACTTACTTGTGGCTGCCAGACACTGAAACAGGTGAGTTTGGATGGACTGTCTGCTGGAACTCAGGAGGGTTTTTTACACAGTCAAGGCAATCAAAACTCAGAACTAGACCCGCACTGGCCATCTGTCGACACATAAGCAAAGTAAATCCTTCCACGTGCACATTATGAACACAGATCCTACTGCAAAACAGTAAGCACAGTGTGTAGGAGGTGAGATACCTTGAATGTGAGCTGTATGAGTTCAGGTACACAGCCTGTGAGACCCTTCTCTCTCACAAAGTTAAAGAGGGCCAGCAGGAACTCATAGCTGGGCTAGTGAGACAGGAGGAGGGAAACAGGTTCAACATGTGTTTTTATGCCCTCAGAAGTAACAAGTCCTCTGAAAATGACCATGAAGTTGCCCCCCTATTACAAAACACAACATGCTCTGCCCTCTACTGGATTACAGAGTGCACTGCAGCGTGACGTTACTGTAACGACAAGGATGAAACCCAGACTGACCACTATCTTGTGTGCCAAGCTGACATTGAGGACTGAGAAGACATCAGACACCATGCCGGCTTTGAGCAGAGCCCAGAGGAGTGACAGAAGCACCGGCATGGAGAAATACACTCCTGGTGGGTTGTTCTGGTAGTACCCTGTAAACACAGCTCCTGGAGACAAAGAGAGACAGGGAAAATAGTCATGGAGCAACAAGAGCGGTAGAGAAGACAGATAAAGTAGCGAAGGTAGAAAAATAAATAAATAAAAAAAATGAGGACAAGGAGTTGACAGGAAGAGAGTTAATCACAGTCACACAGAACACATAACGGGACACAAGTTAACAAATACCTGGATAAAATAAAAACTTACTTGCTTTCTGGATACACATTGGATTTTTGATGAACCGCGTCACAGTTTCAACACAGAACTGAAAGAGAGGGAAAACAGTAAAGTTACTCCACAATTCTGAAATTAAGATGTGATTACGATGTGACGCTGCCTCTGCGATTGACACAAATCAGAAATGTTCTTAATCACTGACTTCTCTACTTTAGGTGATTAAGGAAAGGTACAGTACAGTCTCTTCACTGCTTCAGTGTGTTCATGGTTTGGCACGCTGTGGTCAAGCTATGAAAAGATGAATTATGCTTTGATCGTACCCTCTCATCCCCCTCCACAGGCACATGCTGGAACCGACACATCTTGAACCCACAGGACAGTGATTCACTGAAGTACTGCCTACAGTACTGAGGGTTTAGAGGAGGAGAGAAGTTGCTGCATTAGGTAAAACATCTGTGGCAGGAGAATATAGAACAAATCTTCATCCATCTTCATTAACACACTGACACCTCAAGGAACAAATCTCCTGCCTCAAACCAAATACACATCAACATTCTGATTTTTGAAAAATGGATTTTAATGCAAAATCATCAGCCTACAATAAGATTTGTTTCCAATTTCAATTCTGTTAAATTTGACCAACATTAAAACTCAGTTCTATAGATTCCAAGTTATGAATTCGTAAATGACTTAATCATGCTCTTAATTTTTTAAATACTTCCATTATCTATTCTTCAAGATAACTATCAGTAACTACTCTAACACTAACAAAATGTAGAAAGCCCAGGTCTCACATTAGAAAATTATTTCCCATTTTGATCACTAAGCACATATCATTTTGTGCTCTTTATGATTTGAAATTAAATGTGGAAGTCTAATGTTTTAAACAATAAAAAAAAAGTATTTTTACTTTTTCTTTTTTAAACTTGGCATACGGTACAGAAAGCCCAGGGCTCTCGTCACATTTGTTTTTATTAACCCTGAGCATCCCAGGTAATAACTCACATTTTAAAATAAGAACCATGGGGTTAATGGGTAAACAATTTTGTAATTTGGAATAACTAGAAATACAATCTAAGCTTAAGCCAATAAAATGTTTATAGATAAATAATTTGTTCTGTGAGAGGACTGATGTTCTTTACTTAACTGAATACTTACAGAATTAGATTTCTGGCGCCTAAAATCTGTCACGTTTGCTGGGTTTGTGATCCGTGGCCCTGTGTAGAGAGCAGAGAATAATGTAGGATTAATGAACTGTACATTTATGCCAAAAGGAGGTGGTAATTGTACAAACAAGTTGCAAGTGACACCAGTGAAAACTTTAGTCACTGTCTCTGCTGCTCCCCTCACCATTTCTTATGGTCATAAGTGGGGGGATGTTATGTGAGGAGTTCACTGTCTGGATGGGCTGGCTCCTATTTCAGGACATAAACACAATGATTATCATCAAAACACTGAACTGAGGAAATATTTCATCTGACTTGAGGCAACAGGTACCTTTCCAGGCCTCCATTTACATGATTGTTGTTGGCATCTGATTGACCCTGTTAAAAACACACAAAAGATTATGCAAAGAGTGTTGTTTTAATAACTGAATCTTACTAAGACTACGCCATTACTTCGCACAACACTTCATCCTAATGAAGTAAGATGTTACTGTAATGTGTTGTTGCACTAATTATGAACAGCGCAGTATAAATTCCTGCAAAATAATATGAGGATTAAGCACAGACTTTTATTTTGAAAGGTACAGAACATTTTTATTTGTTTTTTGATAAGTTATCTTTTCCTGATGTTAGTGTGCATTATCCTCTCTTCCCCTCTCTTTTCATTCTGAACTTTTATTTTGGAGGCCACAGAGAGCATCTACAGAAGAGAGACAGTGTTAATGATTTGTTTCTTTACAACTGCAAGGACGTTACGCTGCTCCAGTGTCTGATGCCTTGCAATAAAGAGCTGAAAAACTGTCCTGGGAAGTGCGGTCCTTGTCCACTATCTGACACAACGCAGAGCTACTGTAGACCCACTACATTACCATGGTTCTGGTTTGCTTGTCTGTAGTAGGCCATGTGTTGTTTAGCATGTTGGGAGGGATGCTGCTACACTGAGGTCTCCAGGGTCTGCTGTTACTCTCCTCTGTAAAATACACACAAAAAATAAAAACTCAGCATGATCTTTAGATAAAACAAACATTTAAGCAAATTCCAGGGTCCATGTACTTAAAGGGACAGATAACATTTTTTTAAGAAATACGAGCTACACGTTAGTTAGAATTTCCCATCACAAGTATAAACAAAATGTGACTATTTCTGTTGAAGTTGTTCATAACTTTTTGCATGTTGTGTTGTGGCTTCAGTTGTCTCATCATGGCTCTGCTTCCTCTTTATTTGTGTCTAACAAGCCACTGGTTGGCTGGGAAATCCCAACTCCTACCAGTTACCAACTACCACCACATAATGTCACAAAATCTGAAATATAAATTACATAATGAATCCTGACTGGTGCATTGGCCGTACCTGTGATATCAGGACTGTCACTGTGAAAATCTACAATAACTGGTGTCAATCTGAAAGAGAAAAAACATTTCAGTGATAAGAGACAATACAATTCACACAATTCTGTGAATGTAAGGAGACGTCAACAAATATGAAACCCTACCTTTGTTCAACCTCCAATGATGCTCCATCCATCCTTGATGACAGTGTTTTAACTACTGCAGTAGGTCTACGTTTGGTGGCTTCACTGACCCTTGTAGGACCCAGTTTCAGCAGACCTCCCTCAGGTAGGTTTTCAAACAGCTCTGGATCATCCTGGATCACATCAACAAGCAGGATGTCCTGTTCATAAGCTGTGAACTCATCCAAAATGCCGAGCTGAGTACCACCAGCTGCTTCTGCTTTAGTCTTATCCCTTTTGCTGCCCGCTATTTCAGATGGACTTGATCCTGCAGATCCTCTATCAGCAAATGGCTGTCCCTCATCACTGCTGGGAGAAGAGCAGGGCTCTGCCAGAGCACCTGAGGTAAGGTTTGTCTTTACTTTAGGAGTTAAGGGAACTTGTTCAGAACTTCTGGTATCTTGTTCAAGGTCATCTTTGTGATCAGTTTCATCCTGGCTTTCCTCTTCCACAGAATCACTCATATCTCCAACACTGCTGTGAGAAGATGGACTTGTTTCATGGACAAGTTTTGATGAGACTCTCTCCAATTCTTCATTACTGTGCCCATCACATTGGTGGTGGTCGAAAGACTCCTCACAGTTTTGATGATAACCAAATTGTGGCATGCAATGTCCAGGAAACATTTTGGTTTTGCTGGTGTATTTGTTTATGTGCTCCTCCTCCTCTTCGTCTTCATCTGAAGAGCTCAGGGGCAGGACGCGTGTACATGAGTGCCGTCGAGGTGAAGTGACAGGAGAGAGCAGTGGTGGAAGCATTAGCTCATTTGAGTTTGTTTCTACAAACAGTTCCTTGGTAACGTATGACGATGAAGTGTCTTTTCCAGCAGCAACAGCATGTTTCTGGTTAAAGGGCCTTGTATTATAATATGGCTCCAGCACTGGTGGGCTCCTCTCTATGAAGATGTCTTTATGACCCCCTTGTTTATCTTGAGGCAGGAGGAGGGAGGATTCACATGAATGATAGGAGTCAGAGTTGTTTGTAAGAACAGATGAAGATGTGGGGGAGGAACCACACAAAGTCATTTGGGTTTCTTCACAGTAGAACAAGGGTTTTCCCACAGCTTTGATAATACGGTTGGGTGAGGAGGACGTTAGTGACATACTTGCAGAATGAGCTTCAGCCAACTCAACACCTTTGACTTTCTGCGGTAGAAACGATGAAGGCAGGTTAGAGGACGGTGTGGTTGAGAGGCTGCTCAAACCACCTGGAGTTAAGACAGATGTTGTGGGAGACAAAGTTGTGGCTGTTTCCCAGTCACTCAGGCCCAGTGCTGAGGGGGATGGAGTGGACATGGAGCTGTTGGTCTCTGGCCTGTTACGTGGCGTAGATGAAGCCAAGACTGTGTCAATGCCAGGCTCTCTTCCACGCTGAGTTGGGGTGGAAAGGGAAGCTGTATCTGACAGTACACTGGCTAGTGTTTCTTCAGTGTCCATGAAGTGAGGTGAAAACTCCGTGTTTTTGATGTATGAGGAGCATGAAGACATGTTACATTCTCCTTTCCCATTTCTCTTGGCTATAATGCGCCTTCCATCCTCTTCTTGCCTCTCTTCATTTTGGTGGGAAACCTGGTGGGCTGCTGTTGCATTTGGGAACATGTCCTTGGTTCTGCTGCTCAGTGAACCTGACTGATTTTGATTTATTGGAGAGTCACCGTCTCTAGCTGATGGATGAAAAGGCTCTGCTGGACAGGCTGTAGTGCCAGCATGAGCTGTAAGGGTGCGGCTGCTGTTAGAGAAGGGCCAAGACATGTATGTCCGTGCACAGGAGAATTGTATTTTTCTGCAATACACCCTCACTCTCTGGCAGGTGAGTGACTCTAGTCCACCTGTTTCCACCTCATTCCTCTCACAGAGCAGTTCTGACGAGATCTGTGCTGCATCAGCTTTTCTGGGTTCGCCTATCTGACCACAAGGTTTCCTGTGGACACACTTTTCTTTCACAGTTGACGTACAAGTGCTGCATCCCCCAAAAGTAACTTCTAGACATGACTGACTGCCATCAGACATCCCAGAACACAACTTGTCTGTGTCTATGAAGTAAGTTTTTCCCGTGTCATTGCAACTAATGCTTTCTAAATCTGGGGTGGAAGGCAAACTCCCATCTTTAACAATATCCCCAAGCTTTATTCTTTTGTCTCTGTGAGGCTCCGCTCCTATGAAGTCACATCCTGGCCCAGAATCCTCCTCAACATCTCTGTCCCACATGTTAGTCCTGCACTCCCCCTTGTTTTTACGTTTACCTATTAAGAAAGAAGCAGAACAAGTTGCAGAGGCTTCACTTGTCCAACTCTTGAGGAAATGATACGTGGTACGATTGGATAAAATCTCTGCATCCGTGTGTTCTTTCAGGTGTCTCTGGTGTTCACTCAGACTCTGAGCCTGACAGACGCTCCGCTCAGACTGAACCCTGGGACACAACTTGCTATTTTTAGCCAGAGGACTTTCCTCACTTTCATGTTTGTTGTGCCCTAAACAACCGGGCCCAAATCGAAATCCAGCTCTCATGTCCTGTTTGAAGCAATGTACAACCTTGGTTTTGAGAACATCCGGTAACACAAAACCACAATTGTGACTGCACATATCACATTTTTGGGCTATGTCACAAAGCGTCACCTTTGGGTACTGGTCTATCCATACGATAATCTTCTTGGAGTTCTCAGTGATTGGGTTCCCTCTCTTAATCTTTAACTCAACAGTAGACTGCTCTGGCCCTGGGCTACTGCTTTTTTGCCCTTGCTTAACCAGTGTCTTCTTCTGAGAGGAAATGTATTTACAGTCCCCACAGAGACCACAACGGGAGGCTGTGACAGCTCTTCTCAAAGACCCTTCTGAACCAGTGAGTCCAGTGGGGCTTGGCTGTGTATTCCTATCAATGTCTGCAAGTGGAAACAAAAACTGGTCAAATAGTGCAAAACTGAACCAAACACCAATTGGATTATTTAGCATTTAGAAGATACAACTCATCACTATTTGCTTCTTTTCTTGGTTTAACACTGGATTCCCACAACATTTTGGACCATCTCATCCACTGCATGGGACACAGCAGATGAGACTAAAAGCTTAGAGAAACAGCTGTGTGTAAGTTTTTTCCTTAGAAAACTTGAAAACATTTGACAAAGCATGAATTACGCTTTTGTGTTGCTCCTCCAAGCAAGTTTTCAAGTGTGACACCTTAGTCGCCTCATTATTGTCCATTACTGGGTGCTATACTGCAGGAAATTCCCACTGAAACTATGGTTGATGTGAGCCACAGTTGTAGTGGGTGATTTTCCCCCTCATTAGCTGCAATGGGCAGCGATGAGCCCATTTCTCACGCTTGAAAACAGACATAGCCAAACAAATGTGAGATTTATGCTTTATTGTAAGTGTTGGAAGAACATTTTACAAGAAGGAAGGTTTTAATGAGTAGGATTAACCATTTGGTTTGCCAGAAACACATCTGGTTAACTTTCCCACCAGCACAAAGCCACTTCACTAAGCTTTTAAATGGGAAGTATCAGGGACTGTCTTCCAGGCTGTGGATGAAACAGTCCCAAACAGAGCCTACACCAATGTCTGCCCAAAACCATTACATGGTGTGTTTTTAATCCACCTTTTCCCAATACGACAGATTTATAAGAGCACTGGTTAAGTGGAGAAGATTACACCACCCCAATAGAAATGTGTAAGCGTTTCTTGCAATAAACGCTCAGCCTTATTATTATCAAGCAACCCAATTAATCCAATTGGTAAATCCAGCTCACTCTGACAGAGCCACGACAAACCAAGTGTCTTGCACAGTGGCTTCCCTAAAGCAGTCTAAGTAGAGGACCCCACAGGTCTGGAGGGTGAGCCGTGCTGAGGGTCTAAGCAGAACATGGTAGTTCATGCTGACCTGGAGGAGGTTCCTTCACTGCTATTAGCGCCAGTTCCTGCTTCATTTAAACCCCTATCAGGTTATATCCGGGGGTGCTATCTGCTATTTAACGTGGTCCTTGACTCATAAATTTAAACATTTCCCTCGATGTCCACTCAAATACAAAATTTGAAGTCGTTAAGTCCGTACAGACAGGAGTTAGCCGCGCCGCTAGCTTAGCATCTGAAACGATCCCACAATCGTAGCGAAGACAAAAAAAAAAAAAAAAAAAAAAAACACAAGTTAGCCAAAAGTTAGCTAAAAGCTTTTACCTACCAGGCAATCCTCAGTTTAAAAAATGTAAACTGGAGTCAAATCCCAGTAATTTAACACGCCAACTGTCGTCAATTAACTGACCAGCTGAGTCGCAGCTCGCCTGGCCGTGGTCCCGTCTGAGCGGCGGGCTGAGGTCTCCACCCTGTGGCCCCGGCCCTCACTTTGACCCCTGTCCCCGCCGCCTCCAGCAGCCCGGGCAGCAACAATTTTAACATCAATATTCCCTGGTCTGAATGAGCATTTTCTAAAAGATCATTTACCTGCGCCAGACTGAAAATCTGACCGTGATTTAAGATCTTTGAGAGCGGCTCCCAGGCACTTGCTCCCCCCAGTGCTCGTCCAGCTGAGGAGATACTTGCCTCTGAAGCAGGGTCCCTCTTCTCCAGCCTCCATACCATCCCTCTCTTTGCGTGACTGCAAGTACTTCCTCCTCTCAGCTGTCTGCGGACCATTTTCTGCCCCCCCCCGGTCTGTCAAGACGCCTGGGACTGGCTCTCTGCTGCCAGGCTCGGACACGGTGGCCTTCACCGACGTTGACTCTTTATTTTCGGGGTCAGGTGTCATGTTATTCGGCGACTTCGGGACTCGCCTCCGCCGCGGCACTAGTTTCAGCCCAACAACGTCCTTTAACGCGACCCGGTTAAGTTTGACCCTGCTAGATGAGGGGAACATGCTGACAATTAAAACTATAACTAAGGGGAGTTAGTAAATAATACTTTCTTCGCCTAGTTACTATTAAAAGTACTTTCGAGTAAAGTTTAAACTTGCAACAATTAAACCTGTGTAACGTCGTCAAAACCTGTCCGGACCCTTGCGCTGAACTTTCCCTGCTGCTCCAGTTTATGAAATGTAAATTGACATGGTAGCTAAGGTGTGCTGCCCACACTGCGCATGCGCAAGGTGTAGTCAATTAAGGCATTTGATTTTTGGTCTTGCATTACAATATGTAAATATTAATCAAATAGCCAACCAACACACACAATGACATAACATTACAGTACTTTCACTGTGTTAATGGTGTGTGTGGTATTTATGTCCAGAAAAGATTTGAAATAAAGGACACAGGAGGATAAATATTCACATTGGGGAAATGAAATATATTGTCCCGCCTGTTCCTCACATTTCCTATAAAATGTATGATTCATGGCAACAAGAACCTGTGTCTTTTGTGTGTCTGATTTATTCACCTTTTCAGTGTAGAATTACACAATCACGTGGTCTCATATTTAAAAAGACATCAGTTTGTGCTGAAATGTGAAAGGATGCTCATCATAGGAGGGGTGTGTGATCATGTTCCTCACCCTCAAGTCTTTTCAAATCCAGCACTCGTGAATCAAGCCATTACATTTGTATGTAATGTAAATGTTACTTCATTGTATTGTCTGTATGATTTTTTTTTAATGTAATAATTAACGGAAGTCGATGGAAGAAATGTACCTTCAGACCATAAAGAAAAAAGGTCCAAAAATGGAGCCCTGTCTGTCAAGAACATAATCATACAACCATAATTGAATTTGGTGATTTATTATTTGGAAAAAGTGTTTCCAGCATAATCTGTGACTGTAAAATAAATGCATTATTCTGGACAAAATAACACTTGACAAACATTTTTAAACAAACTCCAGAGCTTTATTAATCTTCAATGTAACAATAAACAACATACTTTTTTGAAATTTTATTCTTCAATGTATAGGATTTATTTGATCAGTTTTGAAGAAATACTGTTGTAATCACAATAACTCTAGCTGTATGTTTTACATGGGGTGTGATATAGTGTTTAAAACTTTCGTTTGAATAATTTCTCTTACACCATTTTTAACCTAATCATATGGGACATGATGACATAAAAATATGCTCTGCAAATTAGATTTGGCCAAACAAGTTGTAGTATGAATAATAACTCAGAATGGCAAACAGATGCAACAATTGGATTTTTTTTACATCAAGACAAAGGTGAAAGAAGAGGGTGAGATGTGAGGGGTGATGGTGAGACCCTGGTGTTGGGAAGTAGCCGGTCCCTGGACTGTGGCGGCCTGATTCACAACACCAGCTGTCCCACCCCACCAAGCCAGCAGATGGCGCTCTGATGGTGGAAGTGGATTTCCACTGGGAGGGAGAGAAGTGGTTCCATCTCATTGCGTCCTCCCCGGGGGTACAGAGTCAGCTCTCCCTCTTCCTCTCACTCCTAATCTTCGCTACATCTGTGACAGCTGTGGAAAGAGAACATGCAAATTAGAATCTGAGGAAACCATTCGAGGTGAGGAGAGAGACACTGAGACATGAGGGAACTTTCTCTGGGTTCCTCTTCATCATAAATCCATACATGAGGGATTTGGGGAGTCTCTGCCCCACCTCTCTACACCTGACAGGAATTAGACCACCCACAACCCCCTGCTTCAGCTCTGGTAGTTCTGCTCTCCACAGCTCCAGCAACATCCTCTATGCAAATTTTATAATCACACCACAGCAATGAGGAACGTGTGTGTTCGTACAGTGAAGAGGGATATAAGCTTTTACTTAGCATATGAAATGAGCTGGGATTAGGATGAGATAAAGAGCAAAGTGAAGAGCAGAGGGAGTGTTACCAGAGAGGTCACTCATAATTTTGCTTCTGTGAAGCACTTTAAATCTTGCTGACTGCTCTCACAGGCATTGGAATAGCACGCTGGGCTCATCTGAGTGATAAAAGAACACCAGCAGCTTCACCAATTATTACGCACTTGAAATTAAAATGTTGTAGAATATCAGCATGATAAAAAAGACATAAAAATCAGCAGCATTTATTTATAGGAGGGGTGGAATCACATATCAACCATGTGAGCCCAGACCTGAGGCTGATTCAACTCATTAAATGTTTTAGGCTTTTAACTGTTCAGTGTCCTGTTCTGGGAGAAACCACAATTAAATTAGGGCTGCAACTAATGATTATTTTCATTGTTGGTTATACTTTGATGATTTTCTCAATGAATCTGTTAATTGTTTAGTCGATAAAACGTCAGAAAATTGAGAAAATATCACAAATCCTCAAATACAAAAGCTTTTCTGATTCATCTTCTACTGATCAGGCCATCAATTTATGGATTAATCATTTCAGCTCTACAATGAAGAGTCTTGTTGTGGTTATATGATGGCCTCTGTAACTACTACATCACCCTGACTCCAATGGTTTGTGTCCAGTACCTTGTCAGACAAGCAGCAGAAACTAAATGTCTACTTGTATAATTTTAAAGGAAATCCAGAGCCAATATTTCATTTTTCAAATGTGAGGTAAATGTTTGATCCCTGTCTTCATTTGTTCACTGGGTGAAACTATCTCTATAAGCTGAATGCTGTGCTGAAAACAGCTTCATTCTGGTGGTAATTCAGTGAAAAGCTGTGAATGAGAAGTGAAAGAGGCACAGATGAGCAGTAACAGCTGCAGAACGTAAAGGAAGCCCTGCCTATCATTACCAGAGTTAACTGTTGACAAAGACATGTGAAGCTAAGATAAAATCCAGCAGCTCTCTCAGCAGGTGATAGGAAATAAATGTCAGTTTCCCTCAGGTGTACATCTTCTTACAACCAACTGTACTGACAGAGACGTGTGTATAAAATATGTGTTTAAGGAATCCTTTGTTTTCTCGGTAGGTGCACAGCAGTTGTCCTCCCTCTCACACTTGTCTTGTCGTGTGTTGCTGTCCACTGAGAAACAGCTCTCTGGAGAAGAGGTATCTTCTTTTTTTTTAATCATGAATAATTTTGAGATGTTACAGTACAGTGGCCCCTTCTGCAGATAAATCAAGCAAATGCACATCACTGTAAAAAAAAAAAAAAAATGTAAGAATTGTGCAGCAAGCTTTGGCTACATTGCCTTTGCATTTGCATGTAACTTAACAGGAATGTATTTCACCAACGCGCATCCACCTTTTTTTTTTTTTGGCTTGGCAGAAAAGTGTTTGCATGTGAATGGATTTGAAATGTGTGCAGTTGGTTCCCACCAAAATTATAAGACATGTTTAGCCATGTTGTTAAGTGGAAATGCTGCAATTAAATTTGATTTATTTAATTGGCACTAGCAGGGAAAGAGGCTGTGCTTCAGGAATAAATATTAAGGACTGGTTGACCAAAAAAAAAAAAAAAAAACCTAACGTGAATTTCATTGATAGGAGATCCTGGAGTTAAAGGCAAATGAAACAAATGTTCAGACTCCTGACAGAGCATGTAGGATTAAATGTGAGCATTTAGATTATTGCTATGGTATTTGTTACTCCTTTTTGCAGCCCTGCCTTGATACCAGACATTAGTTTGTACGGTTGGAACTGCAAGAATCTATATTCGTCTTGCATTAACATTTCTTTGTCTTTCACTGGACCGGTGTGAAGCTGACGGGAACGCGAGCAGCAGCTGAATTCCTTTAAATAGCCCTGCCTGCCTCATCATATGGTTGCTATGGCAGCCAGCCCCTTGTTTCAAGATAACGTCCACATGCTCAGAGAGACCTCCTCCACCTGAACACTATAGATCCACGCTGCTGCTCGGCAAAAAAAAGATATTTGCTGAAGCGATTCAGCCACTTAACAGCACATATGAATAATGTTTTGCGTGTCTACATGTCCACAGTGTGAGAAGTAATCAATATCTGAGCTATGCATTTGTGCAAGGGATCGATCCCGCTTCTCTTACTGGGTGATTCAAGAAAAGCGCGTATTGGAAAAAAACAGAAGACAAGTGTTTGAAGGATGTGAGGGAGGGAAGAAGAAAAAAAAAGGTTAAGGAGGCAGAGAAGGAATATGATGAAAAAATCTGATGTTACAGGAAAAGGAGATCAAAAGTGAAACAGATGAGTGAGCAGCTGGCAAAAGGAATGGGGTGATACAGAGAGAGATGAATGGTGAAAAAGAGGATGAATGATGTGTGACATTTTTTAGAGAGTGAAGGAATTGAAAGATAGCTATAGATTGTAGAGTATAATAGATGTCATTTTTCAAAGACCTCTTTCTTTTCTTAATAACTCCTTCTTCTCCCCATGTTCTTCTTTTTTTCCAACCTCTTCCCCATCTCCCCCTCTCATTTCTGCCATTCCCAGCCCCCATCCTTTGTCTGGCGTCCTGCTTCTCTCTGCTTCAGTTTTTACCCGAGTTCTCAATTAGTCATTTGTTTAGCTGAGGGTCAAACAGGACATTAACAGTGCAGGACTGCAGGCAGCTGGTGTGTGTGCAGGTACGTCTACATGGATGTAGCTGACTTTGTCCTGAATCTCTCCCCTAAGTGCACTCAGAAAACTATTGTGAAGCTCAAAGGTGTGAAATCAATTACAGGGAGAGAGAGGGAGAGGCGGGCTTTCAGGGTATCAGCAGGTTTCACAAAGCCAAATGTAAAGAGCTTTTTAATGCTGCCTGAAACTGAATTTAAGATCAATTTAACTACTAAAATGTAGAACAAAAACCTGTCAAAACCAGGTTACTCCTGACAAAAAAAATCTAATTTACTAAATGTAAAAAGGAAGAATACAATAAAGCACTGTAGCAACGTTGACATCCGACGCCTTAATCTCAATGTCTAATATGAAATATTATATGAAAACATATTTAGAATAAGAAAATAAAACAGGCGCTATTACCATTCCTACTTGCATCCATGAGTAAAAATATACATATTTTATCTTAATTGATGTCAAATTATACCGTTAATTTGTTTCAAATTATGCCTTTGGTCAATATGGCAGAACATCAAGAATGTAAAAAAAAAAAACCTCTAAAAAAACAAATTAAAAAACCTGCATTGTGGATTGAAAAGGCTGCATCACTCCTCATTTAAGTGATATTACGCCCTTTTAATTTAATTTAATTAATCTGCACATTTCATATAAGTTCAAACACATTTTCATTGTCTTTTCCAATCAAAATAGTGAATACATTTTTCTTTTTTTTTCCATTTTGCAACACAGCAGATGGATCTAAATAAAGTGGTTATAGCCGGATGCAAAATAGGTAAGAATTTAGTTCAACTATACAGAATGTAGCCAGACGTATTTCTTAACTTACCTTGGTTGAATCTGAATCTAAATCTTTATGAGATGAGTTTCAACAGTCCTCACAAACATCCTCTTTGCCTCTTTCTCATGTCGCCTAAAAGGAAGACAAATCAGTGAAGGGTAGTCATGAAAAAATCCCACATGCAGCTGTTTATGTTTTAAAATTATATCCAAGGAACAATGGGTCTACAGAGGAGGAGATGTCAGAAAGAAGTCGATGAAGATGGCACCCTCAGTTCCCTCTTCAAACACACAGGCAGGCTGATTGCATTTGAGGGAGTTGGGCGCGCCTCAGCATCTCCTAATGCATCTGTAAATTGAGTTGGAAAATGACAACGTCTGTTGTCTGCACTTGGGATAGAAGCCAGGGAGGCAAAAAGCTTCGCTGTGGAGAACATCCCTCCCTATCTCGGTGTTTTATACCCACACTATTAACCAGCAGACCTCCACTTGTGTCAAACGCTATTGTCTTTAATTCCGTACCATCTCATGCTGAGAAAAACAGGAACTTAAAACACTAATTCCTTTAATTTTCTCTTTTTACAATTGTCGCCTTCTCCCTCTTTCTGTATCTTTAAATCAGATGATAAAAGACTGCGTGAACAAAAATGAACAGTCTCCTGAATGACGATACATTATTTTCGGATTTAACATTATCTGTAGCGGCACAGTGGAAGGCTGGGAGGTGTTAGCGAGTGCATAAATAGACATGACTCGGTGTTTTGTGTCCATTATTAAGGAGCTGTGGTGGTCAGCTCTGAGAGCAGCAATGATAAGGATGCTGGCTGAGCATTTGCCAAGCATCCATTTCCTCTATACTCAGGTCTAAAAGGCCCTTTGCCACACAAGTACACACACACACACACACACATACACGCGCACACAGATTGCTGGCCTCATGTTCCCTTTACTCAAAGGTGAACATCAATATCTCTCCAATTAAATGGGTTAAAAAACAGATTATGTCTTTATCCTGACCTTTCTAACTTCATCTCTTTTAAGATCTTATTTTGAAATTGTCTTTAGCATGGTGGTGAAAAGCAGAAACTCTTATAAATGGGATCCAATACTATTATCTTGTACAATTCTTGCTAAAAAATAACACATAATTCAAAGAGAAAGCTGGCTGATTATATTCTGTACTTTCTTAAAATTTTAAATTGTATTTTGTCGTTGCTTGGTACAGTGTTTTTTATTTATATCAGTCTTTTTATTTTTAAAGAAAAAATAAGCTCAGCCTTCAGCTCTGGTCGACTGTATTTATAGGCATTAAACTAATGGCTCCATTATGTCCATATTGGAATAGCTGAGAGAGAATGTGACAGAGAGAGGCTCATTATACACTGAATCAATAGTCAATAGCAGAGGTATGTCACATTCACATACATGCCCTCTCTCTCGCTCCCTCTCACACGCACAATCTATTTACACACATCCACAGACACACCCTATTACGGGGTCCGATGCATGTGAACGTACAGCGTATTCCCTGATCGCCATCTTTCCACCGCTCGACTCGACGGTGTGACCACACTTGCTTGACAAATGCATTAGAAAAAGGGGGCAGAGATTTTAATGTGTCACATTGAAGACTTGGTGCACCAACACACACACACACACACACACACACACACACACACACACACACACACACACACACACACACACACACACACACACTCCCTCACACATGAGCACACAAGCCGCACACCCACACAGTTGCGATAAGGCCCGAGCGCTGGTAGTCATTTAGTTCAGCTTTGTCTTTTTACAGCGTCTCCCTGATGAACTGCGGAAAATGCTAGCACTTGCAGTATTTGAATTATTAGCAAAACGGCACAGCTTTAACTTAATCCAGTGATGCTTATAATCTGTGCTGTGTGTGTGTGTGTGTGTGTGTGTGCGTGTGTGTAGCCTAATAAGTGCAGAAGAAAAAGTGGGTATGCAAATGAGAGAATGCTGCTTATCTCGGTACAAAAGTGTGTGTGTGTGTGTGTGTGTGTGTGTGTGTGTGTGTGTGTGTGTGTGTGTGTGTGTGTGTGTGTGTGTGTGTGTGTGTGTGTTTAAGAAGGTACCCACCTCCGAAAGCTGCTTTTTCTCAGATGTATTATATCAGAATTGTGTTCAAAGAGCATTGATGTGGGAAAAAAATGAACTTGTGACCATAGAGGAGTCATTGCTGCCTTTGAGTCAGAGTGTGGAGAGATATGAGCATAAATCATACACATGAAATTGCCATCACTCAGTATCTCCTCTGAGATTACGATGAAACATTGGTTTTTGTGCCACAGTAAAATCGCTGCATGTGTCTTGACTTGTCCTATTGACTATGATAAATCTGAAGGAGTTGCAGTGTTTTATGGGTGCCTGGATGCCCCACCACCACCATCATCATCACCCCCATCACCACCACCACCACCCCTTTTCTCTTATGGAGGTATAACATTTGATTGTTTGGCCTTTGGTTTAAGTGCAGATCTATAAATTTACAAGTTTCTGCCAGATGCTTGCAGATGATGTTGGCACAAAGGCGTGCCAACAGAGCACTAACCCTGATGACTCCTGCAGGTTGCCAGTTCTGGGCAGGGCTGGGCCGCACCGCGCCGGGCCTGGCTGGGCGGAGGGATGGGTGGATAGCTGGATAGCTGGCTGGGCGGCTGACTGGGTGCTGGGCTGGCGAGGCACAGAGCTGTAAAGAAACAACAAGGTCAGCTCCTTGGCAGAACACATTCAGCACCTTAATGCTGGTCTGTGAAAACGCCGATGTTCTGAAGATAGTGAATGTGAGGCAGAAAGGACTCCGCCGGCTTCGTCGCTATCTAAAGCAGAAAACCGAGTTTTATTTTCAAAGCTAAATGTAAACTGTTTTTTTTCTCGTAGGCTCCAGGAAGCACAATCATCAACTATTACAGTAAGGTGGTTTGACATAATGGCTGCTACAGTCTAGGTATATTGAGGCTGGTAATTATGGATTAGCAGAGATCTCCGGTGAGCGGAGACTTCCCCTGACACAAAGCAGTCAGTAAAAAGCAAAAGCAGGATTACTCTCACATAGACTTAGCACAAACACACAGGCAGAACACACACACGTATACAAACAAGCGTACACACAGACACATGCACACAGACATGCGCAGCTATACACGCACACACCTCAGACCTACACACTCTTGTCGGCCATCACAGACAGCGTGCCGGCTCGGCAGCCATTTTGCAGGGCTGCTCTGGAATGTTCAATTAGGGTAATTGTTGCTTACGCCATAATTTCCCAGCAATACAGACATCATATACGCAACAAAGTACTGTCTCAGTGACCGCGCCGTTACACTCACCTCACAGTATCCAAATTATAAAAGAGGAGCCTTTAATATTGTGTCTCCGCTGTCTTTTCTCAGGCAGAGGCCTCTTAGTGTAACTGGACGTATATGACGGGCAGCCATGTCAGCTATTGTGCAGCCATGTGTGAACTGCACATGGCGTGTATATACGTATGTCCGCTGCATGGCTTGTTATAACGTATGTGGCGAGGAGGGGGCACGCCCTACAGCTTGTCAGCGCTCACATATGGAGGAAGGGGGGGGTGAGTGTGTGCATGTGGAAAGGGAGAGGAAATGGGAAGGGTGAGAAATGGAATTAAATGGAAGAGGAGAGAGACAGAGAAAGAGAGAGAGGAGAGGAGAGAAGGGCACTGAAAGAGAAACGTACAGCTTGTTCTCGTCGCCATCATTTTTACACACAGACTGTGCAGTTTGGTCACTGGTGATTCGGTTTCTGGGAAGCTGAGGGCTCAGAATATAGATTACTCTGCTCTCGTGATATATACAATAATCAGAAAATAGAGGATAATGAACAGCACACACCTGCCTTGCACCATAAGCTGCCATCATGTGAAACATTTACTACCATGTCCAAATATCCAAATATTCAATTCTGCATTTCCAGGTTGGTGCACACTGAATGTGTCTGTGTCACTGTAGGTGAGTGCATGACCTGTGCACTTTCATGTCCAGAGTTGGAGCCCAGCTCTCCACCCATGTCGACCCTCTCTAACCTAACTTTGCTGTCTCACCCACACGGTACTAACCAATAAAAAATCGTCTGAAAAACTTGGAATCGTCACTTTTTAAACAGGAGATAGTTGTATCCAAAGAAAATGGGACTCTCTGAATACAGAATATTGTCGTATCTAAATACAGAATAATGCCATTTATGGATTTCAGATTTCAGATTCAGCTTTTGTTAAACCAAAAAAGCTTTGACTAGTCCTAAAATGTTAATGTACAGTACTACAAACTACACTAGGCTGCACCCCCTCTACAAAGATCTGCAATCACATGGGCAGGATTTAACAAAGGCCACATAAGGATAAGCGCACATCTATTACAGCGGCGGACACAAAGAGGGGATTGATAATGTAGTGTCATATAGACGGGGCTGAACCCGTCTACAGGCATGTGAGACGGAGGCTGAAGGATGCTCGGCCGGTGGAGAGTCAGGGTGGGATGACAACCAGCTGTCAGATGGGACAAGTTGAATAAGGGCGTCAGGGACTGAGAGGGAGAGAGGACCAAGAACGGTGCGGCGCAATGCGCACATGTGATCTCCCGGAGACGAATGCCACCTTGCAGGACAAGCTCAGACATGATGATCAGACCTACTGTACACACATGCTTACCGAGGCGCCCTGCATATACTGTTCAACATACGACCCCTCCCCCCGTATCCCCCCCCAACCACCCACCCACCCACGTACACACTCGCTCAAAATATGACACGAGACTGCACATATGATCTGCCGCCCTTTGTCTGGGTTTATTGATCAGTAATGGCCGGCAGTTCGACACATTATGCTCCTGCTCTCATTCCTTCTCTTTCCCACACACACAGTCACACACACACACACAGTCACACACACATCCACAGCGGCAGTCATGTGCATGGCAGATGACCCCTCCTTGCACACATGTGTTTTAACTTCATTCTCTATGGTATGTCTATCGCACATTACAGTAGTGTCATGACCGCCAACCAACCCGCCCCCCACCCCCCATGACACCCCCCCTCCTCTCAGCCTCCATGTCCTCAGAACGCACCCCTACCCCTACCCCCACCCCCACCCCAACCCCAACCCCCACCCACCGGGTGATCATCTGCTGTGACCGTGTCCTCCTATCACCGTGAGTCAGGAGTGTTCGACAGCGATGGGTGGGTGGAAAGGTGGGTGGTGGAGGAGTGTGTGTGTAGGGGGGGAGGGAACGGGGGGGAGGGGGGTGCACACACATTTGACTTCTTTTATTTTTCCGATCAGACATGATTGCTGACAGAGAGAACTTTCCCACCCATCAGCGGTGGTGTGAGCGGTGCTACAGCGCCAGACAGAGGGGACCCTTTGTCTCCCACCAGTACCACACTGGGAGGGATGGGGTACGTACACACACATATACTGTACATACTGGCATGGCTACAAACATACACACATACACAAATACACACACTCTCTGACAGCAGCTACGCACACGCTTGCACACTCCACAGCTGGACTGTTAGTACAGTGGTGGAACACCAGTGACAATACCGACATCCTGAAGCACATCAGCGGCTGCACACCTGTGTATGTAAATATATTCAATACATCGCTCTGTGAAATGTGCAATCACTTCATTGTGTGCATGTACAGCATGTGTGTTAAAGTGTCTGTGTGCGAGAGTGTGTCAGCGTGTCTTCAGACTCACCTGGCAGCACCCCTGGAGCTGGTTGTCGTGGTAATGCAGCCTCGACTGGGGTTGCAGAGCTGTGACACCTGATGTCCCTCCTCCCTCTCACTCTCACTCTCTCTGCTGTAGTATAGGATCAGTAGCTACACCCTAGCACTGACAGAAGAGGGGGAGACAGAGAGGAGGGGTTCTTATCGAGCCTGGCGGACGGTACCACCGGCCGCGCGGAGACAAGGGGACGCCATGGGCAGAGCTGATAGGGACGACCCTGATAATGCTCCATCGAACTGCCTCCGAACCACCCTGCTGTCTGCGCTGAGATGGTCTCTCCCTGCTCCCGCTGCTCTGATTGGACGACGCGCTTCCTCCTTCATCAAAATGTAAAATTCCAAGACAGAGAGAGTAGTGCAGCGTTTGTGTGTGTGTGTGTGTGTGTGTTTGTGTGTGTGTGACTGAGTGTGTGTGCGTGTGAGAAAAAGAGAGAGTGTGTGTCTGAGAGAAAGACAGACAATGCAAGAGAAAAAATGTGTGTACATCATGTGTGTCTTTGTGAAATATTTGTCATGCAGACTAGTATGACTGTATGCATGAATAGGAGTGTGTGTGTGTATGTCTGTGTGTGTGTGTTTGCCTGAGCGTTCATGTAAATGTGTGTGTTTGCGCCTTTGTGTCAGGGAGACGATATACAGGATGCCATTGTCTGTGTGGGCGTGTGATAGAGGAAGAGGTAGTCGAGGGAGAGACACAAGACAAAGAGAGCAAGAGATGGGAAGACATGGTGAGTGTGTGTGTGCATGTGTGTGAATATGTGTGTGTGTGTGTGTGTGTGTGTGAGTTAGAGGAAGAGAAAAAGAGAGCAGTGTGTACGGCCTGAGAGCTGTCATCATTAGTCTCTCCGCAGCGGCTGGTGTTGGGCTGCAAAGGGGCTTGTCAGTCAGTTTCTGTCACAACATGTCACACTGAACGGACACACACACACACACACACACACACACACACACACACACACTTTCCCAGAGGAGATCATGTCAAGATGGGGGCCTGGTTGCTCTGACAAGCTGATCCAACCCCCCACAACCTTTCACCCTGCTCCTCTGACTCCTCTGCAGCAGTGTCACACGTAGGATCAATCCCCTGATTTGTCAGTTTCACTATGAACTGAAAACATTTGACAAAAAAAGGGGCAGGTAGAATAATACGAGGTGTGTAAGGAGCACAACACACAGAAAGGCAGTAAAAAGGGCGAGAGAGTGGCAAGAGGCAGATGGCAGCGAGCGCTCACACACGGCCGAGTCTCCTGAGAACTACCCGGTGAAATACTGCTGACTCACTGTGCTCGCGGCAGGCCCTGAAACGCACACAGATCAGCCCCAGAAATCCAGCTAATTCACACAAAACTGCTCAAAACACACTACTGCCTCCTGATAAATATCAATACAGGGGTGAGTAAAGTAAAAAAGAGCACACAACAAACACATTTCACTCCCGTTCGATCGATCCCCTGTAGTTCGCTGCAGTGGGGAGTTTTATGCTCGCACATAAAACAGACCTTCCCTTTTTCCTGGCTTTTCTCTGTCTCTCTCCTGCTGCCGATTTAATTACCTTCTATATTTATCAGAGCTCAAGATGCTATTTTGGTTTCGAGACTCTTGTCACTGATATCGGGAGGCTACATTATTCAGAGTGAGAGCACTGGGGGCCGTCAGACACAGAACAAGAGCACTGTTGTTAACCCTATGGAGAAGGATGGAGGACAGATCACACTTGCAATATGGCTGATCGAGTCTGTGTATTGTCCGACATCCTTACTCTGTGTGTTGTGAAGCTCAAAGTGTGTAAACAGCAGCGGTCTGAGGTGTGGTCTGTCTTTCTCGTGTCTCCGTTTTCTGACTGCTTCATCTCAAATCTCAGCTCCAGAGCGTCACGACTATTTCACACAGACACACTCAAATATACATAGACAGATGCAAACTTGCACAAGCACAGAGGGGTGTGTACGCTCGTGTGCAGCATGCCACACACACACACACACACACACACACACACACACACACACACACACACACACACACACACAGCCGGTATAGATTGGTGTCCTCCATATTTGGTTGTGATTTATGATTGCTCTTCAGTAGAGGCCACAGTCATCTAGGAGATGATGGCCATATTGATCTGATAAACAGTTTCATTTACTGCCAAAGCCCGCCATTCATACTCACACTTACACACACTCTGTGCACACACACACACACACACACACACACACACACACACACACACACACACAGCAAAGACACATAGATTCACAGCAGGAATAACCCAGCTTTCTGCCTCATCAATTCCCCACCTCCTCCACGTCTGCTTTTCTGTTTCTCTGCTCTTTCTCTTCTCCTCCCCCCAGGCCACCTCACCCTCTCCTCTGCTCTCAACACGCTTTAACCCGTTCCTCCTCTGCCCTCATTCTCATTCTTTCTACCAGCATCCTCTGCCAGTCACCTGGTTCTCGACCAATAATTCCCCCCCGCACCATGGCCTCTTTTGTTTCTCCGTTAAGCTCCACATTGCTTCATGCTATGGTTATATCTCAGATTGCCAATATTTCCCAGCAAACATTTGACAGCAGCATGCAGGAGGTGACTGACTTGAACATCACCCTGGACAAAGTTTTATACATTATGATATCATGTCTTGTTTTAAAGATGGAGAGACATATTTGCCATATGTAGAGCACATTGAGAGACTTGCTGGTCGCTGAATTATTCCTCCTGTCCATTCTAGCTGAGACGTGATACCTTAACAGTGAGATTATCACGTGGGGACAACATCAACAGTAATAGGTCTGCAGAAGCTAATCTGATGCTTCAGTAGTTAGACTAATTGAGAGGATACGTTCATGTGTAGGTCTCAGCATCTGACCAGCTCAGAACACTTTTTTATTGAAACACAAAGAAGGAATTTTGTTCTAATAAGACATTAACTTTGGGAGATACCAACTTGAATTGACTAATTCAGACTGTTGAAGCTTCATGTTAGTAACTCGGGTGCACTTACATAACACTTTTCTAGTCTTACTGACCACACAAAGCACTTTACAATAGAAGCCACATTCACCCATTTACACACACATTCGTACAACCGTTTTTTCCTACATGTACAGCACTTTTCTACCTTACATACTCACACAGCAGTGATACATCGGGGCAACATGGAGTTCAGTATCCAAGGAAGACAGGAAGGGAGTCAGGCATTGAACCACCGAGTCTCCTACAAATGGAAGACCCAGTCTACCTCTTGAGCCACAGCCGCCCCTTTGTATTATAATTTTGCACAGAAATACAGGCCACAGATTTTGTTTCTAACTGTGTAACAGGGCTACAAAGGTATCACTTCTCAGCCAGTGTGAACAGGAAGGACGATTACAGTGAGCAATAACTTTAACATCTAAATAGTTTATTAAAATTGACTTGGAAATTTTTTTCAATGAGGAAGATTTTGAAGTTCTGAATTTGCACACAGTGGTTACAATAAGCGACTGTTGTCTAAGCATAGATCTCAGCTCTATATTAGTGCAGGTTTTCAGTGTTGTAATAGCCAAACCCCTCCACCACCTCTTTCTGACCTTTCTAATTTTCAACTCTTTTGGCAAGATGGTCTGAAACCAATGAAGTGACAATAGAAACTGCCTGAAAATGTGCACAGTTTCCCCCAATACAAACGTGTTCTTTTTGAGAAGACCCCTGTCTAAAATGTTTTCTGGTTTCCCTTTCATCGCAATAACACATCTGCAGTGAGCAGCTTTTATCAGCAGCTGATGTTGCTATAAATTAGCACAATATTTAGCTATGTCAGTTGTTATGAAGCCAGTGTAGCAATAGCCAAGGCTGAGATAATGCTCTATTATGCCAGCAATCGTGGCTCCTGTGTTGCAACATAGTGCTCCACCACAGTAGCCAAGAGTCAGTGTAGCAAAATGATGATCTGCCACCCCCAGGCAGTTTACAGCCATGGTCAGAGGAGAAAAAGAGCCAGGGCAGTTTCATGTGTTAAATATTGCACATGGTCTTTCAGGGTTGTGCACTTCAACAACGATGAACCACAGTCACATCAAAACAGATTTTATTTTATTAGTCCACAATAGTCTTTAATTATTTTTTAATACCGATGTCAGGAATTAATGCAGCATTAGAGGAACTAATGTTTCACTAGTGTTTAATTGGTGTGATGGGTCAAACTGCCTTAATTAGTCCTGCAGTTTTGAAGATGTTCATTCTAAGGCTTTACCACTCTGACAAGAATAACAGTCTGGGATGAAACTCTGTATTTTTGAATATCAGTCTTGAAAATTGTTCATGTGTGTGTCTTTTCTGCGTGTGTGTGTGTATGCGTATCATTTGTGAGTAAACAGATAATGCTAGAGGAGTGAAATGGGAAAAAACACACACAAATGAGTGCACAACATATTCATACACACACACACACACAGATACTTGTACTTCTAAACCTAATTCTAACCATAACTCTAAAACCAAGTCTTAACCCTCAAAATGTGATTTGAAGGTGTCTCAAAAAGTGAGGACCGGCCAAAATGTCCTCACTTTCCCAAAATGTCCTCACTCTGTTAGTAAAATACTTTTTTTGGTCCTTACTATGTAGCAAGTACAAGTACACACACACACACACACACACACACACACACACACACGAGAAGGCTTTCAGTTTCTAAATCAATCCCACATCCGTAGCTAATGTAGTACTGGGCCCTCTTCAGGAAGCATTAGGCCTATTAGTCAAAGTGCGTACGCATTCCTGTGTGTGTGTGTGTGTGGGTCTGAGTGTGTGTAGAAGCCGCACACTCAGCAGTAGCCGATCTCAGTGGATCCTGTGGGGTCAGCAGGTGCAACAGGGAATGAGGGACCATCTTATTTTGTGTGTGTGTGTGTGTGTGTGTGTGTGTGTGTGTGTGTGTGTGTGAGTGCGCGTGAGCATGTGCGTTCCCTCCCCTCGATATCCTCTGGGCTCTTTATCGCTCTAAAATTATCCTCCATTTACTGGAAGACACTGGACAGACAGAGGGAGAGAGAAATATGGACACTCTAGTTTGAATGTCTTCCTGGATCACTTACGGGCGCAGAACTAAGAGACAAACTGACTTCTTCCTTTGTCAAATAATATAATTTAATAAGTGCGGATAAGTTGAGAAGTCTGATAGAGGAGACATTTCAGCTTAGTGGAACAACACAGAACATCTGAAATGCTCATGTTACGTTAGCTCTAAAGCTGGAGTTATATTTACGGGGTTAGCACATAACCACCTTAGCTAACCATAGGCTATGTCTTATGCTAAAGAGGTACCACATGAAGACAGCAGAACTGTGACTGGTAAACGTGGGCTCCCTGTGTTTTCTATTGCTGATAGTTGATTTGGGGGTTGAAGCCAATCTCAGTCCCAGTTTACACCGGGCAAGGGTGGGGTGCACCTTAGACAGGTCCCCAGTCTGTCCCAGACAGACATACAGAGACAAACAACCACTCATGCTCTCACATTCACACCTACAGGGAATTTAGTGATGCCAATGAATCTAACCTACATGTTTCTGTATTGTGAAAGGAAGCCGGAGTACCCAGAAGCAGGCACACGCAGGCACAGGGAGAACATGGTGAGTGCTGACCACTGCACCACCGTGCCACCCACGATTTGATATTATTGATATGATTTTAACAATGTGAACATCCTTTCAGAAAGTCTTTTTGTAACAGAGATCTAACAAAGCCCTCCTCACTATATTCTGTTAGCTGCACTCTACAGCGCGATCCCCACTCTCTTTAACAATGAAAGAAAATACACATAGTCATTACAGAGCAGTAGTTTCACACTCAAACATGTTGAAATAGAAGTAGCCCGATATAAACCCAGTTATGTAATGACATGAATAGCCAAACGTTGCTCTACATAACAAAGTAAATGAATGAATGTAAACACAGTTACAGTAGAGACTGTACAGACAGGTGACAAATTGAAGGAAAAACAAACATTAAGTGTCTTGGTCAGGTGTTGAGCCACCATGAGTCACCAAACCAGCTACAGTGCTCCTAAGCATTGAGTCTCTGAACTCAGTGGAGGGATGAACACCGTTCTTCCAACAGATATTCCCTCATTTAGTGGTTTGATGATGGTGGTGGAGAGCACCGTCTAACACGTCGGTCCAAAATCTCCCATGGGTGTTTAACTGGGCTGAGATCTGGTGACTGTGAAGGCCACAGCATATGATCCACATCATTTCAGTGACCCCTCGTGCCTTGTGGATGGGGTATTGTCATCCTGTTTCTCCACTAATTTTCCAGGTCAGTCTGATCACATGTACAATATACAATATGTACAACCATATTGGCTTGTTGATACAGAGGACACACTGGTCTCGTATCAAGGGGTCAATTAACCCAAATTCAGACAAAACATATTTTATTGCTCTCCTCTAGCGGTTTTCTAGCCAAGCAAAACATTATTTTCTCTGAGATTTATTCCCTCATCCCTACATAATGGAAATGAATGGGATTTCGTTTGTGGTCTCTGTGCTTTGAAAAATTACAAAAAGTCAGCAACACCATCTCTTTCCAGAATTAGTGTCCTTGTCACCCATGGTAATCCAAAGACCTCACTGTAAAAAGTGACTGTCTCGGTAAGAGACTATTTCTTAAAGTAGTTCAGGTTAAAATAATTCACAGTGAAATTCCTGGATTATTCAGATTCAGGGACAAAGCGTTGCAGCTGAATTTTTTTTCATCTGCCTCAAAATGAGCCAGTGATGTCTGTCCATTTGTAAAATCCGCAGTGCAACCTGCCTCACTCTGCTTAAAGGAGCCCCTACCTAAAAAATTATTTTATCAGTCTGTCTTTCAGTGGAAAGTTTGGTGATGGTCTGAATACTGTTCTGAGACAAATCTCCACCCAAACAATATATTTTAAGAGCTGGTATCAAACCCATCTGAATCAAACACTACAATCTCTGACTTGTACATGACCCTCCGTCTCCTTTTTGTCTCCTTCCCTCACATGGTCTTGTGCCCCCTCCTCCTCACACTGTATTTGTCCCCGAGGATTTTCACAACCCAGTGTGGATCAAGTCTCTGCAAATCAATATCACCCATTCGTGTGGGTGCAGCTCAGGCTTGATCATGTGAACGTGCACACTCAAAGACACACAAGTTGATGCACCTACAGTATATGATTATATACATTCTGTGCGGAAGAGCCACGCGACCAAAAAGAGATGGACTCAAGATGAGTTTTGTCGTTATTGCCAAATAAACAGTTTCCTGGACTTTATCTCAGCAAGTGCATGAACGCAGGAGGGAATATCAGGAACACCCATATAAATAATAGCCTTTACTAATGCCAGCAGTAAGTACTGAGATCAGTCAGACAGGGCCAGTTAATAGACCCATAGAGATGCTGAGGATAGAAATGAGGGTAGAGGATGGAGAGAGACAGTGGAAAAGTGAGAGGGAGGAGAGGAAGGAGGAAACTAGCAGAGAAAGCGAGACAGTGAGGCTGGCCATTATAAATCATATCCGCTGTTGGCGCCGGCCATGTATCCTAGCAACCAGACAGACCCTCCGCCTCTCCTCCATCCCCTTTCTATCTTCCCCTAACAACCTGGTCACTCTTATTACCCATACTGCACTGGGCCATGCCCCAGAAACTCATGACAGTGTGGTCTGTGCGCACAGCTAGCTGACTGATCTACTCTGGGTTTGTATTAAACTTATGCTCATCAAAGCTCACAAGAGCTGACCCCAGAACAGATAATGGACATACTGCAGACCCCTGTGTCTCTCTCTCACTCTCTCACACACACACACACACACACACACACACACACACACACACACACAACCAGTGATAAAATATCACATTGTCATGTTCAATCGCAGTCCCTTCCTGTCCCTTTTTCGTAGTTTTATTAATTCACTGACTCATATAATAATCCATAAACACAAGATAAATACTGTTTTAAGAAATAAATATAATCTACTTAATTCAATTCTGATATAATATATGTTTAATTAAGACAAATTACAGTCAGAAAGCTTATGTTGTTAGCACTGTCACTTATGCCCGACATTGTCCATGTTGTTGTGAGCTTGTGCACTATGATATAAGTTCTATATATTACCATCTTTATTTTATTATGATTAATTAGCACCGTCCACACGTTTTAACAGTAGTTTTCAGTTCTTTTAAATAATTAGACCTCCTGTTCTGGTTGGTGCTGGGTGTAGCTACGCTGGGAATTACATGAGGTCACCAAAATTCATGGACTAATAAGAGTGATGAAGGTTTAAATTGCCCCCATCATAAAAGTACAACACTCACACAGACACAGACACAGACAGACAGACAGACACAGACAGACAGACAGACAGACAGACAGACAGACAGACAGACAGACAGACAGACAGACAGACAGACAGACAGACACACACACACACACACACACACACACACACACACACACACACACACACACACACACACACACATAGCCCTGGGAGGAAACAATCATCTCACTATTAGACTGGGTTGACATCGACTGGGCTGGAGGTTTTTGCTGCGTTACAATCCCATACTACAAACTAAATGTGTTTAGTTCATGCTACTAACTCTCAAACGATAACACTTTTTAGTTAGCAGAAATCTGTGGGCCGTCTTCATGGAAAACATTTTGACGTGTCAGAAAAGCACAGGTGTAAACAATAATGAATGTAGGCTGAATTCGCTGCTCTGGTTTCAAGATCCTGTTGTTGTGCATGCTGGTTCCCTGTCACACGGTCATGGCTTACTAAATAAAACTGAGACTACTAATTTCATTAATAATACCTGCTTTTCCTGTAATAATAATAATAATAATAACTTTATTTTCGAACATGGCCTATGGACTTCACCATTTTGTACTAACAGGAAATTGCATATGCATGTTTGTAGTGTGGACGCCAATGAATCTGTCTCTTTGGAACATCGAAGATTTTTTCTGAGTTGGCTCAACACTACACACAATTTATTCAAGTTTTTGTGCAGCTGTTAGCTCATTTTCCTTTGTGAAAAGCAGCACACACAAAAATTTGTTTAGTACTGTCTGACATTTCATTTTGTCATCATACCAGTGTAAACACATGACATACTAAAAACCTGCTTAGAATGGGTCTGTAGAAGTGAATTAGGGCACAGCTTTAGCGTTGTCGACTCCCTGTAATCACCTGAAATCCAAATGCAGTCTGTTCCCTTTGATCACCTAAGCCTTCTTCATTTCAATGACTTGAGGAAAATCTGAGATAAGACCAAATATTTGAACATTCAATGATTGTCAAAATGCCATCTGGTTGACAAAATATCGACTAAAACATGACTTTTAAGATGCAGTATCATAGTTAGTGGCCATTGTTATGATTTATCATAAAAGCTACTGCATGTGTCTGCAGTTTTTACAGTGTAATTCTCCATTCAAGACCTCTAACCGATGGATGCTACCTGAGTTGACACTGTAGTACACACCTCCAAGCTGTCAATTGGATTACACAATGAGACAATTTTGGACAAACTGTAAAGGCTTTGCCTGCAGGACTGAGGAGGACTGAACGGAGCCTTTGTTTACATCAGTTTACATCATGACCAGCAGTTTCTGATTTTGAGCCGTAGATAAAACATGAGGATGAGCTTATACCGTATAAGCTGCAGCTAGCATGACTAGCATTTAGTTGTCAGACACACTGAGCAGGCCAGCTTCCTGCTGCAGCTTTATGCTGTCTCCTCGCTAAAAGCTTCACCCAGTTACTGGTCTCCAGACAGCTCCAGTCTAATACTACCCCTGCACCTCTTTGGGCTTGGCTACAGCCTCATTGTCTGGCTTATGAAATTTTGAGTACTCAGCAGAGTGAACGGACAGTAACACACATGGAGGATGAGTGTGTGCATCTATGAGAGCGAAGGAAATGAAGCACTCAGGAACCACTCAGTCAACCCATAGTCCGAGAGCCACCAGAAGTGGGTGGTATGAGAGGAAAATTGTGTTTGAGGAATGAAGGACAAAGTAGCCAGAGTGTGTGTGTAAGTATGGAGTGTGTGTATGTGTGTATACTGACAGAGCACAACTATGCCACCTTGTGGACCAGGATTGTCAGGACTCTCCTCAAGTTTTCCTTTGCCTGTAAAAGAGAAAATTAAACATTTTTTAATGGTGATTTGCAGCTCATCACAGCATTTAAAAAGTAATAATATACAAGGACATTCCACCAGGCTAGAGAAATAAAAACATGAGCAAAGCTTGTCATATAATCACCCTTTTTCTTTCTTACATAATGCACATACTGTATATAACCTGTGCTGCTTGTTGACACATCTAAAACACACACTATCCCGCTTAATTGGGTGGATCCCAGTTCCTAAGGTCTCCAAGACACACAAATAAGTCTATCTCTCATCAACGTGCACCCACTACACAATCATTTCTTGAAGGATGCTCCTGAGCTTTTCAAGGGCAACACCTCTAAAAATCAAAGATAAACCCTCTTTTAAGATTTAATGACATTCACAGCAAGAGCAAAAGTAAAAAAAAAAAAAAAAAACTTAGATAGCAAAAGCGTTATTCCTATAGCAGCAGGATTGCACCGTACACCCAAATCCTTTAGGATAATGAATTAGATTAACTTTTCCTTTAATCTCTGCCCTTATCTGAAACTGTAGCAAGAAATTTATGCAGATAAGCAAAGGTTTAATCTCTAAGCCAGCAATTGTGTTTCTAACTATTATTAGCCTAGATTTTAGAGTGAGGGAAGCCAAAGTCATCTCCTTTGGTCTGTCACTGCACAAGACCCACAAGACACTTAGATTTACAGTATTTTTCAAGAGCACAAAACAGTGTTTCCAGGCAGTGTGGGAAAAGTTTTTGTTGATGAGTGTAGTTCTAATTAACCACCTAAAATTAATGTCCTTTCTTTTACTTTACTGACCATGATGCAAATATAAAATGATGTCCTCATATTAAATTGTGTAAAGGAATTATCTAAATATCCCCTACTTTTGTGTGTGTATGATTTTTGTATGTATGTATGTATGTATGTATGTATGCATGTGTTTTCACCAGTTGTACAATAAAAAACAATATTAGAAACAGTAAACTACAGCATTTCACAGCACAACATGTAACTAATCAAGATGTCATATCAAGATATTATATATTAAATTTAGCTTGTGTGTAAAAATACATTTACCAAGTTAATATTTAATCAGATAGATGCCAAAGATGAATGTTTAAATCATGACAGCATAAGTAGCTAAACAGCTCATTTAAATGAAATGGCCAATTGTGAGTGACGTAGTAACTGACACCCTAATTGCAATAACAGGGTATGCTAATTGACATGCTAACCCAACAAAACCCCACGCGTATTTTTCCACGTATTGTGTCAGTGTTAGACCATTTTAATTCTTAGTTTTCATTTTTAATTTTCATTTTAAGGTCTTAGAGGGTCAACGTGTTTGTGTAATGGCGTATTACCTCTGTTGTATACAGCCACTGGAGGTCAGCTGTGTAACTTTGGCGCATTGTGCTTTAGGCAGAGCCTGAATTCCTCTTGCTGTGAAGCACAACCTCTGTATTGCTTAATTAAAGTCGACGTGAATGAGGCGAAAGAGGCGAATTTCTCCCGAAACTAGTACAAAAATACACCGGACAGAGACGAGACGAAGAGCACAGCACAGCCCACCTGAGCCGCCGAGGTTCAGCCGTTGAGGTGCTGCCTTCAGGTGCAGTTGGATATAAAACCGTTGAGCATTCTACACCACAGAGTGCCAAGTGCTAAACTTATAGGAGAATGTAGCTTCTCATGAATACTCCTATTTACCACATCACGTTTTAAGTTGATCACATGCTGTACACGCATGCTTTCTAAAAATGTAAAATTGTTATTAGTTGTAATCTTCAACTTCAAAAATCCCGTTTCACCTCCGTTTCATTTTTTTACATGATGTACATGAATGCATCATAACAAATTGTGGTTACTTTTTTCCTCAGGGTCGAGGGACAATCACTAGACACCATGCGAAGGATGGCGGCGGAGATTCAACCTGTCAAGGAGCAGAGGTGAGTTTTCCCTCCTTTCATTTTAACTTAATGTAAGCTTGCGTGTTAATTTTTTCCCTCTAATCTGAGTGCTGTCCGTTTTATGATGTGATTACCCAACTACATTGTTTCCTTGAACTAGCACTGACCCCCAGGAATATCCTAGATAAACACACCGGAGCCCAAACCAAACCTCCATTAAAATTGTGTCATTTTAATATATTGTCGGTTTTTGACAATGATCCAAATATTGTATGCGAGTTCAGATCTACCTGTTTCTTAAGGTTAATTCGGGTATACGAAGTGATCCCCTTAGGCAGAAATGTATTCAATTGAACAGCTTTATTGAACTCGTTCATGTAGTCTGCTGCCTTTCTGTTGCAAATATTAGATTTGTGTTTGTATAACTGTCTCTTAATGTATGCCGAATTGAAGAGTGACAACAATGGATTTCTGTTAATTCTTAAGTAATCTTTTAGTAAGTAAACATGTCTGTAGGAAAGCAAGTCAACGTTAAATTGACATATTTCAAATACATATATATGACATATAATAAAGGTCTCAAAATAGACAGAATAAACCGACTGTCTGAGCGTCCCTTAAATGTTTGCATGCTGTTAAGTTTTTCTAAAAGAAAGATTCAGGTGCTGTATAGATTATAAGCAGCACTGATAACAGTGTCTTATGGACAAAGTTCAATGTATAGTTCGTCTGTGTCTGCATGTTCTGTGTTTCCTGTCTGCCTGCTCGGGTGCATGCTTGCTGTCTCAATCACAGCTCCTGGATATTAAGTTGGCTTCCCTCTTGGTGCCCCACTTCTCCCTCTCAGCTGAAGGATGCAGAGGAAAAAATGCTCAAGGGTAAGTGCGTGTTACAGAGCCATTTAGCCACTTGTAAGAACTTGACTGTTTTCTTAGTACTGCATTGTCTGAGTGCTGAGGGAACTTTGTGTTCCTTTTCCTTACAAAAGGGTGAAAAATGAAATGAAAAAAAAAACAAAACAAAACATCAGTCTAAAGAATCTGACGCAGTTAGAATGAGTCCCATTTCCTGTACTTCATCTCTTTCCTTCCTCCATCCCGGTCCCATAATCTCCCCTCTCTCCTGCAGTTGTGAAGCGGCCTTTCTCCAGGCAGCATGTCAGGATATCAAACGGCGACTATCTGTGGACCTTAGCGTTTTCCACTCAGTCACAGCTATACTCCTCACCGTCTTGCCAGCAGCCCCCTGCCCAGCCTGGGCCTCCTCTGGTTCTCCTGCATGGCTTTGGCGGTGGAGTTGCCCTTTGGGCCCAGAACCTGGACGCTCTCTCCAGCAACGGGCCGGTCTACGCTTTAGACTTGCTGGGTTTCGGCAGGAGCAGCCGCCCCCAGTTCAGCACCAGCCCAGAGGGGGCTGAGGAGCAGTTCTTGGCAGCCCTGGAGGAGTGGAGGGAGAAGGTGGGACTGGAGGAAATGGTGCTGCTGGGACATAACCTCGGAGGATACCTGTCTGCTGCCTACACTCTTAAATACCCACACAGGTGCTTTTACAGGAAACAGTGGTCAATATGTTTCTCAAGTACAGAAATAAAGCTGATGTGCAAATACAATGTGTTGCTCCACTACTGCAAACAGAGAGAAGAACAGATTTAGGTCAAGGAGTGTGGTGTTTAAAGCTGCAAAGATTTATCAACTAATCAAACAGCTGATCAAAAATTAATCAGCAGCTATTTTGATAACTGATTCATCATTTCAGTCATTTTTCAAACAAAAATGCAAAACATTTGCTGCTGACTTGGACTGTGGCAAGGTTTTATGGGCATTTTTGACTTATTCTTGATATTTCATTAACTAAACAATTCAAAATAAAATTTTATGTTGTCTCCCATTGTAAGACGTTCTGTCTTACAATGGGAGACAACATAAAATTTATAAGATAATAAGAGCCAAGTGTCCTTGTGCTGCTTTAAATTGTTTAATTAAAATATAGAGCCTCAAAAGGTTTTAGATTTCTATATACTAACTACCGTGTGTATATACATTGTGAATGCTAGGGCTAAACCATATGCAAAAAAAATCACACTGTGATTATTTTGGCAGAAATCTGGTTTCTACCAAATAAGCATGTTCCTCTACATCAGGAGAAAATGATTTGTAGGCCTGGGCATCTCTGTGGCACCACAATGCTTCATTTAAGGAAGCTATGTTGTGGCACATTTTACGTGTATCTAATAAATTGCAGATATATGATATCAATAATTGTGCAGCCATAGTTAATACTGTACATTCATGGCAGTTGTCATCTTTGTCACCCTGCTATTTAAAATCTCAAGACATGACAAAGTTCACTGTAGGTCCATTGTTCTATCTGCGAAATAAACAAGCAAATGTGTGTATTTGTAATCTAATTTCAATATTTAATATTGAGTGTGTACGTTTATTAAATAACTGTGTGTGTGTGTCTGTGTGTGTGTGTGTGTGTGTGTGTGTGTGTGTGTGTGTGTGTGTGTGTGTGTGTGTGTGTGTGTGTGTGTGCAGGGTAAAACATCTGCTGCTGGTGGAGCCATGGGGGTTTCCGGCGCGTCCCGAGAACCCCAACCACAACTCCATCCCAGTGTGGATCAGAGCCATGGGGGCTGTCATGAGTCCCTTCAACCCTCTGGCTGGACTCAGACTGGCTGGGCCTCTAGGTGAACACACACACACACACACACAAACACATAAATACACACACACATATAAACACACTCAGATGTATTCTTCCTTCTATTTCACAATCAGCATATTCATTTTGATGGCTGGTTAAAGATGTGTGACATTTTTTAAACTTCAAAACAAGGTATAATTAACAGCAACACGCGATTTAATTAGTGGAAAATGGGGTCATGATTGAGACAGACTGACTAAACCACCTTGTGACAGTGATATTGTCAGATCATTCTTTAATTGTTCTCCATTTTAAAAATACATTGCCTTGTGCTTCCTCTGTGCTTCCTAACACAAAACGTATTTTTGTACTTATCTCCCCACCCTGTGTTCAGTGTTTGTTTAGTCTCTCACTCGACTGAAAAAAGATGCTTCTTTTTCAGCTCAAGGTTTTTATCTGTTATTGGCCTTCTCTCTCTCTTTTTTTTTTATCTCTCTTTGAGGTGTCCTTTTCCTCTTATTTGTGAGTCTTTGTGCTGTGAAGCACACTAACACATTTCTAATCTGTGTGGCATGAAATATGAAACACAATGTAGAGGTCAGAAGTGGCTGTCAGTGTTTTTGGCAGTTGTCTTGTTTATTTGCAGTTTCCATATTAGTATTTGAAAGTAAATTCCCTTGTTTTTTTTTATTTCTTCTCTCCTCTCTCAGGCCCAATGCTGGTCCAGACCATCAGGTCTGATTTCAAGCAGAAATACTCCTCTGTGTTCGATGACAACACCGTATCTGACTACATCTACCATCTGAACGCCCAGACTCCGAGGTGTGGAGCTTTTTAAGCCGATATGCACAAATATGTTGTTTCTCAACGCATCACACTTACATCATAATACATTGTGTTTCAGTGGAGAAACAGCCTTTAAGAACATGACCATTCCCTACGGCTGGGCCAAGAGGCCGATGCTGGAGCGGATCGGGCAGGTCCAAGATGACATTCCCATTTCCTTCATCTATGGATCACGCTCCAGCATTGACAGCGATTCTGGATATGCTTTCAAGAAAACCAGACCAGATGTGGAAATCACAGTAGGTTTCTTATTATATCTTGCTGTTGTTGCAACTTCAGTTTGTTGTTGATATGTGGATGAAAAGAAACATCCATGGCGTGACACAGTCTCTATTTTCTTAATTTGAGTGGCTCCAGAACTTACAAATGTGGCGATTTCATTTTCAAATGTGTAAAAATTGTGACATTAATGTTCATGGGATAAATTCACTTTACATACAATATTCAGTTGCATTAAATGAAGTTGCAATGTGGCTCAAAATGCATAAATTTGTGCTTTCAAATACGTGCTCTACCTTTCTGAAGGTAGAGCACGTATTTGATGTCAAAGACTTCCTGCCTTTTTAGTCGAATATGAACCGTGACAGCTTTATCTCTGAACAGCTGACTACCTCTGTTCAACCTTGTGTTTGTGTTTGTCAGGTGATCAGAGGAGCAGGCCATTACGTTTTCGCAGACCAGCCAGATGACTTCAATCAGGCGGTGCTTCAGATCCTCGCCGGGATGGAGAAGAAAAGTGAGGACGAGGGAACGAAGCAGTGAGAGTTCCTTTGTTCAGACGACACACAGGGATGAACTGACACAAACCCACCACTCAGCCACAGCAGTTCAACTCTGAGCCTCTTTCTCATGCACTTTACTCCAAAGAGAGACCCATCTCTGACTGAAGACACTTATCATAACACAGTCAGGCACTCTCCCAAGGCCTGAGGTCAAAGGTCAGATGATGCCACAGGGTTCTTTATCTAGGCTCATGTAAATAAGTTTTGTAAATAAATATGAGATGCAGTTTGTGTTGCTCCCTTAGTGTATTTTTTCCTGTCCTCGTGTGGTAAGAGTCGGTTCAAACTGGCATCCATTTCAAAATATGAATTCTGAGAAACTATTGGGCAACTCGTCTGTTTAAAAAAAAAAAAAAAAAAAAAGAAATCTTTTCTCAAGAGAATATCTTGTTTTGGGGAGAGGTCAAGGCAAAGTACACAGGATGTTCCTTTTCTGACCATTCACCTACTCAGTGAGAGATATGAGGGAGAAGTAAATAGGGCAAAGGGCTCTGTTTGTTGGTGTGTGTGTGTGTGTGTGTGTGTTTTCAGGATACTTTCACTTGTCCAGAGTGCCCCTGTCTGGGAGCAGCCAGCAGAGGGCAGCACAGTAACAGCGTGCACACATCATCTCCCAGAGCAGTGACAGTGAATCCCATACAAAGTGCCCTCACATGCATATTGAGCTGAGTGACCTACTCAGGAGACCTGGACAGTGATGCTTTAAGAGTGGTACGACACCCGGCCCACTGCTAAGTCACAACTGCACTGACAGAATAGGGTCAGAGATGTGTGTTGGACTATAAATAGGCCTTCTGTTTCGAGAGGCATCGACATGAGTTAAACAACCTGGTGTTTTACAGGGAGGCATTCAACCTGAGAATGTGTAAGTTTTCTAAGACCAAAGAAATCAGTCCTTTAATTGGATATTTGTTGTTTTGTTGTACTGCACGCTCCATTCACTAAATTCATATTCAAGTTCTAGCTTTTTATAGTATAACACACTCTTTTGGGACAGTTAAAGCTTCATCATTTTCATAAATTATCAAACATTAACAGGTTTTTGTAAGTTTTGTTATTGCACTAACAGCTGTTTACTTACCAGTCTAGAGGAAATGTGAGTTCATTAAACATCAAAATTCCTTTACTACAGTGGTGGAAAGAAACACCAATGTTAACACTTGTCTCTGGCACATCTCTTATTATTATTGTATTATTGTTTTCTTTTTGTATTGTTTGCCTCAACTTGAAGGTACCCTGTGGGGATTTTGACCACTGATAGTGCTATAGAGCCAAGTTTTTCCAAGTGAGTCCCTTTTTTGTTTGTATCATGCACACGGGTGATGAGATTCATGTACCACTGGTTTCATGCTTCCCCACTGACTGAAGGTTTGTGGCTGTGACACACAAAGACGTGGAGCAGTGCAACAACAAAGGCATAGAGGAGGAAGAGTGCAAATTAGCAAACTTGGATCAAACATTGTTTGATTTAACATATTCACAAAAGCAGCTTTGCATATGTTTTATGAGTGAGCACTTTGGTTAGAGCCACTGAATGTAAACAGTATACAAGATCACTCAACAACAGGGGACCTCTAATGCTGTGACAGTTTATTTCCAATGAATGCGGGATGGAGAGGGTGAATGATGGTCTTAAAGGCTGCAGTTTGGTAAACTAAGTAAGGAGAGAGTTGACAACCTGCAGATGTGATATTTTTGACTAACTAGTGCAATCCCTCTCTTACCTCTGTCCATCTCTGTCATCTCTGACACATCAACCCGGCCCACCCAAACTGTCTCCTGGCAACAGGGTAGCCAGGGAGACTGAGTCTTTTGGATCGGCGACCTGCAGGAAGTGATGCTGTGGTTAGATGGGGTAATTATGGGTTGTTTGTTTTCTGGAAGATGCTGGCTGGCTGCTTGTCAAGGCAGCGAGGAACATTCAGCAGGAGATCCATGTGCACAGCCTCTTGGGGTTAGAAACGTGCACACACAATGTGCCCAGGCCTCTGTCCATAATACTTGCTTAATAAGCCTGCAGGCTGATTCATCGTGTCTGTCTCTCAGTCACCCACTCAGTCACATGGGCACAAAAATCATTTCATTAGGACAAGTGAAACAAGCTACAAAAGTGACAGGAGCTTTCATACTGGGTTTAGATATAATTGAAAGCTTGAAGGCCTGAAATAACTGCACATAAAAGGTGGGCGCTCACAGAAACACACGCCGTTGCACTGCAGCCGACAGCCTATCAGCTCTCACTTTCTCTTTAATCAGCGCCACCACATACAGATTTGTGCAACCAAAGTACCAGGAGCTCAGAGTTAACAGTGATATCTCTCTTTGATTGGCAAGACCGAGCTGACATTTTTCTCACATGACTCTGACTCATCTTTTTTCCTAATAGGTAGGACGCAACACACACGCCACTTGCTAGATCTCCTTTATGGTGCAGGACATCAAGTCCCCCGAAAAATCTTTTGAAGAGGCATCAAAATCATTTTAAATCATTAAAATAATTTTGGTCCTAACTCACCATTTTAGTAGCAGTGTATGTGCTGAATGGTCTGTATGAATGAACACTGAGTCAGTCCTGCAGACGGGTGTCCTGGATGAGCACCTCTCCTTTTTTTCAAACACCAAGCATTCACTTAACTATAGGTATCCATCAGCACAGGGCAGAAGCCTCGCACAATTAAGTTCATTTTTCCTGTGACAATCAATCGACATAATGATATGCATGCATCATGCACAGGCAGCTCCACTCCCCTCTTGACTGAACCGAACAATTATAGTCTACTTATGAGTGACTGATGATATTTACAGAGTCCGAGATTTATTCTTACCCACAAAGGTGGAAGCCACATTGACATTTGCTCGCTGTAAATGGCAGTATTTCTATGATGTTTGTGTAGCAGAACTGTGTTATTAAATGACAGGAATGTTTATCTCTCTATCTAGGAAGTAAATTTGCTCTCATACAAAAGACCTGAAAGGTACAGTCATTTTCCCAGAACTCCAGCATTTCTCAGCTTTTTGCAGAGAGAGCACTTCACAGCACCTCACAGCTCTCACATTGCACCAAAGGCGACAGAGTGTAATGATCACAGCTTTTCAGTTCTTTGTGAGTGTTTCAGGAAAGACTAACAGAACCAGAGCTGGAGTTTGCCGGCTGGTTGGTTACTTTCTACAGACACAGCATAGGAAAAGCTGATGACGTGATGACTTCTCTTCACCTCACATAAGAAATGAAAAGGACCCAAAGAGGCATTGAGACTTTTACATTGAGACTCAAGTAAAGGCATTTCATTAGTGACGTCACTGGGACTGATACTGAGAAGTGCCACTGATTCATAAAATCCTGTAAAGCTGGTATTTTTTCTCTCTTCACTGAAACTGTTGTTCCTGCAGAACTAAATCTGGTTTCTGAGCCACTGCCGTCATCAAGTAAATTTCCACATTTGTCCCAACGGTTTACATTAAATTCAACTGGGCCTTCCCCGTCTACTTATTTATAAATGTTATTACATTATTTTTTACTTCTGCCAAGGAGGTTATGCTTTCAGCCACGTTTGTTTGTCAGAAGTATTATGCAAAGGTACTGAACCAATACCAAACTTGTTAGATGGATGGGACATCTGCCAGAAAATCTGCCATTAAATTTTGGGGCAGATTTGGCTCATTTACTAAGAATTAGTTCTGCACGATATGCAAAAAACTAATCATATTGCAATTATTTTAACAAATATTGCAATAGCAAGTAACGACGAAAGATGAAGAATGAATGATCGTTTTTGCATTTAATTTTCACTAAAAGAAATGATTTGTTGGCCAGGGCATCTCTGTAGCACCACAACGCTTATGATGCTAAAAATGCACAACAACACATTTTACCTTTATCAAAAAAAAAAATTGCTGATTACAGAACAAATTTACTAACCTGATTAAACTTGCACGCAGTTGGGGAACTCACAAGAGAGTGTAACTTTAAAGGGGCTATAGTCAATATTTTTATGTCTGTTTGAATGTGAAAAAAGTTGCTTGCAGTGATGAAGCCACAGTGAATTATTACTTAACTCTGCAGAGCATTTTAGCATCTTTCAGCTAAGTGTTTTGGTTTTTTGACCCACAACTTTATTGCTCATTAGTACAAAATAGTTAGCAAGTAGCTTAGCAGCTAAAGGGCCAGATATTTCCCTCAGTATTTTGGAGAATCAAAACAGAGCTAAAAGGAGATTTTTGACTTAACATTCATCCGGTGCACACATAAACTACTCCAAATGAATGCTGGTGTTGCTCCATAACTAGATGTCTAAATAAGCTTCTGTTTGCCAACAAATTCACCATACACAACATAAAAGGGTGACAATATGGCATTGCTGTGTTTACATTTTATTTCCTCTGAAACCAAGTGGCCATGTAAATCTGTTATTGCAGGTTTTCCCATTGGATCCCACATGTCCCATACAACTTATAGCATCTTTTGTTAGATCATCTTGTACTTTCCTGGGCACCAGTTTGTCAGTTAAAAATGCTTGCCTGTATCATCTCAAAGCCCATGCTGAGATACTCCAATGTCAAATCACTTCATGGAAGAGATATTACATTTTTGGCCGGCTCAGAAGTAGCCTCCCTGGGACCAGTTAATTTGACTTTTAAATCAAGTGCTCCCTTAAAACCAAGTAACAACTGTGTCTTTGCACCCTCCAGACTATTTTACCTGATTTGGAAAAAGACTGCAGGCTACAATTGTTAATTATTTCAGAAACAAAGGGTTTGGTTTTTTTTTTACCATTATTTCTGCCTCCAGGTTGAGAGGCCTCTGTGGATTCTTTTTACACAAGTGTGGGTAACATCCAAGAGCCCACTCGCATATTTAAGATCATTAAGAGCAGGTGTCCTTCAGAACCAACAGGATGTGGCTTGGGAGGAAGTCTGCCATCCCCACTGCTGTCCTTGCAGCCAGTTATACCCCTGTGCTGTCAGCCCAGCTCTCTTTATGCTTCCCTCAGACTACAGTTCATTTCACTGTTCGAAGTCAGTACCATGTTCTAAAATTGGCTGATTTGACCCCTGGCTCTGGTTACATTATCTGAAGTATTCTCATATTTTTAAAGCTGCCACGTCAAATACGACCTGCGATCATCTATGCCTCTGTGCTGCTTCATGACTTCCTGTTTAGCAGCAGTGTTGTCTGCTATTGTTGTGATGCTATAAAGTTGTCCAGCTGTATCCTGCATCTTCACAGTGTAGAAAAAGGTTTTTTTCAGTTTCCTGGTTTTCTTCCCTGCTGCTCTTTCTACTGCTGGTCATACACTTTGAGTTGAACAGGTTTTCTATTATTTTATTCATTTTTAAATTGCCATGGTTGCTTTTATGTTCTATGTAATAGCGGTTCTTTTGTGATACCACCCCTCTCGTGTTTGCCTTTTCCCAGGCTGTCACAGCTGGTGAAAATTTGCCTTTAATTGACTTGCTGTGTGCTCTCTCTCTCTCTCTCTCTCTCTCTCTCTCTCTCTCTCTCTCTCTCTCTCTCTCTCTCCTGCCTGCTATCTCTGGCAGTCCTTGGTTTCACATTGTGTGAGATGGGCAAACACACTGTTTCAGTAACACTCTGAATAAGCCTACAGTGAAATCAAATGTACACATCCACACAAACAAAGCATCACCACACACAAACACACACGCTCCTCAATGTCAGATAAAAAAAGCTTCCTCAGATGGCCAAACAGTGTCTGTGTACTCAACTGTATGTGTGTGTGACAGTTGGGCATAGTCACAAAGTAATGAAGTTTTAAAATAATGGAGGACTGCAGTGTTTTGGCAGACTGTATTTAGTCTAAGAGGTGTGTGATCCGTCTGGCCTGCTGACAGTGTGTGTGTGTGTGTGTGTGTGTGTGTGTGTGTGTGTGTGCAGGGGGACTTTGTTCCTTACAGCAGTTTTATCAGCAACTCTGCTGACAGCCTGGTGGCAGGAGTTCAGCCTTAACATTCAGCTCCACTGACGGTCAGATTAAAATGCTCTGTTGACAGATACATCCTTCAGTCTGCCTCTTAAACCAGATGGAGAACATACACTGTACCATACATACACCATACATACAGTGAATATAATTCTCAGGAACCAAATGCAAAAAGATTGTGTGACTTCAGTTTAACCCTTTCTCTTAATCATGCTTGCTATATATTGGAAAAGAATGGATGGATGAAAAATGGAGGCTAAAAAAAGAAGGGGACGTGTCCACTGTTTCATGGATATACAGGCATATTTTACAGATTGAGAGGACAGCCCTCTTTGTTGCATAGTGGAACATAGGATCTACTAATACCATTAAAAGCTATTATGTATAATTTTTAATATGATTATAGTATATTTCATATCTTTCTGATTGCATAGGATTTTGTACATTAGCCAGTAAATTAATGCAGTCTTTGTTCGGTCCACTCATCTAAATGTCATTTCTTTTTAAACACTGCACACAGTGGCTTTAAAAGAAGTATACTTACATGAAAATCCTTTTTATCTGTTTCAATCAATACTTAACAATGCCTGACAGTTCATATTATGTACATCCAAAACCTATTGTAATTGGTAAATACTATTGATGGCACCAGTGACAAAGAAATAAACCGACATTTCTTGAGGTTTTCTGCAGAACCTCTGCAAAGTGGCTTTTATTTCATCTGTGGTTCATCTACGAGGAAGCTGTTTCCTGTAAGAAGTTCTTCTGAAGTCAGTGTATGCTACCTGCGCAGCACCAAACGGTAGACAGGCAAAGTTAGCAAGCCAGCAACACATATTCCTCCTGAGGGCTTGAGGCCACACAGAGCTAACAGGAGAGTGAATATTGGACTTCCACAGTATTGTTCCCTGTCATCTTTTTGTTTGCTAACATGCTGAAAATGACTAAGAGAGACCAAAACAGTGAAGTTTTTGGCCATAGAGGTAAACAATGAGCTGAGAGTCACTATAACTGGTTCATCACAAACAGCAACAGCTTTCACATTGTCACATCATTTTCCATTTTCATTTGATACACAGTTATTATAAAAATATCAAATATAGCTGCTTCAACTGAGAAAATGACCAAAAAGTTGTTGTTTTTTTTGCATCAGTACTAACGCCAGTAAAAGGTTCCTGTAACACTGAACCGCCAGACGCAGCTAATGTGTCTGCTGCTGTGAGCCTGGTGTGTGTAGTGGTGTTTCCCTGCTAGTCTGCCAGATTGGTCCCCAGTATACCACACACGATCTACTGGAAAAACTACTGAAACTAATTTGCCTGCCTGCATCCTGTCATACCCAGCATGTTCTCCATGTTACAGATATTTGGCATCTATATTGTGAAACCTATGAAACTAATCAATTATTACAGTGAGAGATGTACAGAAAGAGGTAGAGTGAGATCAGCTGGCAGTGATGCCTCTCTCTGTCATGAGGGGATTATGGGTAGATGATAGGACTCGTTGCCTCGGTGCACACATGACTTCCTCTCTCTGACACACTACCCACAGTGGTCCATTCACTTTTTGAAACCCACATGACGACCTTGTCACCTGCTCATTTGTGTGTTCGTTGTGCTACTTGGCTTATGTGCCGCTGCTTGTTTGTGTGTAGTTGCCTCTCTTCTGTGCGCTTGCATCACGTCTGAGTGTGTAAGCCTGCGGGTCACATGGGTTCATGCGTCAACCCTAGAGCTCATCTGGTCTGATCCGATTCCCTCCCAGTCGGCTGATGTGGAACAGTGGCACAGATGTTGCAGAGATTACAACTCCCTGCAGTGTTTGGCGGGAAGCTTTGAGACCATTCAGGAAAATAAACACAATGGGAGAACATGTATTGCACACAGGCCTACTCAATCATGTCTCATCCACAGAAATAATCCCTATTCTGTAATACCCTATTTTTGTTTACAGCCATCACAGATGACAAAAAAAAACCCTGATGCCGTCACCAGACAGATCTTCCATGTGAGACACAGGACCGTATCCAGGATGTTAAAAATACTAAAGTCAGTGGCCGGTTGCACAAAACACCTTAAGTTTTCTACTCTTTAGCTGAGGGTGTTGCACAGAAGCTTTTAAAAGGTTTCCTTATTTAAGGAAAAAAGTTAAGTAATTTACAGCAGTAATAGAGATTTTACAGCAGCTAAACCGTTTCCATGGAGACTGTTTGCTGGCACTAGCTTGTGATACCTGTTATCATTTCAGGGAAGCTGGTAACATCAAAGGAGCGTGCTCCTATAAACTGACTGACGGTCAAACCTGTAATCCAGAATCAGTTCCTCATTGTTAAGGGTGTCCCTTGGAGTCTCCCACTCTTCTTGAGATGTGTTCATTTTCTTCATTTATCCCCATAAACATGGTCTTGTTGTTGTTACGGTAGAGTCAGAAGTACCATTAGTTTTTTCCTTAGTTTGGTTGCTAAAATCTTTTGTGAAGTGGTTTAACTGACTTCAAGTGATTTAGACCAAGATAAGAAGAAAACCTTAAATACTTAAGTGAACATTTTAAGGAAACCTCAGGAAACCTTAACTCAGACTTTAAGAAAAATCTTAACTTAGGGCGAGGTCTTGTGCAACTGGCTCCAGCAGTCTAAAGTCCCCCCACTAGATGCCCAGCCACCAACCAAACTCTACAATTTTTGGAGTGTTTAAAGTGATCACCAATGTTAATTTGTTATGTTTTTTCTAAAACCTTTGCACAGATCTATAAAAGGTGGATTGGTAAAAAAAAAATGGAGGTGCACATCACAGAAAAATCACTTCATTCACATCATTTTATTTTAATAGATCTCTATCATATACATACAGTACAATATGCTCAAGACAGATTTTATGGCACATCCATTTTTGTTGTACATTTTGCAGTCGCTGGTATTGCTGTGAGGCTACAGTAAAGTGACCATTTGAATCTCTTACTTAGGTAGATACACCGGTGGTTTGACCTCTGTGGGTTAAGAATAAGGTTGCTACAGCAAAACACATGCACTGTCAAGTTATATATGCCACTAGGGTTGGGTCACACATCCAGTTACACAGACCGATACTTGAAGGGGCGTTGTTGTTATGTTCTATTCAAACCCCCTTTGTTGTTTTTGTCTTGGAATACGCTACAACAGTGGCTACAGTGATCCTGGAGAGCTACAGGATGTACATGGTTTGGGTTCCACCCAGTAATTATTTTTCCCACCACTGATGGTGATCTGAGGGCCATTATGAACTTAAAGAGCTGCCGTTACATGTATAATAATTTACTTATGTGTCAGTGGAGATTTCAAATCTGTCTTATTGTTCTTTGTCAGCTGTCAAACATGTCTCGAGCTCTGGGTTCAACCAAAACCTTGAATATCCAGTAGGAGTGAAGAATAATGATGGATAAGGATCTAGTATTCAGGTTTCTACTGCAATGCAACTTTACAGTCAATACTACAGGTACAGAGTACTGCTAGGAGGTTATTCACATATGTACAAACTCCGCCGTGTAGCTGCAGAGATTTTAAAGAGCTGCAGAGCCCGTTTGAGATAGAAAAATAAAACAGTGATAGACTACAAAATACTGTGTGCCACCATCATACTCAAGTGCTGCTGTCCATTTTCACCCTGTTATTTGTCCTCATCTGAATGAAAATAAAGTCATAACTAAACTCTTTCAGTCAGAATAAAAAAACGGATAAAATGATTGTCTCAAAAAATAATTAAAAAAATTATGATATTAATAAAAACAGCATCAGAGAACAACAAAAGACGATATGTAACATGTTACTAAAACTCATCAGCTCATCAGCACTCCCTTTTATCAGCTTATTAGAGTGATGTAGGTGTGAACATTGTGTACATAAAGTATGTACAAGTGTGTAGGAGCAGGTATGTGAGCACCTCCTGTATTCATTTCCATATTTAATGTGTCTTATTTAAACACCAGCAGGTTAAACTGTCCCCCCAGTGTCCTGTTTAATCTGCTTAAAGTGCTTCACATACTTGGCGTGGCACCCAGTCTCCTCCGTGGAGACTTTTTGTGTCTCTAAATGTGCAATGTTGGCATTTGGACTTTCTCCCAGTCATCCACCGTGAATGTTAAACAAAAGCAATAAATGTATAAATGATGTGAACTCAAGAGCCTGTGGTGACGTAACTGAGACAAAAGCAGGATGTAAGGGATGTATGAGTGTAAGTGGAGGAGTGTGGAGGTGCAGCTCTAGATGACCTGGCAGCAGCTGTGCGGGGTGGGGGTGCAGAGCAGACCCTCCTTGGGACTCCGGTGGATGTTGACGGACAGAGTCTTGTCGCTCAGAGGCATCTGCAGCACGCGGTTCTTCATGTTCCTGTGGTTCTCCCTGGCCAGGTCCAGCTCTCCCAGCCTCAGCGTGCCCGAGCAGGGGCCTTCCAGCAGCGGGTCGGCCAGTGCGTCTCCCAGTGGGGGCTGTTGGTACAGGTTCCCCCTGGGTGAAGGGCCACCCAGGAGCGAGACCTTATCAAGGCTACCAGTGGAGCCGCCCATGCACATCCTCCACATGGGGCGGTCCTGGTTGTCCACCCCTACACCTCCGCCACTGCCGCCACCGACACCCCCTCCTCCCCCTGTCAAGTTGTGGAACTGAGAGCTCAGGCACAGGCTCATCAGCTTTAGGCTTTCCACCAGGCCGCTGGGAGCTTTGGCTGTGCCCTTGCCTTGGCCTGAACCTGATCCAGGACTGGCACAGTTGGATGGACTGCCCTGCCCTGCCCCCCTTTTCTCTCTATCCTCCTTCCTCCCTTCTCTCTCATCCCCTTGTCCACCTGCAGTTGCTGTGTCAGGTATGTGGTGGCTTTCTGTATCATCATCACTAGTCTCTGAGCTGGGGGTGAAAGCGGCGACCGGTGCCACTACAGTTTTAGGTGAAGACATGAGTGTTGATGGTGATGGTATCCGAGAGTTCAGACAGAGGCTGAGGCTGGGTTTGGGCAGACCGAGTCCACGCAGCTCTCTACCCTCCTCGTCCTCCTCATCCTCTTTATCCTCCTCATGGATCTGGTTCAGGACTGGAGCGCTCATGCGTGACGTCAGCCGATTACCAGAAGAAGACATAGATGAGGAAGAGGCTTTGCAACGAAGCACCACCAGGGCAGGCAGTGTAGAGGGGGGCAAACATTTGTCTTCCTCCCCGTCTTCCTCCTCATCCTCTTCCACACTGAAAAGGCTGGGACTACGGGGTTTACACGGGCCTACTGAGGTCAGAGAGCCCAGCCTGATGGGGTTGGAGTGGGGCTTTGCTAGAGGCCTGAGCCCCCTCTCTTGGTTCTGTCGTGCAGGCTGCTGCTGGCTGGATGCTGGAGTGTGGTTGTCCGACCGCTGGCTGAGGTCCAGCAGAGCTGTTTTGGGCCTGGGGCCTTTGTGGAGGCTCTCAGCACTACGGGCAGGGGACTGTGGCCCCCCAGGGTGGGAGATAGCTGGACCCCCCAAGCCATCACTGACATCCTGATGAACATCCACCCTTGTGGGCCAGGATTGCCTATGAAGGGTTTAACACACAGAAAACACGATTTAGCTAACTTAGCTTTACTATTAGCTGTATTTAAGTTTTGACATTTTGGTTGAGCGTAAAAAAAAAAAAAAAAGAAAAGAAAAACATTGACTTTTTGGTTATAGGCTTATTTGCTTTCTATCCAAGAGTTAAATGAGAATAGTAATACCACTTGGTAGTAAGGAGCTGAATCAGGATGTGTTTAGCTTAGCTTAACATAAAGATAAAATAGATAAAAGAAGATAAAATGATAAGCACAATACCTGTATGTACATTTCTGTCTATACACAGGTTGAACAGATAAGATAAACATGTGAATATGTCAGCGTTAGAGCTATTAGTGCGTGTAATTTTGAACTTTGGACACAGTCAGGCTACTTCCTCATGTTTCAGGTCTTTTGTGCTAAACCAAGCTAACCTGCAGTTTCATACTCACTGTACAAACATGAGATTGATATCAACCTGTGCAAGTGCTTTTGCTTTTGCCCTATTCCTTTTACTATACGCAGCATTATGACAAGAACATTAAATGAAAACACTATTAACATTTAATTCTGTTTGAATTAAAGACCCATCCCTTATTACAAGGAACTTCAGACTAATGAGATGGCTACATTACACTTTTGTATTACACACATTTTCAGTCAAATATTATGCATGCTGAGGATGAGAAAATGATCTGCATCAGCTGTCTGACTCTGACCTCTGAATTTGCATCATGTAAACACACAAGCACCTGTTTGAATTAAAGAGGGGCAGTCTGAAAAATGAGAGGTGTTATGGTCTGTGTTGCAGAACACAGAGAAGACAGTAAAGGTCCTATTATTATATCTTTAGATGTACTATGATTAAGCATCTGTTCTTTCACAGCTGTCTGATTGGCTTTTAGCCTGCCATGACTTTATCATGTCTGTGAAGAAGGGGTAAACTCTTACCAGATATCTACACACCTGCTTAAGCAAACAGGTTTAGGGGTCACTCAGTATTTTATTTGATAATGTATGAAATCCTTTTTTTCTTGGTAAAATTGAAAATATTCTTAATCTATTACATTTTTCTCTATTTTCACTTAAAAACATACTTGTACATATATATCCTGCATATATTCCTGTATATATGTACATTTGCGCTTTTATTTTAAGATATTTTCGGTGAAACATCTCTGTAATGTTGCTGATCTGCAGCATCTCTTCTATTCCGAGTCTGTCCTACGTTCTCTGCAAAAAAAGGCTTCATCTGTCCATCTGCTGTCAAACTTGTTTTTTTAGGAGACTGACAGTACACAGCACTGCAGAGGCAGCACTCTGTCTATGTCAAGACATGTTTGTCTGTGTGTGTGTGTGTGTGTGTGTGTGTGTGTGTGTGTGTGTGTGTGAGTGTGAGTTGATATATTCATGGGGTTTGAAAACTGGGAGCCCATGGTGTCCAGCAGCTTAGTGGGAACCAAAAGGCTGGACCCCACAAGTTTAAAGAAGAAGGATAAGTGTTTGTACCTGAACTGGGCCTTGCTGGGGCTGGGTGATCGTGTCTGGCTGTGTTGCTCCTTCTCTTGCCTCTCCCTCAGCATCCTCTCGGCCAGCAGGAAGTAGGTAGCTGTGATGTGGTTGTACTGATTCGACTCCAGAGCCCTGAGATGATGAAGAGTGAAATCAATTTGAATACCAAGACACACACAAGTACACGCATACACCCACACCCACACCCACACACACACACACACCAACAAGCAGATCAGCACCAAAATCCTGACTGTGAGTGAAAAGGAAGTGAGGGGGGTGGAGATTTAATTTGACATGGCAACAGCTCAGGACAGATTGGCAGCTGGTGGTTAATGGCAATTAAAGTGTTGACGACATTCAATTAAGCCTTAGTTGGGCTCGTGAACCGTGGCAAATGTTTGGAGATTACACAGGAAAGAAAGGGACACATACTCAGTTATGGTGTCTCGGTCTGCGATACCCCCCAGCACCATGCGTTGAATGATGGAGCCGTGCTCCTCCTCCGACAAGCTGCGATGGGACACCAGAGGAGTGGACAGCTTGGTGGCTGGGGAGGGGTCGACACCCTGGAGCCATTCATGGGCCTCGATCTGCTCTAGGGTCGCTCGTTTCTTGGGGTCCCTCTGCAGCATATGGCCTATAAGACTGGAGGGAGTCACAGTGGAGATTAGTATCATAGACAAACATCTGGTCATCACTGTAGGAATATTTAGATACACGATCAGGATTCAGGATTCAGGATAAGTAATATTTACATGATCTGGTAAAGTCATAAACAAGGTTTTCTTTACAGTTTTATTCTGGTTTATCACACCTTGGCTCTTATTGTTGTAGTTTTGCCCATCATTCTTACCTGTGACAATACCATTGCGCTCTTGAGATTTAGGAACATAATAACGTTGCTAAAAAGAAGATCAGACAGGTTGTTGACAAAACCCCAGGTTAGCCAGATTTACATATTTGGAAGAGAAAACAGGGATGAACAGTACAAGTATTACCCAAACTGTTCACTGTAAACACCTGTCCTGGTTCAACTTTAACCTACTACACTCCCTGTAATCATAAGGTTGAAGTGAGGGACTGTTACCATCATTTCAATGTGCTTACTTTCAGTTTTACTCCCAAATAAAGAAGTTTAGATTAAATGGATAAACTGTTGTTTACAACCTGACTGATCGTCTGACTGTTCATGTTTCTCTCCCATTCTGCTTCTCCAATCCCACTGAGCACAATAATAATAATAATTATTATAATAATAATAATAATAATAATGCCATTATCACTGATAGAAATTATGGACATGAAATACCTACGAAAATAAGGGGAAAAAACAAAACAAGTTGTAATAAACTGGAGGTATTATAATGGCTGTGCTGTAAACCTGCATGAATAAGACTGGGTGTCTCTCGTCAGCTGGTAGCCACGCCGCTGATGATTGAGCCAGTGATTGTGAAGCATGAAGGAAGGAGCATATGTTAATCAGCTAATGCAAACGTGACTTCAGTGCTCTGCCTTAACTATGTTTCATAAATGATGGTCGAACTACAAAACTACAAAAAACAAAGTTATAATTATTCATCACTATCCTTGTCTTGTGCCTTAATTAAATGCAGATTATTTGTTAAATTTTTGTTTGATTGATCAAAAATTCTGCTGAGATGACAAAAGTTTAAATATAAATCACAACATATAACCACTCAGCAGCTTAAATACAAAAACACTGTAGAGAAGAGTCAAACTCTACTTGGGTTAAGGGTGTTTAAGGGTGCGAAAAAACACCACAGGGACCAATATGCTGATATTTGAAGTACTGTGTGCAAGTCAACATAATCTCGTGATTTAAAAAACCAATGTGTTTTCAAAGCTACAGCCACTCAAAATGTATTCAGCAGCTATTTTGCCCTCCTCTGCTTTGAGGCATCGTTAAACCCTCACAATGTTAAAAATAGAGGGCCGATTTTAAAGGGTGCATTAGATACACTTAACGCAGCGCTGCATCTGTGGTGGTGCAGCCGACTGCAGCACTGAGTGAAAGCAGGACAAGGAGGAGCAGCAGAAGAGAGGCCACTCTCTTTTCTTCACACATCTATAAACATGAAATATGCAGCACCTGCAGAGTACTCCGTCCATCTGTGTAGGGATGTGTGTGTGTGTGTGTGTGTGTGTGTGTATTACTGTGTGTATTACTCACTCTCTGCATGCATTGGAGATGTGCGGAGGCACTGTGTATTTACAGTCCATGATCATTGTGAGCGTCTCGCTGTCGTTGGCCTCCTGGAAGGGGGGCTGACCACAGACCAGCATGAACAGGATCACCCCAAGACTCCATATATCTGCAGAGACACAGAGAGGATGCTGTCTGTTCCAACCAGTGCGTGCAGAGAACATGACAACAAAGTGTGAATTTTCTTTTTAAGGAAGACAGCCACAGAAATGGTAAAAATAAGGATGACAGACCAACAGAGTAAAGCATGTATGCCCTTTCTGTTTAGTGACCTAGATAGAAAAAAACAAGAGCCATCTCCCCCCCGGTTCAAATGAAGCCTGAATCATATTCGATCAGAACCATTTCCATAAATATGTACTAGCTGAGGACACATCTGTCTAACCAAGTATGAGGCTGCCGCCAGCGTCATGCTCACACATAAACACGCATGCATGAACTCCCTCACAAACACACAGTCCTGGGAAAGTGGGTTAACGTGTTCATCCCTCAAAGCTTCATACAAATGCTAATTTTATGGAACAGTTCTCTTGGTCCGATTAGCCTTTTTTTTTTTTTTTTTTTTTTAAAGAGCAACTTTTTGCTCCAGGCTTTCACTGCCGCTGTGGTCAGCAGGATGGTCCACTGACACACATTCTGCAGCCATGTATTGACTATGAGCGGAGAGACAGTAGTGTAACAGCACATGGTCTCGCAGTCAGTATGTTGACCCCGTTTTCAAAACTACCGTGGAAAAAGTGTGGCAACATTTTGGGCCTTGCAAGTAGTGAGATATGAAGTGATGCAGCAGGTAAAGTAGATTGTAGGTAAACAATTTCTTTATCAGCAAAAGTCAGGCTGATTTACAGTATGACACCTCTGCCTTAAAGAAACAGTGAAATATAAAATACATTACCATACTCTAATCATGTGTTCCCAGGATAATTGTTTAGTTTTCTCTTTCATTTGCCAATTTTAAAAAAAATCTAAATCTCCCTTTCTTTTCCAGTTAAAAGTTAAAATATTTTAAAAACAAACCTTGAACTCAACATAAAATTATCCAGTCAAATGTGATTTAGCGCTACAACCTTACCCCATCCATCATATGAAACCGTAATTCACCTTTAGGTAGTATCTAGCGCAGCGTTACAGTCGGAGGTGTGTTTTGGTGTCAGTTCAAAACCTTTCAGTTACTAAAGATTGTGGATGAGTTCTCATTTATTCAAGTCTCCCTCATCTTCCTTCCCCTGTCTTAACAGCGCGGGTGAGGGAAGTTTGGGTGGAGGCTTCCAGTAATTATACATTACTCTTCCCACTAATTTGCTTTCCCTCGGAAAATATACAACAGAAGCTAATGACGCAGAAGCTAACTTTAAAGCTGCATTAGTTGATTTTTTTTGGCCACCAGGCAGCAGCGGAAAAAGCTGTATCGTCACATTGTTGTGGCAAACATGTTAGCTAACACTTGCTTATTTACACATCAAGCAGATGCAAACTAAATGTATTAATTTAATTAAAGACCTACATTAATTCTCCTTCTAGCTCTGTTGTAACAACTCAAAACAAATGTATCTGGTTCTTTAGCTGCTACGTGCTCTATGACGTTCACCGGTTTGTTGTGTCTGTTTGCAGTTTGGTGTTGAGCAGGTGGGATACAGACAGTTCGACAGAGCTTTTTTTTTTTTGCTCAGAAAAAAAAAAGCTGCCTGCAGCTGCGGGTTAATGAGAGAAGTGAGAACGAGCCAAAACCATAAAGCTGCAGGCTGTAAAATCCAAACAATAAAGCTAAAGATGCTAAAAAGATGCTAAGTTCCTATGTAGAGCTGAGGGGGACTTTCAGAGTTGGGTGATAACCGTCTTTCACGTTATAATCATTGGTTAATTAGTCATTTAAAAAAATAGTCTCAGAGTTACTTTTTCTATACTTTTGTGGGTGTTTTTAGTGCTGAGTGGTTATTGCAGCAGTTTGCACTGATCAAACAAACTGTGTGTCTTATTACTTGTAGATTTTCAAATAATGAAGCTTGTTCTGCCACGGAGGCTAAAGCTGCAAAGGCCAAATACCCAGGTCTGCTTAAACAAACAAAAAAAAAAAAACAAGACAGAAATGCAGCATTGTTTTCTATGATGGCTGATGTATCAATTATTACCTGATCAGATCCTCATTTAACTTCAGTTGGATGTATGAAAGACTTATTCTACAAAAACAGGGCCTAAACGGAGCCTAAGTGGGTTTCTCATCCCCAGCACCCCTGCGATGCGTCTTCATATTTCTTCACATCACTTGGGTTTGCCAGGATACGCTGGAGATTTCAATCTGGTAAAGTAAATGTGCCAGTTTGCTGTGGGTGGCGTGTATTTATTGCTCTGAGGCTGTGAAGGAGCGTCTCATACTGCTGATGGAGGGAGCAAACACTGCTGCAGTCCCCACCACCATCTTACCCCTAGCCAACGTATCCTAGCAACCATGACCCTGCTCCCTCATTACTTGCGTCAGCGGTCCACCAAACTTCCTTCCTCGATAACTTTATTTATAAACCAGATGGCTGACACATCTCTGGATAACGCTGTTCACATCACTGCACATTAGCATCACTTGTGCTAACGACTTCAGCTACTTAGCGTGGACAGCTGGGAGTGTAAACATCCCTTTTTGCTGCCCTGCATTGCATTTAACACCAAATGCTTCCCTGAGATAACCAACAACGACTCCCTTGTGTCTTGACACTGTTAACCCCCCAGGCTAACTGGGCCAAGTTCAGCATCCTGTCCCGCTGATCATTATGCAAAAAAAAAAAAAAAAAAAAAGAAATCTTCACCACTTGTGCATGTTCATTATGCACAGATATGCTCTGAATTATGCATGTGCCCAGGATATGTTCTTTGTAATTGCTATTAGGTGAGTAAATTTTTTTAAGTGCAGCTTGTGCTTCTTGAAGAGGAAGCAGAAGTCTATATTTAACTTTCCATTTACTGGAGACGAAAAAGGAGGGAGCCCACACTGCATAACATCAAAAGGCACAAAAAAGGAGGCGGGCATCCTTTCATAGCAGTTATTAGTCCATCATATGCTCACAAAAATGCATGTTTGCACTGTGTAAATCTGTGATTTTCACTTACTTCTGTTTGATCATTCTGTCCTTACAATTTTTTTCATTTACTCACTGTTTTTTTTAACCATTTACTTCTTTTCATCAGAGGCCGGAGTCTTCCCTGTGAATGATGGTCTATTATCGAGCCCTAAACATGTGAGAGCAGTTTCAGTAAATTCATGATTGGTTGATTAAATGACTAATCGATTGACAGAAAGTTTATAGTAACTATTTAAAAATGAATTGTTTAAGTAATTTTTAAAGTAAAAGTGCCAAAAATTCCTAAACTATAACCTCTCAAATGTGTACATTTGGTAGTTCCCACAGCCCTCTATGACAGCAGATTAAATATCTTTAGGTTTTCGGACTCTTGGTGCAAAACAAGCAATTGGTAAAATGTGATAAAACTTTTTTGCTCTTTTTTGACAATTTGAAAGAAAACTAACAGATAAATCAGTAATGACAATAATCATTCCAGCCCTGAGAGAGGGTGATGAGGAAGTCAAATTTATTTTCTGGGATAAACACCTGATACCTTGGACTAATAAATAAATGTAGCTTTTTCTTTGCCGTTTTACAGTTTGGACTGTTCAGCTGCTGCTAATTGGCTCCTTCTGTAGGACCGACTACGTTCTCCTCTCTATTTTGGATCACTTTTCATCTCAAATTATTTTCAGCGCTTCCTCAAAGGAGCAACAAAACTCCAAACAGGCCCGGCTTGAGAGAGCCGAGCGAGGACTGCCTCTTTATCTCTGCAACAAACTGGGCCGGCCGCCACCTGGCACGCCACCAGTAAAACCCAGCACCCTACAGACTGTCAGCAGGTACCTTGGCAGCCATGTAATCCCAGGACAGGTTACCTCAAAGCCCCGGACGTCAGGACTGTTGGCCTCCATTCAGCCTGTTCCACATCAAACTACACTGCTGATAGAATCGCACAATATTACATCCCGGCTGGGTGGATAATCCCCGCAATCAAAACATCATCATCTCAGCTGAATGAACAATAGCGCATAGGCAGTGTGAATACTTCAGAGGACAGGACACACACACGCACGCACTGAAAATGTCCACAAACATCTGATTTGTCATTTGGGTCAAGTGTTCAGGCAGGATTTTATAGGACAGGTGACCTCACACATCCAGCTACTCACATGATCACAGAAAAACACACATGCAGTCAAATATCAGGGGCTGTTATTATTCCACTTTCAGTATTTGGAAGCTGCTCATCTGCTCGGCACAAAAGAGAGAGAGAGAGAGCAAAGGCAGACAGAACAAAATAGCCACTACAAATCCACTCAGTCAGAAAAATAGAAAATGCTTCTCTCTTGCTCCTGCATTTTTTTTTTCTCTCTTGCTCTGACGCAGTGGCCTCTGGGTAGACAGAGGGATGACTGATGCTTTTTTTTTTTCTCGCCCTGTCTGTTTTCCTTGTGTCTATCTTTTCACACTTCTTTTTCCCTCTTTCACCCCCAATCTGCACGCTTCTATTTCATTTCTTTTCCATTACATTTTAATTTAATATCTAAACTGTGGCTCAGCCAGGATTGGGGCCACTGTCGACAGTGGTGACAATGACGGCGAGGCTGCTTGAGGTGTGTGTATGCTGCAACCGCAGAGGAAGAGAGTGCCGAGGAAACCAATTTCAGCCTGATCTGATATCAGATTTTATTACACACAGAAAGGCCAGGACTGTCAATGAAAGTAAACTGCAGACAAAAATAAACTGCAAGTGTAGGACCACAATTCTGTGGATTAAGTTAAAGTCTAATTTTGAAACTGACTTATACACTTACACATTGTGAACTTTGAGCAGTTCCTCTCCTTCTATCAGCTGGCTGATAAAGCTGCTAGTGTGCCAAGTTGTATGCAAGGTCCATCTAAAGTACAGTAGGTTACATAGTTTGGTCAAAGTGTGTGCACAGCTATCAATAGGTCATTGCTTAACCAGGCTGATATACAGTGGTAGTAGAGGAGAGCATGCGCGTTCTGCTGCCGAGACAGTGTCCCATTCCAGCAGGTAAGAGGTAAAAGCTGTAATAACTATTTCACTTTGATTATCAGCGCAGATATCTCCCCACTGTGTAACCCAGAACTCGCTGTCAGTGCTTCAGACTTACCCACGGCAGGGGCGTCATACTCGTCCCCCAGCAGTATTTCAGGAGCAGAGTAGGCCAGCGAGCCGCAGGAAGTGTTGAGTTTTTTCCCGGGCTGAAACCGGTTGCTGAAGCCGAAGTCGGTGAGCTTGACGACGCCCTGCTTCTCAAAGAACACCACGTTTTCTGGCTTCAGGTCCCTGTGCACGACGTGTAGCCGGTGACAGTAGGAGATGGCGTGGACAATTTGGGCAAAGTAACACTTGGCCACCTTGAGAATGAGAGACGGAGGGTAGTAAGCAATAGTAACGCACGTCAGTATCAAAATTATGTCAGTTTGAATTTACTGTCTAAGTTCCTTCTGGTAGCATCTTCTTTGGACGCGTCAAGCTAGTTAGCAACTAGCTAGTGAAAACAGTGGAGAATTTAGTGGCTAAACACATAGATATTTTTATCAGGAGTTGATCGGGAGCAAAAACAAACCTAAACAGAATGAATATTGAACTTACATCACCAGTTTCCCAGAGATACAGCTCGATGTCAATGCTAATGTTGCTAGCTAGGTGGTAGATGTCTAAAACTGTTTGCTAGCAAGTTCACCATATGGACTTAAAGGGTGATGACATGTCATTATTATGTTAACAGCTTGTTTCTGCTTTAACCAAGTGGCCAAAAAATCAGTTATTGCAGGTGTAAACATGAAGCTACAGCTAGCAGACAATTAGCTTAGTTTAGCAAACACGGGAAGCAGTAACGTGGTTAAACTGTAACTTCTCGTTTTCACACTTTGTTTTTTGTATGATAAAACAAACAAGACAAAAACATGTTAATTCAGAAACTTTGGAAGTTCTGGTAGGTGGATTTTTTTTGTTACCTGTGGAAAGATAAGGCTAGCCGATTCCCCCTGTTTTCACATTATGCGATAAGCTAAGCTAACTGTTGTTGTTAGCTCGATTCTTAACGGATAGAAATGAGAGTGGCATCAATCTTCTCATCTAACTCTGAACAAGAAAGTGATCTAGCATATTACACAAAATCTTACATTCCTCTGAAGTCACAAAAAAACCAACCAACCTTAACATATTTTATAGCAAAACCAACTTCAACCTGCTCATTTGATCCCTTTGACAAGGTCTCATCTCTTTTACCCCCCTTACTTGTTATATTAGAGCTTTCAATGCCACACAGTTGCCTCCAGGTTTTGGGAATTTAAAACTTTAAAGAATTGGTATTCAGAGTGCATTGATGAGCCCCTAACTACCTGTCCTTCGCTGCATTTCCACAAAACAGTCACCACTTTTTACAAACGAAAGAACTACATCTAAATTCTGTTCCCTAGAGATTTTATCTTCAGTGAGTCTCGTCCATTTCAAGCAGAATTCACAGTAATATAATGTTTTTATTGATCTCCTTTCCTCGTCTCCTTTCCTCATCTCGAGGCAAGTCCGAGGTCAGGTGAAGCTATAAAAGAGCACTCCTGGAGATGGTAGATACTTCATAAGTGAAAGACACTTCTGCAAGGGGAATTCAACCTTCATTTGCCAGTTAAAAGACCGAGCCAAGGCCACTGAGTCTGAACGACCACTCTGTTGTCTACAGCCCCTCTCACCTCTTCACTGAGGCCTCCATCGTGCTTCATGATGCAGTCGTACATGTCTCCTCCATCTCCCAGCTCCAGGATGAGGTAGAGCTTGGTGGCCGTGTCAATGACCTCATAGAGGCGCACCACATTGGGGTGTTGAACCATCTTCATGCATCGCACCTCCTGGAAAAGGTGACCCCGAGCCACCGGATCCAGCTTAGTCTTATCTATCACCTTTACTGCAACCTGGGAGAATGACAAAATGAAAAGGGGATACTGATGATACAAATCATTCCTCAACTACAACTACCAGCAGCAACACTGGCGTAGATTTTGGACTGAAGTCGCTAATTGCTGTCATGTGGTGCCAATAATAATTACACAATTAACAGGCAAAACATCATAAGCTTTTAGTGCTTAGTCTGACACCTTAAGAAACAACATTAAGACCGTTGTGTGATGGTAAAATCAATCCTCTCAAACCTTAGAAACGTTACTCAAATCTCTCAAGTGTTTCTAGTCATACTTCTTTGGTATGTGTCTCTGAGGGTGAGGCTGAAATTTACAACAGTATCTTGACACTGGCTTGTTAAACATGAGGAAATCCCATCACTGGCAGTACAGGCATTGCACTTGCATGTACAGACATGGTCGAGCGTACCTTTTCCCCAGTGAAGACGTGTCGAGCAAGTTTGACCACAGCAAAGTGCCCACGGCCCAGAGTCTTGTCCAGGTCATACAGCCCAGCAATCTTCCCATCATGATGACGTTTGAGCCCCGCCATGGCTGCTAGCGGACGGGGAGGGGGGAGCTGCCTTCTGTTGCCTGCCGGTCCTCGGTCAGTTCTCCATCTCCTCCTGAGTAGGTTGAAGTTAGGTGAGGTTTGTGATGGTTTGTAGTGGTGGCTCGGTTGATTCTGGACCAGCTGTGGGTCTTCTTGAGGTGTTGTCAAGGATTTGAAGTTTAGTTTCCCTGCTGGTTGGTAACGGCACAGAGCTTTGTCCTGCTACGCTTCCAGTGCTCTTCTCAATGCAGTCCCGTCTTCTGTTGATCTATGGGAGAAAATGATACAAAGGTTATTTAAATTCACCCATTCATACTGACAATATAACACTTCAATGAATGTGTACAGTAAAATGAGTCACACATTTGTAGGTAATTCTGCTAAACTGAGTCATGAACCTGTCGGATGAACTGCTATCCTCAAGACTGCATTCTGCCACAATTACTGATAATTTTTGGCACTAGTTGGAGGGAAGCCAAATGTTTTGCCCACAACATAATCACAGAGAGTTCAACAGTGGACGCTGATCAAAAATAACATCTGGGCGCTCTTTAAAGAAAATCATTTCACAGTTAAATCAATTATAATTTTGGAGGTTCAATCTGTCATTTAATACTAAAACAAAATAAACAAGACTATGAGTCTAAAGCTGTGCCAGCTGCTTTGTGAGGTGGTACTTAGTGGCATGTTAACATTTTACCACTTAGTGGTAAAATGTTAACATGCTTACAATGATGATGTTAACATGCAGATGTTGAGCAGGTTTAATGCTTACCTGGATCAACATCTTAGTTTAGTGTGTTGGCATAATAACATTTTGTAATTAGCATATATAAAAGTCCAGCTGAGGCTGATGGGAAGGTCATTTAATTTTTGCAGGTATTTGTTAATAAATCAAAGTAATGGATACATTTAAATTTTGAACTGATGACAGTAATCATGAATATATATATAAAACTTCATGACAATTTATCCAGAAGTAGTTGATATATTTCAGTCTGGACCACAGTGGTGGATCGACTGACTGACGCTGCCAATCCTAGAGCCAGGCTGCTAACAATGACTTATTATAGTAGCATGTCATTTAATAATAAAATGTTATCATTGTGAAATCAAAGACATGAAAAAGTTTCCAACTTTCATTCACTACTAAAACTAAAAACTAAATTAAAACTAAAGCTAACAGTTCCTGAAGTGTATAACCACACACACACCTTACATCACTGAATATACATTTGATTCTTATATATTCTATATGGATATTTGAGGACAAATACTGCCTGTGGATAAGAGCAAGGTTTGACTCTTGCATAGATACAGTAAGAGTCCAGGAGACCTTTCTTACTTTGTTTTGTAGACTACTCCTAACCCTAGCTCTAGTTAGGATTGGTGTTGCATTAGTTGGCTCAGTAACACAGCTTTGAAGGATAAAGGTGAAATACAAAAGTATGGTTATTATTAGGGCTCAAACTAACCATTATTTTTTTATCATAAATTAATCTGTTTATTTTTCCCATCAATTACTTTTAACCAAAAGTGAGGTCTTCATATGTCTTATTTTTTCAGACCAATAGTCCAAAATCCAGATGTTTTATTTAGAATTATATAAAACAGGGAAAAGGCTCACATTTAATTTTGCATTGTTCTTGTTTAAATTACTGAAATAATTCCTTATTAATTGTCTTACAACATTTGATGGACTGTTTTATTTTCAGCTCTAATTAATATATTATATTGTCTGATGGTTCTCTGCTGTGTTTGATTTATGTCATAATTAATATTATACGAGTTGATATTTTGTCCCCATCAGGGAAGACAAACTCTACTATTCTAAACTTATTCATCTCAAATGCCACCATGTTCACATGTCTGACCCTGTGCTCTGTTCACCAGAAGCTACTGTCGTCACACAGCATTTTGCTTCACAGCCCTGATTACGAAACACTGCCTCAGGGGGAGTCATGGCATTCCTCTTCCAAGAATCTACCTGCGTGCCACGAGCACAGAGACGGCAAAAGAAAAAACACCCAATGTACAGGCAAAGAACATTCCTTGGACGTGATCTCCGCCTAGGTGTGTCCCACTCACCTGAATTCACAGAGACAACAGGAAACCAAATATCTGTTGCCAAGGAACACGCCTACCTACATGACAGGATAGAGTAAGATGAAGAAATAAAACATCTCTAACCCACCAGCCATCTGTGATCTCATAAATGAAACTATGAAAGCCTCAACAGCTCTTTTGGGGTTTTTTTTTTTTTGTGATCCCTAGTTGCAGGATTGTACCTGTGAGAAAAGAGTGAGTCATTTTTCCTATAATAGGAGGCTGACATCTCTATCTGTCTCTGCTCTGTCTCACACACACACACACACAGAAGTCATCTCAACTGTACTGAACTCTTCGCCTCGCCGACATTGACAACATGTAGGTGTTGATGTCTCGGAGAACTGAAGCCATGAAAGGAGACGCATACACACACATACTTGTGCTTGCTTTCGTGCTTTCACGTGCACATTCCCAGATGCACACACACATGCAGCTATGGCACACTAGTCAGGCCAACAGGGCAGGTTAGGTGAGATCAACAGGCTCTGTAGTGAGGTGATGAGCTGGTGGGCTGGCTTCAATCAAACCAGGGTATTAACATCTACTCAGCTGTGAATGCCTGATCTGCGAGTCTAAATCTAAACCTCTTATTTACCTCTACAGAGTCTGAGTGTAATCACTTGATCGGTTTAAAGCAGGTGAAATTACAAGCTGAGAAAATGCACTTGATGTTAAGTACAGTTTGGTATTTTAAGTATGAGGCCGGCCAAACCTCTAGTCCCTCTGACACATACAGTAATACAGATACAGTACAGCAGCGTACCAGTCATGGATGCTGTTAGGTTGGTTACATAACTGTTCAAGGTGCTAGCAGTTTATTGATTAACCAAGTGGTAGGGTAGGTGTGTGCGCACAAAAGCACATCGACACACAGACACACATATGAGGTCAAGGACCTGTTATAATAGCTGCTGCACTCTCATGGCCTGTGAGATATAAACTGGGGGTTATCAGATCTCCTGGTACATTTGAATAAGATATCAATGTATGAAAGGCATTCAGTTTAGTTCACAAGCAAACCCACTGCCAATGCTAATCTACGTAGGGTCTAAGGTTTCAGGTACAAAGACTTGGTGGCTAGTTGTAGCTACTTTTACGGCTTCTGACAGCATAAAACAAAGCCATAGTTGTGAACAGTTCAACTAGAAACTTAAAGATTTTATTTCTTGTTTAGTTTTTTAGATTTTTAAAAAGCCCTAAGTTATACCACAAACAGCAAAGATGTAAGAAGATAATTTTAGGTAACAGAAATATGTTTTCTTCCTATTCAAATAACCCCTCAGGATTTACTTGCATCCTGCGCAGGGATCAGGTTGGGAGCCACTGCTATGAAGCAAACCACTCAACACAATACAAACATGACAACACTACGCACCACCTGAAGAATATTGTAGCGGTAGCTGAACCACGAGGTGACACATACATATATGATAAATGCTTTTAAAACTAATGTAGGAATATTACAGTGACTTTTCTGTAGGATTCAGTGTTTTTGTCCTGTGCACCCACAAGGAATCCAACAACATAACCACATGTCTTATAGTATGCAAGTTACTGTAGGACTATGTTGATAATACTATGAAGAAGTGACTGTAAACTCATCACACAGTGCCACAACAACACTTTAAGTCCAAGCTGGATTTCATAGGAGCATAAGAAGCATCATGAGTATACTACATATCAGGGGATTGTTGTGTTCAAGCTGTACAATGACCACCCTACACTGTATCTGTTATATTTTCACTGCATAGGTGGTACAGTCCATATGGGACCCCCCCCCCCCACTACTGTCAACATGCCTGCTGGCTGCATCCACAATAACATGACAGTGCAGACCAGCCTGCGCCAACAGCACACACATGAAGGCTGTGCAGACACGGGCAGCATGTTAAAACGCGCCCCGAGGATGCGCATTAAAGAAAAAGCCCCCCCGCTGAAATCCAACAGAGCCCGGTTAACTTGACACATATTACTACACGGGCCCACACCACCAGCCTGCATGAGCTACAACCAGTCCTACTCACCACAGAGGGATCTGAGGTAGCGCCCGCCGTCCTGTCTGTTCCCTTTAAAGCTGCGGGAGTGTGCGGGGCTCCGGCCGGTGAGCTGCGGGGTTTTAACGAGGCTGAGATCCGCCGCCGGTCAGTTTAACACTCGGTACCGACTGACAGCGAGGCGGACACAGATGATCCCGAAGAGTCCCTGTTTAAATCTGTCACACTGTCAACTCAGCCTCTCTCTTTCCCTCCCCCTCTCTCTCCTGCGCGTTCAGCTGCGTCAAGTAAACACAGGTAATAGCTGACACCGGATGCTCTCTTTCAAAGTAAAAGCCTAGAATCGCTCAACTCCTGTGCTGTAAACTGCAATTGTCAAATTGATGATTTAATGAGTGGTTTAAAAACAGTCAAATATTATGCTTTGGATTTTAGTGTCTTTCCTGACTAATTTATCATATTTTTTTGACTTGTAAAAATCAACCTTGTAAAAAGTTATTATTAGTATTAATCATAAATATTTGACATATACGAAGATATATACATAAATGAGAAATTAACACCGAGGGACAGAGTTTGCCCTTGTATGTAATGTATTTTATATGTGTTTTACTGTGTCGTTCTCGCTAACTCCTCTGTTTATGGTGTGTTACACAACGTAAAATGGGACCGCTTGACACATTAACCTTTTAATTTGAAGGAGTATTCGCCTGTGTTCCGGTGTCGTTGTTGCTAAATGACAGCTCTGTCCTCACTGCGCTTCGGTACCATTCATCTTTGACGTCAGAACTGTGCTGAGAGAAAAGCGTGTTTATCAGGCCCCATGATAATAACACTAAATCTATTATTTCTCACTATCTGACCTTGGCCCATGCTGGGGTCACATTTTAAGGTGCTTAACACAGAGGAATTGGGAGGGTGAAAGATAAAATTGGTGTTTTTATTGCATGGCTCAGGCTACAAAGGAACAATGGGTCATTATCAGCTCTTACACTTCCTATATAAAACCCAGGCAAGCTGTCGGTCAGACCACTGAGTGAGTTGGCCCGCAGGCCTCCTCCAGCCCTCACCCATCCTCAGGCTTCATTTCCCAGGAAGGAGTCCAGTGCCTGGTGAGTGGTGGTGAGAGGGGAGGTGTGTTGGCATCAACTGTATGTCCCTGTTCTCTGCGCTGAACCAGCTGAGCAAAGTTGAAGTGTTATTGTGTAATATTTTCAAGCTTCTCTCTGAGCTTTGACGTAGAGCCTGTTTGGCAGGTGGGAGGATGTCCCACCATACTGGTTTATGTCAGCCATGCTTGAAGATTTTTTGATAATCATCTTTTCCATGTTAAGGCTTTTGGTGACAAGCAGCACTGTGTGGTGCTGTGTTTAATTGGCACCTATTTAGCTTGGTAATAAATAATTTTCTTCCATCATGACAACCAGGAAGCAAACAACTTTCCAAAGTATTTAGACTACAGAGGAGACAGCTTTGTATTCGGGGAACTCAAATCTACATCTGAAAGGCTATTTACCTTGGTATTCTGCTCATTTTAGGTAGAAAGACAAAGGGGTCAAGCTCCACCATTAGCTGAGACTGCCATCTAGTGGTTGCATGGGAAAAGTGTTCTTGGCACAAAACTAACAGTAGAAGAAAAATATTAGATTTGTATTATTTTATCCAATCATTAGCTTTATTTATGAATTTCCCATGCAATTTCAAATCAGAAAAATTACTCTTACTTACTATTAATTACTTACTTACTTACTTACTGCTACCAGGGCCACGGTGAAGACTAATTTTTAAGCATTCTGAATCAATCCTAAATCCTGGTGAAATTAAGTCGTGAGGCCCGGACTAGATTGAGAGGAACAAAGTAGGTAATAAACACGTCAAAATTAAAGTTAATGTGGTTAACAGCCAAGTAGATCTCTCTGCAGGAGCAAGATCTATGCTTGCAAACTGGAAGACAAATACTATCCCCAACATTAAAATGGTCCAGATGACTTAGTAATAACTATAATTCTCACTTTAAGATTCAAAGACAAACTACACAAATTTTACACCTTTGTAATGTCTCGAAGTATCACATAAATATGTAACAAGATAGAGAACTTGTTTCCCCATGTTTATTTCATTATAACCCTTTCCTATGTTCTAACTTACTGAATATCAGTGGACACTACATTCTTTGGTTTCAGGGTTGTCAAAGTGAGCAACAACTAATTCACTGTTGTCTGTGAAGCCAGCTGCTCGGTAAAACGTTTTCCATGCGAAAACCACGTCATGTTATAATCATGTTTATGTGTATGTATGTATAATAATCCCAATAGAAACAGGCCAAACTTTAGGTCCAGTGAGGGACAGCTGCTGCTACTGACTCTGGTGTGAGGCACAAAGTACAACTTCTGTCACACACAAGAAACCTTCTGTGTAAACTGCATCAAGTGTTGGTTCAAAGAACAAACACTGTGCACATAGATTTTATGTATTAATGTTTTCATGAATGTAATACTTGAAAGTTGATATTGAACAGTTGATCAAATTTATTCATAGTAAATGACACCAGAAGTGGAAAAATCTCTCACTGAGTTATTACATGTTTTGCCACATTGCAGTAGAAAACAGGACACAGATGAACAATTCAACAGGAAGTTTATTTTGTGAAAACTGTTCACTTCTTTGCTGCCTCCTTCTGGAGCTTCTTCACCTCATGCTTGATGATTTTGTTCCTCTGCAGAGACAAAGAGAATAAGTGCATTAATTAAAAAATACTCAGCGACTGCTGCGGGGTCATCACACTTCACACAGAGTAATGGACACTTTAATCTCAAGTGTCACTGGCTGTTAAATCAAGCTGCAGCTTGGAAAATTAATCACTTTTCACTTGCCTGCCAAAGAATGAGCAGCGACAATGCCAAAAACTATGACCAATGTTCGCTCACTGGCACAATTAAATCAAACCCAGCCATCGTTACATTTATTGACTGCTGCTGTTTAGTCAGCAATCTGTAAAAAGGCACAGACACTGATCACATTTAACAAAGCTGGCCTCACTAAACCAACCATGCTCTTAAAGTGGATATGAACTACACTGTGTCAATACAGCACGTCCACATCCAGCTACAATGGTGGATGAACAGTATCAAATCACAACATGTATAACAAAGAGTGGCATGGTTTAGACGAAAATGTATTAAATTGTTAATTGGGAGGTAGTTTAGTTGTTACTACCGCTAAAGCTGATAAAGCACAGAAAAGGCAAGTCCATAGAATATTTCTATAGTTTACTACAATGTAATTCTATAGTATAAACTGAATGACTAAGAATGGTTAAAGCATTCATGTCAACAGGGAAGAAGAGCAAACATACTGCTAACTGTTTCAACATGGTCAATAAAGTTAAGAAATGTACACATTTAAATCATCAGGGCAGTGTGAAGACATGAGCACCTGGATCTACCGAGGAACACACAAGTCATTTTCAGCCCTGTTATTAATCACTTCATGAAAACAATCATGCATCAAGTCTACACATTTGCTTTATTTAGTCTTAATACTTCTTGTTTCATTTGTTTACATTTTTACTGTTCTTCCTTTCCAATTTGTTTTTGAGAAGGTTTTTTCCTTCACTTGTTTGTACTTAACAACCAGGACTCAGTTTTCTGATCTTAACAGCTGATTAGTGTTTCTGTTGCACTTACCATCCTCTTGGCCTTCATCACCTTGTAGCGGTCAAAGTCAGACATTTTGGCCCTCTGCAAAGATAACCGAGAGGAGAAGGTCAGTGATAATAACCTGAAGAACTGGTATCCAACTCAAATGCTGGAGAAAACCACAACACTAAATCTGCCACTGCTTATTTTATTGTATGTGCCACATGTTGTGATAATGTTTCTGAATGAGGAGTGGTATTAAGGTGAAGTTTAACTAATTTCACTTTTTGAAGATTAAGAGAGAGAAAAGTATGTTGGGATGTATGTGATCATCTAGGCCAGTTGTAAGGGGTGGCAACCAGGACTATGCACTTTCATTAAGAAAGATTTGTTAACCTGCCCGAAGTTTACAAAAGCTGTTGAGCCAGAGGAGGTTTGCCTGCTCTACACAAATCACTGTCTGAAAGCAACACGTGAAATTAAGACATTTATGAAACCTAAAGGCAAGATAAAAAGAGCAGAAGCAGAATTTGACACGTTGTGGGTCAGATGTTTAGCAAGTTTTTACTGTCATCTTGCACCTAAATTAATCACACAAAAGACTAGAAGCTATAAGGACCTGTCAGGCTCAGCCCAGAAACTGACAGTGACTGATCGGCCTCACACATCAAACATTTGCTTCATGGAAAAAGTGGCAAACATTAATGCTAGGGAAAACAGAGAAGATGTTTTTTTTTTTTGTTCCCCAGTCAGAAATTATTGGGGCTGGGAATCTGTGAGGAATAACAGCAGCACATGAGAAAATGAAAACACAGCCGCCATCAACACTCGCATGATATATACCTTCTGGGTGCATGTTATGTGGTGCGCTCAAAGTTAGTTATCACCTTAACACTGACCAGTTTCCATCCAGTAAAAGCCACCACTGTAGCAGTCGGGTTTTAGAGAGTGCAATCCTTTACCTGTGCTACATAACACCTGAAGCTGAGATTACTCGCTCACTCAGGTGAGATGGCAGCCAACATCTTCACCTACCCATTGTCAACTTTGTCACCATGATTACTCTGGCTTTTAGCAATATAAGAAACACTGATGCTATGTTTCAAGAAATTCAGGTGTATACTGATTCCTGAAAGGTACTCACCTACAGTTTACAAAAGAATACACTTAATCTGCAGTCACATAAATAACAGTAAAACCCTATATAGCTAAAACCCCACAATTTAACTAATTCTGAAGACACATTAAAAAATGTTCTAGTATCAGATGTTTTGTGCCGTAAAAAATGCAGTACTCTTATGGAAGCCAAGAAATCCAACAGCAGGACCATGAAACTGCAAAGACTACTACTGATGAAACTGTGACTATTATCTATACGTTTTAATATAAAAGATATTGATAATGACAGAAGCTGAAATATAGCCTTTACCTTTTGTCTTGCCTCGATCTTCTTGGCCCAGCTGCTTTGATCCCACTTCTCGTTGACTTGGGCCTTCTCCCAGGCTCTCCTCACAAACTTCTGGCGGGCACTGTGAACCATAACATACAGTAAGTACTGACAATAGAGCCATGCGTTGATGTCTAATCACATGTAATCACTTTACAAAAACCATTTCTAAAACAACCACAACAAAACAAAAAACAAAACTCAACACAGCTCCGTTAAAAGCCTGTCCAGTCTTAAGTGATGTGGCCAATTAGACAGTTCTTAATACAAGAGGTAATTCATTCAAGGTGGTCACACTGGATGTATTTATGTACATATGTGGAGTCAAAATCTATCCTTGACTACAATAATGGACCAGCATGTGAAATATTGTGATTGCAGTTGGTACACCTATTGTGTAAGCTGAGTTGCCCTTAATCACGGAGGCTTTCAAAAAAGATTGACATATTTGTATGTAGCCTGTTAGAACCAGGAACACACGTTTTCTTTCTAGTACTCCTAGGCAATAAAAAAGTCACTCAAGAAATCTTATAAAAAGGCCAAACTGTTAGAGGAAGACATTTGCAAATGAGGTCTAATCTACACATTCTTATACTAATTTGGACTGGAGAGACAATCTCCACTGACTCCTTTGCAGGATTTTTGGTGGTATGATCTGACCATTGTTCCCACTCACCTGTGAGGTACTTTGATGACATAGTCTGTGAGCTGCATGCACTTGAAGGGCATGGCTTGCCTCTTCACCCCTGTGCATGGACCATCAACAAGAGCCTGGAAAACACAGGGCACAAGAAACAGTCAACATCGACAAGTAAAAAGTAAGGCCAACACTTATCAATTCACTGTACTAAAGAGCACTCACCCTGTTTTGGTCGATGACATCTACGATGGCCACCAGCTTGCCAGCATGGGGTCCAAAAGAGATGTAGGCAACACGTCCGATCTGAACGAAGCGCTTGAACACCTGAGAAAGACACCGGACAATTAGACATCAGACATGACTGTAATGAAACAGAGACTGGCGGACACACAACATGAGGAGACTTTAACATCTGGGACAACCGAGCAGGTCGGTGTGGAGGCAGGGGAGCTAGCCGGCTTGTAGCACAGCCACAGGTGATACTGCTCCGACTAGCTAACGTTAACTAGCCAATGCTTATGCTAACGACGTAACAAAGTGGGACTATTTTGAACACTGTGCATAAAATGTATTTAAAATGGAACAACTTCAAGCGCATGGTTTAGGTCTGTATTATGAAGGCAGAACAAGTGAAACGGACGATCCTCCCTGAGCAGCTCTCGGCCCTCTCAGCCTGACACACCACGTTGTAATGCGGGCAAGAGCCGACATCTTATACACTATAAATTAAAACTTAAAGCGTGCGGGTCTATGTCGGATACTCCATAAATGTGCGTATGGGTGTGTTACCAACACATACGACCCTTGTTGTTCCAGAATAATGAGATATATGAAAAGAAATTCGACTTTGTAAAAGCTAAACCCTCATGGCGAACTCACCATGATGGCAGTCCGGGAGCAGAAAGGACGTTAGAGCTTCCGCCTGCCGCACATACGGCTTCCGCCAACTGGCCGCACATGCGCAGTCTGTCCTGGTTTTATATTTCTGTGTGTGCGTTATAATAAAGTGTTAAAATAGTCTACTATTATGAAGCTGTTAACAATATATGTTTAATGTAGTGCGATATATATATATATATATATATATATATATATATATATATATATATATATATATATATATATATATATGCCGCCAGACAAAAACATGTTGCCTTCACTGACACTGTGGAATGCCGGAAGTGAGTAAATCAACCTCACACAGAAAAAAGCCACGATTTTCAAAGTTGTTTTAAAAATGGAAACTTATGTCTAGTGCATTACAATTAGCAAAACTTGGGGATGGTTTCCATTTACTTGCACTCGACTTGACTTGGCCTCTGCTGTAACTTTTTTTTTTTTTTAAATAATCACCAAATAACCGAGCAATATTAAAGCTACATGTTTGCTTTGGTTACAGCAAGCTTGCCTCTATGTCAGAATAGTTTTGTGAGACCAATAGAAATATGACTTGCCAACTTGTCTTTCATTAACTGCTGTAGTTTAAATAGTAGAGAATGGAGATGAAGGCATATTTATAGCAGAGAGAACAGTATATCTACTGTTTTAATTAACGTGCACAGATAATCATATAGGTCCTATTGTTAACATATAGCTCTGCTCACAAGAAACCACAACATACCATACAAAAACTGTTCAAAAAATTCAGCATAGGCATTTTTAATATGTGAAATGGATGAACTTAGCTCAGTTGAGCTTAGTTCTCAGCTCTCTTAGCCTGGAGACCACATCGTAATGTGGGCGTGATACATACTCTGGATAAATGAAGATATAAATTACATATATCCTCATTTATCCAGAGGATGTATTTATGTGATGATAATATTCCCTGATAGGTGACATATATGACATACCTCACTCTTGATGTAGGGATATATATTTCATATGAGTCTGAATAAAAAACAAGGGCTGCCATGTTGCCAGAGGGTGAAAAGAAAACAAATCTAAAGGATTAAAAAATGACCTATAAGAGCATGCCTTCTTTTAAATAACCATCAACTGAATTAAACTGTTTAACAGCTTTCTTGCAGGGAATGAAAACTACAGTGTTGGTGCCCATATGTAACAAAGAGCTGCCAGCAGGAGGCGCATTTCTTTTACTGTTGAACTGATGAGTGTTTACTGCCACCAGCTGGTCACAGTGAGGAGCTGCAACTAAACTACATGACGATATGAAACAATTAAGTAAAATGAACTTAAATGCATCTTCATGACACAAATTCTACATGATGTTTTATTTACTGTTTTCCTCCATTAAGATTTATCACTATATTCAGGTTGTGACAACTTTGAACTTAGTTGTGTTTACTCAGTTGCGTTAAACCTTTTTAGTTGCAGGGACACAAACAAACAAACATGTCTGAAACTACTTGAACAGTTTATTTAGTTGAATGGTGAACACAATCATAACTGACTGCACAACAGTTACATTACAACACTATTCTCCACTTAACAGTACTACCTAAAATACTTTTAGTAACTTTTTTTCTTTCTCTTATCAATGACGTTTTCATAAAATTATCCCACTCCTCTGATGTTTAGCTGACATCATCTTTTCATTATAATTACAACTGTGTGAAACGATTCTCTGAAGCTTCTCAGTTTGCTGACATTTTATGAACCAGCTTTGTGAATGTTTTAGACGGTGATGGAGGCAAAATTAAAGCGCACAGGGTCTGTGACAAGCAGATTTACATTCATTTTGTTGTGTAGTGTAACATTTACTTGCACAACACAAAAAGCAAACAGTGCAGTCACACTTAAGCCTTTTTAGGCACAGACAGAGAAGAGAGACCTACTGCACTTTTTTCCCTTGTGTGTTTAGGTTTCAGCAGAAGCAAATGCACTTCATGTCTTCTTTGTAATTCCACACCTCTTCAACTGTGAAGCTCATCTTATTGTAATGATGTGAACATTAAACACGCACTTCATGCAAAGACACAGTAATTTTATTATTATTCATTTTTAGTCTGTCTTTTTTAGACTGAATTTAATATTTCTACCTTTAAAGAGAAAAACACAACTAAAATGAAATTGTAGTTATAATTTTTATTTTTTTGAATGTAAAATGTGGGAGGAACCGGAGCACCCGGAGTAAACCCACACCAGCACGGTGGTTCAGTGGTTAACTGAGCCACCGTGCTGGCCTGGACATTTCTCACAGCAGACATTTTGACTTGGAAACCACAAGAGTGCCTCCATCAAGGTGTATCAACTGCATCATGTGTCAAAATGTCTGCTGTGAGAAAGGTCTGTTGGTGGCATTCATCTTGAAGGAAAGCAGTTCTCTAGGTTCTCGACTACCCTCCATCTCATCTGACCTACTACAAGTCAGGTGAGGTGGAGGGCGAATGTGAGGATTTGAGAACCTGATTGTGGTTTCCTTCAAGATGAATGCCGTATTGGGGAAGGGGACGGGGGAGGGGGCGGGGGTAGGTGTGGAGGGGGAGGAGGGTGGGGTGATGGTGGTGATTTAGTCATCACGGTTGCCCTTGATGCACCACCTGAAGGGCTTGGTCAGAGCTTTCCCCATAGCTGTGAAAAACCTGGCGACCTTGGACTTCTTCTTCTTCTTGGGTGGACTGGGGAGGGCATTCACATGGATTTCAAGATACTTCACAAGAGCATCATCAAAAGATGGATCATCTGATGATGTTGCAGCCTCCAGTAGTTGCTCTGGGCAGACAAACTCCTTGTGAAGATCTTTAGTCATGGCCTTGTTGATTTTCTTCATCTTGTCCTTGGTCTTTCTGAAATCAGAATTGCGCATGTTGATCTGATCGTGCGCCACATCTGTCAGACGCTTGGTGATGGCGTTGATATCTACCGCCTGTGGGGATCCTGCAGTTGTGCTCGGGACTTTTGTGATGAGCCTCAGGAGAAGAGCAGTCATGAGGTCGTTGGTCATCTTGTCTGTTATAGAAGAGGAGCTATCAGATGACTCTGCTAAGAGCCCCTTACCTGGCTCCTCAGGGGTTGACTCCTGACTGGGTTGACATCCTTCAGGACTGGGGTGAGAAACTGGTGGAGGCTCCGAATATTTCTCAGGAGATTCTCGCGGTGCCAAGTCACGACTATCGACATGGTCCCTGACATTCACACCTTCATCATTGAAGGATTCAGATGCTGCAGCTTCACATGGAGGTGGTGTCTGACCTGAATAAGGTGTAGCCTGCTTGTCGCTGACTTCAGGGGACTCTGGCACGATGGTGTCATTGGTTTCTGGTGTGGACAGCATGTTTGAGATAACCTCTTGGATGTCACTGAGTGCACCAGACACTTCCTCACTGTAACTAGTTGTCTCTGAAGGCTCTTTGTTCAACCAGAGTTGCAACTTCTGCAGGAACTTTGCCACAGCGTCCTCCGTCATGGCGTAAAGAACTTCAGGAGAAAACTTTAACCGAATGGTGCCCACCTTCCTCTTGAGTTCAGAGATGACAGAGTTAGAAAGAAATCTGTCCATTGAAAATGTGGGAACCTGATACGTCCGACCAGCCATCAGATGCTCGTACACTTTGTCGATCAGTTCCTTTGAAAACTTCTTGATCTTGTCACTGGCCTCCATGTTCTCTGGTGTTTTGCTGGCATGTCCTGTAGAATCCTCCGGCTGGAGAAGCTTGTCAAACAAGCTGTCCACATCAGTTTTTAAGGTCTCCAGACTAACTGTGGACTTCTTTGTCTCCAGGCCGATCTCGCTCATCATGCTGGTTGGACTGGGAGCTTCAGGTGTAGTCACTGGAGACTCTTGAACAGCTCCTGGTAGCAGGTATTCGTCTTCGGTGAGTCTCGGCTGAGGGGACACTGAGCTCTTCTTGAGACTCACCAGGAACTCTGAGTCTTGTGTCTTCAACTTGCTCTTCAGCTCTGCCATCATTTTGTCAAACTGTTCCTGGGCAAACCTGGAAAAGCTGTGTTTGCGATATTTTTGGTTGGCATCAGTGGTTCTGTCTGAAGGTCTGGCCTGTGCAGCAAAGAACTCTCTCACCTTGTTAAAAATTAAACTCATATTAAAATGAGGTGTCGGTGAGCTGCTTTTCTCGCTGCATCCAGCAACATATTCAAAGTTGTCATAATGCAGATCCTCCAGTATAACTTTGACGATATCAGATGCTGCCTCCTGAACATCCAGAACATCCAGAGACATGACAGACAGGGAAGAATCTTCGTCCTCTTCTGTCACGTCTGGTGTCTCGCTGGACCATTTCATGAAAATGTCAGTCACAGCTTTCGTTGCTAAGGGGACAGAGATCTTGGACTTTACGCTCAGAGGTGTTTCACATTTCTCTGGTTCCTCTATTTCAAGGATCTCTGATGTGGACTCTGAGCTTTTGTGTGGGGCAGACTCGATGATTTCTGGATGCCAGCACTCTCCCAGGCACTGGAATTTCAGGTTCTTCAAATATCTTGTCAGACATTTGGCAGCATGAGACACCATTTGAGCAAGAGACGTAATGTTGGACATGGAGCCACTGACAAAAACAGCAGGCTGTGAAGGCCAGACAGGGCTGCTGATGGCCACAGACACAATGGAGTTGACTTTTTCTGTAACTTCCCTCTCCACTAGTGCTGTCAGCTGTTCAGCACTCTCACATTTCTCCTGTGGGACATGAAGAGCGACAGCAAAGCTACCAGAGAGAGAGTCTCCCACTTTTGTGTTGAGGTTCTGCAGAGATGTGGTTAAATCAGCCTGAGATTCCCTCCTGTGAAAACTCTCCTCAATCATGGGTTTGATCATTCTCAAAATGATTGTACAGAGTGTCTGTACCACTTCTGTACACAAGTCAGCCAGCATAGCAGTTGTGGCTGAGTCGGGAATCCCTTCAGCTAACATGTTCCACTGTACTGCAGAGAATCGTTCAAAATATTTGTTGACTACGGGCAAAAGAGCCTCGGGTGTGATGACGGTTGGGTTGTCCATCTGGGATCCGGATCGGTCCATCGCAGACAATTCTTGTGTCACTACGCTGCTGTAGCTTCGCTTTGTTACAAACTTACTGTAAATGTTCAGCAGTGTTTGAATTTTCACTGTTCTTTCAGAGTGTGTGCTTGAAGTCACTTGTCTGGAGTGAAAATGAAAATGCAGATTTTAAAAGCCAGTTTACCATGGAGACTTTCCACTATATGACGTCATGACGTGGAACAAAGGCATTTCCTTCCATATCTACGTCACAAAGGCAATTACGTCTCTCTCTCACACACATTCACGCATGCGCGCACAAACAGAGGCGCGCATGCGCACACAGACGCTCCACAACTCATCATTTATTATTGAATGAAACACGACAATCAAGTACAAATCTAGTTTGTTTTTTTTAATAAGTGGAATTTTTTTTAATTAAATTGAAATTGTATCATTATTATATGTACTATTATTATTATCATCCATATCAATCTCCCCAAATAAAGAGTGAATGAAGGTGTTACCTGTAGGAAACATCAGCGCTGCCTCCTCACAAGCCGACGGTACAGCCTGTGTTGTTGATGATATGGATGAAACAGTTGGGCGGTGCTGTCACGTCAGGATCTAAAGATGCCTCCATTCATGAACTGAGGTAAATGTGTCTTTCATTCACCCCCCACATGAAGGGAAGTCAGCACAGTTTTTTCTTCACATGGAGTCAGGAGAGTCCACGGACCACCTGTGCGCTCAGGACGCACGCCAAATCATTCCCATTATACCGTTATTGTGCATTGTAGTGTATTAAAAATGTGTTTTTTAAGGGGAAAAGTTCAAAATCTTTTAATATTTCAAAAAATCGTTCAGTCTTTCAAAAGCGGTACAGTGTGCAATGTCCTGTAAGCCTCCTTCAGTCGCCTGCGTACTAGTTCAGCACAGAAAGCGGAAGCGGTCAAAACGTCGTCAGGGAGCGGGCGTGAAAACAGTCCTCCTCTCTGAGGTCGTCAGGCAGCTCTGTGTCAGAGAGCACACCCTGGTTTCACCTTAGTTTCACTTTGACTTCTGTGAAGAAACTGAAGGCGGCAGATCCTCAGCAATGGTAAATACCTTTTTTAAACTTGTATATGTTTGATAAACATTAATGATCGTGGATTGTTTTAAATCACACTTTCGATTGATTTATTTCAGATTTAAATTTAGTAACATTAACAGCGACCATGGAAAACATGGGTTATGTGCATAGTTCGCCTTTTATGTTGTTTACTGTGTAGGAAAACATCGTTGTCAAGTGTGTGAATATAGTTTTCACATTTGAGATGATCAGCCTCACGAAAGAACAATGGCTGAAGCCTGAAGCCTCGACTCTGGTTGTGTGCGGGGGAACACATGAGGAAGTATCATCCTGCTGACTGTTGTACCACCTATGAGTAATGAAGCTGAAAAGCTCATTTTTAAACTGTAATTTGAAAAGGATTCAGATTTATGAAACTTAATTCTATACATGACTATTTATATATTGTGTGTATGTATGTGTGTGTTTGTGTGTGTACATATGATATTTTATGTACCTCATTTAACTCAGTGTACAATTTGTTATTCATATAAAAGAGGTACAATTTATCTATGTCATTGCTTGTGATGAAAAAAAATGGCAAATATGTTATCAGACCATGAGAGGCTATTGAAAAACAAAATATCAATGATAAAAAAATTTAAAAATGAAAATGAACAATTATGATTACAATTGTTGTGTTATGGGTCAAAATTAACCACATATACTTTCCTATGAAAAAAGTATAGGTCTCCCTGTATATTTTTGTATATTCTATGCAAAGCTGTTCCATGCATCACAAGCTGCCCAGACACTGATGCCATATCTTACAAGTTTATTGGCAATGTATTGCAAAAATGGACAGCATCCTTTGAACAGGACCAGCCATTCATCTACCGTGAAGGCCTGTGGCAAGCATCCCACCCATTTGTTCCTAACATCTTATATGAGAGAGACTGAGAGTGAAATAAATTCTAAAACGTGTAATACAATTATTAGTGGTTGGTTTTTGTTTTTGTTATATTGCAAATGTGTTCCAACCTCTCCCTCAAATAAATAATTTGAATACTATGAATTTTTCTTTTTGTCTTTTTTTTGTTTGTTTTGTTTTTACCAAAGCCTCGGTCTCAAATGTTTTATGTTTTGTCTCATAATCTTTTTCTATAATTATCTCTTGAGCTAATCATCAAGGTGAGGTGTCACGAATAGTTGCATGATTGCAACGTCCCATGGGTGTCTTGCATTGTTTCCCAAATTGAAAACACTATTTGTGATTGTTCAAATTTCAGAGTAAGATCCAGGGACTGGTGGAACAATGTTGCTTCCATCCTTTGAAAGACACGGTGGCACAGGATTTTTATACTCATATATCGTCATCATTCCACACAGTTTGAGGCTCTTATAACAGTTTCCTGAGTTGCTGCAGAAGTTAGGGTTGCAGAAGTTATTGCTTTAAATCATTTACTCCTTATACTGTCAGATCAAGAATGTTCATTCTTGGCTTAATATCGAGCTTTTTTAGTATGAGGTGTAGACTTATACAATGCACATATACAATGGATGTAGCCCCTGTAATGTCACCCAAGAAGTCTAATCCAAAAATGGGCAAAGAGGTGTGTGGAGCCGAGACACTGGTGAATGTCGGTTTTATCAACTGTGGCAAGCATATGATCCCGTTAGCATCCTTAGCACAGCTCGGCGTCTGGGCCTCTTGCTGGAAGGCTAACCCAAGGCTAATTCATTTGCTGACTAATTAGCTAGTTTACCAGCTAAGCTAATAAGCTAGGTATGGTGAGCACAGACACCAATACCTGCTAATTAGTCCTTATATATTTAATACTAGAATTTCACTCACCTCAAAAAGCAGGAGTTCCTCACATGCTGTTAGTCAATTAACCACACAACAAGCCATATTATTTGTCCAATATTTGCATGAAAAATCCACAAAAAGGCACCAACACTACAGACACAGCTGATTTGAATTAGCTGCGGTGACACCTAGGAAAAAGCAAGGTACCCACTCATTTAGAGCAGCCACATCCTCAATTATGCATACATTTAAGCCAAAATAAAATTTAAATGGGTGAGATGTATAAAGATTCACCCTCCACACAGTTTTCATGAAGGGACAAGTTAGCTATAGAGACCAAAACCGTTTTTTGTACCGGGCTGTAAACATGTTTATTTCTGCTGTAGCTAAAGCAGAAAGTAAAGGATGTGGGGTGGCTGTAATAACTGCATCAAACACCACAAGTTCATTGAGACTTAAGGAGAAAACTAGGAAGCAATGAAACATAAAGTATAAAGATGAAGAGATGAGGTGATGAGGAGAGGAGATGCTAGAGACTTGGTTTGGGACACAGACTTAACCAGACTTGGAAAATAATCCATAAATAAGATAAATAAATAAATAAAACAAACTGAGCACACAAAATAATTTTTGAAAACATTTGTCTCTTTCAGTTTTGTCTGTTGATGTCAGGTTTCTTATTATACAGACCAGATCTATAAATAGGCTGAATCCTTTTTTTTATTTTGAATTTTGTTTTATTTACATTTATTTACATTTACATTACATTTACATTTACTCATGTGGCAGGCACTTTTATCCAAAGTGAGTTACAAGTGAAGAAACGACTTACAAGTGAACGCCGTTGTGGTGTGAGGATCCTCGGTGGAGGGTTTGATGTTTATATAATATTGTGTGAAACATTCAGAAAACATACTGTGAAATGTATTACAGAGTGAGGACTCATGTTTGATAAGTCCTGTCGAATAGCGCATTTTAACCCTTGTGACTTGTGACGTCACTGTACTTGTAACAAACACACGTCGAAAGCGAAAACACTGTCACCTCCCTCCGTGAAGAAGCGTGTGGGCGAAAGGCACCTGAATCAGCTCGGTCCTTTATTTGTCTTCATCAAAACAAGATGAAAAAGTTATTTTTGTTGCTTCTTTTCTGTCACGTCTCATCAGCAGGTTGGATCACATTTCTTTTTTTTATTTAACTCCATGTCATTACTCGGCTCTGCATTTTGCTCCTGCGTCATACATTTAGTTTCGCTTTTACTTGATAAGACAAAAGGTTTAAACTTCTACTGAATACTTAATATTTAGCTATAATGAATGTATATTAATTATGAAAACCTTGTTTGTCCCACAGTGAAACACTCCCTGAAGTATTTCTTCACTACATCTTCTGGAGTCCCAAACTTCTCAGAGGTTGTGGGTGTTGGACAGGTTAATGACATTGAGACAGGTTACTGTGACAGCGACAAAAAGATAATTGAACCAAAACAGCCCTGGACACAAAAAATGTTCGATGACAACCCTGAGCACCTGGAGTGGTACGCTGGAGAGTGTTTCGAGTTTCAGCCTAACTTCTTAAAAGCCAGTATCTATAGTTTGAAGCAGCGCTTCAACCAAAGTGGAGGTAGGTAAAGTTTGTGATGTCACATTTCACCTTTTACTGCTAAACTATTCTGGAGCAAAGCAATGTGACTCTCTACAGGGCAGCAATATAATAATTAGTAAACATTAAAGTAGGAGAAGGCAGAGATAATTGGTAAGGGTTAGGTTCAGGTTGAGGTTATCATAACCAATTGAATCCATGTCAACAGTCATCAAAATCAAACACAATTTAAAATAGAGCTTAGTCTTTATTATTTGTGTCATTTGGTGTCATGCTTTATTTTTGCATTTTCCCAGACCCACATTAAATGTGTGACAGTTCTTGGTTAATAGCTGGTAGCAGGGCTGGAGACATATTGTTTTGGTTTGTTTAAAGGTTGAAAGGCAAAATCAGTGTGATAAACAGGGATATAATCTCTATCTATCTATCTATCTATCACACTTTTCATGCGAGAAACCCATAGTAAACCAAATATTAATCATAGCAGAGTATTTTTACATAGTTTAAAATGTGTCTGGAGGGGAACTTGAATGTATTAATTATGGGCCCAGGATACAAACTCTACTCGAGATGCATCATAGACTCTGCTCCCCTCCTCCTTCCTTCAGCTTCTTACACCAAACTGCAATGAGTACAAGGTCACAGCTCTTCTCTGAATATCTCTGATTAACACATAACAACTTAAACACAGTTTACAGTAAGCCTCTGAGAGACTACAGTGTTCATGACTGGACAGTCTGGTGTCAAAGGTTCACACGAGTTATTACAAAAGTCAGTTTTAAAAGTGATTCAGCAATTTACAAATAAATACTACCACAGCTGCCATTGTTACTGTTAAACTGTGGAAATATAAACTGGGTTTCATCACTCATATAAAGAAGTAAGTTCACAGATTATCTTCTCTTTAATTATGAGTGCCACAAGACTGTGAGAATAACCTACAACTGTGTATAATACAATTAAAAATATTTTTAGGGTCATTTTTGAGATATCATCTGAACATTGTTGTTTATTGTTAATTGTCTATGTTGTATCTCTGTCTCAGGTATCCACATTTTACAGAGGATGAGTGGCTGCGTATGGGACAATGAGACTGGAGAGGTTATTGGTTTTCATCAGTTTGGTTATGATGGAGAAGATTTCCTATCATTGGACATGAAGACACACACATGGACGGCTCCGAAACCACAGGCCGTCATGATCAAACTGAAGTGGGATGCTGAGAAAGAGAGAATAAAAGGCAATGTGAACTTCTTCACTCAGAATTGTCATGCATTGCTGAAGGACTATTTGAACTATGCGAAGAGCACTCTGCTGAGAACAGGTACAAACAAAGGACCTGATCTAGTTACATGAACACAACAATTCATATAGACTACTCAGACTAAATTACCATTGCATCATCACTCCTCAGTCTGACATTACCTTCTTTTTGGTTATTTTCTGTCAGATTTGAGCCCTAACTATGGTGGCCCTGAGAGCTCAATGCACTGCAACTTAAGAAAACATATGCAACAAAACACAGGCAAATTCAGAAAATACTTTCATCAATTTGTGATGCTCACAACACAACCAAGTACTGACAACATTACAAAAGTGTTTCCAGGTGACACTAAAAAGTGATGAACCCAGCTGGGACACACTTGCATGGATGTCTATTGTTTATATCCTTCTCTTTCCCACCTTCTCTCTCTCTCTCTCTCTCTCTCTCTCTCTCTCTCTCCAGAGCTTCCCTCAGTGTCTCTCCTCCAGAAGTCTCCCTCCTCTCCAGTCAGCTGCCACGCTACAGGTTTCTACCCTGACAGAGCGCTGATGTTCTGGAGGAAAGATGGAGAGGATCTTCATGAGGATGTGGACCAAGGAGAGATCCTCCCCAACCATGATGGCACCTTCCAGATGAGTGTAGACCTGAAAATTTCATCAGTCAAACCTGAAGACTGGGGGAGGTACGACTGTGTGTTTCATCTCTCTGGTGTTGAGGACGACATTGTCACCAAACTAGACGAAGCAGAGATCAGAACCAACTGCGGTAAGAGTGAGATCATCAGTTGCTGAATGTGGCTGCATTTCTGTGGTTTGTTTGGTAGTATTAGCTTTTGTTCTCCACTTAAGGTTTTAATATATTTTCACAGACTCACCATTTTAGGATAATAGTCAAATAGGATGTATTCATTTGTCTATACAGGTCTTTTTTATATTACTTTATTTTTTTCCACCAGGGAAGCCCACTGCACCTATCATCGCTGCAGTGGTTGTTGCTGCTCTCGTCCTCTTTGCTGTCACTGGATTCATGGTTTACAAGAAGAAGAAAGGTGAGACAGAAAAATAGAAAGATTACCTGCTTTAAAGACTGTTAAAATACTTTGATTTTAGTCTTTGAGTTGGTGCTTTTATTCAGATTGTAAAATTGAAAAAAAAAAAAAAAATCACCACACAATTTGAAGCAACCAGCAGTGTAAGGCTTAGAGGCTCCTGTCATTTACAACTGTAACTGAAATGATTTGTCTTTTTTTTAATTTTAGCCAAACGCCCCCCCTCTCGTAAGTAAAACTTATTTTATTGTATTTCAAATGATTTAACACACTATTTGTGCTTTAGATTAAAATGTTTTTTTATTATTGTGTAGATGAACTTTTTAAAGACAGTTTCCTGCATTTACTATTCATAAAAGTTCACAGTTGTATGAGTGGACTTTACACAGTTTCACACAAACCATGTGTTTATGATCTTACAGGTCCTGAGAACGGCTCTGACCTCTCTGAGACATTGAATCCAGAAACCTGACTGACAAACACACTTATTGAGTGCCCTTGTATGGGATGAAAAAGAGTCTCAAGGATAGCCTCCTGTAACAAAAGTTAAGTAGTTTTATAATCACACGCGTGGGATTTTGGAAACCAAATTTGTGTGATTTGTAAATGCTAAATATTATAGATCCCTTTCTGTCAATTACCTAAGTAGTTACATCACATAAAGTATGGGATATCACACCCCTACGTAGATCAACTTCAAAGACCTTTATTCACGCCTTTAAGGCAGATGACCCCTGACTGTGTATGTGAGGCTCCATCTGCACATATGTACACTGGTCAACACAGTTATCCTTCAGTTCTTACGTTCTTCACCTCACTAAGAACCTCCACCAATTTGGACTAGCTAGCCACTGCTAGTTAGGTCTGTTTTCTTGAGGCTGCTGCCAGGTCAAAGTTAGCTTAACTGCCCCTGTTGGTGTTAGCCTTCACTGCCTTAATTTGTGAGTGTGGCTCCTGCAGAGTGCAAATTTTTCAACCACGAGTTTTGTGTGATGGAATGAGCAGCCAGGAGCAAAGCTGTGTCTAGACAGTGGCTTTCTTATAGGATTGTCAAGGCTCTCTCCTGGCTTACAACAGCAGAGGTTGAAGGAGTGTGAGCGCATTCAACAAGGGGCATGTATTGCATATATTGGTTTGATAACAAACTCCAAGTTGGTGCTCGGTTAGATCAGCTGTACATACTAAGCTGCTGCATTTGTTTAACTCTCAGGCCCCTGCCCCCAGCTGTAACCACCATTATTGAACACCTCTCACACTGATCCAATCTAGCACTTACCCCACTCCACCTGGCATGAGGAAGAAAACAGCAAAAATGTTAAAGCCATTAAAGGTATGTTTTTTTGCACTAAGCACATGATCACACAGGTTTCTTTTGACTGATTATGTTAATACAGATGATTTTTCCAACAATGCACCGCTACGTGCAGCAACTGCTTTTTCCTGTCAGTACAAGCTCGTAGATATTTCATCTTAAAGCTGATAGGTCAGTTGATGTGAACTCTGTGGCTCCTCCTTAACCATGAAGAAATAGCCTGTGTTTTCCTTATGTGATGTGATGTGTGGTCAAAGTGGTGAAGATATTTACTTAACCTACAGTGTGTTCAGCTCCCTGAGGTTCCATACAAATGGGCCCAAGTGGATTGTGATCTGGAGCTCAGGCTTGGGACAATTACGGTTTAAATCAGGTTTGCTCCTAATCCCAGGGTCTTTTCCAAGGATTCCAAGAAGGGGTCCAGGTGAGCAGAGATAAGCTGTAAATGCAGTAGGTTTGGAAGGAAGTTCATTTTCAATGATCTTGAACTCTGCAGTGGCAAAGACTGACAGTGAAATTCATGGTAAACTTGCTTATTCGTTTACACAGTACTTGTTTTTGTCATACTGCACATGTGTTCTAAGCTTAAGCCCAAATAAACAATTTGAATGCCATGAATTTTTCTTCTTGTGTTTTTGTTTTAATCACAGTCTCTTTCTCACATGTTTGGCTCATAATCTTTTGAACTAATTATCAGGGTGAAGAGTCATGAATGGATGAAATTATCTGAAGTATGTGAGTTTTTCCATATTGGATTTTATGGTTGCATGCATCTTCGACATCCCATGGGTGTGCTTGATCAGTATGGAGACATGGGGCAGGGGCCACACACTGGCCCCTGATGTTCACTGGAGCATTTTTATGGTGAGTCTGATACAGCCAGGACAAAGATCAGCTCCTCCTTTAAACATCTTCTCACTGCACTTGATATAAACTCACTCATTCATTCGATTGGCCAATAATGTGAAAGTCAGAACATCAGTGCCTCTCTTCTTCTATGATTACAATGTAAATACAAGTACATTAAAGGATGTACGGTAGCTGTAACTGAATTAAACACGTGATGGTCATCTTAAGGAGAACAATAGTAGGTGAAAACCTAGTATGTAGCTGGACCGCCTATGGTCAAATCCTGATCTTATAACCACAGCATCATCTGACAAAATCACCTAACACAAATTAAAGACAAAGACTGTGTATTGATTTCAGCTGTATTCACTTAAATAATCACTCAGAGAGAAATTATTAGTGACGTTTTGGCTGGACTGCAGTAGTGGAGCCAGTCCTTTAACCTCCCTGACTGACTGAGTGAGTGATCATATTTCCACCACTAGCCACCTAAGTGCCTTGTCACTGAGTTGGAGTTTCTTGTGCAAACAGGTTCTATCGAGGGGTGTTTACTCTCTGCAGCTTTGCCTACTTAGCACATTGTCACTAGATTTAGAGATTTTTTTTTCAAACAAACTGGTATAAATCTGGTATATGACTGGACTGTGCATTGATACTGACCGGGGGCTCAGAGCTACACCTTTTGTTACAGGCAGTCTACAGAGCCACTCTGGTTTCCTGGCTGCTTGGGAACTGCAGGAAAGTGGAGGAGCACTTTCACTTCACTGCTCCCTGCCTCCATTACAGCAAATGAACTACTTTTATTACATGTATCATTATTACTAAAGGAGGATAACTAAACCTCTGACACACCGAGCAGAGAGAGCAGAGAGAGACGTCATTGGTCACGAGGCTTTGTTCTAACTGCTTTGACCAATTCTACATATAAAACTCAACTCCAGAACGTAACAGACTTTTATTAGACACCAGTCTATTTCTGGCTCCCTCTGTTTGATATGTAGAATTGGTCCTAGTTGTATCTTAGTATTTAGCCTGAATATCAGTCTTTCCCCTTTGCAGTGTTTGAGTTACTGCATTATGTGTTAATACAAACTCAACACTTCCTGTAAGTGTTTCAAAATCAATGCCCTGTAGCGTTTTAGAGGACAGATACCCTCTATTTCTTAACAAGGCTTTTATTGCTGTGCTACAACAAGTGCATTGTGTCATTTCTGGTTTCTGGCAATTCTGTTGTTCACATACTGTTCAGATCTGCTACTTCTTTTAGCTCAGCAGCTACCGATGGCTTCTCTCTCTCTCTCTCCCTCCCTCTCTCTCTCCTGCTCTCTCTGCATGGTGTGTCTTATGTTTAGTTATTCCTCTGCCTCCTTTAGTAATAACGATGCATGGGTGGCGTGCAGTGACTTTTATAGATAGGCAAGCAAAAAAAACCTAACACCAATGATTCTAACCACAAAAATATGGACCATAGAAAAACAAAAATACGGACCAGACTAAAACATACCTTTTCATGACAGTAGGAAATAAAATATCCCACAAATTCATTGCCTGTCCAGTCTCATGATTTTGTGCTGCCTGTCTTCCCTTTGCAGAACGTCTCTCTCCTACGTCTTCCTGCTCTCCATCTGGACATCTTCACCATTGTCCTTCCTGTCTGAAGAAGGTTTAGGATCATTCTTCTGAACTGGCAGTAAACATATAAGAGGAAAAATGTCTAGAAATCACTTGTATGGTAATCAACATATTTACTATTAAATGACAATGACATACTCCACTGACAATGTAGAATCCTGTAGCCTATTTTCCAGCCTCAGTGTTAATTTTCCTGTGCTGTGATGTCTCAAGGACATCACCAGTCAAACAACCCAGGATTATCCTCACTGTGCATGTCCAAACCTCCAAATTAAGCTGCTGTCTTCTCTGTTTGCCAAGCTCCAGTCTTTGTTAACAGGACATGGTCACACCGTGGTTGTATTATCCATGGGTCACACTCACAAAAATGACGGCAACAATGGGACCAACGGCTGGAAGGCAACCTAGCTTGCAGGAACAGTACCCTGCTGCCAACACAAGTGGGCAGTAACTTACATGATGAATGCAAACAGGCATTGGATCCTTTATGGGACAGAGAACTGTTCTGAGATCAGATGTAAGGAGAGATATCGCTTCCACTTCAGTATCGTTCTCATTGATGTGTATTTTTAGCTTTAATCGGGCAGCCGGGAAACCAGAGTGGCTCAGCAGACTGCCTGTAACAGAAGGTGTAGCTCTAAGTTCCTGGTTGGCCTCCATATGGTCCAGCCATGTATCAGGTTTATACCCAGTCTTGTTTTAAACAAAACTGGGTATAGACATCCCCCTCCCCCTCAACATGTTTGCGTCAGAAATTCCAACTCAGGAATGAGGCACTCGGCTGACCAGTTGGTCAGTCAGGGACATTCCAGATTATAGGGCTGGTCCCACTGTTGTGGTCCATCCAAAAATTCAAAAGTGAACATCAATCATAGAACACTGAGCATCAAACAGGTTTTAAAAAAAATACATATATTAGAAATCTGTTAATTACTATTTGAGACCAGATTACACATAGAAAATGTGAGTTTTTTTAGGTGAGGGTGAAGGTCCAAAATCACATGCTTACTGCATGTATACATTCTTAGTCACAATCAAACTGAATTTAATATTTATACCTCTGAACTTCTGAGCAGAGGAAAACACTTTACATGGAGCTCCAAAACACCTACATACAACCTTTCACATTGGAAAAAAAAATCCTGTTTGTCTGTGGAGTTATCCTACAGAACAAAAGTTTTTTTCATTGGGTGTTTTGTATTTTATGGAGAATATTGTGCTTACACAATGGTAATGTATGATGGTGACATAACATTGCACCACAAAGAAAGAGTTGGTTCTCCTGAATCAAATGATGTTCAACATTGGCTGTCAGAATACACTGAGTACTAGCAGAAATATGATAATGTGCCCAAGAGTTTCTTTGCTGTAGTCTTTTAAAGGGAAAAAAAGACATGTAAATGAGAAATCTGGTTAAAATTACAGTTTGAAACCAGATTAAACAGAGATAAGGTGTTTTTTTGGGGTGTGCAGCCAGTATCTGGGCAGGCCCCTTCTGGTGGCACCAGGAGACAGGTGAGGTCACCAGGAGACCTCACCTGAGTTCTAGTTCAGCACATCTTCTACTGTCAAGCTCATGTTGTTGTAATGCTGTAAAAATTAAATATGCACTTAAAGTGTACACGCAGTAGCATTTTTAGTCATAATCAACCTGAGTTAAATATTAAATGTATTTCAGACATGTTATGAACTTATATCTTAATATATCCAGAGGTTGTATCTATATGATAATAATATTTCCTTATAGGTGACATATATGTCATACCTCACTCTTGATGTTGGGACATATATGTCACTTGAGTCAGAATAAAAAACAAGGGCCATCATGTTGCCAGAGGGTGAAAAGAAAACAAATCTGAAGGATTACTGAAGAATGAACTATAAGAGCATGCCTTCTTTTAAATAACCATCTCCTGAACTAAACTGCTTTACAGCTTTCTTGCAGGGAATGAAAACTACAGTGTTGGTGCCCATATGTAACAATGAGCTGCCAGAGGGAGGAGCACTGCATAAAGTCGAAAACGCATCTTTTTACTGTTGAACAGATGAGTGTTTACTGCCACCATTTGGTCACAGTGAGGAGCTGCAACTAAACGACATGATGATATGAAAACAATTAAGTAAAATAACATCTAAAATAGCATCTTCATTACACAAATTCTATCTTAAGTTTTATTTACTGTTTTATTTATCACTAAATCCAGGTTGTGACAACTTTGAACTTGACCACATTGTAATGTGGGCAAAGTCAATTCTTAAACTTAACTTAGTTGTGTTTACGCAGTTCATTTCAGGAAACTAATTGCCTTAAACCTTTTTAGTTGCAGGGACACAAACAAACAAACATGTCTGAAACTACTTGAACAGTTTATTTAGTTGAATGGTGAACAGGCTCATAACTGACTGCACAACAGTTACATTTTTCACAACACTATTTTCCACTTAACAATTAACATATTAAAACAAAGGCTGACCTAAAACACTTTTGGTAGCTTTTTTTTCTTTCTCTTATTGATGATATTTTCATAAAATGATCCCACTTGGACCTCTGATGTTTAGTCGACATCATCTTTTCATTATAATTACAACTGTGTGAAGCGATTCTCTCAGAGTTGCAACTTCTGCAGGAACTTTCCCACAGCGTCCTCCGTCATGGCGTAAAGAACTTCAGGAGAAAACTTTAACCGAATGGTGCCCACCTTCCTCTTGAGTTCAGAGATGACAGAGTTAGAAAGAAATCTGTTCATTGAAAATGTGGGAATCTGATACGTCCGACCAGCCATCAGACGCTCGTACACTTTGTCGATCAGTTCCTTTGAAAACTTCTTGATCTTGTCACTGGCCTCCATGTTCTCTGGTGTTTTGCTGGCATGTCCTGTAGAATCCTCCGGCTGGAGAAGCTTGTCAAACAAGCTGTCCACATCAGTTTTTATGGTCTCCAGACTAACTGTGGATTTCTTTGTCTCCAGGCCGATCTCGCTCGTCATGCTGGTTGGACTGGGAGCTTCAGGTGTAGTCACTGGAGACTCTTGAACAGCTCCTGGTAGCAGGTATTCGTCTTCGGTGAGTCTCGGCTGAGGGGACACTGAGCTCTTCTTGAGACTCACCAGGAACTCTGAGTCTTGTGTCTTCAACTTGCTCTTCAGCTCTGCCATCATTTTGTCAAACTGTTCCTGGGCAAACCTGGAAAAGCTGTGTTTGCGATATTTTTGGTTGGCATCAGTGGTTCTGTCTGAAGGTCTGGCCTGTGCAGCAAAGAACTCTCTCACCTTGTTAAAAATTAAACTCATATTAAAATGAGGTGTCGGTGAGCTGCTTTTCTCGCTGCATCCAGCAACATATTCAAAGTTGTCATAATGCAGATCCTCTAGTATAACTTTGATGATATCAGATGCTGCCTCCTGAACATCCAGAACATCCAGAGACATGACAGACAGGGAAGAATCTTCGTCCTCTTCTGTCACGTCTGGTGTCTCGCTGGACCATTTCATGAAAATGTCAGTCACAGCTTTCGTTGCTAAGGGGACAGAGATCTTGGACTTTACGCTCAGAGGTGTTTCACATTTCTCTGGTTCCTCTATTTCAAGGATCTCTGATGTGGACTCTGAGCTTTTGTGTGGGGCAGACTCGATGATTTCTGGATGCCAGCACTCTCCCAGGCACTGGAATTTCAGGTTCTTCAAATATCTTGTCAGACATTTGGCAGCATGAGACACCATTTGAGCAAGAGACGTAATGTTGGACATGGAGCCACTGACAAAAACAGCAGGCTGTGAAGGCCAGACAGGGCTGCTGATGGCCACAGACACAATGGAGTTGACTTTTTCTGTAACTTCCCTCTCCACTAGTGCTGTCAGCTGTTCAGCACTCTCACATTTCTCCTGTGGGACATGAAGAGCGACAGCAAAGCTACCAGAGAGAGATTCTCCCACTTTTGTGTTGAGGTTCTGCAGAGATGTGGTTAAATCAGCCTGAGTTTCCTTCCTGTGAAAACTCTCCTCAATCATTGGTTTGATCATTCTCAAAATGATTGTACAGAGTGTCTGTACCACTTCTGTACACAAGTCAGCCAGCATAGCAGTTGTGGCTGAGTCGGGAATCCCTTCAGCTAACATGTTCCACTGTACTGCAGAGAATCGTTCAAAATATTTGTTGACTACGGGCAAAAGAGCCTCGGGTGTGATGACGGTTGGGTTGTCCATCTGGGATCCGGATCGGTCCATCGCAGACAATTCTTGTGTCACTACGCTGCTGTAGCTTCGCTTTGTTACAAACTTACTGTAAATGTTCAGCAGTGTTTGAATTTTCACTGTTCTTTCAGAGTGTGTGCTTGAAGTCACTTGTCTGGAGTGAAAATGAAAATGCAGATTTTAAAAGCCAGTTTACCATGGCTCACAGAGGCGCGCATGCGCACACAGACGCTCCACAACTCATCATTTATTATTGAAACACGACAATCAAGTACAAATCTGTTTTTTTGTTTTGTTTTTAATAAGTGGAATTCTTTTTTTTAATTAAATTGAAATTATATCTTTATTATATGTACTATTATTATTATCATCCATATCAATCTCCCCAAATAAAGAGTGAATGAAGGTGTTACCTGTAGGAAACATCAGCGCTGCCTCCTCACAAGCCGACGGTACAGCCTGTGTTGTTGATGATATGGATGAAACAGTTGGGCGGTGCTGTCACGTCAGGATCTAAAGATGCCTTCATTCATGAACTGAGGTAAATGTGTCTTTCATTCACCCCCCACATGAAGGGAAGTCAGCACAGTTTTTTCTTCATATGGAGTCAGGAGAGTCCACGGACCACCTGTGCGCTCAGGACGCACGGGATCAACCGGAGACTCACACCGAGGCTGGCCGGGTGGTAGTTTCACTGAGAGAGAGAGGGCAGGACCAAGATGAAATAAAAACCTACACCTAAGATGAAATAAAACCTACATCTCCTAAGGTAAAAGTTAGCGGCTGTACGTTGTTTACTTTTCTGCCCTGCTGCGCGTTCATGAGTGCTCTGCCCCGGACTTGATGATGTGTAATCAGATTTCTACAGGACTGTCCCGGGGCTTTAAACCACGGATTTAAGACACAACAACATTCAGTTTGAAGCTTTAGAGCCTAAAGTCACATTGGAATCAACATTTTAAAAAATCATAACCAGGCAAAAATATGGTCTTTTAGGCATTTTCAAGATATGGATGCTGAATGTGAAAGATAACTATAACTCATTACATTTATTAAAGTTATTACATTTAGTTTCTCTCACTGAGTAGCATATTTATATGGCATGTCTTCTTTAAAAAAAACAACCAAAACTGTGCAGGGCTGTAGTTAAGCTTTATGTCCCGTCATTGCTCTTTCTATTTTTCACTGTTCTGTTTCACAGATAATTGATTTGAAAAAGAAAAATATATCAAAATTATTTTTTATAAAGATTTAATTTAAATGAAGAATGCCACTGAACATTTAGCTACTGTATACTGAGCACACACTGAGGACGTGGGGAGTTAGAGACGATGATGAGGGCGGCCAGGACCAGGGGCGTGTCTACAGGTGGGCTGGGGTGCCCAGCCAGAGGAATCATCTGCCCATCCAATGAAAACTCTGAAAAAAATCTATTTTTTGAGTGTTAATAGTTAATTTTGTCATTGTTCATCATTGTCTGTGTGCACAGCTGGAGGTGTCCTGTTAAAAGTTTTACAGGCCTCTCTTTTACTATTGCGGTCTATGGAAAAATGCTTTTTGGGCCGCAGGGGGATTTTTAAGATAAGATAAGATTATATTACTTTATTTAGAACGATAAATAATAACAATATAATAATGTACTAAATATATAGATACAACAACAACAACAGTAGCTGATGCATGAGGTTGTCATGGTGGTGAGTTGTCTGTTTCTGGTGTGTGTGTGGTTACTGAGCACAGTGTTTGTTGTAAAGTCTGACAGCAGCTGGAAGGAAAGACCTGCGGTATCTCTCCTTCACACACCGTGGGTGCAGCAGCCTGTCACTGAAGGAGCTGCTCAGTGCTGTCAGTGTCCTGCATGGGGTGGGAGGTGTTCTCCAACAGGGATGATAGCTTCGCCGCCATTCTCCTGTCGCCCACTACCTCCACTGAGTCCAAGGGGCATCCCAGGACAGAGCTGGCCTTCCTGATCAGCCTGTTCAGTCTCCTCCTGGCAGCAGTGGAGATGCTGCTGCCCCAGCAGACCACACCGTAAAAGATGGCTGATGCCACCACAGAGTCGTAAAAGGTCTTCAGGAGTGCCCCCTGCAGTGCCATGAGCTGTTCCCTGGTGTAAACAATGGAGCCATGGCTGCACGCCGGGTCTCCAGACACAGACGTAAACAGAGAAAAAGAAAACAATCGAGACAAAGAAATATGTGAAACTGGAAGAAGTCAGCTTCTCATATTTGATCAAAAAAACACACTTCTTTGGCTGTGGCAAGTTCAGGAAACATCCTCATCCACCTTCTGCTCTGAATGCCATAGAAATGTTCCTGAAAATAAAAAGAGAATTTCTGGTTGAAATGTACACGATAACAGTCTATGTATGCTGCTTATACACACAAAAATAAATAAATAAACCACAAAGTAACCACCATCACTATTTCACACAATGGCTGCAATGCAAACTCACATATCCCTTTTTTGAATATGGGTCCTTCAAAGATGGGAAGAGTCACACAATCCTGAGGGAATGAGACTCCTCTGTTGCTTTACTTACAGCTCTCCTGCAAAAGAAGTATTGTTTGTGATAAGATTCTTCAACCCCATACAAATGAGAATCTTATGTTGTTAACATCAAGCCTCTTACCTTTTTCACACATGTGAGCTACAATGATGTTCACCATTAATCACCTGGTGGAATCTTTCAAACTCCCAGTATCTTCATATTCTTTAGTCACAGTCATCCTGCTGGCTAGGATGTGAGAATCTGCGCCACTGTCTACATTTGGTATAAAATAAAAAACATCAATGTACAACAAATACATCATTTTTTAACCCAAACAACTAGTCCAATCTATTGATCATACAAATGATAAATTACAATACTTTTTCAATTCCTTCATTTGTTGGGCCTGAGGTCTGGTAAACTAAAGAGCAAGATGTATAAGAATGAAAGTAATAAAATGACATTTCTTGCATGGGCGCTGTCCATGAAAGCTTGGATAGTCTGACATCCAGGATCACTTGTGTCACTGCTTAAAGTTGAGACGTAGAATGAATCTGTTAGACTGGGGAAGCAAGGCCCTTCACCGTCTTGCTGCTGCACAGTCAAATCTGAGGATCACAGATAACAAAATCAGGATACAGGGCACATACAATCAAAACCAACCACCACAAAAATACCATATATGCTAGGATGCCACTGAGGGCCAACAAATGTCACATTTTCATTCCAATCATTCACCTCAGCCGGTGATTTTACGAGCAAGTTCCTGCAAACTTCTGGAGGGACTGCTAATCAGTGAAATCATTTGATGCAGTCTTTAGTGAGAATGAAAGCCTGCAGACCCATCCAAGACACATGCTGTCTCATCACTTATGTATACTGACAACAATTCAACATTTTCTCCTGTCAAGCATTAGAAATTTTATGATAACTTATGATAACTATGTGCTTGATACTCTGACACTCTCATGGGGTCAGCTGTGATCACACAACAGTATACATTTGGTAACAGTGTAAATTCAGGTTGGGAAAATAACCTTTCTTCAGTCTGTGCTCTTCTAACATCTACAGTACTGCTATGGAGAAATAAAACTAACTTCAACTGTAGTTTGCATTTTAAAATATTTTATGTGTTGTTTGTGTTTAAGGGTCATTGACAAATAAAGCTTTTAAAAATGTTTTTTTTAAATGAATATTATGCATATTTTTGAAATTAGAATAATGTGTTTCAACAAGCCTTATTTGTGTTACAACATTTCAAAGTTTTAAATTCATTTTTTGACAGTATTTTTAACTTCACCACCTGAAAAATGTCAGGTGGCGCAACCAAATTTATATACTTTCCTTCTGTTTATTCTAAGTGAAATTTCTGGCAAGTATACCTGAGTGTGTCTATAGTGGCTAACACATTGTTATTTTGTGGTTAAGTTTTTTGTTAACTATAATTTAAGATTCTTGCATTTCAGTGGCCAGGTATTTAATATTTTTAATATCCAATTTTACATTTAAAGACAGAACAACCTGTATATAAATATACAAATGAATCTATTTAATACAATAGCTATATACCTCATAGTTTCCAACCATTTGTTCACTTTAACCTATTATTTATTGGTTTAAACAAATATTTTACCTGGTCGCACCACCTGACGATTCAGTTGTGTCACCTGACTTTTGCAGCTAATTTCGCCTTTAGCCTTTGATAGCAAGTCCATACATATAGTTTTTTAATAAAATGAAGAGTCTTATAATAAAATAACACCTGACATGAAAAGTGTACCAGCCCAACTATGAGTTGAAAGTATCAATAGTTATCAATATTTGAGAGAGCTCTACAAACCTTTTCACTCATCAATAAAGATCACTTGGGGACCTCTGGCTGATGGAATATCGTGTTTGATGTTGTAATTTTTCACGTCAGAATAAAAGATGCATGTATACAGTTGCACCACCCTGACATTTGACAATACACAAATTCCCAGACAAAAGTTTGTGAATTATCTTAACACCTTTAAAACTATTAATATTTGTGAATTGAGTTTATTTGAAAGGTCTCAAACATGAAATCATGCCACAGTATTTATTTTGAATTTATTATTATTAGAATATCATATTTAATACTTTTCTCAGGCTGTTCATTAACTTGGACGGTTGCGCCACCTGACATTTTGGTGGTTTGAGATGCCAAAATATAAAATATATACATTATTATAATGTACTGAAAACATGTTCAAACTACAGCAGTTTTATGGAATAAAATGATGCATGTCATGAATTAATTAAAATTTTTTTAAAGGAAAGTAATACACTCGGACACAAAAATATGCATGTCATGTCAATGACCCTTAAGCAGAAGCTCTACCTGGTGAAACTATATTTTATAAAATCACTCATGATGAAAGATTTTTATGCGTCAGCAGAATGTAGCAAAACTTTAATTTACCCCAAAATCACAACTTGCCTCCAAAAAAATCATATGGATATGTTATATTTCATTATACCATTTACTATAAACAGACTTACCAGGAGGTGTGAGTGTCACAAATCCTGTCAGGTCTGAGCAGCACAGCTGTGTTCTTGTGTAATTCTGCTAGTTGAGGGTCTGAAATTCACATGATACATACAATTTATTGTGGAGAGATTATTTTTAATCATATTTTTTAATATATTTTTTATTCTGGTAGCGCAGAATATCAGACAAATATTAGCACTGTTTCTTTCACAGTTAAGATACAAATCTCTCATAAACATCCACAAAACAACACACAGAACAAAACAGAAAGTTATTATCAACTTACCATCATCAGTGAGATGATACAACACACTTCTCTGGCTGTGGCAAGTTCAGGAAACACATCCTCATCCACCTCTACGCTCGTCATTCTCTGGCATGAGGAACTTGTGCTGCACTGAAGCATAAAAATCAAAACTTCATTCACAAGATTTTCATCACTTCCCCTTTAATGACTTCGTACTAAACATACTTAACTTACCTGCACTGATAAAATATGAGAAGCTGACTTCTTCCAGTTTCACATATTTCTTTGTCTCTCCATGTTTCACCTTCATCAACATCTTGACCACTGAAGGATAAACAACATTTACCAAGAATAAAAGCAGCACTTGAACTGTCAGTGTAACAAGTGTCTTTATGGGAGCTGTTCATAGCGTATTAATCCATTCACATGTTCACGCCTTGTGTTAGCATGACTTCATCCTCCACCTCCACTGTTTGCTTGTTAGCTAGGCTAGGTTTAGCGACTGAGGCAAGTGTCCCCAACACTTACTTGATGAACTGTCTCTCCAACACTGGAGACAATGTGGTGTTGCTGGCTGAGATGTTGTCTTCACCAGGACTGCAGGACAGTTTTTGTGGCGGGACCTTGTCGACCTCCCTCCTCTGCAGGTCCGCCTGAAAGCAAACAAGTGATGTTCAGTCAATGTGTGGACAGAAACAGAAACACTGTGAGCTAACGTCGACTCATTCAAAATACACACAAAAACAATCAATGATTACAGCGTTAATTCCACAAATCATGAAGTAAAATGTGCGAAGCCATCGAGTGACTTCTACAGTTTAGGTCCGAGCATTAAAATATACAAATATATGACAGTGAAAGATGAACCTCCACCCAAATATGACTCCGTCAAAGAGGATCTCTGAACACCAGCTGGAGGAGAAATGACAGAAGAAACTCCAAAATCTAACTCTCACACACATTTTTGTCTAACTCCAGAAATTTGCTGTGTATGTTGTGATCATATATGTTTTTTGGAGTTTTTTACGTATATGTTAACAATATAAAATTATCTGTGCAAGTAATTAAAACATTATATGTAAAAAGCTATATTTGTTAATATGTATATTTTCTTATTAATTTCTATTTAATTTTAATGTCTATATTCCCATTGTGGTGGTCTATTGGACCCATATAGACTAATATGAATCTATGGATACAGACTGTGTGTATATATACTACAGACATTCACTTTTAATACACGACAATGCACAATCATTGTATAATGGAGATAATTTGGCAAGAGCAGAAAAGTAAACAACGTACAGCCACTAACTTTTACCTTAGGAGATGTAGGTTTTATTTCATCTTGGTCCTGCCCTCTCTCTCTCAGTGAAATTACCACCCGGCCAGCCTCGGTGTGAGTCTCCGGTTGATCCCGTGCGTCCTGAGCGCACAGGTGGTCCGTGGACTCTCCTGACTCCATATGAAGAAAAAACTGTGCTGACTTCCCTTCATGTGGTGGGTGAATGAAAGACACATTTACCTCAGTTAACGAATGGAGGCATCTTTAGATACTGACGTGACAGCACCGCCCAACTGTTTCATCCATATCATCAACAACACAGGCTGTACCGTCGGCTTGTGAGGAGGCAGCGCTGATGTTTCCTACAGGTAACACCTTAATTCACACTTTATTTGGGGAAATTGATATGGATGATAATAATTCAATTCAATTCAATTCAATTTTATTTGTATAGCGCCAAATCATAATATACATTATCTCAAGGCACTTTACAGGGTAAGGTCAAGACCTTACTTTGTTACAGAGAAAAACCCAACAGTTCCCACAACGAGCAAGCGCTTGGCGACAGGGGGGAGGAAAAACTCCCTTTTAACAGGAAGAAACCTCCAACAGAACCGGGCTCAGGGTGGGCGGCCGTCTGCCTCGACCGGTTGGGTTTAGGGGAAGATAGAAAGAGGGGGAGGGGGAGGAGAGGGGAGAGAAGAGAGAGAGACCAGGAACAGCTGTGTCGGTAATGGCGTTATTAATAATAAAGACAGGTAATAGTAATAGTAAAGATGAGTAGTGGTGGATCTGGATCCTGCTGTTCCCGAGGCAGAGATACCTGCAGAATGAGGACAGAGAGAGGGAGAGAGAGGAGAAGCACAAAACTACGGGAGAGAAAAAAAAAAAAACAAAGTTAATGGCATGAAGTCATTGAGAGAGAGCGGGGGAGAGAGACAGAAATAGGGAGAGAGCGCCCAGTGAATCATGGGAATCCCCCAGCAGTTTAGCTCTATAGCAGCATAGCTAAGGGATGGGTCAGGACATACCCGAGCCAGCCCTAACTATAAGCTTTACTAAACAGGACAGTTTTAAGCCTGATCTTAAAGGTAGAGAGGGTGTCTGCCTCCCGAACCCACACTGGGAGCTGGTTCCACAGGAGAGGAGCCTGATAGCTGAAGGCTCTGCCCCCCATTCTACTCTTACTAACTCTGGGAACCACAAGTTGACCTGCATTTAGAGAGCGAAGTGTCCTATTGGGAAAATAGGGAACTATAAGCTCTCCAAGGTACGATGGTGCTTGACCATTAATGGCTTTGTAGGTGAGGAGGAGGATTTTAAATTCGATTCTGGATTTTACAGGGAGCCAATGCAGAGAGGCTAACACAGGAGAGACGTGATCTCGTTTCCTAGTTCCTGTCAGTACTCGTGCTGCCGCATTCTGGATCAATTGGAGGCTTTTTACTGAATTTTTGGGACATCCTGACAATAAAGAGTTACAGTAGTCCAGTCTTGAGGTAACAAATGCATGAACTAGTTTTTCAGCATCCTTTAGACATAGAATGGGTCTGATTTTAGCAATATTGCGCAGGTGGAAGAAGGCTGTCCTAGAGACTTGCTTTATATGTGAAGTAAAGGACAAGTCCTGGTCAAAAATGACACCAAGGTTTCTGACTGTAGCACTGGAGGCCAAGGTGATGTCATCCAGAGTCAGTATATTATCACATAGTGTATCTCTGAGGTGTTTTGGGCCAATTACAATAACTTCAGTTTTGTCTGAATTTAAGAGTAAGAAATTACTGGTCATCCAGATTTTTATGTCCTTAAGACACACCTGAAGCTTGGCTACCTGGTTTGTCTCACCTGGCTTCATGGATAAGTACAGCTGGGTGTCATCTGCGTAACAATGGAAATTCATCTGGTGCCTCCTAATAATGTTTCCCAGAGGAAGCATATATAGACTGAAGAGCATTGGTCCTAGCACAGAACCTTGTGGAACTCCATGACTGACTTCTGTGATGATAGAGGAGTCATTGTTAACATGAACAAACTGGAGTCTATCTGACAGATATGACTTAAACCAGCTTAGTGCGGTTCCTTTGATGCCGACCATATGTTCTAGTCTCTGTAATAAAATCTTATGATCGATGGTGTCAAATGCGGCACTAAGATCTAGTAGGACAAGTATAGAGACAAGTCCATTGTCTGAGGCTATGAGGAGATCATTGGTAACCTTAACCAGAGCTGTTTCTGTGCTATGATGGACTCTAAAACCTGACTGAAAGTCTTCAAACAAACCATTCCTGTGCAAGTAATCACATAACTGGCTTGCAACGACCCTCTCAAGGATTTTGGAGATAAAGGGGAGGTTGGATATAGGTCTATAATTGGCTAAAACGTCAGGATCAAGAGTAGGCTTTTTAAGTAGAGGTTTAATTACTGCAACTTTAAAAGCCTGCGGTACATAACCAGTTGATAAAGATAAGTTAATCAGACTTAATATAGAGGTGTCAAGTAAAGGAAAAACCTCTTTGAACAACCTTGTTGGAACGGGGTCTAGAAGACAGGATGATGGTTTAGATAAATAAACTGTTGAAGTGAGCTCAGGGAGATGTACAGGAGAGAAACAGTCAAAATATAAGCCAGTTACAGTTGACTCTGAGGCTGCTGAACTGGACAATACATCTGAACCAGCTGTGGGGAGGAGATGGTGAATTTTTTCTCTAACAGAGACAATTTTATCTGTAAAGAAGCTCATGAAGTCATTACAACTGAGGGCTAATAATACTATTAATAATAATAGTACATATAATAAAGATATAATTTCAATTTAATTAAAAAAATAATTCCACTTATTTAAAACAAAAAAAAAAACTAGATTTGTACTTGATTGTCGTGTTTAATTAATTAATGATGAGTTGTGGAGCGTCTGTGTGCGCATGCGCGCCTCTGTTTGTGCACGCATGCGTGAATGTGTGTGTGAGAGAGACGTAATTGCCTTTGTGACGTAGATATGGAAGGAAATGCCTTTGATCCACGTCATGACGTCATATAGTGGAAAGTCTCCATGGTAAACTGGCTTTTAAAATCTGCATTTTCATTTTCACTCCAGACAAGTGACTTCAAGCACACACTCTGAAAGAACAGTGAAAATTCAAACACTGCTGAACATTTACAGTAAGTTTGTAACAAAGCGAAGCTACAGCAGCGTAGTGACACAAGAATTGTCTGCGATGGACCGATCCGGATCCCAGATGGACAACCCAACCGTCATCACACCCGAGGCTCTTTTGCCCGTAGTCAACAAATATTTTGAACGATTCTCTGCAGTACAGTGGAACATGTTAGCTGAAGGGATTCCCGACTCAGCCACAACTGCTATGCTGGCTGACTTGTGTACAGAAGTGGTACAGACACTCTGTACAATCATTTTGAGAATGATCAAACCCATGATTGAGGAGTTTTCACAGGAAGGAAACTCAGGCTGATTTAACCACATCTCTGCAGAACCTCAACACAAAAGTGGGAGACTCTCTCTCTGGTAGCTTTGCTGTCGCTCTTCATGTCCCACAGGAGAAATGTGAGAGTGCTGAACAGCTGACAGCACTAGTGGAGAGGGAAGTTACAGAAAAAGTCAACTCCATTGTGTCTGTGGCCATCAGCAGCCCTGTCTGGCCTTCACAGCCTGCTGTTTTTGTCAGTGGCTCCATGTCCAACATTACGTCTCTTGCTCAAATGGTGTCTCATGCTGCCAAATGTCTGACAAGATATTTGAAGAACCTGAAATTCCAGTGCCTGGGAGAGTGCTGGCATCCAGAAATCATCGAGTCTGCCCCACACAAAAGCTCAGAGTCCACATCAGAGATCCTTGAAATAGAGGAACCAGAGAAATGTGAAACACCTCTGAGCATAAAGTCCAAGATCTCTGTCCCCTTAGCAACGAAAGCTGTGACTGACATTTTCATGAAATGGTCCAGCGAGACACCAGACGTGACAGAAGAAGATTCTTCCCTGTCTGTCATGTCTCTGGATGTTCTGGATGTTCAGGAGGCAGCATCTGATATCGTCAAAGTTATACTGGAGGATCTGCATTATGACAACTTTGAATATGTTGCTGGATGCAGCGAGAAAAGCAGCTCACCGACACCTCATTTTAATATGAGTTTAATTTTTAACAAGGTGAGAGAGTTCTTTGCTGCACAGGCCAGACCTTCAGACAGAACCACTGATGCCAACCAAAAATATCGCAAACACAGCTTTTCCAGGTTTGCCCAGGAACAGTTTGACAAAATGATGGCAGAGCTGAAGAGCAAGTTGAAGACACAAGACTCAGAGTTCCTGGTGAGTCTCAAGAAGAGCTCAGTGTCCCCTCAGCCGAGACTCACCGAAGACGAATACCTGCTACCAGGAGCTGTTCAAGAGTCTCCAGTGACTACACCTGAAGCTCCCAGTCCAACCAGCATGACGAGCGAGATCGGCCTGGAGACAAAGAAGTCCACAGTTAGTCTGGAGACCTTAAAAACTGATGTGGACAGCTTGTTTGACAAGCTTCTCCAGCCGGAGGATTCTACAGGACATGCCAGCAAAACACCAGAGAACATGGAGGCCAGTGACAAGATCAACAAGTTTTCAAAGGAACTGATCGACAAAGTGTACGGGCATCTGATGGCTGGTCGGACGTATCAGGTTCCCACATTTTCAATGGACAGATTATTTTCTAACTCTGTCATCTCTGAACTCAAGAGGAAGGTGGGCACCATTCGGTTAAAGTTTTCTCCTGAAGTTCTTTACGCCATGACAGAGGACGCTGTGGCAAAGTTCCTGCAGAAGTTGCAACTCTGGTTGGACAAAGAGCCTTCAGAGACAACTAGTTACAGTGAGGAAGTGTCTGGTGCACTCAGTGACATCCAAGAGGTTATCTCAAACATGCTGTCCACACCAGAAACAAATGACACCATCGCGCCAGAGTCCCCTGAAGTCAGCGACAAGCAGGCTACACCTTATTCAGGTCAGACACCACCTCCATGTGAAGCTGCAGTATCTGAATCCTTCAATGATGAAGGTGTGAATGTCAGGGACCATGTCGATAGTCGTGACTTGGCACCGCGAGAATCTCCTGAGAAATATTCTGAGCCTCCACCAGTTTCTCACCCCAGTCCTGAAGGATGTCAACCCAGTCAGGTGCCAACCCCTGAGGAGCCAGGTAAGGGGCTCTTAGCAGGGTCATCTGATAGCTCCTCTTCTATAACAGACGAGATGACCAACGACCTCATGACTGCTCTTCTCCTGAGGCTCATCACAAAAGTCCCGAGCACAACTGCAGGATCCCCACAGGCGGTAGACATCAACGCCATCACCAAGCGTCTGACAGATGTGGCGCACGATCAGATCAATATACGCAACTCTGATTTCAGAAAGACCAAGGACAAGATGAAGAAAATCAACAAGGCCATGACTAAGGATCTTCACAAGGAGTTTGTCTGCCCAGAGCAACTACTGGAGGCTGCAACAGCATCAGATGATCCATCTTTTGACGATGCTCTTGTGAAGTATCTTGAAATCCATGTGAATGCCCTCCCCAGTCCACCCAAGAAGAAGAAGTCCAAGGTCGCCAGGTTCTTCACAGCTATGGGGAAAGCTCTGACCAAGCCCTTCAGGTGGTGCATCAAGGGCAACCGTGATGACTAAATCATCACCATCACCCCACCCTCCTCCCCCTCCACACCTGCCCCCGCCCCCACCCCCGCCTCCACCCCTTCATCCCCGCCCCCTTCCCCAATACGGCATTCATCTTGAAGGAAACCACAATCAGGTTCTCAAATCCTCACACTCGCCCTCCACCTCACCTGACTTGTAGTAGGTCAGATGAGATGGAGGGTAGTCGAGAACCTAGAGAACTGCTTTCCTTCAAGATGAATGCCACCAACAGACCTTTCTCACAGCAGACATTTTGACACATGATGCAGTTGATACACCTTGATGGAGGCACTCTTGTGGTTTCCAAGTCAAAATGTCTGCTGTGAGAAACGTCCAGGCCAGCACGGTGGCTCAGTTAACCACTGAACCACCGTGCTGGTGTGGGTTTACTCCGGGTGCTCCGGTTCCTCCCACATTTTACATTCAAAAAAATAAAAATTATAACTACAATTTCATTTTAGTTGTGTTTTTCTCTTTAAAGGTAGACATATTAAAGTCAGTCTAAAAAAGACAGACTAAAAATGAATAATAAAAAAATTACTGTATCGATGCATGAAGTGCGTGTTTAATGTTCACATCATTACAATAAGATGAGCTTCACAGTTGAAGAGGTGTGGAATTACAAAGAAGACATGAAGTGCATTTGCTTCTGCTGAAACCTAAACACACAAGGGAAAAAAGTGCAGTAGGTCTCTCTTCTCTGTCTGTGCCTAAAAAGGCTTAAGTGTGACTGCACTGTTTGCTTTATTGTGTTGTGCAACTAAATGTTACACTACACAACAAAATGAATGTAAATCTGCTTGTCACAGACCCTGTGCTCTTAAATTTGCCTCCATCACCGTCTAAAACATTCACAAAGCTGGTTCATAAAATGTCAGCAAACTGAGAAGCTTCAGAGAATCGTTTCACACAGTTATAATTATAATGAAAAGATGATGTCGGCTAAACATCAGAGTTCCAGGTGGGATATTTTTATGAGAACATAATTAATAAGAGAAAGAAAAAAAAAAGCTACCAAAAGTGTTTTAGGTCAGCCTCTGTTTTAATATGTTAATTGTTCAGTAGAGAATAGTGTTGTGAAAATGTAACTGTTGTGCAGTCAATCATGAACTGCCATGACAGTTTAACAATTGGGAAGTCTTACAATACAAATGACAAAATAAATGTGTATATTTCAACATACTGTATCTCTATGTATTGCATAATCTGAGGAAAATGCATGAAGTGCAAACATAAAAACATTGTTCACTGTACATAAATCTGATCAGATTTAAAAAAAAATCTCTGTATACTGGATTGTATTATCATGAGGTAGACTGTTGACTTTAAACATCTAATTAACATGCACATGAGAGTCCAATACCAAACAAAAAACATCGACATATTAAATAATACAACTCTGACAACTCTCAACATAAAAACATAAATCACACCCGCAGGACATTTTGTCATCACACCATTTGAAATGGCTATGATATATTTGAATGTTTGGCTATAATGGAAGCACAAATATCTTTGATGTGAGTGGACACTGAAGGGCCCGCTTCAATATTTGACAGTGAGATTAAGCACTGAGAATTATTTTGCTTTTCAAAAAAATCACAAAATCAATGTATCTTGATGTGTGTAGAAGAAAACTGGCCTTTGTTTGTTTATTCACTTTTCACACTAACTTGTTGTCGTCCTGACGTCACGAGCAGTAACCTAGCAACCATGTACACAGTGGTGACGTCACTCAGAGAAAAAAAAACTTTTCTGAGCTTTGAAAAACTTTTATGTGGCCAGGTCACAAGAGAGGACCAGACACAAAGAAATACTTTTCGTGGGTTCTTTTATTCCCCGACTGTACTCAGCCAGAACACACACTGTAAAAAATGCCCGTAGAAATTACGGTAAAAAACTGTCAAATAGCAACATTAAAATACCGTAAAATCAAAAATAGTATATCACTGTAGTAAATACATTGAATTACCGTAAATCAAGAAACAGTAAATAACTTTAAATTTTACGGTCTTACTAAGTAGAAAATACGGAATTTTACTGTGAATGTTATAAAAAGTTTGCAAAATTCATGGTAAAATACCGTAATGTCACAAGCGTGTAATTACCGTAAAATTGACGGTATCATTCAGGCTGAATTACAGATTTTGCTGGTGTTTACATTTAAGTTTATGATACAAAACCATTAAATCATACCATCATTTCTATAGGAAGTAGAATGTTAAAAAGTATGGTATATTTAGCTCAGAGGGGAGGGGTAGTGTGTGGGGGGGCGCTTTTTTCAAAATGTTCTCCTCGTCTTTCAAATCGTAGACCCTAGCTTTAACGGAGGCTAGAAATGTTGTATTTCAGTTCACCACCGTTTCTTCGCGCCCACAGGAGCAGTGTTTGTTGTTGTTCCATGTCAATACAGCTTTATTGAATTGAGGAGAGAGACAGAGAGAGAAACAGACAGACAGACAGACAGACAGAGAGACAGAGAGAAGACCGCGGAGTTAACAGAAGCTACAATCAGTTCACCGCCATTTCTTCGCGCCCACAGGAGCAGAGTCTCTTCTTCAGGGGAGCACGTTCGATTACCGTTAGCTAGCTAACGTTGCTAATGCTAGAAAAATGTTTAGCTGTAACTTCTGTAGCAAGTCGGTTAAGACTTTGAGGGATTATGTACTTCATTGCAAACTCCATAGAAATGAACCACGTTGTTTATTTAAGTGCACTGGCGCCGGTTGCAAGCAGACATTTTGCAGATATGGAGCTTTAAGGCGCATTTTTACCGGAGGCATAGTGCATCTGCTCCTACTCCCATTACTGTGGGGACGGCTGTTCATGATTTTAAATGCGCAATGGCGATGTGTGAGCGCCAGTGTCACATCCTCATTTACCGCGCACATGTCACGGAAACACAGAGACCTTACAGATATCAGTATCAGTGACTTCAGAGAGTCTGCTTCACAATCATCTGTTTAAACTGAGTCAGATAACTTTGGCGCTCAAGTGAATGAGACAAGTACAGGAACAGGTAAAGATGAGGGTGATATGGATATATCAGAGGATTATAGTGATGTTTTTCTCAGAAATGTCTCTTTATTCTACTTGAAATTGCAGGGTGAGTTTCTACTACCTGCTTCGACCATACAGAACATTGTTGAGGAGATACAAAACATACATGAGTTGGGTCAGACATATAGTTTGAGTAAACTTACGGCCCTGCTAAAAAATGACACATCATTAACAGATGAGGATATCACCAGAGTTTGTGAGTCTGTCAGGGGATCTGATCTGTTCTCTGCATGTCACACAGGGCCAATGAGGACAGCATACTCAAGAACTCAGACTTTCAAAAAAAAGTTCAACTATGTGGAGCCAAAGAAAATGTTTTTAGGAAGAGATGAGAACAGAATAGATAGGTTTGCCTACTATGTGCCTGTGAGAGAGACTTTGAAATGCCTGTTAGAGTCTGACCTGTGGCAGAAATCAGGGGAGCATTCAGCTGAGTCTCCCACAGATCTTCTAAGTGACATTAGTGATGGTCAGATATTCAAATCCAATGCGTTTTTTGCTCAGAATCCATCATGTCTCAAGCTAGTACTGTACCAAGATGCCTTTGAAGTCGATAACCCTTTAGGTTCTGCAAAGACAAGACATAAGGTATTAGCTGTCTATGCATCTGTTGCTAACCTGCCACTTCATGTACAGTCAAACACAGACCACGTTACTTGTTCTACTGTGCAGAGAGAAAGATTTCAAAGCATTTGGGCATGCTAAAGTAGTAACTCTGAGTTACTAGCAGACTTGAAGGAGTTGGAGGAGAATGGGATTGTACTATCAGATGAAACAGTTAAAGGAACCTTGTATTGCATTGGTGGAGATAATTTGGGCTCGCATTGCATTGGTGGCTTTACTGAAAATTTCAGTCGCTCAAAGTATTTTTGTAGGTACTGCCTAATAACCCGATCTCAATTTCAAGGTGACGATCCTAATCTGTGTGGACCAGAGCGCACCGCTGAGAATTACAACGCAGCTGTCGAGCGCCTCCAGACTGAAGACACCCCAGATGTGGAAGGAGTGAAGTGCAAGTCAGTAGTTCACAGTTTGAAATACTTTAATGTCTGTCAGCCAGGTTTGCCACCTTGCCTTGGTCATGACATCTTTGAAGGTGTTTTGTCATATGATGTAGCACTGTATCTGAAGTATTTCATCAAGAAAAAGGCATGGTTCACCTACTCCTCTCTGAATCGGCGTATTAAACAGTTCAAATACGGTCAAATTTGGTCCCTTGATCAGAGTATGGACAATGCGCTTTGAAAGTAAGCACAGTTATTTCAAGAGATGTGCAAGAAATTTGAAGAATTTCAAAAACCTCTGCCTTACACTCTCTGAAAGACACCAGATTTTCCAGTCGTATCTTTCAGCAGGACCAATGGGTCAAGCTGTCTTACAAGTCAAAGATGGTACTCCATTTTATTCAGCACTCTATAGTAAAGCCATTCAAGATGCAGCGAGACCATTTGACTTCACAGAGACCAACACAAAGGTCACATTAGAAATGCTGTATAAAGGAACGTCATACAAGAAAGGACAATTCCTCGTCACAGGGAGCATGGACGCCGTGGAGTTTGGTGAACTCGTGCTTATTTTGATCAAAAATGACACTGTTCATTTTCTGGTCTCAGTGTACGAGGCTGAATTCATTCCTCAGTACCATATGTACTCTGTAAGGAAAAACAATGAAAAGATGCAGTGTGTGAACATCACTGACTTCATTGATTACTATCCATTGTCATCTTACATTAAGCATGGATGCCAAATAGTTCCATTTAAAACAGTGTGCTGTCACACTAATGGATGTATTGCAGGGATGCTCTGATCACATTTTTTTTTTTTGCTGCCAAGCACCGATTGTGAATGAGTAGAGCCGGACGATATGGCAAAACATTTATCACTATAATCTTTTTCATATCAATCGATAAATATACATTACATTATGAATCAAGTCAATATTTGAACATCAAAGTTTCCTTGAACGTTAAATTTCATCAGGACTTCCTTGGGCAAAAGAAAACACAGTATTTTTGACCAAAATACCTCTCAATGTTGTGACAATATTGTAGGGATGACTGGAGTTCCCCCTCACAAAAAATGTACATAATAAGATTATTGATAAATAATAATCAGTAATGTGGATGTAATGACCAAGTGGCAAGTGGGAAATTTTTGAATAGCTAGAACAGTCTGGTAAGTTCAGAATATTACATCACTTTACTGTAATACAGCCTTTAAAACCAGGAAAACGATATTACGATATCCAAAATCTAACGATATGATGATTTCTAGTCTCATATCATATATCTGTATTGTCTAGCTCTATTAATGACAAATATCGGCTGATCCAATTTTTTTACTGATCTTTTTTGAATAGTCTTTGGCCTTAGAAAGTGGTGCAAAATGCTGGTCACTGCAGGTTTACATGAGCAGCTAACATGTAGTTCAGCTTATGTTAGGAATAAACACATTTAACGCATGTGTTTGTGCTAACCTGGTCCGCCTGCTATAGCTGTCCAGGTGGAAACTCAGTGTTGCGCAGCATACAAACACCAACTCTGCTGAGAAATGGCTCAAGTGTTGAGCAGTCGATAACAATAAAGCTATAATATGGCTTTATTGTGATCCTGATATCATATCAGGATTTGCTGATCTGATATTGATTACTGAAGATCGGCTAATTTCAGTCGGAGCATCCCTAATGTCTTGGGCTGTCATTCTGGTGTTAAAACTTTATTATTATCTCTCTTTTATATTCAGAAATGGATGATGCACACCAAAGCAACATACGGAGCGCCATTACAAAGGTGATGCCAGACCTCCCAGCTTCAATGCTAGATATTTTAGAGGAGACACTACAATCTTTGGGGGTGGAGACCACAGAGGATTTCCAGTTCATCCAGGAAGCTGATCTGCTTTCAGTACTGAGACCAATCCAAGCAAGAAAACTGGTGGCTGCCTGGAAACAAACCAGTAAGTACATTTCAACAAAATTTATTTTCAAGTATTACCAAGGATAAAACAGCATTCCATACATTTTTATAATTTCATTTAGGGCTGTGCGATATGACCAAAATCTCATATCCCGATATATTATATCCAGATATTATATATTATATCCAGATTATATCTGCAGTATAGTGGAACATGTTAGCTGAAGGGATTCCCGACTCAGCCACAACTGCTATGCTGGCTGACTTGTGTACAGAAGTGGTACAGACACTCAATCTACTACAATCATTTTGAGAATGATCAAACCCATGATTGAGGAGAGTTTTCACAGGAAGGAAACTCAGGCTGATTTAACCACATCTCTGCAGAACCTCAACACAAAAGTGGGAGACTCTCTCTCTGATAGCTTTGCTGTCGCTCTTCATGTCCCACAGGAGAAATGTGAGAGTGCTGAACAGCTGACAGCACTAGTGGAGAGGGAAGTTTCACAAAAAGTCCACTCTATTGTGTCTGTGGCCATCAGCAGCCCTGTCTGGCCTTCACAGCCTGCTGTTTTTGTCAGTGGCTCCATGTCCAACATTACGTCTCTTGCTCAAATGGTGTCTCATGCTGCCAAATGTCTGACAAGATATTTGAAGAACCTGAAATTCCAGTGCCTGGGAGAGTGCTGGCATCCAGAAATCATCGAGTCTGCCCCACACAAAAGCTCAGAGTCCACATCAGAGATCCTTGAAATAGAGGAACCAGAGAAATGTGAAACACCTCTGAGCATAAAGTCCAAGATCTCTGTCCCCTTAGCAACGAAAGCTGTGACTGACATTTTCATGAAAGGGTCCAGCGAGACACCAGACGTGACAGAAGAAGATTCTTCCCTGTCTGTCATGTCTCTGGATGTTCTGGATGTTCAGGAGGCAGCATCTGATATCGTCAAAGTTATACTGGAGGATCTGCATTATGACAACTTTGAATATGTTGCTGGATGCAGCGAGAAAAGCAGCTCACCGACACCTCATTTTAATATGAGTTTAATTTTTAACAAGGTGAGAGAGTTCTTTGCCGCGTTCTTTGCCCCTAGTGGTCAGTGTGAAGCAGCCATTTTGGCTCTTTCACACATGCCATACTAATAAACTCCACCTAAGTGGCCATAACTCAAACATGAATTGCCCAATCAGTTCCAAATTTCACAGGATTGATTAGAGTCCCGTCCTGAATACATCTATACTCAATAGTTATATGGAAGTGGCAAAATAGCTCAATAGTGCCCCCTAGAAGATTTCAAACAAGCGGCCCCTGCCGTACATTTGACCTGGATTTAGGTGCTTCTAAATAAAATTTATTATTATTATTTAGATTTATGAAATTTAATCCACGTCTAACTCATTAAGACCTACAAAAAAGCCTCTTGGTGACATGTGCTGAATTCAAAAGGAAGTCGGCAAACACCCCCAACTGCTGCGCACTGTCTCACTCTCAAAATTTCCCGCGGGGGGAATTTCCTAGTTTAATTTAAAATATTGTGAACAGTGACTCATGCAGGCCACAAGGTGGCAAAAAACAAGTGAGCTGGAAGTAAGAAGTTGTTAGCAGAGTTAGCACAAGATGATGTATGAAAACAGTGCAATGTCATGCATTTTCCTCTGTTAGTTTGGTAAAGGATGTTGAGGTACCGATCAATGGGAAATTCTAATTGAACGTTTTGAATCTGAAGTATCTTAATTTCTGTATATCATGCAACACTTTTGAATGGTAATAACTAATGTGCTGTTAATTCTTTTCTGCTTTTACAGGAACCTCTTGCTATGCTTCAAGGCAGTTCATGCTTGCCGTACCGCAAAGTCGTGAATGACCACATCCCCACCTTCATTGCTGCCGTCTGCCTCATGCTCGGAAGCTATTACTGCTTCAACATTCATTATCCCGTGGATCTGGGCTCCACACTTGAGTTCCTTCAGAGGTAAAGAAATATTTTTTTTAATTTCCTCCTTTAGAACAAATCACTGTATATATTGGTTGATTATGAATTTTTGTGTTCACAAAGGTGTTTCCTCAACATCAACCCAGAGAAGGGCACCAAGGTGGAATCAAAAAAACACAAGAAGCAGTCAGTCAACCCGAGAGTCCTCACCCTCATCGCTGATCTCTCTGATCGTGAATGGAGAGAGACATGTTAGACAAGGACTTTTCAAAGCTAACTGACAGAGTTCTGAATGTCAGTGTTAAAGTTTAAGTACAGCAAAGCACTGTTCAATATAACAAGTGCTAAAGTGTAAGTACAGCAAAGCACTGTTCAGTATAACAAGTGCTGAGTGAGATTAGTTTTAAAAGGATCAGTGGGGTTGCATGGGGTAGAAATGCCCACTGAGTATATTAGTTAGTAGTATATTCTTTTAAATTTATGTGAACATTTTGTATTCATGCATTCAATTTAATAAAACTGAAGAACATTTGAGCTTGTGTTTCAGTGCATTTGTGACACTACAGAGTAGGTTGAAGGCTGGTGACATTGTTGCTAAGATTCTCCTTTACAGTAGGTAAACTGAAGACATCCAATACATCTTTTAACATGGTAAGAGCAAATTCTCTTAATTATCTGTACACTTGTATAAATTAGCTTGTCTCTTTCACAAGTGTTAATATTTAAATATTATGCTACTGTCACCTTTCAGGCATTGCATCCAAAGTTCTATGACTGGTTATGGACTTAGAGGGAACAACTTAATGGCTTTGTGTCAGCCAGGAAAATGGTGAGTCTCTAATCCATGTAAATGCCAAAAAACTGTTTTTGTTTTTAACTTTTAAAGATATTATTTCTGCTTTACTGGACAGTGGCACTAGAGATAGACAAGAAACACAGTGGAGAGAGAGGGGATGATATGTAGCGTGGCCCAAGCCACAATTGAACCTTGGCCGCTGTGATATTAAAAATATGTGTTACATGGTCTTTGGCTGGCCCAGCTGCTCATGTTTTTGAGTCATTTGATTGTAATTTGTAATCTGTGTGTTGGAAAGAGTGAAAGAGTTGATGATTTCATATTTCACTTGAGGGGATGTATATCCTGTCTTCTTATATCTCATTACACTTTCTTTCAGGTAGTCTACTAGTGGTTGTACTTGACTTGGATGTATTACGAAGGAAACATTTATTAACACTTGATCTAGGCGAATTCAAAGATAACACAACAAGTGAGAGTGATCCCTTTAACACCTTAGCCATACCATTTTTTAACAAATAATTTCACCTTCTCCACAGCACGGTGCAGCTGGATAATGCAAGGCAGTCAACTTTGCAGGAATGCGGTATGGCCAGTACTCTGATTCGTCGTCATCATTATCAGCACTCAGCTTCAGTGAGTACATTTAAATAGATAGGCTTCTGAACTGGTGCTGCCATTAAATGTTTTTGTTTCTTCATACCTGTCAAATATTTACATGGCCACATCAATAATTATGTCTCCCATATATGTCTACTACCCTGTTATCTGGAGTTCCTTCAGGGTAAATCCTCGGAACTATCCTTAAAAAAATTTAAATCACTGAGTCGATGTCAAATCAAAAGCATGGTGTGTTTTCAGCTGTAGCCTCCACAATTTCTCCCTCACTCTCTCTCAAACTATTAGATCTGCTAAATCTGTTAACTGTTTTAAGCGCCTCCTGAAATCATATTTAAACGTTGGCCTTTTTGTGAGATTTTTTAAACCTACTCTTCATTCACCATTGAATTTTTTTTCTGTTCCAACTTCTTTAATTAATGTTTTGTTTTTTGTTGTTGTTGTTGTTGTTGTTGTGGGAAGCACTTTGCAACAGTGTAAGTGCTATATAATAATAATTATCATTATTATCATTAACAATTTTTTCTTTGTTGTCTTTCTTTGTCTGGTTGCAGAGAGATTCATGCCAGTCCACAGTAAACACCTGATTGAAGACTGCTGGTGAATTTTCAAGCAGGAATGATGACAAAACCTGCCCAAAGTTCCAGTTTCCTTAACATTGTACCATGTCTGTATGAGACTCTGTCCCACCTGTCTTCAGTCAAGTCTGGACCCAATGAGTAGATGCAAGCACAACTCAAACTTCACTCAATCGATCTCCCTCAAGTGCACAGTGCCAACAGCTTCATACAAACATACAGTAGGAAAAAAAAAATCAGTATTACGGACAGGATTCAGGATTTAGGCTGCAATTCGACAAGGGTGAAACAAATACTGATGATCACTTAGTCCTCAAAAGTGACTGTTTCTACCTTTCACACTAATACAATAAAATAAATGAAATACTCCTGATGACCTGTGTAACCTGCCTCTGCTCTAACTGCTAGTGGTAAAGACTGGGAGATACAGTTTATTTTATCAGTGCATTAATTACCTCGTGGACCAGAAAAATCAGAAGTCCAGATCGCTACAGGAGAAAGGGGTATTAGCAATGTGCATTAAATGACAGAGTAAAGAATTCACACGACCAACAGGTAAGTTTTTTTAGTGTCTTACATTGTGTTGATTTAAATAAAATAAAAAAATAAAAAATATATATAAAATAAAAAAAATAAATTCAAATCTTAAGCACACACATGAGATATCAACAACTGTTTCAATAAACCCAGTCTCTAAATAAATCAGTCTCTGTTTTGGGTGGCTTGCCACAACCACTGAGGCTCCCTTCTACCTTTACAGAATGGGAGGGATCCAAGCAGAAGTAGAAGAAGAAGTCTTCATGCAGATCTCAATCCAGGAATTCATACAAAGAAAAGAAACCCGGCCTATAAGGGCCAAAAAGAGGGTTACTGTAATATTCATGTGAACAAAATATACTTTTAAATGTAAATAAATGCATATAAACACACATATTTATAGATGTATATTGTAACATTGTTTCTTAATATTCATTTTAACTAGTCTTCACTGTCATTAAATTAACTGAACACATTTCTCAGGGTTGACATGAGACAAAATGCAAAATGGCTGAACATTTCTCTCCGTTCATCTCTTCTTTTTTTCCCCGCCACTCACTCTCAGGAAAAAAAACAAAACACGGAGTGAGAGTAATGTAGATAAAACACCGTAATATAAAACAATTTTTTAAACACAACACACATGAATTCACTGCCTGTTCATCTATATTAACATCAGCAGATGCACATTTCAACTCCGTTTACCGGACTTTTATCAATAAAGTTTACTCACCAGAGGCTCAAGCATCATATATATATATATATATATATATATATATATATATATACACATACACATATATACATACATATATATACACACACACACACTCCGGGCACAAAGCAGAGTACACGGCTCTCATCAGTCCAGGTTCCGCTTTTTAAGAGACAGGAACACAGGAGTTCAGTAATGTGTAACCTCACAAATATAATTTAGCGAAGGACATGTGGCTAATGGCTTGAGCTAGCGCCACGGATGCTAATAAACACAACTTACGTTATCCTTCGCTCTCTGCGCCGGTGATAAAAGTCACACAGACGTTGGAATATCTGGCTCTCTCACACAAAACTGTAATATCTGCAGCGAAGGGTTAGCATGCAGCCACCTCGACGAAGGCCCGGCAGAGACAGAAGCAAAAACAACAGGACTGCACGTACGCCCTGACGGTTAAGCTACGTGACTATCCCGCCAACTCCTCATGCCGCTGAATCTTGTACACTTTGAGAAAGGCACATTCGCCACACTTGAAATAAAACAAAATACTCTTTTTCAAACAGATAAATGACTTATGTATATTAATGTTTTTAATCTATTTATTGACATATTTATGATTTTAATCATAAATCCTTTTTATTCATTTTATGTAAGATAATTTTAAATCAAACTCTATTTATTTGTCACAAAAAGTATGAATTTATTTATTTATTGATCTAATCAATTAACTGGTGAACTGGACTACTAATAAGGGCCTAGTAACCTGGGTTACACCTGCAAAACTATATTCCAGAGTGATGGTTTCCTTCTATGTATAGCTCATTGGAGCTCAGTTTGACAACAGAAGGCTGAATTTATCTCTGTAGGCATCATGCTCAGGCACTGCATCAATCTAACCTTTGCTTTGTTTCTGTTTTCTGGCTGCAGAGAGGATCATGCCAGTCTACAGTGGACACCAGATGGACAACATACGAGTCTTCAAGCAGAACTGGTGACCGCTGAATGCTTTAAGTTCCAGTTTCTTGAACACCATGTCCATGTTAAGAGCCCTCGTCAGCCAAGTCTGGACTCAGTGACTCATTGGTGTTGATCAACACAGGGCAAGTGGCTCCTTTTTTCATGATGTTTATTTCTTCTATGGACTATCCTTCATATGTATGGACACACACTGTCTTTTCAAGATGTCAAAACTGCCTTGTGAGTATACTGGACAAGTTCTGTTTTTCACAGAGAATGTGTATATGCAAAGAGAGGTTCTTAAAGTTTATCAATTATAGTCTGTACTTTGGTTTACAATGGGCTTAATTGTTTATTTCCTTTATAATTTACCATTTGCATTTGCTGACTGTAAAATCAATTCCATATGTGTTGTACCATATTTTTTACGGTGAAATTCTGGCAACCACAGCTGCCAGTATTTTACCGTAAATTCTACGGATTTTTTTTTTTTACAGCATTAATTTTATAATTTTGAGGGTGGTATGAAACACATTCAAATAAAAAAAAAATAAACCAAAACACTGCTTTCCCTCTCAGCAAAGTTGATTTTGTGAACTTTAACCTTCACTAAACACAGACAAACAACAGTAGTGTCTGCTTTCCTACATAAACAGAAAATAAGACACTCAGCCACATCACTACCACCATCATTTACAGTGAAATAACGTAAATAAGCAGAAAGATATATTTTCAGCATTCAAACATGTTATTACAACGGATCCTGCATGAACTTAAATAACTTCTTTTTAACATGTAAATCATAAACTCACTCACGTCCAGTGGATAGTCTACAGCCTCGATTCACACCTGGACACAGCATACAAACACTCCTCTTTCTCCCCTCTGTAATGTGCATCAATATACAAAATCACACTTTTTCGTAAAATAAACAATATATGACGCCATAACAAGGACTTTTATCATTCATTGTGTCACTTACGCCGATCCGCCGCTCAGCTCCGTCCTCAGCAGAGTGGAGACAGCCTCACACGCACCTGACGATATGCTCCCACTGACAAAGTGCGTTTACTCGTCACACACCAGCTTGTTAGCTCTGTAACACTCATCTACTGACTCTGCTAACTGTTCACTCTGTGATTTACCGTTCTTCAGTATGTTTATATCCTCACAGTTGACAATTACACACCATAGCAGTCGCTAGCTTCACGGTCGGCAATATTTCGCGGGTCTGTCAGGTATCATGGGACTTCCGAGTTCTCGCGAGATTTGCAGTCGCTGGTGTTAAAGTGACAGTAACCTATTTTACTCCCTTATCACCCAACAAATACACAAAAAGCACTGTAACCCCAGTTCACCCGGCTACATTTACAAAGATTAAAACCCCATGGCTTAAAAATATATATTAGAAAGATTGATATTTGGCTGTGTGCACAGCTGGAGGTGTCCTCTTAAAAGTTTTACAGGCCTCTCTTTTACTATTGTGGTCTATGGGAAAAATGCTTTTTGGGCCGCAGGGGGATTTTTCGCTGCAATACCACGAGTGGCCACTGGAAAAAAATTGGCTGCAAGGCCGCTCAGTTCGCTGAGTGTTCCCCCGGGAACCTTAGTGGAACGTTTCCGGGGGAACGTTTCCGGGTGGGAACCTTCAGAGTATAGATGCCACAGAAAAAAAAACCTCATGACTATAAATTGTGAACCATTCTGATTTATCCCAGGGCACAGTTACAAATTTGGTCACACTTGCATTTGCCTTTTATTTCTAAAAATAAAAGTAAAAGTCTGTTTTGGGCTTCTCCAACAGGGGATAAAATGTACAATATGACCAAATCAACATGGATCATTTAAAAACTCTTGATTGAAAACATGCTTTGTCAGCTGAGGCCTCACTCAAGATCAAATTTATATTTTCCCCTCCCTGTTCAGCAAGACAAATAGAAATTCTTTGTTAAAAAAAAAAACAAAAAAACAAAACAAAACATGCATTTCATTTATTTATTTATTTATTTAAACAAATTGAACTATTTTAAAAACACTGGCAGAGACGTCAACCTGAAGTTAGCATAACATCCGGTAACAAGATGGGTTGAGGTGCTTTTTACATCGCAGAACCTTCGGAGGATCCCAACCATAGACTGTATATAAATCCCAACCATAGATGTATTATAAGATTATAAGAAGGTCTGATAATACATCCATGGTCCATCCATCATCCAAAAACTGTCCTGCAGTCCTGGTGAAGACAACATCTTAGCCAGCAACACCACATTGTCTCCAGTGTTGGAGAGACAGTTCATCAAGTAAGTGTTGGGGACACTTGCCTCAGTGGCTAAACCTAGCCTAGCTAACAAGCAAACAGTGGAGGTGGAGGATGAAGTCATGCTAACACAAGGCGTGAACATGTGAATGGATTAATACGCTATGAACAGCTCCCATAAAGACACTTGTTACACTGACAGTTCAAGTGCTGCTTTTATTCTTGGTAAATGTTGTCTTGTTTATCCTTCAGTGGTCAAGATGTTGATGAAGGTGAAACATGGAGAGACAAAGAAATATGTGAAACTGGAAGAAGTCAGCTTCTCATATTTTATCAGTGCAGGTAAGTTAAGTATGTTTAGTACGAAGTCATTAAAGGGGAAGTGATGAAAATCTTGTGAATGAAGTTTTGATTTTTATGCTTCAGTGCAGCACAAGTTCCTCATGCCAGAAAATGACGAGCAGGGCATAGAGGTGGATGAGGACGTGTTTCCTGAACTTGCCACAGCCAGAGAAGTGTGTTGTATCATCTCACTGATGATGGTAAGTTGATAATAACTTTCTGTTTTGTTCTGTGTGTTGTTTTGTGGATGTTTATGAGAGATTTGTATCTTAACTGTGAAAGAAACAGTGCTAATATTTGTCTGATATTCTGCGCTACCACAATAAAAAATATATTAAAAAATATGATTAAAAATAATCTCTCCACAATAAATTGTATGTATCATGTGAATTTCAGACCCTCAACTAGCAGAATTACACAAGAACACAGCTGTGCTGCTCAGACCTGACAGGATTTGTGACACTCACACCTCCTGGTAAGTCTGTTTATAGTAAATGTTATAATGAAATATAACATGTCCATGTGATTTTTTTGGAGGCAAGTTGTGATTTTGGGGTAAATTAAAGTTTTGCTACATTGTGGTAACACATAAAAATCTTTCATCATGAGTGATTTTATAAAATATAAACACATAAAATATTCTAAAATGCAAACTACAGTTGAAGTTAGTTTTATTTTATTTCTCCATAGCAGTACTGTAGATGTTAGACGAGCACAGATTGAAGAAAGGTTATTTTCCCCAACCAGAATTTACACTGTTACCAAATGTATACTGTTGTGTGATCACAGCTGACCCCATGAGAGTGTCAGAGTATCAAGCACATAGTTATCATTAGTTATCATAAAATTTCTAATGCTTAACAGGAGAAAATGTTGAATTGTTGTCAGTATACATAAGTGATGAGACAGCATGTGTCTTGGATGGGTCTGCAGGCTTTCATTCTCACTAAAGACTGCATCAAATGATTTCACTGATTAGCAGTCCCTCCAGAAGTTTGCAGGAACTTGCTCGTAAAATCACCGGCTGAGGTGAATGATTGGAATGAAAATGTGACATTTGTTGGCACTCAGTGGCATCCTAGCATATATGGTATTTTTGTGGTGGTTGGTTTTGATTGTATGTGCCCTGTATCCTGATTTTGTTATCTGTGATCCTCAGAGTTGACTGTGCAGCAGCAAGACGGTGAAGGGCCTTGCTTCCCCAATCTAACAGATTCGTTCTACGTCTCAACTTTAAGCAGTGACACAAGTGATCCTGGATGTCAGACTATCCAAGCTTTCATGGACAGCGCCCATGCAAGAAATGTCATTGTATTACTTTCATTCTTATACATCTTGCTCTTTAGTTTACCAGACCTCAGGCCCAACAAATGAAGGAATTGAAAAAATATTGTAATTTATCATTTGTATGATCAATAGATTGGACTAGTTGTTTGGGTTAAAAAATGATGTATTTGTTGTACATTGATGTTTTTTATTTTATACCAAATGTAGACAGTGGCGCAGATTCTCACGTCCTAGCCAGCAGGATGACTGTGACTAAAGAATATGAAGATACTGGGAGTTTGAAAGATTCCACCAGGTGATTAATGGTGAACATCATTGTAGCTCACATGTGTGAAAAGGTAAGAGGCTTGATGTTAACAACATAAGATTCTCATTTGTATGGGGTTGAAGAATCTTATCACAAACAATACTGCTTTTGCAGGAGAGCTGTAAGTAAAGCAACAGAGGAGTCTCATTCCCTCAGGATTGTGTGACTCTTCCCATCTTTGAAGAACCCAGATTCAAAAAAGGGATATGTGAGTTAAGCTAGAAAGGAAGTGGCATTCTACTAACCTGGAAGAATCTCTAAAGGCTTGGAAAGACAGCCTATTGGCGTATAAAAAAAGTCTCAGTAAAGCCAGAGCATCCGATTATTCATCATTGATAGAAGAAAACAAGAATAATCCCAGGTTTCTGTTCAGCACTGTAGCCAGGCTGACAGACAGCCACAGCTCTGTTGACCCATCTATACCTTTAGCCCTCAGTTGTAATGACTTTATGAGCTTCTTTACAAATAAAATTGTCTCTGTTAGAGAAAAAATTCACCATCTCCTCCCCACAGCTGGCTCAGATGTACTGTCCAGTTCAGCAGCCTCAGAGTCCACTGTAACTGGTTTATATTTTGACTGTTTCTCTCCTGTAGATCTCTCTGAGCTCGCTTCAACAGTTTCTTCATCTAAACCATCGACTTGTCTTCTAGACCCCGTTCCAACAAGGCTGTTCAAATAAGTTTTTCCTTTAATCGACACCTCTATATCAAGTCTGATTAACTTATCTTTATCAACAGGTTATGTACCGCAGGCTTTTAAAGTTGCAGTAATTAAACCTCTACTTAAAAAGCCTACTCTTGATCCAGATGTTTAAGCCAATTATAGACCTATATCCAACCTCCCCTTTATCTCCAAAATCCTTGAGAAGGTCATTGCAAACCAGTTATGTGATTATTTGCACAGGAATGGTTTGTTAGAAGATATTCAGTCAGGTTTTGGAGTCCATCACAGTACAGAAACAGCTCTGGTTAAGGTTACCAATGATCTCCTCATAGCCTCAGACAATGGACTTGTTTCTATACTTGTCCTTCTAGATTTAGTGCTGCATTTGACACCATCGATCATAAGATTTTATCACAGAGACTAGAGCATATGGTCGGCATTAAAGGAACCGCACTAAGCTGGTTTAAGTCATATTTGTCAGACAGACTCCAGTTTGTTCATGTTAATAATGACTCTTCTGTCATTACTAAAGTCAGTCATGGAGTTCCACAAGGTTCTGTGCTAGGACCAATATTTTTCAGTCTAGATATGCTTCCTCTGGGAAACATTATCAGGAGGCATCAGATACATTTCCATTGTTACGCAGATGACACCCAGCTGTACTTATCCTTGAAGCCAGGTGAGACTAACCAGGTAGTCAAGCTTCAGGTGTGTCTTAAGGACATAAAAACCTGGATAATTTCTTACTCTTAAATTCAGACAAGACTGAAGTTATTGTAATTGGCCCAAAACACCTCAGAGATACACTATGTGATTATATACTGACTGTGGATGACATCACCTTGGCCTCCAGTGCTACAGTCAGAAACCTTGGTGTCATTTTTGACCAGGACTTGTCCTTTACTTCACATATAAAGCAAGTCTCTAGGACAGCCTTCTTCCACCTGCGCAATATTGCAAAAATCAGATCCATTCTGTGTCTAAAGGATGCTGAAAAACTAGTTCATGCATTTGTTACCTCAAGACTGGACTACTGTAACTCTTTATTGTCAGGATGTCCCAGAAATTCAGTAAAAAGCCTCCAATTGATCCAAAATGCGGCAGCACGAGTACTGACAGGAACTAGGAAACGAGATCACATCTCTCCTGTGTTAGCTTCTCTGCATTGGCTCCCTGTAAAATCCAGGATAGAATTTAAAATCCTCCTCCTCACCTACAAAGCCATTAATGGTCAGGCACCATCGTATCTTAAAGAGCTCATAGTTCCCTATTCCCCCAATAGGACACTTCGCTCTCTAAATGCAGGTCTACTTGTGGTTCCCAGAGTTTGTAAGAGTAGAATGGGGGGCAGAGCCTTCAGCTATCAGGCTCCTCTCCTGTGGAACCAGCTCCCAGTGTGGGTTCGGGAGGCAGACACCCTCTCTACCTTTAAGATCAGGCTTAAAACTGTCCTGTTTAGTAAAGCTTAGCACAGCTTAGCACAGCTGTTCCTGGTCTCTCTCTCTCTATTCTCCTCTCTCCTCCCCCCACCCCCCCTTTTTCTCCTCCTAAACCCCCAACCGGTCGAGGCAGACGGCCGCCCACCCTGAGCCCGGTTCTGTTGGAGGTTTCTTCCTGTTAAAAGGGAGATTTTCCTCCCCCCTGTCGCCAAGCGCTTGCTCTTTGTGGGAACTGTTGGGTTTTTCTCTGTAACAAAGTAAGGTCTTGATCTTACCCTGTAAAGTGCCTCGAGATAATGTATATTATGATTTGGCGCTATACAAATAAAATTGAATTGAGTTTGCATTGTAGCCATTGTGTGAAATAGTGATGGTGGTTACTTTGTGGTTTATTGATTTTTTTTTTTGTGTGTGTGTGTATAAGCAGCACATATAGACTGTTACTGTGTACATTTCAAACAGAAATTCCCTTTTTATTTTCAGGAACATTTCTATGACATTCAGAGCAACACAGGCTTTCTTGAGTGGTGTGTCAAGACTCTGCAACGTCAATCCAGAACCACATCTACATCCCATAACAGAGCAGTGCTCAGAGGAGGTCCCACATCATCGAGAATATTTGGTTCCATAGATGACCAGAAAATCCAAGATGAATGCATGGAGGCCAGGTCTCTTCTTCACCACACCACTGACCGTGACTTTGTCTTCCAAAAGACGAGAGAAACCTTTCACTATTGTCAGCAGATGCTCCGTGATCCACAGCGATCAGTAGACATACTTCAAATGTTTTCCCGTTTCTTGGACACCAAGGGATTGGTAGGTAACAAATTTTAAGTGAATCTGAAAAACATTTGAAAAAAATACTCAGTTTATATTCAGTGATTCGAATGGTAGTCCTTCCCTTTATTAGATTTAGCAAGATTTCATACTGATGTTTGGAGCAGAGACCTCTTCCCGGTTCCTGGAAAAATGCAACATCAGTTTTAAAGATGAGATCTTCCAAGAGGCTCGGGCCCTCAGAGAGACGCCTCTCTTGAAGAAACAGCTGAAATCTGCCCTGAATGAAGAATCTGACACTGCTGATGAGCCAGGTAGTACTACAACAGTCATACTTCATTAGGGCAGTAATGAGTTGTCAAAAAATCTTGACTGCTTGCAGAAGAAAGGAGAATTTGATGTTTACTAAAAAACAATACATTTAAATAACATGTTGACATTATTTTTGACTACAGAAAGGGATGACGAAAATGATTTCAGCTGGACTTTAGTCTATAGTTTGACAGTCTTGTCTGACAGTATCATCTACATCCTGTATGCTGTTTATCAGTGAAGCTCTATGATGTTTCTACTCTGAAATATTCAAACTCAAGACTCCGTGTTTTTATGGCTCCACAATTCCCCACCTTGATCAAACCTGAATCTGTCTATTAAGATAAAGTTTGTGGAATTGACCAATGCACAGCACAAGTTTGTAATGACTTGCCCACTCAGAGTAGTGAGGTTTAAAATGTTAGATGAATAAGAGAAGACAGAAGTAACCTTGTCCTCCTCAAGGTAGAAATGTGAAGACAGATATTCTTAAGTAAATTGTGTTATTTACACTGTGTGCAGAGTGGGACAGCGACATGGCGTCTCTTCTTGTTTTGCTGCACTTTCTCACTTCACAAGCAGCTGGGAGGAAGCGGCCAAAGAAGATCAGAGGCAGAGAGGCAGCTGATCATCTGCTGAGATTTCACAAGGTTTGTCAAGACAATACAATCCAGTTCCAAATATTGTGGTTCATGCATAATTTTTAAACTAATGGCTTTTATTTAAATGTTTTTCTTTGTGTTTCAGTCCTGCCAGAGCCTGGAGGATCACCTCATTATAATTGAAGGAAACCCCCAGCCCTATTTTCTGGCCATAGGGACTTTGAAAGCAGAGGTTTTCAGTTTCTCCATAGTCTTCAGTAGAAAGCTTCTCCCATGTCAGTCATGTACATCCTTGGGAACATTTGATGAGTTGTTCAAGTCACATTTTGTTTTCTTTGTGAAATATGACGATGCTCTGTCCAGCCTGTACACATTTTTGTAGACTCCTCTGTACAACATTGATATGGACACAACAGAAGAAACTCCAAAAGTAAAAGAGTTGAGAGCAAGGCTGTTGAACAAATAGTAACAAGCAGCAGAAATGTTGAAATGTTTCCTTTGTGCTTCATCCTTTGGTACAGTTTTACTGTTGTTCAGGCACCTTAGACTAATTCATGGTGTGTATCCTGGGAAAAGACTGAGACTAAAATATGTTCAAAAAGGATGTTGCTTGCAATTCTCTAGTTATTCAGGATTTAGAAGACATCTGATTAAGATACATGCTCATACTGACATCATTGCCTCATTAGACCCCTTCTGACCATGACACTGAAAAGCACAATAAAGCCAAAATATTGAAGCAGGCCCTTCAGTGTCCACTCACATCAAAGATATGTGTGCTTCCATTATAGCCAAACTTTTGGGAGGCAGTGTACCAAATACTATACTTCTTTTCACAATTGAGAATTTAGAGGAGTTTATGGGAGGTGTGCAGCCTAATAATAAGGACCAAGTATTGAACTTTATGCCAGCCGATAGTGCCTCCAGAACTCCTATAGAAGAGTTATTCAGAAGTATGGACAAGCCTCGGAAGATACTGGTTCTAGAAAGAGTGAGACTAAGGCATTTCAAATGGTGTGATGCCAAAATGTCCTGTGGGTGTGATTCATGTTTTTATATTGTCAGAGTTGTATTATTTAATATGTCGATGTTTTTTGTTTGGTATTGGACTCTCATGTGCATGTTAATTAGATGTTTAAAGTCAACAGTCTAACTCATGATAACACAATCCAGTATACAGAGATTTAAAAAAAAAAAATCTTATCAGACTTATGTACAGTGAACAATGTTTTTATGGTTGCACTTCATGCATTTTCCTCAGATTATGCAATACATAGAGATACAGTATGTTGAAATATACACATTTATTTTGTCATTTGTATTGTAAGACTTCCCAATTGTTAAACTGTCATGGCAGTTTGTTTTAAATGTGATTTTATGTATGCTTTAATGTGTTAGCACTGTTAAGAAAATAACTTGTAACCTCCAAAATGTAACCTGTGACACATGTGTCCATACAGCATAGACTCTTGAACACTGTATGGATTTGTTAAATAAATGGAAGGCAGGTACTAATCAATATGGTGTTTTTTGTTGTCATTTTCATCAAAAACATTTAAGTGTTTTGGAATATTAACTCCATTAAGTGTAAAATTAAATATATTTTAAGTGTTGACTTTAACACTATGAAAGAGTTCACATTGAAATTAACTCACGAGTTCAGTTTTAACTCCTGAAAAGGTTTAAATACTTTAACTCTGCCCTAGAGTGTTTTTGATGGTCTCACATATACACTCACACTGAGTTGATTTTAACTCTCAGAGAGTTTATTCCAAAGGCCAGAATTTGCTGTGTACCACACAAAAAATTCAGCATCTGCATTTTTTACTCAGTTCATTTCAGGAAAAAAATTGCCTTAAACCTTTTTAGTTGCAGGGAAACAAACCATCAAACATGTCTGAAACCACTTGTACAGTTTCTTTAGTTGAATGATGAACAGGCTCATAATTGACTGCACAACAGTTACATTACAACACTATTCTCAACTTAACAACATATTAAAACAAAGGCTGACCTAAAACACCTTTGCTAACTTCCTTTTTTTCCTTTTTATTAAAGATGTTTTAATAAAATAATCCCACTTTGACCTCTGATGTTTAGCCAACATCATCTTTTCATTATAATTATAACTGTGTGAAACGATTCTCTGAAGCGTCTCAGTTTGCTAACATTTTATGAACCAGCTTTGTGAATGTTTTAGACGGTGATGGAGGCAAATTTAAGAGCACAGGGTCTGTGACAAGCAGATTTACATTCATTTTGTTGTGTAGTGTAACATTTACTTGCACAACACAATAAAGCAAACAGCACAGTCACACTTAAGCCTTTTTAGGCACAGACAGAGACGAGAGACCTACTGCACTTTTTTCCCTTGTGTGTTTAGGTTTCAGCAGAAGCAAATGCAATTCCACACCTCTTCAACTGTGAAGCTCATCTTATTGTAATGATGTGAACATTAAACATGCACTTGATGCATAGACACTGTAATTTTATTATTATTCATTTTTAGTCTGTCTTTTTTAGACTGAATTTAATATTTCTACCTTTAAAGAGAAAAACACAACTAAAATGAAATTGTAGTTATAATTTTTATTTTTTTTGAATGTAAAATGTGGGAGGAACCGGAGCACCCGGAGTAAACCCACACCAGCACGGTGGTTCAGTGGTTAACTGAGCCACCGTGCTGGCCTGGACGTTTCTCACAGCAGACATTTTGACTTGGAAACCACAAGAGTGCCTCCATCAAGGTGTATCAACTGCATCATGTGTCAAAATGTCTGCTGTGAGAAAGGTCTGTTGGTGGCATTCATCTTGAAGGAAAGCAGTTCTCTAGGTTCTCCACTACCCTCCATCTCATCTGACCTACTACAAGTCAGGTGAGGTGGAGGGTGAGTGTGAGGATTTGAGAACCTGATTGTGGTTTCCTTCAAGATGAATGCCGTATTGGGGAAGGGGACGGGGGTGGGGGTGGGGGCGGGGGCGGGGGCAGGTGTGGAGGGGGAGGGGGGTGGGGTGATGGTGATGATTTAGTCATCACGGTTGCCCTTGATGCACCACCTGAAGGGCTTGGTCAGAGCTTTCCCCATAGCTGTGAAAAACCTGGCGACCTTGGACTTCTTCTTCTTCTTGGGTGGACTGGGGAGGGCATTCACATGGATTTCAAGATACTTCACAAGAGCATCGTCAAAAGATGGATCATCTGATGCTGTTGCAGCCTCCAGTAGTTGCTCTGGGCAGACAAACTCCTTGTGAAGATCCTTAGTCATGGCCTTGTTGATTTTCTTCATCTTGTCCTTGGTCTTTCTGAAATCAGAGTTGCGTATATTGATCTGATCGTGCGCCACATCTGTCAGACGCTTGGTGATGGCGTTGATGTCTACCGCCTGTGGGGATCCTGCAGTTGTGCTCGGGACTTTTGTGATGAGCCTCAGGAGAAGAGCAGTCATGAGGTCGTTGGTCATCTCGTCTGTTATAGAAGAGGAGCTATCAGATGACCCTGCTAAGAGCCCCTTACCTGGCTCCTCAGGGGTTGGCACCTGACTGGGTTGACATCCTTCAGGACTGGGGTGAGAAACTGGTGGAGGCTCAGAATATTTCTCAGGAGATTCTCGCGGTGCCAAGTCACGACTATCGACATGGTCCCTGACATTCACACCTTCATCATTGAAGGATTCAGATGCTGCAGCTTCACATGGAGGTGGTGTCTGACCTGAATAAGGTGTAGCCTGCTTGTCGCTGACTTCAGGGGACTCTGGCGTGATGGTGTCATTGGTTTCTGGTGTGGACAGCATGTTTGAGATAACCTCTTGGATGTCACTGAGTGCACCAGACACTTCCTCACTGTAACTAGTTGTCTCTGAAGGCTCTTTGTTCAACCAGAGTTGCAACTTCTGCAGGAACTTTCCCACAGCGTCCTCTGTCATGGCGTAAAGAACTTCAGGAGAAAACTTTAACCGAATGGTGCCCACCTTCCTCTTGAGTTCAGAGATGACAGAGTTAGAAAGAAATCTGTCCATTGAAAATGTGGGAACCTGATACGTCCGACCAGCCATCAGATGCCCGTACACTTTGTCGATCAGTTCCTTTGAAAACTTCTTGATCTTGTCACTGGCCTCCATGTTCTCTGGTGTTTTGCTGGCATGTCCTGTAGAATCCTCCGGCTGGAGAAGCTTGTCAAACAAGCTGTCCACATCAGTTTTTAAGGTCTCCAGACTAACTGTGGATTTCTTTGTCTCCAGGCTGATCTCGCTCGTCATGCTGGTTGGACTGGGAGCTTCAGGTGTAGTCACTGGAGACTCTTGAACAGCTCCTGGTAGCAGGTATTCGTCTTCGGTGAGTCTCGGCTGAGGGGACACTGAGCTCTTCTTGAGACTCACCAGGAACTCTGAGTCTTGTGTCTTCAACTTGCTCTTCAGCTCTGCCATCATTTTGTCAAACTGTTCCTGGGCAAACCTGGAAAAGCTGTGTTTGCGATATTTTTGGTTGGCATCAGTGGTTCTGTCTGAAGGTCTGGCCTGTGCAGCAAAGAACTCTCTCACCTTGTTAAAAATTAAACTCATATTAAAATGAGGTGTCGGTGAGCTGCTTTTCTCACTGCATCCAGCAACATATTCAAAGTTGTCATAATGCAGATCCTCCAGTATAACTTTGATGATATCAGATGCTGCCTCCTGAACATCCAGAACATCCAGAGACATGACAGACAGGGAAGAATCTTCTTCTGTCACGTCTGGTGTCTCGCTGGACCATTTCATGAAAATGTCAGTCACAGCTTTCGTTGCTAAGGGGACAGAAATCTTGGACTTTACGCTCAGAGGTGTTTCACATTTCTCTGGTTCCTCTATTTCAAGGATCTCTGATGTGGACTCTGAGCTTTCGTGTGGGGCAGACTCGATGATTTCTGGATGCCAGCACTCTCCCAGGCACTGGAATTTCAGGTTCTTCAAATATCTTGTCAGACATTTGGCAGCATGAGACACCATTTGAGCAAGAGACGTAATGTTGGACATGGAGCCACTGACAAAAACAGCAGGCTGTGAAGGCCAGACAGGGCTGCTGCTGGCCACAGACACAATGGAGTTGACTTTTTCTGTAACTTCCCTCTCCACTAGTGCTGTCAGCTGTTCAGCACTCTCACATTTCTCCTGTGGGACATGAAGAGCGACAGCAAAGCTACCAGAGAGAGAGTCTCCCACTTTTGTGTTGAGGTTCTGCAGAGATGTGGTTAAATCAGCCTGAGATTCCCTCCTGTGAAAACTCTCCTCAATCATGGGTTTGATCATTCTCAAAATGATTGTACAGAGTGTCTGTACCACTTCTGTACACAAGTCAGCCAGCATAGCAGTTGTGGCTGAGTCGGGAATCCCTTCAGCTAACATGTTCCACTGTACTGCAGAGAATCGTTCAAAATATTTGTTGACTACGGGCAAAAGAGCCTCGGGTGTGATGACGGTTGGGTTGTCCATCTGGGATCCGGATCGGTCCATCGCAGACAATTCTTGTGTCACTACGCTGCTGTAGCTTCGCTTTGTTACAAACTTACTGTAAATGTTCAGCAGTGTTTGAATTTTCACTGTTCTTTCAGAGTGTGTGCTTGAAGTCACTTGTCTGGAGTGAAAATGAAAATGCAGATTTTAAAAGCCAGTTTACCATGGAGACTTTCCACTATATGACGTCATGACGTGGATCAAAGGCATTTCCTTCCATATCCACGTCACAAAGGCAATTACGTCTCTCTCTCACACACATTCACGCATGCGCGCACAAACAGAGGCGCGCATGCGCACACAGACGCTCCACAACTCATCATTTATTATTGAATGAAACACGACAATCAAGTACAAATCTAGTTTGTTTTTTTTAATAAGTGGAATTTTTTTTAATTAAATTGAAATTGTATCATTATTATATGTACTATTATTATTATCATCCATATCAATCTCCCCAAATAAAGAGTGAATGAAGGTGTTACCTGTAGGAAACATCAGCGCTGCCTCCTCACAAGCCGACGGTACAGCCTGTGTTGTTGATGATATGGATGAAACAGTTGGGCGGTGCTGTCACGTCAGGATCTAAAGATGCCTTCATTCATGAACTGAGGTAAATGTGTCTTTCATTCACCCCCCACATGAAGGGAAGTCAGCACAGTTTTTTCTTCACATGGAGTCAGGAGAGTCCACGGACCACCTGTGCGCTCAGGACGCACGCCAAATCATTCCCATTATACCGTTATTGTGCATTGTAGTGTATTAAAAATGTGTTTTTTAAGGGGAAAAGTTCAAAATCTTTTAATATTTCAAAAAATCGTTCAGTCTTTCAAAAGCGGTACAGTGTGCAATGTCCTGTAAGCCTCCTTCAGTCGCCTGCGTACTAGTTCAGCACAGAAAGCGGAAGCGGTCAAAACGTCGTCAGGGAGCGGGCGTGAAAACAGTCCTCCTCTCTGAGGTCGTCAGGCAGCTCTGTGTCAGAGAGCACACCCTGGTTTCACCTTAGTTTCACTTTGACTTCTGTGAAGAAACTGAAGGCGGCAGATCCTCAGCAATGGTAAATACCTTTTTTAAACTTGTATATGTTTGATAAACATTAATGATCGTGGATTGTTTTAAATCACACTTTCGATTGATTTATTTCAGATTTAAATTTAGTAACATTAACAGCGACCATGGAAAACATGGGTTATGTGCATAGTTCGCCTTTTATGTTGTTTACTGTGTAGGAAAACATCGTTGTCAAGTGTGTGAATATAGTTTTCACATTTGAGATGATCAGCCTCACGAAAGAACAATGGCTGAAGCCTGAAGCCTCGACTCTGGTTGTGTGCGGGGGAACACATGAGGAAGTATCATCCTGCTGACTGTTGTACCACCTATGAGTAATGAAGCTGAAAAGCTCATTTTTAAACTGTAATTTGAAAAGGATTCAGATTTATGAAACTTAATTCTATACATGACTATTTATATATTGTGTGTATGTATGTGTGTGTTTGTGTGTGTACATATGATATTTTATGTACCTCATTTAACTCAGTGTACAATTTGTTATTCATATAAAAGAGGTACAATTTATCTATGTCATTGCTTGTGATGAAAAAAAATGGCAAATATGTTATCAGACCATGAGAGGCTATTGAAAAACAAAATATCAATGATAAAAAAATTTAAAAATGAAAATGAACAATTATGATTACAATTGTTGTGTTATGGGTCAAAATTAACCACATATACTTTCCTATGAAAAAAGTATAGGTCTCCCTGTATATTTTTGTATATTCTATGCAAAGCTGTTCCATGCATCACAAGCTGCCCAGACACTGATGCCATATCTTACAAGTTTATTGGCAATGTATTGCAAAAATGGACAGCATCCTTTGAACAGGACCAGCCATTCATCTACCGTGAAGGCCTGTGGCAAGCATCCCACCCATTTGTTCCTAACATCTTATATGAGAGAGACTGAGAGTGAAATAAATTCTAAAACGTGTAATACAATTATTAGTGGTTGGTTTTTGTTTTTGTTATATTGCAAATGTGTTCCAACCTCTCCCTCAAATAAATAATTTGAATACTATGAATTTTTCTTTTTGTCTTTTTTTTGTTTGTTTTGTTTTTACCAAAGCCTCGGTCTCAAATGTTTTATGTTTTGTCTCATAATCTTTTTCTATAATTATCTCTTGAGCTAATCATCAAGGTGAGGTGTCACGAATAGTTGCATGATTGCAACGTCCCATGGGTGTCTTGCATTGTTTCCCAAATTGAAAACACTATTTGTGATTGTTCAAATTTCAGAGTAAGATCCAGGGACTGGTGGAACAATGTTGCTTCCATCCTTTGAAAGACACGGTGGCACAGGATTTTTATACTCATATATCGTCATCATTCCACACAGTTTGAGGCTCTTATAACAGTTTCCTGAGTTGCTGCAGAAGTTAGGGTTGCAGAAGTTATTGCTTTAAATCATTTACTCCTTATACTGTCAGATCAAGAATGTTCATTCTTGGCTTAATATCGAGCTTTTTTAGTATGAGGTGTAGACTTATACAATGCACATATACAATGGATGTAGCCCCTGTAATGTCACCCAAGAAGTCTAATCCAAAAATGGGCAAAGAGGTGTGTGGAGCCGAGACACTGGTGAATGTCGGTTTTATCAACTGTGGCAAGCATATGATCCCGTTAGCATCCTTAGCACAGCTCGGCGTCTGGGCCTCTTGCTGGAAGGCTAACCCAAGGCTAATTCATTTGCTGACTAATTAGCTAGTTTACCAGCTAAGCTAATAAGCTAGGTATGGTGAGCACAGACACCAATACCTGCTAATTAGTCCTTATATATTTAATACTAGAATTTCACTCACCTCAAAAAGCAGGAGTTCCTCACATGCTGTTAGTCAATTAACCACACAACAAGCCATATTATTTGTCCAATATTTGCATGAAAAATCCACAAAAAGGCACCAACACTACAGACACAGCTGATTTGAATTAGCTGCGGTGACACCTAGGAAAAAGCAAGGTACCCACTCATTTAGAGCAGCCACATCCTCAATTATGCATACATTTAAGCCAAAATAAAATTTAAATGGGTGAGATGTATAAAGATTCACCCTCCACACAGTTTTCATGAAGGGACAAGTTAGCTATAGAGACCAAAACCGTTTTTTGTACCGGGCTGTAAACATGTTTATTTCTGCTGTAGCTAAAGCAGAAAGTAAAGGATGTGGGGTGGCTGTAATAACTGCATCAAACACCACAAGTTCATTGAGACTTAAGGAGAAAACTAGGAAGCAATGAAACATAAAGTATAAAGATGAAGAGATGAGGTGATGAGGAGAGGAGATGCTAGAGACTTGGTTTGGGACACAGACTTAACCAGACTTGGAAAATAATCCATAAATAAGATAAATAAATAAATAAAACAAACTGAGCACACAAAATAATTTTTGAAAACATTTGTCTCTTTCAGCTTTGTCTGTTGATGTCAGGTTTCTTATTATACAGACCAGATCTATAAATAGGCTGAATCCTTTTTTTTATTTTGAATTTTGTTTTATTTACATTTATTTACATTTACATTACATTTACATTTACTCATGTGGCAGGCACTTTTATCCAAAGTGAGTTACAAGTGAAGAAACGACTTACAAGTGAACGCCGTTGTGGTGTGAGGATCCTCGGTGGAGGGTTTGATGTTTATATAATATTGTGTGAAACATTCAGAAAACATACTGTGAAATGTATTACAGAGTGAGGACTCATGTTTGATAAGTCCTGTCGAATAGCGCATTTTAACCCTTGTGACTTGTGACGTCACTGTACTTGTAACAAACACACGTCGAAAGCGAAAACACTGTCACCTCCCTCCGTGAAGAAGCGTGTGGGCGAAAGGCACCTGAATCAGCTCGGTCCTTTATTTGTCTTCATCAAAACAAGATGAAAAAGTTATTTTTGTTGCTTCTTTTCTGTCACGTCTCATCAGCAGGTTGGATCACATTTCTTTTTTTTATTTAACTCCATGTCATTACTCGGCTCTGCATTTTGCTCCTGCGTCATACATTTAGTTTCGCTTTTACTTGATAAGACAAAAGGTTTAAACTTCTACTGAATACTTAATATTTAGCTATAATGAATGTATATTAATTATGAAAACCTTGTTTGTCCCACAGTGAAACACTCCCTGAAGTATTTCTTCACTACATCTTCTGGAGTCCCAAACTTCTCAGAGGTTGTGGGTGTTGGACAGGTTAATGACATTGAGACAGGTTACTGTGACAGCGACAAAAAGATAATTGAACCAAAACAGCCCTGGACACAAAAAATGTTCGATGACAACCCTGAGCACCTGGAGTGGTACGCTGGAGAGTGTTTCGAGTTTCAGCCTAACTTCTTAAAAGCCAGTATCTATAGTTTGAAGCAGCGCTTCAACCAAAGTGGAGGTAGGTAAAGTTTGTGATGTCACATTTCACCTTTTACTGCTAAACTATTCTGGAGCAAAGCAATGTGACTCTCTACAGGGCAGCAATATAATAATTAGTAAACATTAAAGTAGGAGAAGGCAGAGATAATTGGTAAGGGTTAGGTTCAGGTTGAGGTTATCATAACCAATTGAATCCATGTCAACAGTCATCAAAATCAAACACAATTTAAAATAGAGCTTAGTCTTTATTATTTGTGTCATTTGGTGTCATGCTTTATTTTTGCATTTTCCCAGACCCACATTAAATGTGTGACAGTTCTTGGTTAATAGCTGGTAGCAGGGCTGGAGACATATTGTTTTGGTTTGTTTAAAGGTTGAAAGGCAAAATCAGTGTGATAAACAGGGATATAATCTCTATCTATCTATCTATCTATCACACTTTTCATGCGAGAAACCCATAGTAAACCAAATATTAATCATAGCAGAGTATTTTTACATAGTTTAAAATGTGTCTGGAGGGGAACTTGAATGTATTAATTATGGGCCCAGGATACAAACTCTACTCGAGATGCATCATAGACTCTGCTCCCCTCCTCCTTCCTTCAGCTTCTTACACCAAACTGCAATGAGTACAAGGTCACAGCTCTTCTCTGAATATCTCTGATTAACACATAACAACTTAAACACAGTTTACAGTAAGCCTCTGAGAGACTACAGTGTTCATGACTGGACAGTCTGGTGTCAAAGGTTCACACGAGTTATTACAAAAGTCAGTTTTAAAAGTGATTCAGCAATTTACAAATAAATACTACCACAGCTGCCATTGTTACTGTTAAACTGTGGAAATATAAACTGGGTTTCATCACTCATATAAAGAAGTAAGTTCACAGATTATCTTCTCTTTAATTATGAGTGCCACAAGACTGTGAGAATAACCTACAACTGTGTATAATACAATTAAAAATATTTTTAGGGTCATTTTTGAGATATCATCTGAACATTGTTGTTTATTGTTAATTGTCTATGTTGTATCTCTGTCTCAGGTATCCACATTTTACAGAGGATGAGTGGCTGCGTATGGGACAATGAGACTGGAGAGGTTATTGGTTTTCATCAGTTTGGTTATGATGGAGAAGATTTCCTATCATTGGACATGAAGACACACACATGGACGGCTCCGAAACCACAGGCCGTCATGATCAAACTGAAGTGGGATGCTGAGAAAGAGAGAATAAAAGGCAATGTGAACTTCTTCACTCAGAATTGTCATGCATTGCTGAAGGACTATTTGAACTATGCGAAGAGCACTCTGCTGAGAACAGGTACAAACAAAGGACCTGATCTAGTTACATGAACACAACAATTCATATAGACTACTCAGACTAAATTACCATTGCATCATCACTCCTCAGTCTGACATTACCTTCTTTTTGGTTATTTTCTGTCAGATTTGAGCCCTAACTATGGTGGCCCTGAGAGCTCAATGCACTGCAACTTAAGAAAACATATGCAACAAAACACAGGCAAATTCAGAAAATACTTTCATCAATTTGTGATGCTCACAACACAACCAAGTACTGACAACATTACAAAAGTGTTTCCAGGTGACACTAAAAAGTGATGAACCCAGCTGGGACACACTTGCATGGATGTCTATTGTTTATATCCTTCTCTTTCCCACCTTCTCTCTCTCTCTCTCTCTCTCTCTCTCTCTCTCTCCAGAGCTTCCCTCAGTGTCTCTCCTCCAGAAGTCTCCCTCCTCTCCAGTCAGCTGCCACGCTACAGGTTTCTACCCTGACAGAGCGCTGATGTTCTGGAGGAAAGATGGAGAGGATCTTCATGAGGATGTGGACCAAGGAGAGATCCTCCCCAACCATGATGGCACCTTCCAGATGAGTGTAGACCTGAAAATTTCATCAGTCAAACCTGAAGACTGGGGGAGGTACGACTGTGTGTTTCATCTCTCTGGTGTTGAGGACGACATTGTCACCAAACTAGACGAAGCAGAGATCAGAACCAACTGCGGTAAGAGTGAGATCATCAGTTGCTGAATGTGGCTGCATTTCTGTGGTTTGTTTGGTAGTATTAGCTTTTGTTCTCCACTTAAGGTTTTAATATATTTTCACAGACTCACCATTTTAGGATAATAGTCAAATAGGATGTATTCATTTGTCTATACAGGTCTTTTTTATATTACTTTATTTTTTTCCACCAGGGAAGCCCACTGCACCTATCATCGCTGCAGTGGTTGTTGCTGCTCTCGTCCTCTTTGCTGTCACTGGATTCATGGTTTACAAGAAGAAGAAAGGTGAGACAGAAAAATAGAAAGATTACCTGCTTTAAAGACTGTTAAAATACTTTGATTTTAGTCTTTGAGTTGGTGCTTTTATTCAGATTGTAAAATTGAAAAAAAAAAAAAAATCACCACACAATTTGAAGCAACCAGCAGTGTAAGGCTTAGAGGCTCCTGTCATTTACAACTGTAACTGAAATGATTTTTTTGACTTTTTTTTAATTTTAGCCAAACGCCCCCCCTCTCGTAAGTAAAACTTATTTTATTGTATTTCAAATGATTTAACACACTATTTGTGCTTTAGATTAAAATGTTTTTTTATTATTGTGTAGATGAACTTTTTAAAGACAGTTTCCTGCATTTACTATTCATAAAAGTTCACAGTTGTATGAGTGGACTTTACACAGTTTCACACAAACCATGTGTTTATGATCTTACAGGTCCTGAGAACGGCTCTGACCTCTCTGAGACATTGAATCCAGAAACCTGACTGACAAACACACTTATTGAGTGCCCTTGTATGGGATGAAAAAGAGTCTCAAGGATAGCCTCCTGTAACAAAAGTTAAGTAGTTTTATAATCACACGCGTGGGATTTTGGAAACCAAATTTGTGTGATTTGTAAATGCTAAATATTATAGATCCCTTTCTGTCAATTACCTAAGTAGTTACATCACATAAAGTATGGGATATCACACCCCTACGTAGATCAACTTCAAAGACCTTTATTCACGCCTTTAAGGCAGATGACCCCTGACTGTGTATGTGAGGCTCCATCTGCACATATGTACACTGGTCAACACAGTTATCCTTCAGTTCTTACGTTCTTCACCTCACTAAGAACCTCCACCAATTTGGACTAGCTAGCCACTGCTAGTTAGGTCTGTTTTCTTGAGGCTGCTGCCAGGTCAAAGTTAGCTTAACTGCCCCTGTTGGTGTTAGCCTTCACTGCCTTAATTTGTGAGTGTGGCTCCTGCAGAGTGCAAATTTTTCAACCACGAGTTTTGTGTGATGGAATGAGCAGCCAGGAGCAAAGCTGTGTCTAGACAGTGGCTTTCTTATAGGATTGTCAAGGCTCTCTCCTGGCTTACAACAGCAGAGGTTGAAGGAGTGTGAGCGCATTCAACAAGGGGCATGGTAACGTCATGGGGGTTCATTAAACGGGTATTTGTGAGCAATATTTTGCTGCAGGTAGTTGGTCATCACCATACATTTTTGTTTGGTGTAACATTTGACAGCCCCTTCGGTTGCTCACACTGGCCTTTTTCTTTCTGCTGGGTCAAAAATTCACTAGAGTGCTGGAGGTTTGACCCAACTTTGGTGGCTGCTCCGCAGGGCTTGTATACATGTCCCATACTTTGTGGTGTACCTTGTTCCTCTCCTTAAGGGATCAGAAGTGATTGTCATAACATTGTGTTTTATTTACAAAATAATAATAATAATAATAATAATAATAATAGTATTTCAAAATGTATAATTTACATTTTGAAATATGTTTTAATTAAAACATTCTTGTCAGATGTTTTTTTTCCAAGTTTTGAAGCATATTTTATGATTTTAGAATAACGCCATAAATCACGTTTCACATGTAGTTGTTAAATACAGTGTTAAAAAATAAAACACCCGTCAAGATCATTGAAACTATGTTCTTGTTAAGGCAGACACCAACTGCAGAGTCTAATGATTTTTTCTTAAGTCCACATGTTGACTGCAGTTGCATTCATTATTCTCACAGAGGAGTTGGATGAGAGGGTCAATATTAGTGTAAACACAGGAAGCTGTGGGTGCTTCCGGGCCCGAGCACCAATGTGCAGGAGCATGCAGTCAGGACCAAATGTATATTGGTTTGATAACAAACTCCAAGTTGGTGCTCGGTTAGATCAGCTGTACATACTAAGCTGCTGCATTTGTTTAACTCTCAGGCCCCTGCCCCCAGCTGTAACCACCATTATTGAACACCTCTCACACTGATCCAATCTAGCACTTACCCCACTCCACCTGGCATGAGGAAGAAAACAGCAAAAATGTTAAAGCCATTAAAGGTATGTTTTTTTGCACTAAGCACATGATCACACAGGTTTCTTTTGACTGATTATGTTAATACAGATGATTTTTCCAACAATGCACCGCTACGTGCAGCAACTGCTTTTTCCTGTCAGTACAAGCTCGTAGATATTTCATCTTAAAGCTGATAGGTCAGTTGATGTGAACTCTGTGGCTCCTCCTTAACCATGAAGAAATAGCCTGTGTTTTCCTTATGTGATGTGATGTGTGGTCAAAGTGGTGAAGATATTTACTTAACCTACAGTGTGTTCAGCTCCCTGAGGTTCCATACAAATGGGCCCAAGTGGATTGTGATCTGGAGCTCAGGCTTGGGACAATTACGGTTTAAATCAGGTTTGCTCCTAATCCCAGGGTCTTTTCCAAGGATTCCAAGAAGGGGTCCAGGTGAGCAGAGATAAGCTGTAAATGCAGTAGGTTTGGAAGGAAGTTCATTTTCAATGATCTTGAACTCTGCAGTGGCAAAGACTGACAGTGAAATTCATGGTAAACTTGCTTATTCGTTTACACAGTACTTGTTTTTGTCATACTGCACATGTGTTCTAAGCTTAAGCCCAAATAAACAATTTGAATGCCATGAATTTTTCTTCTTGTGTTTTTGTTTTAATCACAGTCTCTTTCTCACATGTTTGGCTCATAATCTTTTGAACTAATTATCAGGGTGAAGAGTCATGAATGGATGAAATTATCTGAAGTATGTGAGTTTTTCCATATTGGATTTTATGGTTGCATGCATCTTCGACATCCCATGGGTGTGCTTGATCAGTATGGAGACATGGGGCAGGGGCCACACACTGGCCCCTGATGTTCACTGGAGCATTTTTATGGTGAGTCTGATACAGCCAGGACAAAGATCAGCTCCTCCTTTAAACATCTTCTCACTGCACTTGATATAAACTCACTCATTCATTCGATTGGCCAATAATGTGAAAGTCAGAACATCAGTGCCTCTCTTCTTCTATGATTACAATGTAAATACAAGTACATTAAAGGATGTACGGTAGCTGTAACTGAATTAAACACGTGATGGTCATCTTAAGGAGAACAATAGTAGGTGAAAACCTAGTATGTAGCTGGACCGCCTATGGTCAAATCCTGATCTTATAACCACAGCATCATCTGACAAAATCACCTAACACAAATTAAAGACAAAGACTGTGTATTGATTTCAGCTGTATTCACTTAAATAATCACTCAGAGAGAAATTATTAGTGACGTTTTGGCTGGACTGCAGTAGTGGAGCCAGTCCTTTAACCTCCCTGACTGACTGAGTGAGTGATCATATTTCCACCACTAGCCACCTAAGTGCCTTGTCACTGAGTTGGAGTTTCTTGTGCAAACAGGTTCTATCGAGGGGTGTTTACTCTCTGCAGCTTTGCCTACTTAGCACATTGTCACTAGATTTAGAGATTTTTTTTTCAAACAAACTGGTATAAATCTGGTATATGACTGGACTGTGCATTGATACTGACCGGGGGCTCAGAGCTACACCTTTTGTTACAGGCAGTCTACAGAGCCACTCTGGTTTCCTGGCTGCTTGGGAACTGCAGGAAAGTGGAGGAGCACTTTCACTTCACTGCTCCCTGCCTCCATTACAGCAAATGAACTACTTTTATTACATGTATCATTATTACTAAAGGAGGATAACTAAACCTCTGACACACCGAGCAGAGAGAGCAGAGAGAGACGTCATTGGTCACGAGGCTTTGTTCTAACTGCTTTGACCAATTCTACATATAAAACTCAACTCCAGAACGTAACAGACTTTTATTAGACACCAGTCTATTTCTGGCTCCCTCTGTTTGATATGTAGAATTGGTCCTAGTTGTATCTTAGTATTTAGCCTGAATATCAGTCTTTCCCCTTTGCAGTGTTTGAGTTACTGCATTATGTGTTAATACAAACTCAACACTTCCTGTAAGTGTTTCAAAATCAATGCCCTGTAGCGTTTTAGAGGACAGATACCCTCTATTTCTTAACAAGGCTTTTATTGCTGTGCTACAACAAGTGCATTGTGTCATTTCTGGTTTCTGGCAATTCTGTTGTTCACATACTGTTCAGATCTGCTACTTCTTTTAGCTCAGCAGCTACCGATGGCTTCTCTCTCTCTCTCTCCCTCCCTCTCTCTCTCCTGCTCTCTCTGCATGGTGTGTCTTATGTTTAGTTATTCCTCTGCCTCCTTTAGTAATAACGATGCATGGGTGGCGTGCAGTGACTTTTATAGATAGGCAAGCAAAAAAAACCTAACACCAATGATTCTAACCACAAAAATATGGACCATAGAAAAACAAAAATACGGACCAGACTAAAACATACCTTTTCATGACAGTAGGAAATAAAATATCCCACAAATTCATTGCCTGTCCAGTCTCATGATTTTGTGCTGCCTGTCTTCCCTTTGCAGAACGTCTCTCTCCTACGTCTTCCTGCTCTCCATCTGGACATCTTCACCATTGTCCTTCCTGTCTGAAGAAGGTTTAGGATCATTCTTCTGAACTGGCAGTAAACATATAAGAGGAAAAATGTCTAGAAATCACTTGTATGGTAATCAACATATTTACTATTAAATGACAATGACATACTCCACTGACAATGTAGAATCCTGTAGCCTATTTTCCAGCCTCAGTGTTAATTTTCCTGTGCTGTGATGTCTCAAGGACATCACCAGTCAAACAACCCAGGATTATCCTCACTGTGCATGTCCAAACCTCCAAATTAAGCTGCTGTCTTCTCTGTTTGCCAAGCTCCAGTCTTTGTTAACAGGACATGGTCACACCGTGGTTGTATTATCCATGGGTCACACTCACAAAAATGACGGCAACAATGGGACCAACGGCTGGAAGGCAACCTAGCTTGCAGGAACAGTACCCTGCTGCCAACACAAGTGGGCAGTAACTTACATGATGAATGCAAACAGGCATTGGATCCTTTATGGGACAGAGAACTGTTCTGAGATCAGATGTAAGGAGAGATATCGCTTCCACTTCAGTATCGTTCTCATTGATGTGTATTTTTAGCTTTAATCGGGCAGCCGGGAAACCAGAGTGGCTCAGCAGACTGCCTGTAACAGAAGGTGTAGCTCTAAGTTCCTGGTTGGCCTCCATATGGTCCAGCCATGTATCAGGTTTATACCCAGTCTTGTTTTAAACAAAACTGGGTATAGACATCCCCCTCCCCCTCAACATGTTTGCGTCAGAAATTCCAACTCAGGAATGAGGCACTCGGCTGACCAGTTGGTCAGTCAGGGACATTCCAGATTATAGGGCTGGTCCCACTGTTGTGGTCCATCCAAAAATTCAAAAGTGAACATCAATCATAGAACACTGAGCATCAAACAGGTTTTAAAAAAAATACATATATTAGAAATCTGTTAATTACTATTTGAGACCAGATTACACATAGAAAATGTGAGTTTTTTTAGGTGAGGGTGAAGGTCCAAAATCACATGCTTACTGCATGTATACATTCTTAGTCACAATCAAACTGAATTTAATATTTATACCTCTGAACTTCTGAGCAGAGGAAAACACTTTACATGGAGCTCCAAAACACCTACATACAACCTTTCACATTGGAAAAAAAAATCCTGTTTGTCTGTGGAGTTATCCTACAGAACAAAAGTTTTTTTCATTGGGTGTTTTGTATTTTATGGAGAATATTGTGCTTACACAATGGTAATGTATGATGGTGACATAACATTGCACCACAAAGAAAGAGTTGGTTCTCCTGAATCAAATGATGTTCAACATTGGCTGTCAGAATACACTGAGTACTAGCAGAAATATGATAATGTGCCCAAGAGTTTCTTTGCTGTAGTCTTTTAAAGGGAAAAAAAGACATGTAAATGAGAAATCTGGTTAAAATTACAGTTTGAAACCAGATTAAACAGAGATAAGGTGTTTTTTTGGGGTGTGCAGCCAGTATCTGGGCAGGCCCCTTCTGGTGGCACCAGGAGACAGGTGAGGTCACCAGGAGACCTCACCTGAGTTCTAGTTCAGCACATCTTCTACTGTCAAGCTCATGTTGTTGTAATGCTGTAAAAATTAAATATGCACTTAAAGTGTACACGCAGTAGCATTTTTAGTCATAATCAACCTGAGTTAAATATTAAATGTATTTCAGACATGTTATGAACTTATATCTTAATATATCCAGAGGTTGTATCTATATGATAATAATATTTCCTTATAGGTGACATATATGTCATACCTCACTCTTGATGTTGGGACATATATGTCACTTGAGTCAGAATAAAAAACAAGGGCCATCATGTTGCCAGAGGGTGAAAAGAAAACAAATCTGAAGGATTACTGAAGAATGAACTATAAGAGCATGCCTTCTTTTAAATAACCATCTCCTGAACTAAACTGCTTTACAGCTTTCTTGCAGGGAATGAAAACTACAGTGTTGGTGCCCATATGTAACAATGAGCTGCCAGAGGGAGGAGCACTGCATAAAGTCGAAAACGCATCTTTTTACTGTTGAACAGATGAGTGTTTACTGCCACCATTTGGTCACAGTGAGGAGCTGCAACTAAACGACATGATGATATGAAAACAATTAAGTAAAATAACATCTAAAATAGCATCTTCATTACACAAATTCTATCTTAAGTTTTATTTACTGTTTTATTTATCACTAAATCCAGGTTGTGACAACTTTGAACTTGACCACATTGTAATGTGGGCAAAGTCAATTCTTAAACTTAACTTAGTTGTGTTTACGCAGTTCATTTCAGGAAACTAATTGCCTTAAACCTTTTTAGTTGCAGGGACACAAACAAACAAACATGTCTGAAACTACTTGAACAGTTTATTTAGTTGAATGGTGAACAGGCTCATAACTGACTGCACAACAGTTACATTTTTCACAACACTATTTTCCACTTAACAATTAACATATTAAAACAAAGGCTGACCTAAAACACTTTTGGTAGCTTTTTTTTCTTTCTCTTATTGATGATATTTTCATAAAATGATCCCACTTGGACCTCTGATGTTTAGTCGACATCATCTTTTCATTATAATTACAACTGTGTGAAGCGATTCTCTCAGAGTTGCAACTTCTGCAGGAACTTTCCCACAGCGTCCTCCGTCATGGCGTAAAGAACTTCAGGAGAAAACTTTAACCGAATGGTGCCCACCTTCCTCTTGAGTTCAGAGATGACAGAGTTAGAAAGAAATCTGTTCATTGAAAATGTGGGAATCTGATACGTCCGACCAGCCATCAGACGCTCGTACACTTTGTCGATCAGTTCCTTTGAAAACTTCTTGATCTTGTCACTGGCCTCCATGTTCTCTGGTGTTTTGCTGGCATGTCCTGTAGAATCCTCCGGCTGGAGAAGCTTGTCAAACAAGCTGTCCACATCAGTTTTTATGGTCTCCAGACTAACTGTGGATTTCTTTGTCTCCAGGCCGATCTCGCTCGTCATGCTGGTTGGACTGGGAGCTTCAGGTGTAGTCACTGGAGACTCTTGAACAGCTCCTGGTAGCAGGTATTCGTCTTCGGTGAGTCTCGGCTGAGGGGACACTGAGCTCTTCTTGAGACTCACCAGGAACTCTGAGTCTTGTGTCTTCAACTTGCTCTTCAGCTCTGCCATCATTTTGTCAAACTGTTCCTGGGCAAACCTGGAAAAGCTGTGTTTGCGATATTTTTGGTTGGCATCAGTGGTTCTGTCTGAAGGTCTGGCCTGTGCAGCAAAGAACTCTCTCACCTTGTTAAAAATTAAACTCATATTAAAATGAGGTGTCGGTGAGCTGCTTTTCTCGCTGCATCCAGCAACATATTCAAAGTTGTCATAATGCAGATCCTCTAGTATAACTTTGATGATATCAGATGCTGCCTCCTGAACATCCAGAACATCCAGAGACATGACAGACAGGGAAGAATCTTCGTCCTCTTCTGTCACGTCTGGTGTCTCGCTGGACCATTTCATGAAAATGTCAGTCACAGCTTTCGTTGCTAAGGGGACAGAGATCTTGGACTTTACGCTCAGAGGTGTTTCACATTTCTCTGGTTCCTCTATTTCAAGGATCTCTGATGTGGACTCTGAGCTTTTGTGTGGGGCAGACTCGATGATTTCTGGATGCCAGCACTCTCCCAGGCACTGGAATTTCAGGTTCTTCAAATATCTTGTCAGACATTTGGCAGCATGAGACACCATTTGAGCAAGAGACGTAATGTTGGACATGGAGCCACTGACAAAAACAGCAGGCTGTGAAGGCCAGACAGGGCTGCTGATGGCCACAGACACAATGGAGTTGACTTTTTCTGTAACTTCCCTCTCCACTAGTGCTGTCAGCTGTTCAGCACTCTCACATTTCTCCTGTGGGACATGAAGAGCGACAGCAAAGCTACCAGAGAGAGATTCTCCCACTTTTGTGTTGAGGTTCTGCAGAGATGTGGTTAAATCAGCCTGAGTTTCCTTCCTGTGAAAACTCTCCTCAATCATTGGTTTGATCATTCTCAAAATGATTGTACAGAGTGTCTGTACCACTTCTGTACACAAGTCAGCCAGCATAGCAGTTGTGGCTGAGTCGGGAATCCCTTCAGCTAACATGTTCCACTGTACTGCAGAGAATCGTTCAAAATATTTGTTGACTACGGGCAAAAGAGCCTCGGGTGTGATGACGGTTGGGTTGTCCATCTGGGATCCGGATCGGTCCATCGCAGACAATTCTTGTGTCACTACGCTGCTGTAGCTTCGCTTTGTTACAAACTTACTGTAAATGTTCAGCAGTGTTTGAATTTTCACTGTTCTTTCAGAGTGTGTGCTTGAAGTCACTTGTCTGGAGTGAAAATGAAAATGCAGATTTTAAAAGCCAGTTTACCATGGCTCACAGAGGCGCGCATGCGCACACAGACGCTCCACAACTCATCATTTATTATTGAAACACGACAATCAAGTACAAATCTGTTTTTTTGTTTTGTTTTTAATAAGTGGAATTCTTTTTTTTAATTAAATTGAAATTATATCTTTATTATATGTACTATTATTATTATCATCCATATCAATCTCCCCAAATAAAGAGTGAATGAAGGTGTTACCTGTAGGAAACATCAGCGCTGCCTCCTCACAAGCCGACGGTACAGCCTGTGTTGTTGATGATATGGATGAAACAGTTGGGCGGTGCTGTCACGTCAGGATCTAAAGATGCCTTCATTCATGAACTGAGGTAAATGTGTCTTTCATTCACCCCCCACATGAAGGGAAGTCAGCACAGTTTTTTCTTCATATGGAGTCAGGAGAGTCCACGGACCACCTGTGCGCTCAGGACGCACGGGATCAACCGGAGACTCACACCGAGGCTGGCCGGGTGGTAGTTTCACTGAGAGAGAGAGGGCAGGACCAAGATGAAATAAAAACCTACACCTAAGATGAAATAAAACCTACATCTCCTAAGGTAAAAGTTAGCGGCTGTACGTTGTTTACTTTTCTGCCCTGCTGCGCGTTCATGAGTGCTCTGCCCCGGACTTGATGATGTGTAATCAGATTTCTACAGGACTGTCCCGGGGCTTTAAACCACGGATTTAAGACACAACAACATTCAGTTTGAAGCTTTAGAGCCTAAAGTCACATTGGAATCAACATTTTAAAAAATCATAACCAGGCAAAAATATGGTCTTTTAGGCATTTTCAAGATATGGATGCTGAATGTGAAAGATAACTATAACTCATTACATTTATTAAAGTTATTACATTTAGTTTCTCTCACTGAGTAGCATATTTATATGGCATGTCTTCTTTAAAAAAAACAACCAAAACTGTGCAGGGCTGTAGTTAAGCTTTATGTCCCGTCATTGCTCTTTCTATTTTTCACTGTTCTGTTTCACAGATAATTGATTTGAAAAAGAAAAATATATCAAAATTATTTTTTATAAAGATTTAATTTAAATGAAGAATGCCACTGAACATTTAGCTACTGTATACTGAGCACACACTGAGGACGTGGGGAGTTAGAGACGATGATGAGGGCGGCCAGGACCAGGGGCGTGTCTACAGGTGGGCTGGGGTGCCCAGCCAGAGGAATCATCTGCCCATCCAATGAAAACTCTGAAAAAAATCTATTTTTTGAGTGTTAATAGTTAATTTTGTCATTGTTCATCATTGTCTGTGTGCACAGCTGGAGGTGTCCTGTTAAAAGTTTTACAGGCCTCTCTTTTACTATTGCGGTCTATGGAAAAATGCTTTTTGGGCCGCAGGGGGATTTTTAAGATAAGATAAGATTATATTACTTTATTTAGAACGATAAATAATAACAATATAATAATGTACTAAATATATAGATACAACAACAACAACAGTAGCTGATGCATGAGGTTGTCATGGTGGTGAGTTGTCTGTTTCTGGTGTGTGTGTGGTTACTGAGCACAGTGTTTGTTGTAAAGTCTGACAGCAGCTGGAAGGAAAGACCTGCGGTATCTCTCCTTCACACACCGTGGGTGCAGCAGCCTGTCACTGAAGGAGCTGCTCAGTGCTGTCAGTGTCCTGCATGGGGTGGGAGGTGTTCTCCAACAGGGATGATAGCTTCGCCGCCATTCTCCTGTCGCCCACTACCTCCACTGAGTCCAAGGGGCATCCCAGGACAGAGCTGGCCTTCCTGATCAGCCTGTTCAGTCTCCTCCTGGCAGCAGTGGAGATGCTGCTGCCCCAGCAGACCACACCGTAAAAGATGGCTGATGCCACCACAGAGTCGTAAAAGGTCTTCAGGAGTGCCCCCTGCAGTGCCATGAGCTGTTCCCTGGTGTAAACAATGGAGCCATGGCTGCACGCCGGGTCTCCAGACACAGACGTAAACAGAGAAAAAGAAAACAATCGAGACAAAGAAATATGTGAAACTGGAAGAAGTCAGCTTCTCATATTTGATCAAAAAAACACACTTCTTTGGCTGTGGCAAGTTCAGGAAACATCCTCATCCACCTTCTGCTCTGAATGCCATAGAAATGTTCCTGAAAATAAAAAGAGAATTTCTGGTTGAAATGTACACGATAACAGTCTATGTATGCTGCTTATACACACAAAAATAAATAAATAAACCACAAAGTAACCACCATCACTATTTCACACAATGGCTGCAATGCAAACTCACATATCCCTTTTTTGAATATGGGTCCTTCAAAGATGGGAAGAGTCACACAATCCTGAGGGAATGAGACTCCTCTGTTGCTTTACTTACAGCTCTCCTGCAAAAGAAGTATTGTTTGTGATAAGATTCTTCAACCCCATACAAATGAGAATCTTATGTTGTTAACATCAAGCCTCTTACCTTTTTCACACATGTGAGCTACAATGATGTTCACCATTAATCACCTGGTGGAATCTTTCAAACTCCCAGTATCTTCATATTCTTTAGTCACAGTCATCCTGCTGGCTAGGATGTGAGAATCTGCGCCACTGTCTACATTTGGTATAAAATAAAAAACATCAATGTACAACAAATACATCATTTTTTAACCCAAACAACTAGTCCAATCTATTGATCATACAAATGATAAATTACAATACTTTTTCAATTCCTTCATTTGTTGGGCCTGAGGTCTGGTAAACTAAAGAGCAAGATGTATAAGAATGAAAGTAATAAAATGACATTTCTTGCATGGGCGCTGTCCATGAAAGCTTGGATAGTCTGACATCCAGGATCACTTGTGTCACTGCTTAAAGTTGAGACGTAGAATGAATCTGTTAGACTGGGGAAGCAAGGCCCTTCACCGTCTTGCTGCTGCACAGTCAAATCTGAGGATCACAGATAACAAAATCAGGATACAGGGCACATACAATCAAAACCAACCACCACAAAAATACCATATATGCTAGGATGCCACTGAGGGCCAACAAATGTCACATTTTCATTCCAATCATTCACCTCAGCCGGTGATTTTACGAGCAAGTTCCTGCAAACTTCTGGAGGGACTGCTAATCAGTGAAATCATTTGATGCAGTCTTTAGTGAGAATGAAAGCCTGCAGACCCATCCAAGACACATGCTGTCTCATCACTTATGTATACTGACAACAATTCAACATTTTCTCCTGTCAAGCATTAGAAATTTTATGATAACTTATGATAACTATGTGCTTGATACTCTGACACTCTCATGGGGTCAGCTGTGATCACACAACAGTATACATTTGGTAACAGTGTAAATTCAGGTTGGGAAAATAACCTTTCTTCAGTCTGTGCTCTTCTAACATCTACAGTACTGCTATGGAGAAATAAAACTAACTTCAACTGTAGTTTGCATTTTAAAATATTTTATGTGTTGTTTGTGTTTAAGGGTCATTGACAAATAAAGCTTTTAAAAATGTTTTTTTTAAATGAATATTATGCATATTTTTGAAATTAGAATAATGTGTTTCAACAAGCCTTATTTGTGTTACAACATTTCAAAGTTTTAAATTCATTTTTTGACAGTATTTTTAACTTCACCACCTGAAAAATGTCAGGTGGCGCAACCAAATTTATATACTTTCCTTCTGTTTATTCTAAGTGAAATTTCTGGCAAGTATACCTGAGTGTGTCTATAGTGGCTAACACATTGTTATTTTGTGGTTAAGTTTTTTGTTAACTATAATTTAAGATTCTTGCATTTCAGTGGCCAGGTATTTAATATTTTTAATATCCAATTTTACATTTAAAGACAGAACAACCTGTATATAAATATACAAATGAATCTATTTAATACAATAGCTATATACCTCATAGTTTCCAACCATTTGTTCACTTTAACCTATTATTTATTGGTTTAAACAAATATTTTACCTGGTCGCACCACCTGACGATTCAGTTGTGTCACCTGACTTTTGCAGCTAATTTCGCCTTTAGCCTTTGATAGCAAGTCCATACATATAGTTTTTTAATAAAATGAAGAGTCTTATAATAAAATAACACCTGACATGAAAAGTGTACCAGCCCAACTATGAGTTGAAAGTATCAATAGTTATCAATATTTGAGAGAGCTCTACAAACCTTTTCACTCATCAATAAAGATCACTTGGGGACCTCTGGCTGATGGAATATCGTGTTTGATGTTGTAATTTTTCACGTCAGAATAAAAGATGCATGTATACAGTTGCACCACCCTGACATTTGACAATACACAAATTCCCAGACAAAAGTTTGTGAATTATCTTAACACCTTTAAAACTATTAATATTTGTGAATTGAGTTTATTTGAAAGGTCTCAAACATGAAATCATGCCACAGTATTTATTTTGAATTTATTATTATTAGAATATCATATTTAATACTTTTCTCAGGCTGTTCATTAACTTGGACGGTTGCGCCACCTGACATTTTGGTGGTTTGAGATGCCAAAATATAAAATATATACATTATTATAATGTACTGAAAACATGTTCAAACTACAGCAGTTTTATGGAATAAAATGATGCATGTCATGAATTAATTAAAATTTTTTTAAAGGAAAGTAATACACTCGGACACAAAAATATGCATGTCATGTCAATGACCCTTAAGCAGAAGCTCTACCTGGTGAAACTATATTTTATAAAATCACTCATGATGAAAGATTTTTATGCGTCAGCAGAATGTAGCAAAACTTTAATTTACCCCAAAATCACAACTTGCCTCCAAAAAAATCATATGGATATGTTATATTTCATTATACCATTTACTATAAACAGACTTACCAGGAGGTGTGAGTGTCACAAATCCTGTCAGGTCTGAGCAGCACAGCTGTGTTCTTGTGTAATTCTGCTAGTTGAGGGTCTGAAATTCACATGATACATACAATTTATTGTGGAGAGATTATTTTTAATCATATTTTTTAATATATTTTTTATTCTGGTAGCGCAGAATATCAGACAAATATTAGCACTGTTTCTTTCACAGTTAAGATACAAATCTCTCATAAACATCCACAAAACAACACACAGAACAAAACAGAAAGTTATTATCAACTTACCATCATCAGTGAGATGATACAACACACTTCTCTGGCTGTGGCAAGTTCAGGAAACACATCCTCATCCACCTCTACGCTCGTCATTCTCTGGCATGAGGAACTTGTGCTGCACTGAAGCATAAAAATCAAAACTTCATTCACAAGATTTTCATCACTTCCCCTTTAATGACTTCGTACTAAACATACTTAACTTACCTGCACTGATAAAATATGAGAAGCTGACTTCTTCCAGTTTCACATATTTCTTTGTCTCTCCATGTTTCACCTTCATCAACATCTTGACCACTGAAGGATAAACAACATTTACCAAGAATAAAAGCAGCACTTGAACTGTCAGTGTAACAAGTGTCTTTATGGGAGCTGTTCATAGCGTATTAATCCATTCACATGTTCACGCCTTGTGTTAGCATGACTTCATCCTCCACCTCCACTGTTTGCTTGTTAGCTAGGCTAGGTTTAGCGACTGAGGCAAGTGTCCCCAACACTTACTTGATGAACTGTCTCTCCAACACTGGAGACAATGTGGTGTTGCTGGCTGAGATGTTGTCTTCACCAGGACTGCAGGACAGTTTTTGTGGCGGGACCTTGTCGACCTCCCTCCTCTGCAGGTCCGCCTGAAAGCAAACAAGTGATGTTCAGTCAATGTGTGGACAGAAACAGAAACACTGTGAGCTAACGTCGACTCATTCAAAATACACACAAAAACAATCAATGATTACAGCGTTAATTCCACAAATCATGAAGTAAAATGTGCGAAGCCATCGAGTGACTTCTACAGTTTAGGTCCGAGCATTAAAATATACAAATATATGACAGTGAAAGATGAACCTCCACCCAAATATGACTCCGTCAAAGAGGATCTCTGAACACCAGCTGGAGGAGAAATGACAGAAGAAACTCCAAAATCTAACTCTCACACACATTTTTGTCTAACTCCAGAAATTTGCTGTGTATGTTGTGATCATATATGTTTTTTGGAGTTTTTTACGTATATGTTAACAATATAAAATTATCTGTGCAAGTAATTAAAACATTATATGTAAAAAGCTATATTTGTTAATATGTATATTTTCTTATTAATTTCTATTTAATTTTAATGTCTATATTCCCATTGTGGTGGTCTATTGGACCCATATAGACTAATATGAATCTATGGATACAGACTGTGTGTATATATACTACAGACATTCACTTTTAATACACGACAATGCACAATCATTGTATAATGGAGATAATTTGGCAAGAGCAGAAAAGTAAACAACGTACAGCCACTAACTTTTACCTTAGGAGATGTAGGTTTTATTTCATCTTGGTCCTGCCCTCTCTCTCTCAGTGAAATTACCACCCGGCCAGCCTCGGTGTGAGTCTCCGGTTGATCCCGTGCGTCCTGAGCGCACAGGTGGTCCGTGGACTCTCCTGACTCCATATGAAGAAAAAACTGTGCTGACTTCCCTTCATGTGGTGGGTGAATGAAAGACACATTTACCTCAGTTAACGAATGGAGGCATCTTTAGATACTGACGTGACAGCACCGCCCAACTGTTTCATCCATATCATCAACAACACAGGCTGTACCGTCGGCTTGTGAGGAGGCAGCGCTGATGTTTCCTACAGGTAACACCTTAATTCACACTTTATTTGGGGAAATTGATATGGATGATAATAATTCAATTCAATTCAATTCAATTTTATTTGTATAGCGCCAAATCATAATATACATTATCTCAAGGCACTTTACAGGGTAAGGTCAAGACCTTACTTTGTTACAGAGAAAAACCCAACAGTTCCCACAACGAGCAAGCGCTTGGCGACAGGGGGGAGGAAAAACTCCCTTTTAACAGGAAGAAACCTCCAACAGAACCGGGCTCAGGGTGGGCGGCCGTCTGCCTCGACCGGTTGGGTTTAGGGGAAGATAGAAAGAGGGGGAGGGGGAGGAGAGGGGAGAGAAGAGAGAGAGACCAGGAACAGCTGTGTCGGTAATGGCGTTATTAATAATAAAGACAGGTAATAGTAATAGTAAAGATGAGTAGTGGTGGATCTGGATCCTGCTGTTCCCGAGGCAGAGATACCTGCAGAATGAGGACAGAGAGAGGGAGAGAGAGGAGAAGCACAAAACTACGGGAGAGAAAAAAAAAAAAACAAAGTTAATGGCATGAAGTCATTGAGAGAGAGCGGGGGAGAGAGACAGAAATAGGGAGAGAGCGCCCAGTGAATCATGGGAATCCCCCAGCAGTTTAGCTCTATAGCAGCATAGCTAAGGGATGGGTCAGGACATACCCGAGCCAGCCCTAACTATAAGCTTTACTAAACAGGACAGTTTTAAGCCTGATCTTAAAGGTAGAGAGGGTGTCTGCCTCCCGAACCCACACTGGGAGCTGGTTCCACAGGAGAGGAGCCTGATAGCTGAAGGCTCTGCCCCCCATTCTACTCTTACTAACTCTGGGAACCACAAGTTGACCTGCATTTAGAGAGCGAAGTGTCCTATTGGGAAAATAGGGAACTATAAGCTCTCCAAGGTACGATGGTGCTTGACCATTAATGGCTTTGTAGGTGAGGAGGAGGATTTTAAATTCGATTCTGGATTTTACAGGGAGCCAATGCAGAGAGGCTAACACAGGAGAGACGTGATCTCGTTTCCTAGTTCCTGTCAGTACTCGTGCTGCCGCATTCTGGATCAATTGGAGGCTTTTTACTGAATTTTTGGGACATCCTGACAATAAAGAGTTACAGTAGTCCAGTCTTGAGGTAACAAATGCATGAACTAGTTTTTCAGCATCCTTTAGACATAGAATGGGTCTGATTTTAGCAATATTGCGCAGGTGGAAGAAGGCTGTCCTAGAGACTTGCTTTATATGTGAAGTAAAGGACAAGTCCTGGTCAAAAATGACACCAAGGTTTCTGACTGTAGCACTGGAGGCCAAGGTGATGTCATCCAGAGTCAGTATATTATCACATAGTGTATCTCTGAGGTGTTTTGGGCCAATTACAATAACTTCAGTTTTGTCTGAATTTAAGAGTAAGAAATTACTGGTCATCCAGATTTTTATGTCCTTAAGACACACCTGAAGCTTGGCTACCTGGTTTGTCTCACCTGGCTTCATGGATAAGTACAGCTGGGTGTCATCTGCGTAACAATGGAAATTCATCTGGTGCCTCCTAATAATGTTTCCCAGAGGAAGCATATATAGACTGAAGAGCATTGGTCCTAGCACAGAACCTTGTGGAACTCCATGACTGACTTCTGTGATGATAGAGGAGTCATTGTTAACATGAACAAACTGGAGTCTATCTGACAGATATGACTTAAACCAGCTTAGTGCGGTTCCTTTGATGCCGACCATATGTTCTAGTCTCTGTAATAAAATCTTATGATCGATGGTGTCAAATGCGGCACTAAGATCTAGTAGGACAAGTATAGAGACAAGTCCATTGTCTGAGGCTATGAGGAGATCATTGGTAACCTTAACCAGAGCTGTTTCTGTGCTATGATGGACTCTAAAACCTGACTGAAAGTCTTCAAACAAACCATTCCTGTGCAAGTAATCACATAACTGGCTTGCAACGACCCTCTCAAGGATTTTGGAGATAAAGGGGAGGTTGGATATAGGTCTATAATTGGCTAAAACGTCAGGATCAAGAGTAGGCTTTTTAAGTAGAGGTTTAATTACTGCAACTTTAAAAGCCTGCGGTACATAACCAGTTGATAAAGATAAGTTAATCAGACTTAATATAGAGGTGTCAAGTAAAGGAAAAACCTCTTTGAACAACCTTGTTGGAACGGGGTCTAGAAGACAGGATGATGGTTTAGATAAATAAACTGTTGAAGTGAGCTCAGGGAGATGTACAGGAGAGAAACAGTCAAAATATAAGCCAGTTACAGTTGACTCTGAGGCTGCTGAACTGGACAATACATCTGAACCAGCTGTGGGGAGGAGATGGTGAATTTTTTCTCTAACAGAGACAATTTTATCTGTAAAGAAGCTCATGAAGTCATTACAACTGAGGGCTAATAATACTATTAATAATAATAGTACATATAATAAAGATATAATTTCAATTTAATTAAAAAAATAATTCCACTTATTTAAAACAAAAAAAAAAACTAGATTTGTACTTGATTGTCGTGTTTAATTAATTAATGATGAGTTGTGGAGCGTCTGTGTGCGCATGCGCGCCTCTGTTTGTGCACGCATGCGTGAATGTGTGTGTGAGAGAGACGTAATTGCCTTTGTGACGTAGATATGGAAGGAAATGCCTTTGATCCACGTCATGACGTCATATAGTGGAAAGTCTCCATGGTAAACTGGCTTTTAAAATCTGCATTTTCATTTTCACTCCAGACAAGTGACTTCAAGCACACACTCTGAAAGAACAGTGAAAATTCAAACACTGCTGAACATTTACAGTAAGTTTGTAACAAAGCGAAGCTACAGCAGCGTAGTGACACAAGAATTGTCTGCGATGGACCGATCCGGATCCCAGATGGACAACCCAACCGTCATCACACCCGAGGCTCTTTTGCCCGTAGTCAACAAATATTTTGAACGATTCTCTGCAGTACAGTGGAACATGTTAGCTGAAGGGATTCCCGACTCAGCCACAACTGCTATGCTGGCTGACTTGTGTACAGAAGTGGTACAGACACTCTGTACAATCATTTTGAGAATGATCAAACCCATGATTGAGGAGTTTTCACAGGAAGGAAACTCAGGCTGATTTAACCACATCTCTGCAGAACCTCAACACAAAAGTGGGAGACTCTCTCTCTGGTAGCTTTGCTGTCGCTCTTCATGTCCCACAGGAGAAATGTGAGAGTGCTGAACAGCTGACAGCACTAGTGGAGAGGGAAGTTACAGAAAAAGTCAACTCCATTGTGTCTGTGGCCATCAGCAGCCCTGTCTGGCCTTCACAGCCTGCTGTTTTTGTCAGTGGCTCCATGTCCAACATTACGTCTCTTGCTCAAATGGTGTCTCATGCTGCCAAATGTCTGACAAGATATTTGAAGAACCTGAAATTCCAGTGCCTGGGAGAGTGCTGGCATCCAGAAATCATCGAGTCTGCCCCACACAAAAGCTCAGAGTCCACATCAGAGATCCTTGAAATAGAGGAACCAGAGAAATGTGAAACACCTCTGAGCATAAAGTCCAAGATCTCTGTCCCCTTAGCAACGAAAGCTGTGACTGACATTTTCATGAAATGGTCCAGCGAGACACCAGACGTGACAGAAGAAGATTCTTCCCTGTCTGTCATGTCTCTGGATGTTCTGGATGTTCAGGAGGCAGCATCTGATATCGTCAAAGTTATACTGGAGGATCTGCATTATGACAACTTTGAATATGTTGCTGGATGCAGCGAGAAAAGCAGCTCACCGACACCTCATTTTAATATGAGTTTAATTTTTAACAAGGTGAGAGAGTTCTTTGCTGCACAGGCCAGACCTTCAGACAGAACCACTGATGCCAACCAAAAATATCGCAAACACAGCTTTTCCAGGTTTGCCCAGGAACAGTTTGACAAAATGATGGCAGAGCTGAAGAGCAAGTTGAAGACACAAGACTCAGAGTTCCTGGTGAGTCTCAAGAAGAGCTCAGTGTCCCCTCAGCCGAGACTCACCGAAGACGAATACCTGCTACCAGGAGCTGTTCAAGAGTCTCCAGTGACTACACCTGAAGCTCCCAGTCCAACCAGCATGACGAGCGAGATCGGCCTGGAGACAAAGAAGTCCACAGTTAGTCTGGAGACCTTAAAAACTGATGTGGACAGCTTGTTTGACAAGCTTCTCCAGCCGGAGGATTCTACAGGACATGCCAGCAAAACACCAGAGAACATGGAGGCCAGTGACAAGATCAACAAGTTTTCAAAGGAACTGATCGACAAAGTGTACGGGCATCTGATGGCTGGTCGGACGTATCAGGTTCCCACATTTTCAATGGACAGATTATTTTCTAACTCTGTCATCTCTGAACTCAAGAGGAAGGTGGGCACCATTCGGTTAAAGTTTTCTCCTGAAGTTCTTTACGCCATGACAGAGGACGCTGTGGCAAAGTTCCTGCAGAAGTTGCAACTCTGGTTGGACAAAGAGCCTTCAGAGACAACTAGTTACAGTGAGGAAGTGTCTGGTGCACTCAGTGACATCCAAGAGGTTATCTCAAACATGCTGTCCACACCAGAAACAAATGACACCATCGCGCCAGAGTCCCCTGAAGTCAGCGACAAGCAGGCTACACCTTATTCAGGTCAGACACCACCTCCATGTGAAGCTGCAGTATCTGAATCCTTCAATGATGAAGGTGTGAATGTCAGGGACCATGTCGATAGTCGTGACTTGGCACCGCGAGAATCTCCTGAGAAATATTCTGAGCCTCCACCAGTTTCTCACCCCAGTCCTGAAGGATGTCAACCCAGTCAGGTGCCAACCCCTGAGGAGCCAGGTAAGGGGCTCTTAGCAGGGTCATCTGATAGCTCCTCTTCTATAACAGACGAGATGACCAACGACCTCATGACTGCTCTTCTCCTGAGGCTCATCACAAAAGTCCCGAGCACAACTGCAGGATCCCCACAGGCGGTAGACATCAACGCCATCACCAAGCGTCTGACAGATGTGGCGCACGATCAGATCAATATACGCAACTCTGATTTCAGAAAGACCAAGGACAAGATGAAGAAAATCAACAAGGCCATGACTAAGGATCTTCACAAGGAGTTTGTCTGCCCAGAGCAACTACTGGAGGCTGCAACAGCATCAGATGATCCATCTTTTGACGATGCTCTTGTGAAGTATCTTGAAATCCATGTGAATGCCCTCCCCAGTCCACCCAAGAAGAAGAAGTCCAAGGTCGCCAGGTTCTTCACAGCTATGGGGAAAGCTCTGACCAAGCCCTTCAGGTGGTGCATCAAGGGCAACCGTGATGACTAAATCATCACCATCACCCCACCCTCCTCCCCCTCCACACCTGCCCCCGCCCCCACCCCCGCCTCCACCCCTTCATCCCCGCCCCCTTCCCCAATACGGCATTCATCTTGAAGGAAACCACAATCAGGTTCTCAAATCCTCACACTCGCCCTCCACCTCACCTGACTTGTAGTAGGTCAGATGAGATGGAGGGTAGTCGAGAACCTAGAGAACTGCTTTCCTTCAAGATGAATGCCACCAACAGACCTTTCTCACAGCAGACATTTTGACACATGATGCAGTTGATACACCTTGATGGAGGCACTCTTGTGGTTTCCAAGTCAAAATGTCTGCTGTGAGAAACGTCCAGGCCAGCACGGTGGCTCAGTTAACCACTGAACCACCGTGCTGGTGTGGGTTTACTCCGGGTGCTCCGGTTCCTCCCACATTTTACATTCAAAAAAATAAAAATTATAACTACAATTTCATTTTAGTTGTGTTTTTCTCTTTAAAGGTAGACATATTAAAGTCAGTCTAAAAAAGACAGACTAAAAATGAATAATAAAAAAATTACTGTATCGATGCATGAAGTGCGTGTTTAATGTTCACATCATTACAATAAGATGAGCTTCACAGTTGAAGAGGTGTGGAATTACAAAGAAGACATGAAGTGCATTTGCTTCTGCTGAAACCTAAACACACAAGGGAAAAAAGTGCAGTAGGTCTCTCTTCTCTGTCTGTGCCTAAAAAGGCTTAAGTGTGACTGCACTGTTTGCTTTATTGTGTTGTGCAACTAAATGTTACACTACACAACAAAATGAATGTAAATCTGCTTGTCACAGACCCTGTGCTCTTAAATTTGCCTCCATCACCGTCTAAAACATTCACAAAGCTGGTTCATAAAATGTCAGCAAACTGAGAAGCTTCAGAGAATCGTTTCACACAGTTATAATTATAATGAAAAGATGATGTCGGCTAAACATCAGAGTTCCAGGTGGGATATTTTTATGAGAACATAATTAATGAGAGAAAGAAAAAAAAAGGCTACCAAAAGTGTTTTAGGTCAGCCTCTGTTTTAATATGTTAATTGTTCAGTAGAGAATAGTGTTGTGAAAATGTAACTGTTGTGCAGTCAATCATGAACTGCCATGACAGTTTAACAATTGGGAAGTCTTACAATACAAATGACAAAATAAATGTGTATATTTCAACATACTGTATCTCTATGTATTGCATAATCTGAGGAAAATGCATGAAGTGCAAACATAAAAACATTGTTCACTGTACATAAATCTGATCAGATTTAAAAAAAAATCTCTGTATACTGGATTGTATTATCATGAGGTAGACTGTTGACTTTAAACATCTAATTAACATGCACATGAGAGTCCAATACCAAACAAAAAACATCGACATATTAAATAATACAACTCTGACAACTCTCAACATAAAAACATAAATCACACCCGCAGGACATTTTGTCATCACACCATTTGAAATGGCTATGATATATTTGAATGTTTGGCTATAATGGAAGCACAAATATCTTTGATGTGAGTGGACACTGAAGGGCCCGCTTCAATATTTGACAGTGAGATTAAGCACTGAGAATTATTTTGCTTTTCAAAAAAATCACAAAATCAATGTATCTTGATGTGTGTAGAAGAAAACTGGCCTTTGTTTGTTTATTCACTTTTCACACTAACTTGTTGTCGTCCTGACGTCACGAGCAGTAACCTAGCAACCATGTACACAGTGGTGACGTCACTCAGAGAAAAAAAAACTTTTCTGAGCTTTGAAAAACTTTTATGTGGCCAGGTCACAAGAGAGGACCAGACACAAAGAAATACTTTTCGTGGGTTCTTTTATTCCCCGACTGTACTCAGCCAGAACACACACTGTAAAAAATGCCCGTAGAAATTACGGTAAAAAACTGTCAAATAGCAACATTAAAATACCGTAAAATCAAAAATAGTATATCACTGTAGTAAATACATTGAATTACCGTAAATCAAGAAACAGTAAATAACTTTAAATTTTACGGTCTTACTAAGTAGAAAATACGGAATTTTACTGTGAATGTTATAAAAAGTTTGCAAAATTCATGGTAAAATACCGTAATGTCACAAGCGTGTAATTACCGTAAAATTGACGGTATCATTCAGGCTGAATTACAGATTTTGCTGGTGTTTACATTTAAGTTTATGATACAAAACCATTAAATCATACCATCATTTCTATAGGAAGTAGAATGTTAAAAAGTATGGTATATTTAGCTCAGAGGGGAGGGGTAGTGTGTGGGGGGGCGCTTTTTTCAAAATGTTCTCCTCGTCTTTCAAATCGTAGACCCTAGCTTTAACGGAGGCTAGAAATGTTGTATTTCAGTTCACCACCGTTTCTTCGCGCCCACAGGAGCAGTGTTTGTTGTTGTTCCATGTCAATACAGCTTTATTGAATTGAGGAGAGAGACAGAGAGAGAAACAGACAGACAGACAGACAGACAGAGAGACAGAGAGAAGACCGCGGAGTTAACAGAAGCTACAATCAGTTCACCGCCATTTCTTCGCGCCCACAGGAGCAGAGTCTCTTCTTCAGGGGAGCACGTTCGATTACCGTTAGCTAGCTAACGTTGCTAATGCTAGAAAAATGTTTAGCTGTAACTTCTGTAGCAAGTCGGTTAAGACTTTGAGGGATTATGTACTTCATTGCAAACTCCATAGAAATGAACCACGTTGTTTATTTAAGTGCACTGGCGCCGGTTGCAAGCAGACATTTTGCAGATATGGAGCTTTAAGGCGCATTTTTACCGGAGGCATAGTGCATCTGCTCCTACTCCCATTACTGTGGGGACGGCTGTTCATGATTTTAAATGCGCAATGGCGATGTGTGAGCGCCAGTGTCACATCCTCATTTACCGCGCACATGTCACGGAAACACAGAGACCTTACAGATATCAGTATCAGTGACTTCAGAGAGTCTGCTTCACAATCATCTGTTTAAACTGAGTCAGATAACTTTGGCGCTCAAGTGAATGAGACAAGTACAGGAACAGGTAAAGATGAGGGTGATATGGATATATCAGAGGATTATAGTGATGTTTTTCTCAGAAATGTCTCTTTATTCTACTTGAAATTGCAGGGTGAGTTTTTACTACCTGCTTCGACCATACAGAACATTGTTGAGGAGATACAAAACATACATGAGTTGGGTCAGACATATAGTTTGAGTAAACTTACGGCCCTGCTAAAAAATGACACATCATTAACAGATGAGGATATCACCAGAGTTTGTGAGTCTGTCAGGGGATCTGATCTGTTCTCTGCATGTCACACAGGGCCAATGAGGACAGCATACTCAAGAACTCAGACTTTCAAAAAAAAGTTCAACTATGTGGAGCCAAAGAAAATGTTTTTAGGAAGAGATGAGAACAGAATAGATAGGTTTGCCTACTATGTGCCTGTGAGAGAGACTTTGAAATGCCTGTTAGAGTCTGACCTGTGGCAGAAATCAGGGGAGCATTCAGCTGAGTCTCCCACAGATCTTCTAAGTGACATTAGTGATGGTCAGATATTCAAATCCAATGCGTTTTTTGCTCAGAATCCATCATGTCTCAAGCTAGTACTGTACCAAGATGCCTTTGAAGTCGATAACCCTTTAGGTTCTGCAAAGACAAGACATAAGGTATTAGCTGTCTATGCATCTGTTGCTAACCTGCCACTTCATGTACAGTCAAACACAGACCACGTTACTTGTTCTACTGTGCAGAGAGAAAGATTTCAAAGCATTTGGGCATGCTAAAGTAGTAACTCTGAGTTACTAGCAGACTTGAAGGAGTTGGAGGAGAATGGGATTGTACTATCAGATGAAACAGTTAAAGGAACCTTGTATTGCATTGGTGGAGATAATTTGGGCTCGCATTGCATTGGTGGCTTTACTGAAAATTTCAGTCGCTCAAAGTATTTTTGTAGGTACTGCCTAATAACCCGATCTCAATTTCAAGGTGACGATCCTAATCTGTGTGGACCAGAGCGCACCGCTGAGAATTACAACGCAGCTGTCGAGCGCCTCCAGACTGAAGACACCCCAGATGTGGAAGGAGTGAAGTGCAAGTCAGTAGTTCACAGTTTGAAATACTTTAATGTCTGTCAGCCAGGTTTGCCACCTTGCCTTGGTCATGACATCTTTGAAGGTGTTTTGTCATATGATGTAGCACTGTATCTGAAGTATTTCATCAAGAAAAAGGCATGGTTCACCTACTCCTCTCTGAATCGGCGTATTAAACAGTTCAAATACGGTCAAATTTGGTCCCTTGATCAGAGTATGGACAATGCGCTTTGAAAGTAAGCACAGTTATTTCAAGAGATGTGCAAGAAATTTGAAGAATTTCAAAAACCTCTGCCTTACACTCTCTGAAAGACACCAGATTTTCCAGTCGTATCTTTCAGCAGGACCAATGGGTCAAGCTGTCTTACAAGTCAAAGATGGTACTCCATTTTATTCAGCACTCTATAGTAAAGCCATTCAAGATGCAGCGAGACCATTTGACTTCACAGAGACCAACACAAAGGTCACATTAGAAATGCTGTATAAAGGAACGTCATACAAGAAAGGACAATTCCTCGTCACAGGGAGCATGGACGCCGTGGAGTTTGGTGAACTCGTGCTTATTTTGATCAAAAATGACACTGTTCATTTTCTGGTCTCAGTGTACGAGGCTGAATTCATTCCTCAGTACCATATGTACTCTGTAAGGAAAAACAATGAAAAGATGCAGTGTGTGAACATCACTGACTTCATTGATTACTATCCATTGTCATCTTACATTAAGCATGGATGCCAAATAGTTCCATTTAAAACAGTGTGCTGTCACACTAATGGATGTATTGCAGGGATGCTCTGATCACATTTTTTTTTTTTGCTGCCAAGCACCGATTGTGAATGAGTAGAGCCGGACGATATGGCAAAACATTTATCACTATAATCTTTTTCATATCAATCGATAAATATACATTACATTATGAATCAAGTCAATATTTGAACATCAAAGTTTCCTTGAACGTTAAATTTCATCAGGACTTCCTTGGGCAAAAGAAAACACAGTATTTTTGACCAAAATACCTCTCAATGTTGTGACAATATTGTAGGGATGACTGGAGTTCCCCCTCACAAAAAATGTACATAATAAGATTATTGATAAATAATAATCAGTAATGTGGATGTAATGACCAAGTGGCAAGTGGGAAATTTTTGAATAGCTAGAACAGTCTGGTAAGTTCAGAATATTACATCACTTTACTGTAATACAGCCTTTAAAACCAGGAAAACGATATTACGATATCCAAAATCTAACGATATGATGATTTCTAGTCTCATATCATATATCTGTATTGTCTAGCTCTATTAATGACAAATATCGGCTGATCCAATTTTTTTACTGATCTTTTTTGAATAGTCTTTGGCCTTAGAAAGTGGTGCAAAATGCTGGTCACTGCAGGTTTACATGAGCAGCTAACATGTAGTTCAGCTTATGTTAGGAATAAACACATTTAACGCATGTGTTTGTGCTAACCTGGTCCGCCTGCTATAGCTGTCCAGGTGGAAACTCAGTGTTGCGCAGCATACAAACACCAACTCTGCTGAGAAATGGCTCAAGTGTTGAGCAGTCGATAACAATAAAGCTATAATATGGCTTTATTGTGATCCTGATATCATATCAGGATTTGCTGATCTGATATTGATTACTGAAGATCGGCTAATTTCAGTCGGAGCATCCCTAATGTCTTGGGCTGTCATTCTGGTGTTAAAACTTTATTATTATCTCTCTTTTATATTCAGAAATGGATGATGCACACCAAAGCAACATACGGAGCGCCATTACAAAGGTGATGCCAGACCTCCCAGCTTCAATGCTAGATATTTTAGAGGAGACACTACAATCTTTGGGGGTGGAGACCACAGAGGATTTCCAGTTCATCCAGGAAGCTGATCTGCTTTCAGTACTGAGACCAATCCAAGCAAGAAAACTGGTGGCTGCCTGGAAACAAACCAGTAAGTACATTTCAACAAAATTTATTTTCAAGTATTACCAAGGATAAAACAGCATTCCATACATTTTTATAATTTCATTTAGGGCTGTGCGATATGACCAAAATCTCATATCCCGATATATTATATCCAGATATTATATATTATATCCAGATTATATCTGCAGTATAGTGGAACATGTTAGCTGAAGGGATTCCCGACTCAGCCACAACTGCTATGCTGGCTGACTTGTGTACAGAAGTGGTACAGACACTCAATCTACTACAATCATTTTGAGAATGATCAAACCCATGATTGAGGAGAGTTTTCACAGGAAGGAAACTCAGGCTGATTTAACCACATCTCTGCAGAACCTCAACACAAAAGTGGGAGACTCTCTCTCTGATAGCTTTGCTGTCGCTCTTCATGTCCCACAGGAGAAATGTGAGAGTGCTGAACAGCTGACAGCACTAGTGGAGAGGGAAGTTTCACAAAAAGTCCACTCTATTGTGTCTGTGGCCATCAGCAGCCCTGTCTGGCCTTCACAGCCTGCTGTTTTTGTCAGTGGCTCCATGTCCAACATTACGTCTCTTGCTCAAATGGTGTCTCATGCTGCCAAATGTCTGACAAGATATTTGAAGAACCTGAAATTCCAGTGCCTGGGAGAGTGCTGGCATCCAGAAATCATCGAGTCTGCCCCACACAAAAGCTCAGAGTCCACATCAGAGATCCTTGAAATAGAGGAACCAGAGAAATGTGAAACACCTCTGAGCATAAAGTCCAAGATCTCTGTCCCCTTAGCAACGAAAGCTGTGACTGACATTTTCATGAAAGGGTCCAGCGAGACACCAGACGTGACAGAAGAAGATTCTTCCCTGTCTGTCATGTCTCTGGATGTTCTGGATGTTCAGGAGGCAGCATCTGATATCGTCAAAGTTATACTGGAGGATCTGCATTATGACAACTTTGAATATGTTGCTGGATGCAGCGAGAAAAGCAGCTCACCGACACCTCATTTTAATATGAGTTTAATTTTTAACAAGGTGAGAGAGTTCTTTGCCGCGTTCTTTGCCCCTAGTGGTCAGTGTGAAGCAGCCATTTTGGCTCTTTCACACATGCCATACTAATAAACTCCACCTAAGTGGCCATAACTCAAACATGAATTGCCCAATCAGTTCCAAATTTCACAGGATTGATTAGAGTCCCGTCCTGAATACATCTATACTCAATAGTTATATGGAAGTGGCAAAATAGCTCAATAGTGCCCCCTAGAAGATTTCAAACAAGCGGCCCCTGCCGTACATTTGACCTGGATTTAGGTGCTTCTAAATAAAATTTATTATTATTATTTAGATTTATGAAATTTAATCCACGTCTAACTCATTAAGACCTACAAAAAAGCCTCTTGGTGACATGTGCTGAATTCAAAAGGAAGTCGGCAAACACCCCCAACTGCTGCGCACTGTCTCACTCTCAAAATTTCCCGCGGGGGGAATTTCCTAGTTTAATTTAAAATATTGTGAACAGTGACTCATGCAGGCCACAAGGTGGCAAAAAACAAGTGAGCTGGAAGTAAGAAGTTGTTAGCAGAGTTAGCACAAGATGATGTATGAAAACAGTGCAATGTCATGCATTTTCCTCTGTTAGTTTGGTAAAGGATGTTGAGGTACCGATCAATGGGAAATTCTAATTGAACGTTTTGAATCTGAAGTATCTTAATTTCTGTATATCATGCAACACTTTTGAATGGTAATAACTAATGTGCTGTTAATTCTTTTCTGCTTTTACAGGAACCTCTTGCTATGCTTCAAGGCAGTTCATGCTTGCCGTACCGCAAAGTCGTGAATGACCACATCCCCACCTTCATTGCTGCCGTCTGCCTCATGCTCGGAAGCTATTACTGCTTCAACATTCATTATCCCGTGGATCTGGGCTCCACACTTGAGTTCCTTCAGAGGTAAAGAAATATTTTTTTTAATTTCCTCCTTTAGAACAAATCACTGTATATATTGGTTGATTATGAATTTTTGTGTTCACAAAGGTGTTTCCTCAACATCAACCCAGAGAAGGGCACCAAGGTGGAATCAAAAAAACACAAGAAGCAGTCAGTCAACCCGAGAGTCCTCACCCTCATCGCTGATCTCTCTGATCGTGAATGGAGAGAGACATGTTAGACAAGGACTTTTCAAAGCTAACTGACAGAGTTCTGAATGTCAGTGTTAAAGTTTAAGTACAGCAAAGCACTGTTCAATATAACAAGTGCTAAAGTGTAAGTACAGCAAAGCACTGTTCAGTATAACAAGTGCTGAGTGAGATTAGTTTTAAAAGGATCAGTGGGGTTGCATGGGGTAGAAATGCCCACTGAGTATATTAGTTAGTAGTATATTCTTTTAAATTTATGTGAACATTTTGTATTCATGCATTCAATTTAATAAAACTGAAGAACATTTGAGCTTGTGTTTCAGTGCATTTGTGACACTACAGAGTAGGTTGAAGGCTGGTGACATTGTTGCTAAGATTCTCCTTTACAGTAGGTAAACTGAAGACATCCAATACATCTTTTAACATGGTAAGAGCAAATTCTCTTAATTATCTGTACACTTGTATAAATTAGCTTGTCTCTTTCACAAGTGTTAATATTTAAATATTATGCTACTGTCACCTTTCAGGCATTGCATCCAAAGTTCTATGACTGGTTATGGACTTAGAGGGAACAACTTAATGGCTTTGTGTCAGCCAGGAAAATGGTGAGTCTCTAATCCATGTAAATGCCAAAAAACTGTTTTTGTTTTTAACTTTTAAAGATATTATTTCTGCTTTACTGGACAGTGGCACTAGAGATAGACAAGAAACACAGTGGAGAGAGAGGGGATGATATGTAGCGTGGCCCAAGCCACAATTGAACCTTGGCCGCTGTGATATTAAAAATATGTGTTACATGGTCTTTGGCTGGCCCAGCTGCTCATGTTTTTGAGTCATTTGATTGTAATTTGTAATCTGTGTGTTGGAAAGAGTGAAAGAGTTGATGATTTCATATTTCACTTGAGGGGATGTATATCCTGTCTTCTTATATCTCATTACACTTTCTTTCAGGTAGTCTACTAGTGGTTGTACTTGACTTGGATGTATTACGAAGGAAACATTTATTAACACTTGATCTAGGCGAATTCAAAGATAACACAACAAGTGAGAGTGATCCCTTTAACACCTTAGCCATACCATTTTTTAACAAATAATTTCACCTTCTCCACAGCACGGTGCAGCTGGATAATGCAAGGCAGTCAACTTTGCAGGAATGCGGTATGGCCAGTACTCTGATTCGTCGTCATCATTATCAGCACTCAGCTTCAGTGAGTACATTTAAATAGATAGGCTTCTGAACTGGTGCTGCCATTAAATGTTTTTGTTTCTTCATACCTGTCAAATATTTACATGGCCACATCAATAATTATGTCTCCCATATATGTCTACTACCCTGTTATCTGGAGTTCCTTCAGGGTAAATCCTCGGAACTATCCTTAAAAAAATTTAAATCACTGAGTCGATGTCAAATCAAAAGCATGGTGTGTTTTCAGCTGTAGCCTCCACAATTTCTCCCTCACTCTCTCTCAAACTATTAGATCTGCTAAATCTGTTAACTGTTTTAAGCGCCTCCTGAAATCATATTTAAACGTTGGCCTTTTTGTGAGATTTTTTAAACCTACTCTTCATTCACCATTGAATTTTTTTTCTGTTCCAACTTCTTTAATTAATGTTTTGTTTTTTGTTGTTGTTGTTGTTGTTGTTGTGGGAAGCACTTTGCAACAGTGTAAGTGCTATATAATAATAATTATCATTATTATCATTAACAATTTTTTCTTTGTTGTCTTTCTTTGTCTGGTTGCAGAGAGATTCATGCCAGTCCACAGTAAACACCTGATTGAAGACTGCTGGTGAATTTTCAAGCAGGAATGATGACAAAACCTGCCCAAAGTTCCAGTTTCCTTAACATTGTACCATGTCTGTATGAGACTCTGTCCCACCTGTCTTCAGTCAAGTCTGGACCCAATGAGTAGATGCAAGCACAACTCAAACTTCACTCAATCGATCTCCCTCAAGTGCACAGTGCCAACAGCTTCATACAAACATACAGTAGGAAAAAAAAAATCAGTATTACGGACAGGATTCAGGATTTAGGCTGCAATTCGACAAGGGTGAAACAAATACTGATGATCACTTAGTCCTCAAAAGTGACTGTTTCTACCTTTCACACTAATACAATAAAATAAATGAAATACTCCTGATGACCTGTGTAACCTGCCTCTGCTCTAACTGCTAGTGGTAAAGACTGGGAGATACAGTTTATTTTATCAGTGCATTAATTACCTCGTGGACCAGAAAAATCAGAAGTCCAGATCGCTACAGGAGAAAGGGGTATTAGCAATGTGCATTAAATGACAGAGTAAAGAATTCACACGACCAACAGGTAAGTTTTTTTAGTGTCTTACATTGTGTTGATTTAAATAAAATAAAAAAATAAAAAATATATATAAAATAAAAAAAATAAATTCAAATCTTAAGCACACACATGAGATATCAACAACTGTTTCAATAAACCCAGTCTCTAAATAAATCAGTCTCTGTTTTGGGTGGCTTGCCACAACCACTGAGGCTCCCTTCTACCTTTACAGAATGGGAGGGATCCAAGCAGAAGTAGAAGAAGAAGTCTTCATGCAGATCTCAATCCAGGAATTCATACAAAGAAAAGAAACCCGGCCTATAAGGGCCAAAAAGAGGGTTACTGTAATATTCATGTGAACAAAATATACTTTTAAATGTAAATAAATGCATATAAACACACATATTTATAGATGTATATTGTAACATTGTTTCTTAATATTCATTTTAACTAGTCTTCACTGTCATTAAATTAACTGAACACATTTCTCAGGGTTGACATGAGACAAAATGCAAAATGGCTGAACATTTCTCTCCGTTCATCTCTTCTTTTTTTCCCCGCCACTCACTCTCAGGAAAAAAAACAAAACACGGAGTGAGAGTAATGTAGATAAAACACCGTAATATAAAACAATTTTTTAAACACAACACACATGAATTCACTGCCTGTTCATCTATATTAACATCAGCAGATGCACATTTCAACTCCGTTTACCGGACTTTTATCAATAAAGTTTACTCACCAGAGGCTCAAGCATCATATATATATATATATATATATATATATATATATATATATATACACATACACATATATACATACATATATATACACACACACACACTCCGGGCACAAAGCAGAGTACACGGCTCTCATCAGTCCAGGTTCCGCTTTTTAAGAGACAGGAACACAGGAGTTCAGTAATGTGTAACCTCACAAATATAATTTAGCGAAGGACATGTGGCTAATGGCTTGAGCTAGCGCCACGGATGCTAATAAACACAACTTACGTTATCCTTCGCTCTCTGCGCCGGTGATAAAAGTCACACAGACGTTGGAATATCTGGCTCTCTCACACAAAACTGTAATATCTGCAGCGAAGGGTTAGCATGCAGCCACCTCGACGAAGGCCCGGCAGAGACAGAAGCAAAAACAACAGGACTGCACGTACGCCCTGACGGTTAAGCTACGTGACTATCCCGCCAACTCCTCATGCCGCTGAATCTTGTACACTTTGAGAAAGGCACATTCGCCACACTTGAAATAAAACAAAATACTCTTTTTCAAACAGATAAATGACTTATGTATATTAATGTTTTTAATCTATTTATTGACATATTTATGATTTTAATCATAAATCCTTTTTATTCATTTTATGTAAGATAATTTTAAATCAAACTCTATTTATTTGTCACAAAAAGTATGAATTTATTTATTTATTGATCTAATCAATTAACTGGTGAACTGGACTACTAATAAGGGCCTAGTAACCTGGGTTACACCTGCAAAACTATATTCCAGAGTGATGGTTTCCTTCTATGTATAGCTCATTGGAGCTCAGTTTGACAACAGAAGGCTGAATTTATCTCTGTAGGCATCATGCTCAGGCACTGCATCAATCTAACCTTTGCTTTGTTTCTGTTTTCTGGCTGCAGAGAGGATCATGCCAGTCTACAGTGGACACCAGATGGACAACATACGAGTCTTCAAGCAGAACTGGTGACCGCTGAATGCTTTAAGTTCCAGTTTCTTGAACACCATGTCCATGTTAAGAGCCCTCGTCAGCCAAGTCTGGACTCAGTGACTCATTGGTGTTGATCAACACAGGGCAAGTGGCTCCTTTTTTCATGATGTTTATTTCTTCTATGGACTATCCTTCATATGTATGGACACACACTGTCTTTTCAAGATGTCAAAACTGCCTTGTGAGTATACTGGACAAGTTCTGTTTTTCACAGAGAATGTGTATATGCAAAGAGAGGTTCTTAAAGTTTATCAATTATAGTCTGTACTTTGGTTTACAATGGGCTTAATTGTTTATTTCCTTTATAATTTACCATTTGCATTTGCTGACTGTAAAATCAATTCCATATGTGTTGTACCATATTTTTTACGGTGAAATTCTGGCAACCACAGCTGCCAGTATTTTACCGTAAATTCTACGGATTTTTTTTTTTTACAGCATTAATTTTATAATTTTGAGGGTGGTATGAAACACATTCAAATAAAAAAAAAATAAACCAAAACACTGCTTTCCCTCTCAGCAAAGTTGATTTTGTGAACTTTAACCTTCACTAAACACAGACAAACAACAGTAGTGTCTGCTTTCCTACATAAACAGAAAATAAGACACTCAGCCACATCACTACCACCATCATTTACAGTGAAATAACGTAAATAAGCAGAAAGATATATTTTCAGCATTCAAACATGTTATTACAACGGATCCTGCATGAACTTAAATAACTTCTTTTTAACATGTAAATCATAAACTCACTCACGTCCAGTGGATAGTCTACAGCCTCGATTCACACCTGGACACAGCATACAAACACTCCTCTTTCTCCCCTCTGTAATGTGCATCAATATACAAAATCACACTTTTTCGTAAAATAAACAATATATGACGCCATAACAAGGACTTTTATCATTCATTGTGTCACTTACGCCGATCCGCCGCTCAGCTCCGTCCTCAGCAGAGTGGAGACAGCCTCACACGCACCTGACGATATGCTCCCACTGACAAAGTGCGTTTACTCGTCACACACCAGCTTGTTAGCTCTGTAACACTCATCTACTGACTCTGCTAACTGTTCACTCTGTGATTTACCGTTCTTCAGTATGTTTATATCCTCACAGTTGACAATTACACACCATAGCAGTCGCTAGCTTCACGGTCGGCAATATTTCGCGGGTCTGTCAGGTATCATGGGACTTCCGAGTTCTCGCGAGATTTGCAGTCGCTGGTGTTAAAGTGACAGTAACCTATTTTACTCCCTTATCACCCAACAAATACACAAAAAGCACTGTAACCCCAGTTCACCCGGCTACATTTACAAAGATTAAAACCCCATGGCTTAAAAATATATATTAGAAAGATTGATATTTGGCTGTGTGCACAGCTGGAGGTGTCCTGTTAAAAGTTTTACAGGCCTCTCTTTTACTATTGTGGTCTATGGGAAAAATGCTTTTTGGGCCGCAGGGGGATTTTTCGCTGCAATACCACGAGTGGCCACTGGAAAAAAATTGGCTGCAAGGCCGCTCAGTTCGCTGAGTGTTCCCCCGGGAACCTTAGTGGAACGTTTCCGGGGGAACGTTTCCGGGTGGGAACCTTCAGAGTATAGATGCCACAGAAAAAAAAACCTCATGACTATAAATTGTGAACCATTCTGATTTATCCCAGGGCACAGTTACAAATTTGGTCACACTTGCATTTGCCTTTTATTTCTAAAAATAAAAGTAAAAGTCTGTTTTGGGCTTCTCCAACAGGGGATAAAATGTACAATATGACCAAATCAACATGGATCATTTAAAAACTCTTGATTGAAAACATGCTTTGTCAGCTGAGGCCTCACTCAAGATCAAATTTATATTTTCCCCTCCCTGTTCAGCAAGACAAATAGAAATTCTTTGTTAAAAAAAAAAACAAAAAAACAAAACAAAACATGCATTTCATTTATTTATTTATTTATTTAAACAAATTGAACTATTTTAAAAACACTGGCAGAGACGTCAACCTGAAGTTAGCATAACATCCGGTAACAAGATGGGTTGAGGTGCTTTTTACATCGCAGAACCTTCGGAGGATCCCAACCATAGACTGTATATAAATCCCAACCATAGATGTATTATAAGATTATAAGAAGGTCTGATAATACATCCATGGTCCATCCATCATCCAAAAACTGTCCTGCAGTCCTGGTGAAGACAACATCTTAGCCAGCAACACCACATTGTCTCCAGTGTTGGAGAGACAGTTCATCAAGTAAGTGTTGGGGACACTTGCCTCAGTGGCTAAACCTAGCCTAGCTAACAAGCAAACAGTGGAGGTGGAGGATGAAGTCATGCTAACACAAGGCGTGAACATGTGAATGGATTAATACGCTATGAACAGCTCCCATAAAGACACTTGTTACACTGACAGTTCAAGTGCTGCTTTTATTCTTGGTAAATGTTGTCTTGTTTATCCTTCAGTGGTCAAGATGTTGATGAAGGTGAAACATGGAGAGACAAAGAAATATGTGAAACTGGAAGAAGTCAGCTTCTCATATTTTATCAGTGCAGGTAAGTTAAGTATGTTTAGTACGAAGTCATTAAAGGGGAAGTGATGAAAATCTTGTGAATGAAGTTTTGATTTTTATGCTTCAGTGCAGCACAAGTTCCTCATGCCAGAAAATGACGAGCAGGGCATAGAGGTGGATGAGGACGTGTTTCCTGAACTTGCCACAGCCAGAGAAGTGTGTTGTATCATCTCACTGATGACGGTAAGTTGATAATAACTTTCTGTTTTGTTCTGTGTGTTGTTTTGTGGATGTTTATGAGAGATTTGTATCTTAACTGTGAAAGAAACAGTGCTAATATTTGTCTGATATTCTGCGCTACCACAATAAAAAATATATTAAAAAATATGATTAAAAATAATCTCTCCACAATAAATTGTATGTATCATGTGAATTTCAGACCCTCAACTAGCAGAATTACACAAGAACACAGCTGTGCTGCTCAGACCTGACAGGATTTGTGACACTCACACCTCCTGGTAAGTCTGTTTATAGTAAATGTTATAATGAAATATAACATGTCCATGTGATTTTTTTGGAGGCAAGTTGTGATTTTGGGGTAAATTAAAGTTTTGCTACATTGTGGTAACACATAAAAATCTTTCATCATGAGTGATTTTATAAAATATAAACACATAAAATATTCTAAAATGCAAACTACAGTTGAAGTTAGTTTTATTTTATTTCTCCATAGCAGTACTGTAGATGTTAGACGAGCACAGATTGAAGAAAGGTTATTTTCCCCAACCAGAATTTACACTGTTACCAAATGTATACTGTTGTGTGATCACAGCTGACCCCATGAGAGTGTCAGAGTATCAAGCACATAGTTATCATTAGTTATCATAAAATTTCTAATGCTTAACAGGAGAAAATGTTGAATTGTTGTCAGTATACATAAGTGATGAGACAGCATGTGTCTTGGATGGGTCTGCAGGCTTTCATTCTCACTAAAGACTGCATCAAATGATTTCACTGATTAGCAGTCCCTCCAGAAGTTTGCAGGAACTTGCTCGTAAAATCACCGGCTGAGGTGAATGATTGGAATGAAAATGTGACATTTGTTGGCACTCAGTGGCATCCTAGCATATATGGTATTTTTGTGGTGGTTGGTTTTGATTGTATGTGCCCTGTATCCTGATTTTGTTATCTGTGATCCTCAGAGTTGACTGTGCAGCAGCAAGACGGTGAAGGGCCTTGCTTCCCCAATCTAACAGATTCGTTCTACGTCTCAACTTTAAGCAGTGACACAAGTGATCCTGGATGTCAGACTATCCAAGCTTTCATGGACAGCGCCCATGCAAGAAATGTCATTGTATTACTTTCATTCTTATACATCTTGCTCTTTAGTTTACCAGACCTCAGGCCCAACAAATGAAGGAATTGAAAAAATATTGTAATTTATCATTTGTATGATCAATAGATTGGACTAGTTGTTTGGGTTAAAAAATGATGTATTTGTTGTACATTGATGTTTTTTATTTTATACCAAATGTAGACAGTGGCGCAGATTCTCACGTCCTAGCCAGCAGGATGACTGTGACTAAAGAATATGAAGATACTGGGAGTTTGAAAGATTCCACCAGGTGATTAATGGTGAACATCATTGTAGCTCACATGTGTGAAAAGGTAAGAGGCTTGATGTTAACAACATAAGATTCTCATTTGTATGGGGTTGAAGAATCTTATCACAAACAATACTGCTTTTGCAGGAGAGCTGTAAGTAAAGCAACAGAGGAGTCTCATTCCCTCAGGATTGTGTGACTCTTCCCATCTTTGAAGAACCCAGATTCAAAAAAGGGATATGTGAGTTAAGCTAGAAAGGAAGTGGCATTCTACTAACCTGGAAGAATCTCTAAAGGCTTGGAAAGACAGCCTATTGGCGTATAAAAAAAGTCTCAGTAAAGCCAGAGCATCCGATTATTCATCATTGATAGAAGAAAACAAGAATAATCCCAGGTTTCTGTTCAGCACTGTAGCCAGGCTGACAGACAGCCACAGCTCTGTTGACCCATCTATACCTTTAGCCCTCAGTTGTAATGACTTTATGAGCTTCTTTACAAATAAAATTGTCTCTGTTAGAGAAAAAATTCACCATCTCCTCCCCACAGCTGGCTCAGATGTACTGTCCAGTTCAGCAGCCTCAGAGTCAACTGTAACTGGCTTATATTTTGACTGTTTCTCTCCTGTAGATCTCTCTGAGCTCGCTTCAACAGTTTCTTCATCTAAACCATCGACTTGTCTTCTAGACCCCGTTCCAACAAGGCTGTTCAAATAAGTTTTTCCTTTAATCGACACCTCTATATCAAGTCTGATTAACTTATCTTTATCAACAGGTTATGTACCGCAGGCTTTTAAAGTTGCAGTAATTAAACCTCTACTTAAAAAGCCTACTCTTGATCCAGATGTTTAAGCCAATTATAGACCTATATCCAACCTCCCCTTTATCTCCAAAATCCTTGAGAAGGTCATTGCAAACCAGTTATGTGATTATTTGCACAGGAATGGTTTGTTAGAAGATATTCAGTCAGGTTTTAGAGTCCATCACAGTACAGAAACAGCTCTGGTTAAGGTTACCAATGATCTCCTCATAGCCTCAGACAATGGACTTGTTTCTATACTTGTCCTTCTAGATTTAGTGCTGCATTTGACACCATCGATCATAAGATTTTATCACAGAGACTAGAGCATATGGTCGGCATTAAAGGAACCGCACTAAGCTGGTTTAAGTCATATTTGTCAGATAGACTCCAGTTTGTTCATGTTAATAATGACTCTTCTGTCATTACTAAAGTCAGTCATGGAGTTCCACAAGGTTCTGTGCTAGGACCAATATTTTTCAGTCTAGATATGCTTCCTCTGGGAAACATTATCAGGAGGCATCAGATACATTTCCATTGTTACGCAGATGACACCCAGCTGTACTTATCCTTGAAGCCAGGTGAGACTAACCAGGTAGTCAAGCTTCAGGTGTGTCTTAAGGACATAAAAACCTGGATAATTTCTTACTCTTAAATTCAGACAAGACTGAAGTTATTGTAATTGGCCCAAAACACCTCAGAGATACACTATGTGATTATATACTGACTGTGGATGACATCACCTTGGCCTCCAGTGCTACAGTCAGAAACCTTGGTGTCATTTTTGACCAGGACTTGTCCTTTACTTCACATATAAAGCAAGTCTCTAGGACAGCCTTCTTCCACCTGCGCAATATTGCAAAAATCAGATCCATTCTGTGTCTAAAGGATGCTGAAAAACTAGTTCATGCATTTGTTACCTCAAGACTGGACGACTGTAACTCTTTATTGTCAGGATGTCCCAGAAATTCAGTAAAAAGCCTCCAACTGATCCAGAATGCGGCAGCACGAGTACTGACAGGAACTAGGAAACGAGATCACATCTCTCCTGTGTTAGCCTCTCTGCATTGGCTCCCTGTAAAATCCAGGATAGAATTTAAAATCCTCCTCCTCACCTACAAAGCCATTAATGGTCAGGCACCATCGTATCTTAAAGAGCTCATAGTTCCCTATTTTCCCAATAGGACACTTCGCTCTCTAAATGCAGGTCTACTTGTGGTTCCCAGAGTTTGTGAGAGCAGAAGGGGGGGCAGAGCCTTCAGCTATCAGGCTCCTCTCCTGTGGAACCAGCTCCCAGTGTGGGTTCGGGAGGCAGACACCCTCTCTACCTTTAAGATCAGGCTTAAAACTGTCCTGTTTAGTAAAGCTTAGCACAGCTTAGCACAGCTGTTCCTGGTCTCTCTCTCTCTATTCTCCTCTCTCCTCCCCCCACCCCCCCTTTTTCTCCTCCTAAACCCCCAACCGGTCGAGGCAGACGGCCGCCCACCCTGAGCCCGGTTCTGTTGGAGGTTTCTTCCTGTTAAAAGGGAGATTTTCCTCCCCCCTGTCGCCAAGCGCTTGCTCTTTGTGGGAACTGTTGGGTTTTTCTCTGTAACAAAGTAAGGTCTTGATCTTACCCTGTAAAGTGCCTCGAGATAATGTATATTATGATTTGGCGCTATACAAATAAAATTGAATTGAGTTTGCATTGTAGCCATTGTGTGAAATAGTGATGGTGGTTACTTTGTGGTTTATTGATTTTTTTTTTTGTGTGTGTGTGTATAAGCAGCACATATAGACTGTTACTGTGTACATTTCAAACAGAAATTCCCTTTTTATTTTCAGGAACATTTCTATGACATTCAGAGCAACACAGGCTTTCTTGAGTGGTGTGTCAAGACTCTGCAACGTCAATCCAGAACCACATCTACATCCCATAACAGAGCAGTGCTCAGAGGAGGTCCCACATCATCGAGAATATTTGGTTCCATAGATGACCAGAAAATCCAAGATGAATGCATGGAGGCCAGGTCTCTTCTTCACCACACCACTGACCGTGACTTTGTCTTCCAAAAGACGAGAGAAACCTTTCACTATTGTCAGCAGATGCTCCGTGATCCACAGCGATCAGTAGACATACTTCAAATGTTTTCCCGTTTCTTGGACACCAAGGGATTGGTAGGTAACAAATTTTAAGTGAATCTGAAAAACATTTGAAAAAAATACTCAGTTTATATTCAGTGATTCGAATGGTAGTCCTTCCCTTTATTAGATTTAGCAAGATTTCATACTGATGTTTGGAGCAGAGACCTCTTCCCGGTTCCTGGAAAAATGCAACATCAGTTTTAAAGATGAGATCTTCCAAGAGGCTCGGGCCCTCAGAGAGACGCCTCTCTTGAAGAAACAGCTGAAATCTGCCCTGAATGAAGAATCTGACACTGCTGATGAGCCAGGTAGTACTACAACAGTCATACTTCATTAGGGCAGTAATGAGTTGTCAAAAAATCTTGACTGCTTGCAGAAGAAAGGAGAATTTGATGTTTACTAAAAAACAATACATTTAAATAACATGTTGACATTATTTTTGACTACAGAAAGGGATGACGAAAATGATTTCAGCTGGACTTTAGTCTATAGTTTGACAGTCTTGTCTGACAGTATCATCTACATCCTGTATGCTGTTTATCAGTGAAGCTCTATGATGTTTCTACTCTGAAATATTCAAACTCAAGACTCCGTGTTTTTATGGCTCCACAATTCCCCACCTTGATCAAACCTGAATCTGTCTATTAAGATAAAGTTTGTGGAATTGACCAATGCACAGCACAAGTTTGTAATGACTTGCCCACTCAGAGTAGTGAGGTTTAAAATGTTAGATGAATAAGAGAAGACAGAAGTAACCTTGTCCTCCTCAAGGTAGAAATGTGAAGACAGATATTCTTAAGTAAATTGTGTTATTTACACTGTGTGCAGAGTGGGACAGCGACATGGCGTCTCTTCTTGTTTTGCTGCACTTTCTCACTTCACAAGCAGCTGGGAGGAAGCGGCCAAAGAAGATCAGAGGCAGAGAGGCAGCTGATCATCTGCTGAGATTTCACAAGGTTTGTCAAGACAATACAATCCAGTTCCAAATATTGTGGTTCATGCATAATTTTTAAACTAATGGCTTTTATTTAAATGTTTTTCTTTGTGTTTCAGTCCTGCCAGAGCCTGGAGGATCACCTCATTATAATTGAAGGAAACCCCCAGCCCTATTTTCTGGCCATAGGGACTTTGAAAGCAGAGGTTTTCAGTTTCTCCATAGTCTTCAGTAGAAAGCTTCTCCCATGTCAGTCATGTACATCCTTGGGAACATTTGATGAGTTGTTCAAGTCACATTTTGTTTTCTTTGTGAAATATGACGATGCTCTGTCCAGCCTGTACACATTTTTGTAGACTCCTCTGTACAACATTGATATGGACACAACAGAAGAAACTCCAAAAGTAAAAGAGTTGAGAGCAAGGCTGTTGAACAAATAGTAACAAGCAGCAGAAATGTTGAAATGTTTCCTTTGTGCTTCATCCTTTGGTACAGTTTTACTGTTGTTCAGGCACCTTAGACTAATTCATGGTGTGTATCCTGGGAAAAGACTGAGACTAAAATATGTTCAAAAAGGATGTTGCTTGCAATTCTCTAGTTATTCAGGATTTAGAAGACATCTGATTAAGATACATGCTCATACTGACATCATTGCCTCATTAGACCCCTTCTGACCATGACACTGAAAAGCACAATAAAGCCAAAATATTGAAGCAGGCCCTTCAGTGTCCACTCACATCAAAGATATGTGTGCTTCCATTATAGCCAAACTTTTGGGAGGCAGTGTACCAAATACTATACTTCTTTTCACAATTGAGAATTTAGAGGAGTTTATGGGAGGTGTGCAGCCTAATAATAAGGACCAAGTATTGAACTTTATGCCAGCCGATAGTGCCTCCAGAACTCCTATAGAAGAGTTATTCAGAAGTATGGACAAGCCTCGGAAGATACTGGTTCTAGAAAGAGTGAGACTAAGGCATTTCAAATGGTGTGATGACAAAATGTCCTGTGGGTGTGATTCATGTTTTTATATTGTCAGAGTTGTATTATTTAATATGTCGATGTTTTTTGTTTGGTATTGGACTCTCATGTGCATGTTAATTAGATGTTTAAAGTCAACAGTCTAACTCATGATAACACAATCCAGTATACAGAGATTTAAAAAAAAAAAATCTTATCAGACTTATGTACAGTGAACAATGTTTTTATGTTTGCACTTCATGCATTTTCCTCAGATTATGCAATACATAGAGATACAGTATGTTGAAATATACACATTTATTTGTCATTTGTATTGTAAGACTTCCCAATTGTTAAACTGTCATGGCAGTTTGTTTTAAATGTGATTTTATGTATGCTTTAATGTGTTAGCACTGTTAAGAAAATAACTTGTAACCTCCAAAATGTAACCTGTGACACATGTGTCCATACAGCATAGACTCTTGAACACTGTATGGATTTGTTAAATAAATGGAAGGCAGGTACTAATCAATATGGTGTTTTTGGTTTTCATTTTCATCAAAAACATTTAAGTGTTTTGGAATATTAACTCCATTAAGTGTAAAATTAAATATATTTTAAGTGTTGACTTTAACAGTATGAAAGAGTTCACATTTAAATTAACTAATGAGTTCAGTTTTAACTCCTGAAAAGGTTTAAATACTTTAACTCTGCCCTAGAGTGTTTTCGATGGTCTCACATATACACTCACACTGAGTTGATTTTAACTCTCAGAGAGTTTATTCCAAAGGCCAGAATTTGCTGTGTACCACACAAAAAATTCAGCACCTGCATTTTTTACTCAGTTCATTTCAGCAAACTAATTGCCTTAAACCTTTTTAGTTGCAGGGAAACAAACCATCAAACATGTCTGAAACTACTTGTACAGTTTCTTTAGTTGAATGATGAACAGGCTCATAATTGACTGCACAACAGTTACATCACAACACTATTCTCAACTTAACAACATATTAAAACAAAGGCTGACCTAAAACACCTTTGCTAACTTCCTTTTTTTTCCTTTTATTAAAGATGTTTTAATAAAATACTCCCACTTTGACCTCTGATGTTTAGCCAACATCATCTTTTCATTATAATTATAACTGTGTGAAGCGATTCTCTGAAGCTTCTCAGTTTGCTAACATTTTATGAACCAGCTTTGTGAATGTTTTAGACGGTGATGGAGGCAAATTTGCACAACACAAAAAGCAAATAGCACAGTCACACTTAAGCCTTTTTAGGCACAGACAGAGACAAGAGACCTACTGCACTTTTTTCCCTTGTGTGTTTAGGTTTCAGCAGAAGCAAATGCACTTCATGTCTTCTTTGTAATTCCACACCTCTTCAACTGTGAAGCTCATCTTATTGTAATGATGTGAACATTAAACACGCACTTCATGCATCGATACAGTAATTTTTTTGTCTGTCTTTTTTAGACTGAATTTAATATTTCTACCTTTAAAGAGAAAAACACAACTAAAATGAAATTGTAGTTATAATTTTTATTTTTTTGAATGTAAAATGTGGGAGGAACCGGAGCACCCGGAGTAAACCCACACCAGCACGGTGGTTCAGTGGTTAACTGAGCCACCGTGCTGGCCTGGACGTTTCTCACAGCAGACATTTTGACTTGGAAACCACAAGAGTGCCTCCATCAAGGTGTATCAACTGCATCATGTGTCAAAATGTCTACTGTGAGAAAGGTCTATTGGTGGCATTCATCTTGAAGGAAAGCAGTTCTCTAGGTTCTCGACTACCCTCCATCTCATCTGACCTACTACAAGTCAGGTGAGGTGGAGGGCGAGTGTGAGGATTTGAGAACCTGATTGTGGTTTCCTTCAAGATGAATGCCGTATTGGGGAAGGGGGTGGGGGTAAGGGGGTGGGGGCGGGGGCGGGGGCAGGTGTGGAGGGGGAGGGGGGTGGGGTGATGGTGATGATTTAGTCATCACGGTTGCCCTTGATGCACCACCTGAAGGGCTTGGTCAGAGCTTTCCCCATAGCTGTGAAAAACCTGGCGACCTTGGACTTCTTCTTCTTCTTGGGTGGACTGGGGAGGGCATTCACATGGATTTCAAGATACTTCACAAGAGCATCGTCAAAAGATGGATCATCTGATGCTGTTGCAGCCTCCAGTAGTTCCTCTGGGCAGACAAACTCCTTGTGAAGATCCTTAGTCATGGCCTTGTTGATTTTCTTCATCTTGTCCTTGGTCTTTCTGAAATCAGAGTTGCGTATATTGATCTGATCGTGCGCCACATCTGTCAGACGCTTGGTGATGGCGTTGATGTCTACCGCCTGTGGGGATCCTGCAGTTGTGCTCGGGACTTTTGTGATGAGCCTCAGGAGAAGAGCAGTCATGAGGTCGTTGGTCATCTCGTCTGTTATAGAAGAGGAGCTATCAGATGACCCTGCTAAGAGCCCCTTACCTGGCTCCTCAGGGGTTGGCACCTGACTGGGTTGACATCCTTCAGGACTGGGGTGAGAAACTGGTGGAGGCTCAGAATATTTCTCAGGAGATTCTCGCGGTGCCAAGTCACGACTATCGACAAGGTCCCTGACATTCACACCTTCATCATTGAAGGATTCAGATACTGCAGCTTCACATGGAGGTGGTGTCTGACCTGAATAAGGTGTAGCCTGCTTGTCGCTGACTTCAGGGGACTCTGGCGCGATGGTGTCATTTGTTTCTGGTGTGGACAGCATGTTTGAGATAACCTCTTGGATGTCACTGAGTGCACCAGACACTTCCTCACTGTAACTAGTTGTCTCTGAAGGCTCTTTGTTCAACCAGAGTTGCAACTTCTGCAGGAACTTTGCCACAGCGTCCTCCGTCATGGCGTAAAGAACTTCAGGAGAAAACTTTAACCGAATGGTGCCCACCTTCCTCTTGAGTTCAGAGATGACAGAGTTAGAAAGAAATCTGTCCATTGAAAATGTGGGAACCTGATACGTCCGACCAGCCATCAGATGCCCGTACACTTTGTCGATCAGTTCCTTTGAAAACTTCTTGATCTTGTCACTGGCCTCCATGTTCTCTGGTGTTTTGCTGGCATGTCCTGTAGAATCCTCCGGCTGGAGAAGCTTGTCAAACAAGCTGTCCACATCAGTTTTTAAGGTCTCCAGACTAACTGTGGACTTCTTTGTCTCCAGGCCGATCTCGCTCATCATGCTGGTTGGACTGGGAGCTTCAGGTGTAGTCACTGGAGACTCTTGAACAGCTCCTGGTAGCAGGTATTCGTCTTCGGTGAGTCTCGGCTGAGGGGACACTGAGCTCTTCTTGAGACTCACCAGGAACTCTGAGTCTTGTGTCTTCAACTTGCTCTTCAGCTCTGCCATCATTTTGTCAAACTGTTCCTGGGCAAACCTGGAAAAGCTGTGTTTGCGATATTTTTGGTTGGCATCAGTGGTTCTGTCTGAAGGTCTGGCCTGTGCAGCAAAGAACTCTCTCACCTTGTTAAAAATTAAACTCATATTAAAATGAGGTGTCGGTGAGCTGCTTTTCTCGCTGCATCCAGCAACATATTCAAAATTGTCATAATGCAGATCCTCTAGTATAACTTTGATGATATCAGATGCTGCCTCCTGAACATCCAGAACATCCAGAGACATGACAGACAGGGAAGAATCTTCTTCTGTCACGTCTGGTGTCTCGCTGGACCATTTCATGAAAATGTCAGTCACAGCTTTCGTTGCTAAGGGGACAGAGATCTTGGACTTTATGCTCAGAGGTGTTTCACATTTCTCTGGTTCCTCTATTTCAAGGATCTCTGATGTGGACTCTGAGCTTTCGTGTGGGGCAGACTCGATGATTTCTGGATGCCAGCACTCTCCCAGGCACTGGAATTTCAGGTTCTTCAAATATCTTGTCAGACATTTGGCAGCATGAGACACCATTTGAGCAAGAGACGTAATGTTGGACATGGAGCCACTGACAAAAACAGCAGGCTGTGAAGGCCAGACAGGGCTGCTGATGGCCACAGACACAATGGAGTTGACTTTTTCTGTAACTTCCCTCTCCACTAGTGCTGTCAGCTGTTCAGCACTCTCACATTTCTCCTGTGGGACATGAAGAGCGACAGCAAAGCTACCAGAGAGAGAGTCTCCCACTTTTGTGTTGAGGTTCTGCAGAGATGTGGTTAAATCAGCCTGAGATTCCCTCCTGTGAAAACTCTCCTCAATCATTGGTTTGATCATTCTCAAAATGATTGTACAGAGTGTCTGTACCACTTCTGTACACAAGTCAGCCAGCATAGCAGTTGTGGCCGAGTCGGGAATCCCTTCAGCTAACATGTTCCACTGTACTGCAGAGAATCGTTCAAAATATTTGTTGACTACGGGCAAAAGAGCCTCGGGTGTGATGACGGTTGGGTTGTCCATCTGGGATCCGGATCGGTCCATCGCAGACAATTCTTGTGTCACTACGCTGCTGTAGCTTCGCTTTGTTACAAACTTACTGTAAATGTTCAGCAGTGTTTGAATTTTCACTGTTCTTTCAGAGTGTGTGCTTGAAGTCACTTGTCTGGAGTGAAAATGAAAATGCAGATTTTAAAAGCCAGTTTACCATGGAGACTTTCCACTATATGACGTCATGACGTGGATCAAAGGCATTTCCTTCCATATCTACGTCACAAAGGCAATTACGTCTCTCTCACACACACAATCACGCATGCGCGCACAAACAGAGGCGCGCATGCGCACACAGACGCTCCACAACTCATTCATTATTGAATGAAACACGACAATCAAGTACAAATCTAGTTTTTTTTTAAATAAGCAGAATTATTTTTTAAATTAAATTGAAATTATATTTTTATTATATGTACTATTATTATTATCATCCATATCAATTTCCCCAAATAAAGTGTGAATTAAGGTGTTACCTGTGGGAAACATCAGCGCTGCCTCCTCACAAGCCGACGGTACAGCCTGTGTTGTTGATGATATGGATGAAACAGTTGGGCGGTGCTGTCACGTCAGTATCTAAAGATGCCTCCATTCATTAACTGAGGTAAATGTGTCTTTCATTCACCCCCCACATGAAGGGAAGTCAGCACAGTTTTTTCTTCATATGGAGTCAGGAGCGTCCACGGACCACCTGTGCGCTCAGGACGCACGGGATCAACCGGAGACTCACACCGAGCTGGCCGGGTGGTAATTTCACTGACAGAGAGGGCAGGACCAAGATGAAATAAAAACCTACACCTACAAGATGAAATAAAAACCTACATCTCGACATGTAGATGAAATAAAAACCTACACCTCCTTGGTCCTGCCCTCTCTCTCAGTGAAATTACCACCCGGCCAGCCTCGGTGTGAGTCTCCGGTTGATCCCGTGCGTCCTGAGCGCACAGGTGGTCCGTGGACTCTCCTGACTCCATATGAAGAAAAAACTGTGCTGACTTCCCTTCATGTGGGGGGTGAATGAAAGACACATTTACCTCAGTTAATGAATGGAGGCATCTTTAGATACTGACGTGACAGCACCGCCCAACTGTTTCATCCATATCATCAACAACACAGGCTGTACCGTCGGCTTGTGAGGAGGCAGCGCTGATGTTTCCCACAGGTAACACCTTAATTCACACTTTATTTGGGGAAATTGATATGGATGATAATAATAATAGTACATATAATAAAGATATAATTTCAATTTAATTAAAAAAATAATTCTGCTTATTTAAAAAAAAAAAACTAGATTTGTACTTGATTGTCGTGTTTCATTCAATAATAAAAGAGTTGTGGAGCGTCTGTGTGCGCATGCGCGCCTCTGTTTGTGCGCGCATGCGTGAATCTGTGTGTGAGAGAGACGTAATTGCCTTTGTGACGTAGATATGAAGGAAATGCCTTTGTTCCACGTCATGACGTCATATAGTGGAAAGTCTCCATGGTAAACTGGCTTTTAAAATCTGCATTTTCATTTTCACTCCAGACAAGTGACTTCAAGCACACACTCTGAAAGAACAGTGAAAATTCAAACACTGCTGAACATTTACAGTAAGTTTGTAACAAACCGAAGCTACAGCAGCGTAGTGACACAAGAATTGTCTGCGATGGACCGATCCGGATCCCAGATGGACAACCCAACCGTCATCACACCCGAGGCTCTTTTGCCCGTAGTCAACAAATATTTTGAACGATTCTCTGCAGTACAGTGGAACATGTTAGCTGAAGGGATTCCCGACTCAGCCACAACTGCTATGCTGGCTGACTTGTGTACAGAAGTGGTACAGACACTCTGTACAATCATTTTGAGAATGATCAAACCAATGATTGAGGAGAGTTTTCACAGGAGGGAATCTCAGGCTGATTTAACCACATCTCTGCAGAACCTCAACACAAAAGTGGGAGACTCTCTCTCTGGTAGCTTTGCTGTCGCTCTTCATGTCCCACAGGAGAAATGTGAGAGTGCTGAACAGCTGACAGCACTAGTGGAGAGGGAAGTTACAGAAAAAGTCAACTCCATTGTGTCTGTGGCCATCAGCAGCCCTGTCTGGCCTTCACAGCCTGCTGTTTTTGTCAGTGGCTCCATGTCCAACATTACGTCTCTTGCTCAAATGGTGTCTCATGCTGCCAAATGTCTGACAAGATATTTGAAGAACCTGAAATTCCAGTGCCTGGGAGAGTGCTGGCATCCAGAAATCATCGAGTCTGCCCCACACGAAAGCTCAGAGTCCACATCAGAGATCCTTGAAATAGAGGAACCAGAGAAATGTGAAACACCTCTGAGCATAAAGTCCAAGATCTCTGTCCCCTTAGCAACGAAAGCTGTGACTGACATTTTCATGAAATGGTCCAGCGAGACACCAGACGTGACAGAAGAGGACGAAGATTCTTCCCTGTCTGTCATGTCTCTGGATGTTCTGGATGTTCAGGAGGCAGCATCTGATATCATCAAAGTTATACTAGAGGATCTGCATTATGACAATTTTGAATATGTTGCTGGATGCAGCGAGAAAAGCAGCTCACCGACACCTCATTTTAATATGAGTTTAATTTTTAACAAGGTGAGAGAGTTCTTTGCTGCACAGGCCAGACCTTCAGACAGAACCACTGATGCCAACCAAAAATATCGCAAACACAGCTTTTCCAGGTTTGCCCAGGAACAGTTTGACAAAATGATGGCAGAGCTGAAGAGCAAGTTGAAGACACAAGACTCAGAGTTCCTGGTGAGTCTCAAGAAGAGCTCAGTGTCCCCTCAGCCGAGACTCACCGAAGACGAATACCTGCTACCAGGAGCTGTTCAAGAGTCTCCAGTGACTACACCTGAAGCTCCCAGTCCAACCAGCATGATGAGCGAGATCGGCCTGGAGACAAAGAAGTCCACAGTTAGTCTGGAGACCATAAAAACTGATGTGGACAGCTTGTTTGACAAGCTTCTCCAGCCGGAGGATTCTACAGGACATGCCAGCAAAACACCAGAGAACATGGAGGCCAGTGACAAGATCAAGAAGTTTTCAAAGGAACTGATCGACAAAGTGTACGGGCATCTGATGGCTGGTCAGACGTATCAGGTTCCCACATTTTCAATGGACAGATTATTTTCTAACTCTGTCATCTCTGAACTCAAGAGGAAGGTGGGCACCATTCGGTTAAAGTTTTCTCCTGAAGTTCTTTACGCCATGACGGAGGACGCTGTGGCAAAGTTCCTGCAGAAGTTGCAACTCTGGTTGAACAAAGAGCCTTCAGAGACAACTAGTTACAGTGAGGAAGTGTCTGGTGCACTCAGTGACATCCAAGAGGTTATCTCAAACATGCTGTCCACACCAGAAACCAATGACACCATCGCGCCAGAGTCCCCTGAAGTCAGCGACAAGCAGGCTACACCTTATTCAGGTCAGACACCACCTCCATGTGAAGCTGCAGCATCTGAATCCTTCAATGATGAAGGTGTGAATGTCAGGGACCTTGTCGATAGTCGTGACTTGGCAACGAGAGAATCTCCTGAGAAATATTCTGAGCCTCCACCAGTTTCTCACCCCAGTCCTGAAGGATGTCAACCCAGTCAGGTGCCAACCCCTGAGGAGCCAGGTAAGGGGCTCTTAGCAGGGTCATCTGATAGCTCCTCTTCTATAACAGACGAGATGACCAACGACCTCATGACTGCTCTTCTCCTGAGGCTCATCACAAAAGTCCCGAGCACAACTGCAGGATCCCCACAGGCGGTAGACATCAACGCCATCACCAAGCGTCTGACAGATGTGGCACACGATCAGATCAACATGCGCAACTCTGATTTCAGAAAGACCAAGGACAAGATGAAGAAAATCAACAAGGCCATGACTAAAGATCTTCACAAGGAGTTTGTCTGCCCAGAGCAACTACTGGAGGCTGCAACAGCATCAGATGATCCATCTTTTGACGATGCTCTTGTGAAGTATCTTGAAATCCATGTGAATGCCCTCCCCAGTCCACCCAAGAAGAAGAAGAAGTCCAAGGTCGCCAGGTTCTTCACAGCTATGGGGAAAGCTCTGACCAAGCCCTTCAGGTGGTGCATCAAGGGCAACCGTGATGACTAAATCATCACCATCACCCCACCCCCCTCCCCCTCCACACCTACCCCCGCCCCCGACCCCACCCCCGCCCCCTCCCCCGCCCCCTTCCCCAATACGGCATTCATCTTGAAGGAAACCACAATCAGGTTCTCAAATCCTCACACTCGCCCTCCACCTCACCTGACTTGTAGTAGGTCAGATGAGATGGAGGGTAGTCGAGAACCTAGAGAACTGCTTTCCTTCAAGATGAATGCCACCAACAGACCTTTCTCACAGTAGACATTTTGACACATGATGCAGTTGATACACCTTGATGGAGGCACTCTTGTGGTTTCCAAGTCAAAATGTCTGCTGTGAGAAACGTCCAGGCCAGCACGGTGGCTCAGTTAACCACTGAACCACCGTGCTGGTGTGGGTTTACTCCGGGTGCTCCGGTTCCTCCCACATTTTACATTCAAAAAAATAAAAATTAGAATTACAATTTCATTTTAGTTGTGTTTTTCTCTTTAAAGGTAGCAATATTAAATTCAGTCTAAAAAAGACAGACAAAAAAATTACTGTATCGATGCACGAAGTGCGTGTTTAATGTTCACATCATTACAATAAGATGAGCTTCACAGTTGAAGAGGTGTGGAATTACAAAGAAGACATGAAGTGCATTTGCTTCTGCTGAAACCTAAACACACAAGGGAAAAAAGTGCAGTAGGTCTCTTGTCTCTGTCTGTGCCTAAAAAGGCTTAAGTGTGACTGTGCTATTTGCTTTTTGTGTTGTGCAAATTTGCCTCCATCACCGTCTAAAACATTCACAAAGCTGGTTCATAAAATGTTAGCAAACTGAGAAGCTTCAGAGAATCGCTTCACACAGTTATAATTATAATGAAAAGATGATGTTGGCTAAACATCAGAGGTCAAAGTGGGAGTATTTTATTAAAACATCTTTAATAAAAGGAAAAAAAAGGAAGTTAGCAAAGGTGTTTTAGGTCAGCCTTTGTTTTAATATGTTGTTAAGTTGAGAATAGTGTTGTGATGTAACTGTTGTGCAGTCAATTATGAGCCTGTTCATCATTCAACTAAAGAAACTGTACAAGTAGTTTCAGACATGTTTGATGGTTTGTTTCCCTGCAACTAAAAAGGTTTAAGGCAATTAGTTTGCTGAAATGAACTGAGTAAAAAATGCAGGTGCTGAATTTTTTGTGTGGTACACAGCAAATTCTGGCCTTTGGAATAAACTCTCTGAGAGTTAAAATCAACTCAGTGTGAGTGTATATGTGAGACCATCGAAAACACTCTAGGGCAGAGTTAAAGTATTTAAACCTTTTCAGGAGTTAAAACTGAACTCATGAGGGAGTTAAAACAGTCATACCATCTAGAGTAAAATGTAACTCTCACCTTGAGTTAATTTAAATGTGAACTCTTTCATAGTGTTAAAGTCAACACTTAAAAATATATGTAATTTAACACTGGAGTTAATTTAACAATGGAGTTAATATTTCAAAACACTTAAATGTTTTTGATGAAAATGACAACAAAAAACACCATATTGATTAGTACCTGCCTTCCATTTATTTAACAAATAAGACCTGGTTTCACCTTAGTTTCGCTTTGACTTCTGTGAAGAAACTGAAGGCGGCAGATCCTCAGCAGTGGTAAATACCTTTTTTAAACTTGTATATGTTTGATAAACATTAGTGATTGTGGATTGTTTTAAATCACACTTTCGATTGATATCTTTCAGATTTAAACGTACTTACATTAACAGCGACCATGGAAAACATGGGTTATGTACATAGTTCGCCTTTTATGTTGTTTACTGTGTAGGAAAACATCGTTGTCAAGTGTATGAATATAGTTTTCACATTTGAGATGATCAGCCTCACGAAAGAACAATGGCTGAAGCCTGAAGCCTCGACTCTGGTTGTGTGCGGGGGAACACATGAGGAAGTATCATCCTGCTGACTGCTGATTGTTGTACCACCTATGAGTAATGAAGCTGAAAAACTCATTTTTAAACTGTAATTTGAAAAGGATTCAGATTTATGAAACATTTATTTATTAAAACATAAAAAGTATGTCAAAATGCTTTTTTTTTAAATTTATGTGATAAAGATAACAACAACAATTTGTGCATACACGTATTTGAAAAATAAAATAGAAACAATCTTTCTGGACTAATATGTGAGTGCTTATGTGTGTCCTGTGTGAGAGACAAACTTGAGGCTGGAGTTTTATATTGAATAATAACAGACTTTTCAGAGACAGTTCGGCCTACTTAAAATGCAAGTGTTTGTTTAATTTGTTGCTTGTGTGATGCAGCCACCCTGAAAGTTAAAGGAAGCCCAAACCACAGAAAAGCAACTAACTACTGTTAGTTAGCTCCTATTTTCTAGACTGTGAACTTAACAAACATTCAGAATTCATTAATTTACTCATCACAAATAAATACTGAATCATGAAAGTGACTCTTTTCACATTAACTGATTATTTTCTTACAAATACTTTTATTTATTGCAACATTAAAATGTCTATTAAGTAAGCAAGTTGCGCAATACAATTCATGAAATGTAATGATATTAATATTTCATATGGAAACACTGACATTATTTTTCAGCTTTTATTCACACATAGCAGAGACAGTCCCAAAAAAGAGAGGGCTGTGTAATGCAGTGTTGTAGCTATATGCCTGCATTTTAACCATTAGTCCAGCAGGACACCTGTGAAATACAGTACTTGACTGTATCATTATAATTTATCAGTCACATTTAGGTGAATTGTTTTCTATTATTTCTATGATATTGCCTAGTGTTTAATAAAAACTCTGTGTGATTCTGTTGTAATATTATTATAATACTCCAATGTACTATAAGTACTTTCAGTGCTTGAGTAACGGACTTATATATTCATTCTCCACTGCTTTAACAACACATTTTTTTTCCAGGTGACACAGAGACAGAATGAAGAACGGTTCATCAAACAACTGCCTGTAAGAACCAGATTTTTATTCTGTTCAGGGAATTTTATACGAGCAATGACAAATAATATAATACCAGAGGAGCAGAGGTCTCTCAGACTCTTGGCCCCATTGTGGTCTTTTACAGTAGAAACTTTTGCACTGTAACTGAAGTAGTTACTTTGAGGACTATTTTATGTCTACTTGAGTGCTATTTTTTTTTCTTACAAAGTAACAATACTTTTACTTGAGTATAGCTTTTTACTCCTCTTCATTTAGGGATATTAGTATTTTGAATACTTGAAAGGTGTTTAATATAAAGCAAGTACAAGATGGTTGCAGTATCACAAATAATAACTAAATTTTGCCCCAAGAATTTCAGGGGAAATGTGGAAAATAAATTGATGGGTCACATCTACGTATTTTAAGATATCACTTCACACTGATCACAAAAATCCCCAGTATTTTCTCATGTCCCTCAGTGGTGCTGAGTCATAGTTTCATTGCATGGTGAGGTTGAGTCTGAGATTTATTTGTGCTGCTTGAAGCACTGAAGAAGCAAATTATAAGAAATCTAACATTTAATTTTATTTTATATAGCCCACACTGACAAATCACACATGTGCAGAGAGGTGTCAAGTCTAAATAATGTAACTTCTATAATTAGACTCTCAAGTTTTTTTTTCTTCCTACATTTCAGATCGGCAGGTCGCCAATTTGACATGTGTAATTTCCCAAGGTGCAACGGAATAAGAGGTAGACCACACACATCTTTGCCTCCCGCCATCATAAAAACCTTGCTATCATAAATATTTTCCATCTCCTCCATCAAACTCCTCTTGTCTGGCATGTGTTTCAGGTCCAGAATACCTGGCATGGGTGTCAGATCATGTTTCCAAGTGGAAACACATGAGAATAACCTTAAAGAATCCAGCTAGTGCCACGATCATAGTCGGAGACCTGGAGGACACCATTTACAAAGAGAGAAAGGATGAGGTGAACGGGTGGGGAAAATTCTACCTCCCCAAGACAGTGAAGATGCAGGTTGTAGGTGTAGCAGAGGGCACCTCATGCCCGTGTGACCAGCTCGTTCTGATGACCTGTGAGGACAAAAAGGTGTATGCCTACGATGGAGAGGAGCTGCATCTGGTGGCTTCAAGCCTGAATCAGCTGTGGGACGAGGGAATGGAGTATCCAGCATCCAAGAGCTATTACAACGGGGAGGCCTTCAAAGATATGGTGAGAAGTTAGAGTCATTTGCTGGGAACAAGCAGGGTTTATGATTCTTTATCCTGATGACTGAGCACCTGTGGGCGTTGACAACAGTGTTCTTCTATCATTTGTTGCGTGTAGACAAAGGAGGACTGGGCAGAAGTGAGGAAAGGTCCTGTGGGGAGGAGGTTGGACGAAGAGCATCATAAACTGGTGACATCAAAAAAGTCCAGATTCCTGGAGAATCTCAGAATCGCCAGACAGCGTGCAGGTGGGTGTTTTTATCTTTGGTGCAGGGATAAAACTAAGGTGGTAATTCTCAAAAAAAAGATCTTTAAAAAGCTTACACTGATTTGAAACTTTGAGTGAAGCTTTGTAAAGGCAAGATGAATTTTTTATATGCAGTGTATGTATGCGGATCTTAATAACCTGTTGAGTAACTCAGGTGCCTCTTTCAGGTGTGTCTTGTGCAGAGTAATTTATCATTCACTCAGATGTACTTGAAAAAGTGAGGGAGCGGGACATCGAGCTTCCATCTGTTCACTTTCTCCGGAACAACCTAATACAGTTGAGTTGGTGCAATGGTTGTGTGTTATGTCATGTGACAGTGAAACAACACAGTTGCTGTTGCTGAAGTTGAGAGCCTGATTGTCTTTATGGCTTCACAGAACCTGTCTCACAAAACAAGTCCAGTTTACTCAGACTCTCCTTGAAGTATGAGTTCATGCATGTGAAGAGGAGGGGTTTGTAACATCCAGTCAAAGGCTGCATTCTGTATTGAGCATTATTAATTTTCTCTCTCTCCCTCTTTCTCTCTCTCTCTCTTTCTCTCTCTGTTGCTGTCCTCTATACAGGAGTCATCAAATGACGATTATTGGATTCTCTTTTGTTAATATGAATTGTAAAAAGAGACACTATGACCACTTAGGAAAGTGTCAGGGACACTACATGTCTTGGCTACCACCTCAGAGAGGAGCCACTGGACCTGGGTTGTGATAATTCCACATGATCTTTGGGCAGGAAATAACTGAGTCAAAGGGTGAGTTAATGGCTGGAGCCATTGTAAAGTTGCCATAGAGGCTCTTTGGTGCCTTTGCTGAAGCTCAGAGCCTGATGAACTTGCTTAAAAATGTTTGCAGCATTCGCTGCTTGGATCTCCTATAATAAAAGAAATGAAGCTTAGATATTTATGTATGATAGAAAGGGAGATGCAGACAAACTTTTTATGGATTTTGGTGTGTTTGTGTGTGTGTGTGTGTGTGTGTTCCTTCCAAAAACATTTTTCATCAATCGAGTGGATGTTACTTGATTCAATTTCTTTACCGTCAATAAAGAGCTTGGCTTCATCTTTATTATACTTAATATTTCCTGCAAATATGATGAAATTTGGTGACGATTTGTTCAGGTGCAACCACTAGAAGCCCTTATTAATAAGGGTTTAGAAATGTTTGTTAGAAACAACAAGAATTTGGTTCAAGAACTGATCCTTGGGGTACTCCGCATGATCATACAGCTCTCTTGGACTTGTAACTTCTCTCTCTATGTAACTTCAAGAATAATATAAAATGATTTACACTGTTGAAAACTTCAGAAAGGTCCAGAAAAATTCCTATAGCATACTCATTATTGTCATTGTTGATTAAAATGTTATATAGTTTTTTTGGTGGTACTTGGAATCCATGTGATCAGTTTGGCCAGGCGGCCAGCGCTGAGAGTCCAGGTTGTTCCAAACTTCTTCCATTTAAGAATGATGGAGGTCACTGTGCTCTTGCAAACCTTCAATACAACAAAAATATTTTTGTAGGCTTCCCCATATCACCTGAGCTAAATCTCCAGTGTCAGGGCAAAGGGTCTGAATACTTATGTCACTGTGATATTTCAGTTTTTCATTTTTAATAAATTTTCAAAAATTTCAAAAATGCTGTTTTAACTTTGTCATTATGGGTGTTGGGTGTAAATTAATGAGGAAAAAAGGCACTAAAATTCACTGATCAGCTTGAGTAACTGAAATTAGTTCACATGGAAAACCCCCAGTAATAGCAAACAAACTTAAGGAAATAAGGAGCTTAATTTTGCAGCCACACCTACATGACTGAAACAGTCAGTTCCCAGAATAGAAAACACATCAGTGAGAAAATATGTGGTTTGATGTGGCAAAGGTTTGAAATATTAAGTCAAATAAAGTAGAATTACACAATTATACAATTAGTTGTGCAGCAATAATACACAAGATCAAAAACACACAAGGCTATTAAATATGATAATAAAATACAATAAAGTAAATAGACTTAGAAGTAAAGAAATTTTTAATTGTGTCGCTCAGTGTGTGCATGTGTGTTGTTGTTAATTCTCATTTAACATTATGAAAAAGCACAACTTAATACCTATAGTTAAATGAGTTGTTGCTGCATGACCTGTGATTTTCTTTTCTCCTTTCACTTTAGTTCAGTGACATTTTTGCAGCTTTTCAGCCACATCATGACTTTTTACGCCACACCCAGAAATACAGATAACTTATTACACAAAAGAAAAATCTAGCTATTAAAGATATATTTTGTTTTAATGTTAAAGTCTTATTGTACAACCTTGTTTCCAAAAAACTTGGGACACTTTGTAAAATGTAAATAATACAGAAGGCAATGATGTGTAAATCATGTAAACTCATATTTAATTGAAAATAGAACAAAGACAACATATCAAATGTCAAAACTGTTTTATGAAAAATATATACTCAATTTGAATTTGATGCCAGCAACACATCAACAGGAAATGAAAGGGGCAATAAAAGCCTGGAAAAGTTGTGTAATGCTAAAAAAACTAAACAAAACAAAACAAAAAACACCTGGTTGAAGATGGTGAAGATGGGGAGAGGTTCACCACTCTGTGAAAGACTGTGTGGGCAAATAGTGCAACAATTTAAGAATAATGTTCTTCAACGTAAAATTGAAAAGAATTTGGGAATTTCAGCATCTACGGTTTATAATATCATTAAAAGATTCAGAGAATTAGGAGAAATCTCTGTGTGCAAGGGACAAGGCTGAAAACCAGTCATGGATGGCTGTGATCTTCAGGTCCTCAGGCGACACTGCATTAAAAACAGATATGATTCTATAGTGGAAATCACTGCATGGGCTCAGGAACACTTCTGAAAACCACTGTCTGTGAACACAGTTTGTTCCTTCATCCACAAATGCAGGTTGAAACTCTACCATGCAAAGAAGAAACCATATCTAAACATGATCCAGAAACGTTGCTGACTTCTCTGGGCCTGAGCTCATTTAAGATGGTCTGAGGTGAAATGGAAACTGTCCTGTGGTCTCAAAATTTAGAATTCTTTTAGCTTGCACATCTGGGAAGGCTCCATTAATGCTGAATGGTATATACAGGTTTTGGAGCAACATATGCTGCCATCCACACAACGCCTTTTTCAGAGAAGGCGTCAGGAGTTTAACATCTGACGTGTGTCTGTGTGTTTTCACTGCCACTCCTTGTGCATTTACACACTCACGGAGATGTGCTGTTCTTTTCAGCTGTGAGGAAACTAGTTCTATAGCATTCCTGTAGAACAATAAATCTCATATCATCACCATTGTTTGTGGTTTCACTCAGTGTTTACTGTTCACTGTAATATTCATATCTAATAAAGGTGAATCATATTGTATATGTTTGGTTTTACGTCACAACAATGTTGAGGGAGGGACTTATCTTCTCTCTCTGTCTGAGTTTCATTTCTTCAGAACTTTCAGATGGTGAGTAGCTACTTTTGAGTGTCTTCCTTTGTCAATATGTTATATTACAATAATTAAATTATACTCTGTTAATTTAATTGATGTTGTCAGTGAAATGTGTAATTGTTGTAATGTGTCCTGTGTTTCCTCCAATTACATCAGGCTCGCAGAGGAAAAAAACAAAAAGGGTGAGTCAGCTGATTTACTGAATCACGATACAGGTGCATTCTGCCTCAATTGTCTGATGATTATTTTTTACAAAACTATTGTTTATTTTTTTAGGAAAGTAAATCTACAACGTAAAAAGCTTTTCACAAGGAATGCTCTCATGATCATTGAAGAAATGTTGAAACTGAGTGAACAGACTGAAGAAGATACTACAATATTAGTGGATGAGGTATGTCTGATGGGGACAAAGTTTCTGTTTTTGGACATAATGTAATGTCAGTGTATTTTGGAAAACATAATTCCTCTCATACAACAAAAGTCATATCTCTTTGTGTGTGACCTGTATTTTCACTTTACAGATTCTTCACAGCATCTTCTTTTTGGGAGTGATCAATAGTCCACGATGTTCCCCAAAAGATATTGTGAGAGATAAAAAGAAACTGAAAGAATTGAAAACTCTCTTCCCAAACCCTTTTAAATTCTACTCCTCTCAACTACCCAAGAGGAGTCCAATTTCATTTCTGCTAGACATGGTAAGATGATAGTTTGTCAAAAGATAATACAGTTTGTAAAATTGCATGGAGTTGCTACCGCACTTAAACCTGCACAGATATTACAGTTTATGATTAATGTACCTCAGTGAATTTCACAAACACAAAGCATGACCCAATAATACCGTATTTGTGGGGAAAACAGCAGTTTTATAATATTTGTTATTGTTTCCAGATTGTTCACCTGATTGGACAAGAGAATGAAGACAAAATAATACAAATGCTGCGAGACTTCATCAGTAAATTGTCCAGGGGTAAAGAAGGAAAGCCTCTGATCTCATTCGCCATCGGCATCTCTCAAAAGAACAAGAGCCCAGATGCAGTCAGATACTATGGAGTCTCCATGTCCACTTCTGGCCGTATTCAAGGGAAGATCATGGTCGCTGCCTCCTGTTTAAGTGCCTGGGACAGTCGAGTAGCTGATGCAATAATGACCTACATTCCAGATAAGAGCAAGAAACCATACTTTGATGGAACAATCAAACTTCCACAGAGTGTTAGGTGTGAGGTGTTTAGCCTTAGCAGAATGACTAAAATGCCTCCTTGTATAACATGTGGGAATTTATTTGGTTTACAAACAATCATGAATGAAAGAAGCAAGGGGGCTCATGGCCACTGTGCTGAAGCTGAGAGCCTGAGCAACTTGTTCAAAAACGAGGATGAAGTTAAAATGCAAGCACAGCCAGCATCTGAGACGTGTACAGATGAGAACAGGCAGAGGGCTAAAGATTATGTTTTGAAACATCTAAAGAATTTCCTGAAGACAGTGAATTTTAGATGGGATAATACTTTTTATATGCCAGATTTTTACTTTGAAAAATCTGGAGTTATTGATTATTAAAAAACTGTACATTTAAAAAAAAAATGATTTCACGGTAACCCTCACTTCTCGGAATTCATGTGATCTGAGCTGTCAATATTTTGTACTTTATGACAGCAAACAGCTGATGTTCCAGTGACTTGTGATGTGCAAAGCCAAATGTGCCTCAAAAGTTTGACTTAAACATCTATTCACAATAAAATTGCTGTGAAGTAAACTCAGTTTCATTGTTTTGATTTCATCACCTGCAGCCTCATCTAAAGAGGTGATCTCTTGTTGGTATATTTACCTGTTTGTGTCCTCATTCAAGTGGATGTTACTCTGTCAATTTCTTTACCCTCAATTAAGTTATTGAGTTACAGGGGTTGGACAATGAAACTGAAACGCCTGGTTTTAGACCACAATAATTCATTAGTATGGTGTAGGGCCTCCTTTTGCGGCCAATACAGCATCAATTCGTCTTGGGAATGACAGATACAAGTCCTGCACAGTGGCCAGAGGGATTTTGAGCCATTCTTCCTGCAGAATAGTGGCCAGGTCACTACGTGATGCTGGTGGAGGAAAACGTTTCCTGACTCGCTCCTCCAAAACACCCCAAAGTGGCACCGTCTTCAGGATACAATGTTTGAACCATTGGGTGCACATGGTCCTCCAGAATGGTTCGGTAGTCCTTGGCAGTGACGCGCCCATCTAGCACAAGTATTGGGCCAAGGGAATGCCATGATATTGCAGCCCAAACCATCACTGATCCACCCCCATGCTTCACTCTGGGCATGCAACAGTCTGGGTGGTACGCTTCTTTGGGGCTTCTCCACACCGTAACTCTCCCGGATGTGGGAAAGACAGTAAAGGTGGACTCATCAGAGAACAATACATGTTTCACATCCCAAGATTTGCGCTGCTGGCACCATTGAAACCGACGTTTGGCATTGGCACGAGTGACCAAAGGTTTGGCCATAGCAGCCTGGCCGTGTATATTGACTCTGTGGAGCTCCCGACGGACAGTTTTGGTGGAAACAGGAGAGTTGAGGTGCACATTTAATTCTGCAGTGAGTTGAGCAGCTGTGGTTTTATGTTTTTTTGGATACAATCCGGGTTATCACCCGGACATCCCTTTCAGACAGCTTCCTCTTGCGTCCACAGTTACTCCTGTTGGATGTGGTTCGTCCTTCTTGGTGGTATGCTGACATTAACCTGGATACCGTGGCTTTTGATACATCACAAAGACTTGCTGTCTTGATGCGCCAGCAAGACATGCACCAACAATTTGTCCTCTTTTGAACTCTGATATGTCACCCATAATGTTGTGTGCATTGCAATATTTTGAGCAAAACTGTGCTATTACTTTGCTAATTGAACCTTCACACTCTGCTCTTATTGGTGCAATGTGCAATCAATGAAGACTGGCCACCAGGCTGGTCAAATTTAGCCATGAAACCTCCAACACTAAATTGGCAGGTGTTTCAGTTTCATTGTCCAACCACTGTATATCCTTGTTATACCTCTTCTTTCAAATATGATGAAATAAGTTTGTTTGATATTGATAATTATGAACCACTTGGAATGGACGAGAAGACCAAGGTTTGCCTCATCAGTAAAGGGTTTTGAAATGTTTGTGGGAAACAACAAGATGTGTGTCATCTGCAAATAAAGTAGGGAATATAGTGTTTGACACAGCAGCAAGATCATTCATATGAATAAGAAATAGTGATGGTTCAAGACCTGATCGTTGGGGTACTCCAAATGATAATACAGTTCTGCGGGACTTGTAGCAAAGATATTGCTCTCTGTTGGTATGATAATATTTTAACCAGCTGAAAACTTATCCTTGGAATCCATATTCTCATTATTGATTAAAATGTTATATAGTTTTTTTGGGGTCACTTGGTCTATGTGATCAGAGCAAAACCCCCGACTGCTCAGTTTGGCCAGCTGTAAAAGTCCAGGTTGTTCCAAATTTCTTCCATTTATGAATGATGGAGGTCACTGTGCTCTTGCGAACCCTCAATACTGCAAAAATATTTTTGTAGATAATGGTGTATTCCTGGATAAGAACATGTTTTTAAAAAATGTAATAGAAGAGAATTAGAATATAATGGTGTCCACTGGAGGAGGCTTTGACTAAAAAAATAGACATGCCCGGGTATGGCGAGGCATGTCAATGTGCCTGAACATAAAAAATCGTGTGAACAACGCACAGGTGGATGTACCCGTTTCAGTAGAATATTTTCAGCACCAGTTTCGAGAGATAAGGAGTTGTTCCCCCAGCCCAGCCTGTTCTAGTGCTGATATGGGCGGGGGAATGACTCGGCACTTTTTGGAATATGAAATAAGATGCCACGTATCAGATTTTTAGATCAACTTCTGTTGTTCTCAGGCTTTGTTGTCGACAATAAATCTCAGCTGCACCGAACTCTGCCTCCCAGTGATTTTTGAAGACTTTGAAGATTTTTGAACAACTGATAAGACTCAAGACTTAGAATCTGGTCCATGACTGGGGCGTCCGTCCCACATCACTCAGAATAGAAAACACATCAGTGAGCAAATATGTGGTTTGATGTGGCAAAGGTTACAAATATCAAGTCAAGTAAAGTAGAATTTCACAATTATACAATTATACAATTAGTTGTGCAGCAATAATACACAAGATCAAAAACACACAAGGCTATTAAATACAATAATACAATATCATAAAGTAAATAAATTCAATTTAAAGTAAATTTTCATTTAACATACTGAAAAAGCACGACCTAATACCTGTAGTTAAATGAGTTGTTGCTGCATGACCTGTGATTTTCTTTTCTCCGTTCATTTTACTTCAGTGACATTTTTTCTGCTTTTCAGCCACATCATGACTTTTTACACCACACCCAGAAATACAGATACCTTGTTACACAAGAGAAAAATCATTGTCTAGCTATTAAAGCTACAAGCCTGTTTCCAAAAAAGTTGTGACAGTGGCAACAAAAGACTGGAAAAGTTGTATAATGCTAAAAAAAAACCAAAAAAAAAACCCCAAAAAAAACCACCTGGTTGAATATCTCACAACTAATTAGGTTAATTTGCAAAAGGTCAGTAGATGATTGGGTATTAAAAGAGGCTCCAGAGAGGCAGAGTCTCTGTGCAGTGAAGATGGGGAGGGGTTTGTGTGGGCAAATGGTGCAACAATTGAAGAATAATGTTCAGTCAGTCAGTTCCCAGAATAGAAAACACATCAGTGAGCAAATATGTGGTTTGATGTGGCAAAGGTTTGAAATATTAAGTCAAATAAAGTAGAATTACACAATTATACAATTAGTTGTGCAGCAATAATACACAAGATCAAAAACACACAAGGCTATTAAATATGATAATAAAATATAATAAAGTAAATAGATTTAGAAGTAAGGAAATTTTGAATTGTGTAGCTCAGTGTGTGCATGTGTGTTGTTGTTAATTCTCATTTAACATTATGAAAAAGCACAACTTAATACCTATAGTTAAATGAGTTGTTGCTGCATGACCTGTGATTTTCTTTTCTCCTTTCACTTTAGTTCAGTGACATTTTTGTGGCTTTTCAGCCACATCATGACTTTTTACACCACACCCAGAAATACAGATACCTTGTTACACAAGAGAAAAATCATTGTCTAGCTATTAAATACATATTTTGTATTAATGTTAAAGTCTTATTGTACAACCTTGTTTCCAAAAAACTTGGGACACTTTGTAAAATGTAAATAATACAGAAGGCAATGATGTGTAAATCATGTAAACTCATATTTAATTGAAAATAGAACAAAGACAACATATCAAATGTCAAAACTGTTTTATGAAAAATATATACTCAATTTGAATTTGATGCCAGCAACACATCAACAGGAAATGAAAGGGGCAATAAAAGCCTGGAAAAGTTGTGTAATGCTAAAAAAACTAAACAAAACAAAACAAAAAACACCTGGTTGAAGATGGTGAAGATGGGGAGAGGTTCACCACTCTGTGAAAGACTGTGTGGGCAAATAGTGCAACAATTTAAGAATAATGTTCTTCAACGTAAAATTGAAAAGAATTTGGGAATTTCAGCATCTACGGTTTATAATATCATTAAAAGATTCAGAGAATTAGGAGAAATCTCTGTGTGCAAGGGACAAGGCTGAAAACCAGTCATGGATGGCCGTGATCTTCAGGTCCTCAGGTGACATTGCATTAAAAACAGATATGATTCTATAGTGGAAATCACTGCATGGGCTCAGGAACACTTCTGAAAACCACTGTCTGTGAACACAGTTTGTTCCTTCATCCACAAATGCAGGTTGAAACTCTACCATGCAAAGAAGAAACCATATCTAAACATGATCCAGAAACGTTGCTGACTTCTCTGGGCCTGAGCTCATTTAAGATGGTCTGAGGTGAAATGGAAACTGTCCTGTGGTCTCAAAATTTAGAATTCTTTTAGCTTGCACATCTGGGAAGGCTCCATTAATGCTGAATGGTATATACAGGTTTTGGAGCAACATATGCTGCCATCCACACAACGCCTTTTTCAGAGAAGGCGTCAGGAGTTTAACATCTGACGTGTGTCTGTGTGTTTTCACTGCCACTCCTTGTGCATTTACACACTCACGGAGATGTGCTGTTCTTTTCAGCTGTGAGGAAACTAGTTCTATAGCATTCCTGTAGAACAATAAATCTCATATCATCACCATTGTTTGTGGTTTCACTCAGTGTTTACTGTTCACTGTAATATTCATATCTAATAAAGGTGAATCATATTGTATATGTTTGGTTTTACGTCACAACAATGTTGAGGGAGGGACTTATCTTCTCTCTCTGTCTGAGTTTCATTTCTTCAGAACTTTCAGATGGTGAGTAGCTACTTTTGAGTGTCTTCCTTTGTCAATATGTTATATTACAATAATTAAATTATACTCTGTTAATTTAATTGATGTTGTCAGTGAAATGTGTAATTGTTGTAATGTGTCCTGTGTTTCCTCCAATTACATCAGGCTCGCAGAGGAAAAAAACAAAAAGGGTGAGTCAGCTGATTTACTGAATCACGATACAGGTGCATTCTGCCTCAATTGTCTGATGATTATTTTTTACAAAACTATTGTTTATTTTTTTAGGAAAGTAAATCTACAACGTAAAAAGCTTTTCACAAGGAATGCTCTCATGATCATTGAAGAAATGTTGAAACTGAGTGAACAGACTGAAGAAGATACTACAATATTAGTGGATGAGGTATGTCTGATGGGGACAAAGTTTCTGTTTTTGGACATAATGTAATGTCAGTGTATTTTGGACATAATTCCTCTCATACAACAAAAGTCATATCTCTTTGTGTGTGACCTGTATTTTCACTTTACAGATTCTTCACAGCATCTTCTTTTTGGGAGTGATCAATAGTCCACGATGTTCCCCAGAAGATATTGTGAGAGATAAAAAGAAACTGAAAGAATTGAAAACTCTCTTCCCAAACCCTTTTAAATTCTACTCCTCTCAACTACCCAAGCGGAGTCCAATTTCATGTCTGCTAGACATGGTAAGATTATAGTTTGTCAAAAGATAATATAGTTTGTAAAATTGTATGGAGTTGCTACCGCACTTAAACCTGCACAGATATTACAGTTTATGATTAATGTACCTCAGTGAATTTCACAAACACAAAGCATGACCCAATAATACCGTATTTGTGGGGAAAACAGCAGTTTTATAATATTTGTTATTGTTTCCAGATTGTTCACCTGATTGGACAAGAGAATGAAGACAAAATAAGACAAATGCTGCGAGACTTCATCAGTAAATTGTCCAGGGGTAAAGAAGGAAAGCCTCTGATCTCATTCGCCATCGGCATCTCTCAAAAGAACAAGAGCCCAGATGCAGTCAGATACTATGGAGTCTCCATGTCCACTTCTGGCCGTATTCAAGGGAAGATCATGGTCGCTGCCTCCTGTTTAAGTGCCTGGGACAGTCGAGTAGCTGATGCAATAATGACCTACATTCCAGATAAGAGCAAGAAACCATACTTTGATGGAACAATCAAACTTCCACAGAGTGTTAGGTGTGAGGTGTGAGCAAATATGTGGTTTGATGTGGCAAAGGTTACAAATATCAAGTCAAGTAAAGTAGAATTTCACAATTATACAATTAGTTGTGCAGCAATAATACACAAGATCAAAAACACACAAGGCTATTAAATACAATAATACAATATCATAAAGTAAATAAATTCAATTTAAAGTAAATTTTCATTTAACATACTGAAAAAGCACGACCTAATACCTGTAGTTAAATGAGTTGTTGCTGCATGACCTGTGATTTTCTTTTCTCCGTTCATTTTACTTCAGTGACATTTTTTCTGCTTTTCAGCCACATCATGACTTTTTACACCACACCCAGAAATACAGATACCTTGTTACACAAGAGAAAAATCATTGTCTAGCTATTAAAGCTACAAGCCTGTTTCCAAAAAAGTTGTGACAGTGGCAACAAAAGACTGGAAAAGTTGTATAATGCTAAAAAACAAAACAAAAAACAAACAAACAAACAAACAAAAAAAAACCACCTGGTTGAATATCTCACAACTAATTAGGTTAATTTGCAAAAGGTCAGTAAATGATTGGGTATTAAAAGAGGCTCCAGAGAGGCAGAGTCTCTGTGCAGTGAAGATGGGGAGGGGTTTGTGTGGGCAAATGGTGCAACAATTGAAGAATAATGTTCCTCAACGTAAAATTGCAAAGAATTTGGGAATTTCAGCATCTACGGTTTATAATATCATTAAAAGATTCAGAGAATCATGTCTTTGGACATTATGTAATGTCACTGTATTTTGGACAACATAATTCCTCTCATACAACATAAAAAATCATATCTCTTTGTGTGTGACCTGTATTTTCACTGCCTCCTGTTTAAGTGCCTGGGACGTGTGTGTTGTGTGCAAGGCGTACAGCCTCAGCAATGGAGATGAAAAATCACCTTGCAAATCATGTGGGAATTTGTTTGGTTGGCAGACAGATGAAGGAAATGAGTGGGCCTATGGCCACTGTGCTGAAGCTGAGAGCCTGAGCAACTTGTTTAAAAATGATGAAGAGATTGAAAACCAAGCACGACCAGCATCTATACTGTGGACAGATGAGAACAGACAGGAAGCTAAAGATTGTATGATGGAACATCTTGAGAGTTTGCTGAAAGGAGTGAAATTTAAATGGGACAATAATTTCTACAGCCCACAAAAAGGATTACCTAGATATCGGTGTATTTTTTGTGCTGGATAAATAAGATTATGTTCTTCATGTTTAAATCAGTAAAATTATTTGATGCCAAATAAAATGTTGAGTGGTCTGAAAATAAGGCTGCACGACTCTTCATTGCTGTGGGATCGACACTAGGGGGCGTCATAGGATGGTTGTGTCAGTGTGGGGTCAATGTTGCAGCAGGAAGCGGCAGGAAGAAAGATTAATATCCGTCATAAAAATAAATAAAATAAAATAAAAATTCTCAATCAAATTCACTTAAATGTCTGACCTCGAAGGAAATGTGTGGGAGAAGATTAAAAATCAGTAAAGAGAGTAAATCACTGTGTGTGTTTGAACCTTGAGACCGACTGAGACCTCTAGTTTATCATCAATCACGTGATTATATGGCCATTTAAAAAAAGGACAACAGCCTGGATACGAAGCAGCGGCGGAAACTGTCGAGCGCAGCCGAAACACGGTCCGGAGCTTCGTGTCACTCCTCGCAGCGACTGGGAACCAGTTTACTCGATAACCGGGGATTGTTATGAGCGGCGTGTTCCGCCGTGGGTCCGTGAACCTCTCTCTGCTTCATAAAGGGCTCAGTGAAAACCTGCGGTAGGTGACGCCTCCAGAATAATGTCTCTGAATAATATCTCTGAATAATGTCTCTGAATAATGTCTCTGAATAATATCTCTGAATAATGTCTCTGAATAATATCTCTGAATAATGTCTCTGAATAATGTCTCTGAATAATATCTCTGAATAATGTCTCTGAATAATATCTCTGAATAATGTCTCTGAATAATGTCTCTGAATAATATCTCTGAATATCTCTGAAACAGCTGACGCAGTTAAGTAGTTCAGTGAACCCGTGTCGTTAACTGGATTTATAGAAGATACTCGTCAGTTTTTGCTCATTTGTTGTAGGCTCTGTTGATTATTTACGGTCATAATGTAAAAAAAAAAAACACTGTCACGGTGAACAGAGGTCTTTGTGACATTGGTGTTGGTTTCGTTTTCAAATATGAAGTTCGTCACTGTGCTTTCGTTTTTAAAGTAGCCTATCAGATAAATACTGACTACATTATGGTTACATGATACAAAACTCATGAAATAATGTTGAATTAAAGAGTTCTTTAATGCATATGTTAAAAATGTTATTTATCACTTTGTAATAAATTCTATTATTGTATTTAAGTAAGAGTTGGAAAATAACTGGCTACATTTTTTATTTTGAGTTGAGCAGTTTGAGTAAGTTAACGTTGATTAGGTAGGAGACAAATAATTAATACAATATATTTTGTTATCTTCTTTTCAAGAAGAATACTAGAACGACTCTTTATGCAATGCTTTTACATTCCTGCTTTATTGGCGTATTTGTACTTTTTCCATCACTGCTTTAATGACGTTTTTTTTTTTTAGGTGACAGAGAGCCAGGATGGCTGGAGTGAGGTACCTGCAAACACCATTTTCTGTTTGTTCAGAAAATGAACACATACGAAAAGATACACTTGACGGCATTTAGTGAACACAACACAGAACACAATCACTTACAGCCACGACACATAATAGAAGATTTTGAACCCAACAAGCTCAAAACTTTTTACCCCTTGCAATATCGAGCTGTGCCTATAATTTTACTATGACAGGGTGAGGTCTTTGAGATATCTCTTCTGAAGTCTCTGCCACCACCACTGTACAGTGGAAGTAAACAGAACTTTGTACGTAAAATACTAAAAACAAAACACTAAAAATAAGGAAAATTTCCACATCAAAGAAAAACTGACATTTATATGTTTGTGAAATTGACATAAAATGGACTCAGATAATCCACAACATAGCAGTCCTGTCCTTGGAAATAACAAACAGGCAAATATGTCATGAATAGCTTCGTTTGATCGTGACTTCAAAGATTTACTTTCCTTGTATAACTCGTGTGTGAATGGCTAAATTGATCCCAGTCACTATGTTTCCACCTGTAATATGTAGATATTTTGCCACGTTTCACCATGTTCATAACCTCCTTTCTTGTCTCTCTTTCAGTGTGGCCACTCAGCTTGTTATGCCTGATTTTCAGCAGTGCAACAGAGCAGAAGGTTGACTACACATCTTTCCTCTACACACCATGATAACCGTGTTGTTTAGTCCATCACATATTTATACATAGTTTTCGTCTTGTGTTGCAGGTGCAGATTACCTGTTATGGGTGTCAAACTTTGTGTCCACCCATAAACACAAGATGTTAAAATTAAAGAATCCAGGTGGTGCCTTATTGAAGGTAGCAGGGATCGAGGACACCATTTACAGAGGCAAACCTGATGAGGTGAACGGGTGGGGAAAGTTCTACCTCCCCAAGATGGTAAACATGCAGGTTGTAGGTGTAGTGGAGGGCTCCTCATGCACGTGTGACCAGCTCGTTCTGATGACCTGTGAGGACAAAAGGGTGTATGCCTACGATGGAGAGGAGCTGCATCTGGTGGCTTCAAGCCTGAATCAGTTGGGTGACAGGGGAATAGAGTATCCAGCTTCCAAGAGCTATTACAACGGGCAAGCTTTCCAAGATATGGTGAGAAGTTACAATCGTTTACACAGAAGAAGAGGTGCTAGGAGATTGGTTTTTTTTTTTTAATGTGATCTGTTGTTTCTAGACTGAGGAGGACTGGGAAGACGTGAAGATGGGCCCTGTGGGAAGGAGTTTGGAGAAAGAGCATCAAAAACTGGTGAAAGCTAATAAGTCCGCATTCTTGGCAAACCTCAAATGAACAGGACACACGTAGGTGGGTATTTGTCCTAATATGATATTGAATATTAAAGGTGAAATGTCATCATGGTTCCCAAACTACTTAAATTACTTAACCACTCACAAAGACTCAAACTAGCACAAGTAAATCGTATTAAAAGCCAGTTTCTGTCTGTATGGGGGGTCTTGACACCTCATGGAATAACTTGAGTGTAACTTTCAGTGTAAATTATTGTGTGTATGTATAAATTATCACAGTTGTCTACTATATGCTCTATAATCACTTGTTTTGTTTTATTTTGTTTTTACAGATTCTGGTGTTGCCCCCAAAGAAAGGACGAGCTTCAAAAGTCCTCAACGTTCATAATTTTAAAGGCAATCAACACAAACCATTATAATTGAAAAGAAAATCGCCCCATTCACAGCTCTGGCATGAAATGTTTACGACTGTTCCCCCTGAGACATCACATACAAAGTACTGATGTCAAAGCATGGCTGGATGCGTAATCTGATCTAGGAGTTTTCCATCCTAAATGTGCCATTTTATTTTATTAGGTGATAGAATCTGCAAAATCTAGCAGAAATTGACAAGGCTGTGATGCAGTTGTTGGATTTGTGGTCAACACAGGTGTAGCTTTAGCTGAGGATGGAGTCCAACATCAACACTAACACATTTCATGTAAGCTTGTCCCCACATGCACCAGGGAGAGGCAGTACACCCAGGCTATCACAGGACTAAACTTAGACAAACATAGTCATAAGCTTTTTTGTAATTTAGCTGATTGTGCATTTTTGTGGACTATGGGAGGGAGCCAGAGGACACTGACCACAAGAAGAGCAGGAAAACTCCACACGGAAAAGCCCTTAACCCCACCCTCATGAAAACCAAGAAAAAAACTGCTTCACAGATAATACTGGCTTTATCAGGTAGTAAAGTCTGAGTACCTGCTGTTCAGCAACTCGCCTGCTTTTTGGCTCATTTTGTGTCATCACTGAATTCTGCAGACATACAATATGTGATTAAAGTACACAATTAAGACCTGTTGGTGCTGTTGTCCTTTTCTTGTTGTACAAAGCCTTTAATTTCATTCTACTCTACAGTTTAGTATCTGACCTTTGCTCCCTCATCACCACAGACTCCCATGAATCTGTAATAACAGCAGCGAAGACCTCCTACACTAGATAGTAATGAGCATGTAATGATTTGCCACTCAGTGAATTTATATTGATCATGTTGAGGTTGATACGTCTCCGGGATGTGGTTGTGTCTGATGGAGATTTTCTTATAGAATGAATGTATAATAGGATCAATAAAGGAGGCCTGTTATCACAAATGCTGGAGTGAGATTTAAGAATTTCATTTCCGCTTTACGTGGCTCATGGAATAACTTGAGTGTAACTATATATATATATATATATATATATGTGTGTGTATCGTTATCAGTCGTGTTACGAGCCTAAATGACTTTGAAGTTAAATAAATGCTTATCGCAGGTCAGGGTCCGGGGTGTAGTGCATGGCTGAATGTGGATTTACTGGAAACCACATGATGCAGCTGTTGAAGGAACTGCTTTATAAGGAGGGACTTCACTTTGCACTTTCTGTTTCAGTCTTACGCTGCAGCAATGGTGAGTAGCAGCTTTGTACCCATGTCCTTTCTGCCACTGATACTATAACCCCCAGTCCTTATTTCTGTTATCTGTGATGTATTTAATTGTTGTCATGTGTTTTTTCCCCCCGATGACCGAAGGAAGAGCAAAGGAGGTGAGTCCGCTGATTCTGCTGATCTGCATGTTATCAGTGGTGTTGTGTTTGTTTTTTTTTTTTTTGTTTGTTTTTTAACTCTTTAAAACTGCAACTTGTTCGTTATTATTTTAGAAGAGAAGAATTTCTGAAAACTCAAGAAGGTTTCAGAAGAAATGCCTTCAAGATTATCACCAAGATGGTTGATTGGTGCAACAGGACTCAAGGAAGTAAACACTTAGTGGATGAGGTACCTTAAATTGGGCGTTTTCTGTTTTTGAACACAGTCGTGTCCTATAATCTCGTTTGTAATTTCATAATAATAAATGAATGTGCTTTACTTAACAGATACTTCACAGCATCTTCTTCTTGGGAAAAATCAACAAGGTCCCCTACAGCCCAGAAAGTATTATTGATGACGAGGAGATGATAACAAACCTGCAGGAGAAATACCCTCAGCCTTTTGAGTGCTACTTAACTCAGCTTCCCAGACGGAGTCCGTTCTCCTGTGTTATGGACATGGTAAGTGTCAGGGTTCAAGCTATGGAGAGGATTAGAGAGGTCTGGACCCCCCCCCCCATTACGATTTGGACCCATCTAAAAGGGGTTAAAAAAAACAATGCTGGGGGGGTTGAAATATGTATATGTCATTCTTAACTGTAGCTGTAAATATAACGTAGCCTATTTTCAGTATCCAGTGGACCATACCATTTCTCAACCTTAATGTTATGCTGAATGGCTGCCCCACTCCCATCGGTGACCCCTGTGCTTAAGTCCAATGTGCTCCTGTGCACCTTTAAGCAGATTGAGAGACTATAGTGATAACAGCTCACAGTTATAATTGAAATTATCCCTGGAAAGGAATGCTGCTTGTGAGCTTTTACCACTAGAGGCAACTGAGAAAACACACAGTGTGTTTTTAAAAAAAAGGAAAATGAATTACCTGATTAGCACATTAAAATAACAAGGACAAGTATTAAGTAAACATGTCTACAACCAAAATGCAAAATATATGGTCTGTATTTCCCTGCAAATGCTACTATAAAATTTCAACCTTCATTTCAGGATCATTTAATGTAATTCATTCACAAAGGCTTTTAAAACGAAAGTGAAATGCCACCTGTTGTTGCATTATACAAGTAGATCAGTGAGTCACAGTTTGCAGGTGTAACATCTTTATATTTGTAACTGCTTCCAGGTAGTCAAGCAGGAAAAACAAGAGAATGAAAACCACATAAAGGAGAGCCTGACAAATCTCATCAACAGTCTGGAAGAGAATTTCCTGGTCTCCTCCACCATCTGTGTCTCTCAGAAATCCAACAATTCAGTCAGGTACTACGGAGTCTCCATGTCCACCACTGGTCCAAATGCTGGGAATATTGTGATAGCTGCCTCCTGTTTTAGTGCCTGGGATAATTACGTAGCTGATGCAGTGATGACCTACTATCCAGAGAAGGGCCAGAAGGGAAAGGAGCACAAGAAGAAATCATACTTCGATGGAACAATCAAACTTCCAGAGAGTGTTGTGTGCAAGGCGTACAGCCTCAGCAATGGAGATGAAATACCTCCTTGCAAATCATGTGGAAATTTGTTTGGTTTTCCAACGGATCAAAAAAAGGAGTGGCCCTATGGCCACTGTGCTGAAGCTGAGAGCCTGAGCAACCTGCTTAAAAATGAGCAAGAAGTTAAAAGGGAAACAAAACAAGGATCTGACACGTGCAAACCTGAGAACAGGAAGAAAGCTAGAGAGAGTGTCCTTGACAAACTTAGGGCTGTGCTAAGTACGATTCAGTTTAACAAATGGTCACAACAAAACGGTCAGTTCTACAACCCACAGAGTTAATTGTCTTGAAGAGGGAGGAATATTGAATTAAAATGGCCTTGGTCTTTAATAAAGTTGCCTAATATATCTGTTTTTAGTCAATAAAAGATACTCAGCTGCTAAACCACGGTGATGACTTTGCTGTAATCAGAGTCAATATAACATGCTTTATCTTCTCAAATTCTTAATGCTCCAGCTACATGTGATGTGCACTCCCTTGTACTCACTAACAGTGAAAATCATGTCAATAATTGTATGTAATTATTGACATGATTTTCCAAATTCCAACACAATAATTGTGTGTGTCAACATTTTGAATCAAACAAATGAATGATACAAAAATTGTGTTGATAAGGTTGATTTCAATAAAATCATACTTAACTAAAGTTGTTGATTTATGTAGATTTTAGTAGTAGCATTGCGGATGTATATGTGGGCGAGAACAAATATGAAGCATCATGAGACAGCAGCTTGGTAAGTGGAAGTTTTCACACATCCGCTCACAGGATGGCTAATAAAAAAAAGATGAAAAAAAACTTGATAAATAAAACAAACAGGTGTTTTCTTTGGCTATTACGATCCCTGCTCACGACCTCACTCATAAACATTTAAATTTGATGATTGTAAGATATCAAAATGAGAAAACAGTGTTTGCTGTATGCTATGGAGTATTCTGGTCTATACTGAAGCTGGAGCAAATAATCTTTGTCAGCACGCAAAAAATGTCTATACAACAGAATAACTTAAAGCTGCTTATGCATTTGAAACGTTTCATAGTGATTCATATTGTTTTTTTACTTCAGTGACACAGATCCACCACTAGATGGCATCGCATTCATTCAATCAACTCATTTCAATCAGAATCAGAAAGACTTTATTGATCTCCCAAGGGGAAATTAGGTAAGAGATCTCATGTTAGAACAACCCGGTAGTTCAGACTAAACTAGTATTAAACGTGTCAAAGTTATCACTTTTGGCTCAACTCATATACATAGAAAAAAGTAGGTCTTGGGCTTGACGACAGTTGGCTTTAATGAAGTGTTGGATTTTTGGATCCAGTTTTGTCATGATTGAGTTTGTCTGACCACAGCCAAAACAATCTGTATAAACTCAACTGTTTGTCATTTTGTTTCCACAGTTCCTCAGTGTTTTGAGTAAATTCAATTAAAGCCAGAAAGTGTATTCCCCCTACCTCTGAAGAGCCGTAAGTTCATGACAGATGAATGTGATTTCTTGCGCTTCCTGTTGCACGCTCATTCTGGTCTTTAAAAATGTTAAGTTATTCTGTGGACCACAGCATGCTTCCTGTCTGGTCTGGCCTGTGAAGAGGTGGAGCTGCAAGACACTAAAGAAAAGGAACAATATGAAATCACCTGACAAATCTGACTTTAAACAACAGGTTATGTTAATGGTTTATATTAAAATATATAAAATGCAATTAGAACACACTCGTTCGGACTTTAAGTTATTCTGTTGTCTTGATGTGTTTTGTGTGCTGACAAAGATTATTTGCTCCAGCTCACACTTTAGTTTCAATATAGACCAGAATACTAGACGTGAGTGTACACTGTCTCTCATTTTTATATCTTACACACAGTCATCACATTTAAACATTAGAGCTCCTGCTTATGAATGAGGTTGTGAGCAGGGATCATAGTAGTTAAGAAAAACCTTGTTTATTTTATTATTATCCATCCTGTGAGTGGATGTGTGAACGCTTCCACTTACCAAGCTGCTGTCTCATGATGCTTCATATTTGGTCTCACCCACACATACAATCATACACACAATCATAAGTTTTAGTTAAGTATGATTTTATTGAAATCAACATGTTCAACACAAGTTTTGCATCATCCATTTGTTTGATTCAAAATGTTGACACTCACTTGGCTTACATTATATTATTGACATGATCATGAAGGAAGTGCACATCACACGTAGCTGGAGCAACAGTGGTGCAACAGCTGAGTATGTTTTATTGATTAAAAACAGATATATCAGGCCACTTTATTAAAGACCATGGCCATTTGAATTCAATATTCCTCCCTCTTCAAGACCATTAACTCTGTGGGTTGTAGAACTGACTGTCCCATGTGTTAAACTGAATCGTACGTAGCACAGCCCTAAGTTTGTCAAGGACGCTCCCTTCAGCCCTCGGCCTGTTCTCAGTCGGCTGTTTGCAGTGATAAAGCAAGATATATTGACAGTAGTGGGGTTTACTGTGAGGTTTCTACTGACAAACAATTATATCATATTTTGTTGATTTGATATTCAATCATTTCCTGTTTTTAAGAGGTAACTCTTTGTGGGGTGTAGTAATTATCATCCCATTAAGATTTTTTTGTAGGTAGCACACTCTTAAGATGTTTCAAAACATAATCTTTAGCCCTCTGGCTGTCTTCATCCATGCTTTTTAACTTCTTGCTCATTTTTAAGCAGGTTGCTCAGGCTCTCAGCTTCAGCACAGTGGCCATAGGGCCACTCCTTTTTTACATCCATCTGCAAACCAAACAAATTCCAACATGATCTGCAAGGAGGCATTTTGTCTCCATTGCTGAGGCTAAACGCCTGACAAACGACACTCTGAGGAAATTTGATTGTTCCATCTAAGTATTTCTTCTTAGTCTTCTCTGGATGGTAGGTCATCACTGCCCAGCTACATAATTATACATAATCAGCAATTCTCCTGGGATTTTTACCAGTGGTGGACATGGAGACTCCGTAGTACCTGACTGAATTGGGATTTTTGGATTTCTGAGAGACACAGATGGTGGAGGAGACCAGGAACTTCTCTTCCAGACTATTGATGAGATCTTTCAGACTCTGCTTTATTTGGTTTTCATTCTCTTGTCCTTTCTGCGTGACTATCTGGAAACAATTACAGATATTACAAGAAGATGTTACACCAGCAAACTGTCATTTATTTCATGCAACAATAGAAACTAATAATGAACTGTGGCATTTGAGGATGTGGAAGTGAGAAGGTACTTCAGTCTTTAGTTAAAAACATTTGTGAAGTAATTACTTTGAATTTCAGGTGAAAATTTTATTTAAAAAAAAACAAAGCAATGATTTCTTGATTTCAATAATTTCACTCCCCTGTTTATCCAAATGACAAAAATACATTATTATTATTATCATTATTATTATTAGTAGTAGTATTTTAGCATCTGCCCTTAGTGGTAAATGCCCGCAAGGAATATAATATAATATATAAATTAAACCCAAAACCAGCAAGCAAGAAACCTTTGACTCAGAATTTAACTTTAGCCTTATATTTCTGGCCACTAGGGGAACAAACAAGTTGTGATCACATTTACATTTCAACATGTTACTTCAAGTCACTTAGCACTGTTTTTGGTTTCTACCAACTTCTGAGTTCCTGAGGGAAATACCTGGGTCTTTTAGCTGCTAAATGTTTCCTGTGTTCACCAGATAGTCTCTAACAGCGTCTCTCTGCTGTTCGGTGCAGAGCAGATGAAGGACAGCAGCTTCCTCTCTGAAAACAGCTGCAGCAGCCAAAAGCGACACTGAGAGAGCAGTGAGAGTGAAGCAAAATGGTAAAGTTGCTGCAACACAGATAAACAATGTGCTGAAATTCAACATAAAGCTGCGGTTTCATTTGATAATTCTTCATTGGTTCATCAGTACAAGTGGCCCTCTTTCACATTATCATATTGTTTTTAAAAATATTGATTACAGCTGCTTTAAAGCTTATTTCAGGTATTTTCTATTTTTTATCATGTGAAAAACACACAAAGACACTGAAATGCACTTTTTTTTATGTCCAACCTTCGCCTGAAGAGGGAGGAATATTGAATTCAAATGGCCATGGTCTTTAATAAAGTGGCCTGATATATCTGTTTTTCATCAGTAAAACATACTCAGCTGTTACACCACTGTTGCTCCAGCTACGTGTGATGTGCACTTCCTTGTACTTACTAACAATGAAGATCATGTCAATAATATAATGTAAGCCAAGTGAGTGTCAACATTTTGAATGAAACAAATAGATGATGCAAAACTTGTGTCGAAGGTGTTGATTTCAATAAAATCATACTTAACTAAAATTGATGATTAAAGTTGTTGTAAAGTTGAAGATTTATTTTTCACTTTACATAGGAATGTATATGTGTGTGAGACCAAATATGAAGCATTGTGAGACAGCAGCTTGGTAAGCGGAAGCCTTCACAGGATGAATAATACTAAATTAAACAGGGTTTTTGACTGTCTTTAATTTCAGTATAAACCAAAATACATGTGACATGAGAATTATCAATGATCTTTGTTAGCACAAAACCTATCATCCGGACAGCAGAATAACTTAAAGCTGCTCGTGCATTTTATATATAATAATATAAAGCTGTTCACACGTCTTTTTATATATTAAATATAACCTAATGATTATAACTGAGAGTCAACTTTGTTAGGTGATTTCATATTGTTTCGTTCCTTCAGTGACACAGATCCACCACTAGATAGCAGCACAATCACGTTCAGTTAAAGGCTGATAGAGGCTCTAAATCAAAGTCAATATTTCAACAACTGTCAAACTGATCACTTTGTATTTCAAGCCAGTTACAGGAAAATTGCATTTTCTCATCAGGATTTGATTGGATTTTTGAAGTGATACATGATCCTCTTTTGTTGTGGCCTGGCAGCTCCACTTCATTGGGATCTTCTACCACCTTCACCTCGTGACAGGCCAGACCGCTTCTTTCATGCCAAACAAAGACAGGAAGCATGCTGTGGTCCAAATAATAATTTACCATCTTTTAAAGAAAGACAAGAATGAGAGTGCAACAGGAAGAGCAAATAATTCACATTCATCTGTCATGACGGATTAATTTAGGCCTCTTCAGACGTAGGGGGAATACACTTTCTGGCTTTAATTGAATTTATTAAAAACACTGAAATACTGTGGAAACAAAATATACAGATGGGTTTCTACAGATTGTTTTGGCTGTGGTCAGAGAAACTCAATCATGACAACTGGATTATATTACTACCTAAAATCCAGCACTTCATTAAAGCCAATTGTCGTCAAACTAATTTATCCTTACATAGGCCAGTCTGATCTTGTGTTTTGATTTTTCTGTTGGCAAAGAGGTCACTTCTGAATCAGAAGTCCTGAGAACCAAACCAAATGCCATTCTTCAGGAAAGCTTTTACGTCTGGTGAGTGATGGGAAATAAGATTTATTTTCAGCTGCTACGTCACAGACGCTTTGTCTTTCTTTTCCTGTGACCCTCTCCCCAATAACATGTTTGTTTTCAGGTCTATATTTGTGTAGCCAAATGCTGCCGGTGGGGGAAATCCTGTCTGACCTCTTGGCCTGTTGTGATGAAAACACTGGCACTTGGTGACGTCCAGGAGGTGGAATGTTAATTTTTCTTTAAACCTTATGTAATTCAGGGCTCTAATCTTTGTTTGAACAGGCAATCCTTGGTACCTCACAGAAATACAAGTACCTAGCCTGGAAGCACAGGCCTTGGTAGGACTCTCAAATATTCTTTACCATGAGAACACAAACACACACAATATGCACACGAACAATGAATGCTGCATCACCCTTGCGTGCTCACACACACAAACACACACAGATGGTTGCAGTTAGACTGTAATATTTTCACTCAAGTTGGCCTCGGTGTTTCATGTCTGGAAAATCTGAGTCATGCTTGTTTGACAAATCATCTCTGATCTAACGAAGGCTTTGTTTAATCACCCTATAATGCATTAAAGCATGTTTGTAAGTGAAACAGATGCTCAGATAATTAACACACATCATCATCATCACTATAATCATACATGAAGGTGCACTTACAGTATGACTAATTGTCCAGTGCCCTCTTGTTCTCTGACAAACATAACAACTTTTTCTTAAGTTGAGTCGGTGTTTTAGTGTGAGTTTCAGAGTAGATAACTCTGGAACTGCATGTGCTGCAGCAGTGTTTTTTGCAGGGCTGTTGACCGCATTAGTGTTAGTTAGGTGTATCTAAGGAACTGACAATTAAGTGTATAATACAAGTGCAAATGTATATTTCCTCTATTTTCTTTTCCTCAAAAGAGATCGGCATGGTGTGTGGGTCTACTCCACTCTCCACCATCTCTCTACCATTATTATAAATGTCACGAAAGTCGAAATGTTTAAAACAGAAATGTTTTGAGCATAAAACAAATTCTTTGACTTATTTAAGCTAGTCCTTCAATGCCTTGTGGGAGCACTCCGAGACTGTACGTGTGATGCCACCCGTGGTCATGCTTGGGATATGATATTTACATTGAACAAGAGAAAACTAATTATTCATATCCCTGTATACATGATGATTCTGATCATGTGACTGCAGTTCTGTCTTGATTTCTCACCATCTCGGCCACTACGAGATGGTTCAGAAACCTTACATGTCGGTTTCTACCAGAGTACTCCAGGTAATATCTAGGTTAACCAAAACCGGGATAAGGTTTTATCCAGGTTTCTTAAACCAAGATAAGCTGTTCACATGTGCAAAACATAACCAGGATACTAGTGTGCATAACATACTTAATAACTGATCCATGGAAATGTGGGAAGGCACAGTTGAAGTAATATACATGCCAACAAGATAAGCAGAGTAAGTTATTTAATTAGTGGCTACAGTTGCGACTTTTGGCACAAAGAATGACAGATCTTAATCACATTGCTGGCCATTTGCAAAGCACAAGGCAACATGAAGACTTACTTAGTAGACAGCTGATCTGTTTTCTATTGGCTGGTTGGTTTTTCTCTGGTTTAGCTGTGAGTGAGCAGCACTGCTAGGACTAAAGCACAGTGAGGGATCATTGACCACAAATAAAGAAAACACCCATGTGAGGCCAATGATATGTTGCTGTTATTATGATTATCACTGATCATGGCCACAAAGTTGCAAATTGTAGCTGATGTTAGCTACCAAAGCTAATATTATTTTTGCCTCACCATTTCTAACCACACAAAGAACATTAGATATTGAAAAATCACGATAAAATCACAAGAGGAGAAAACCCTGAATGAAAAAACAGACCATTCACAATTGTGTTTTGTCGACTTTTCCAAAAAAATCGCTAAAAACAAGACTCCAGGAAGTCTCTTTTCCAGCCCCTGAAATAACACATAACAAAACATGTTAACAATGAGGTGATGATAGGCAGATTTTGTTACCGCCACACTGGACAGAGCCCAGGTAGTCATTCCTCTCAGTCGTGCTAGGCTAAGCTAACTGGCTACTGGTGGTAGCTTCACATTTATCTTTAGCCATGAGAGTATGAATACACTTATAAGTATATTTGACTAAATGTTGAACTCTTTCAGTGTATTCATCATCTTGTAAGAGTGACAAACACTGAATTATCACCCTGACCATGAGCACTGTGACCTTGTTTCTGAGACGTTTGTACAATTAAATAAAACCTAAACTAAAACTCCATGAAAGTCTATTTTTAAAATGTTTTCACATCAGGTCCTAGCCCTTCAGATATGTAGCCTACTGTTTGTGGGTTGGTGTGGACTCAGACCACCACTACTCTGTGTGCACACTGCCTTATGGGGCTCTAATGCTAAGCTCTTCCTGGTATGTACCAATCCTACTGACCACCCAATCAGCACATTGTTTGTTTGGGTGTAAACACACCAGAGGAGAAGCTGAGGACTGTGTTTTGTGTGTGTTATGAGAAAAATAGTAGCAAAGTAAGTTATTTGTTGTTGGGACATGTTGAAACAGGCCAATGCTTGCTGCACACATCCAGTGTGGTTAACAATAGCTTTTGTGAATGAATATTTGTGTGTGTGTGTGTGTGTGTGTGTGTGGTGTTGTTGCGTCTGTCTGCAACCACTGATCCAGACTGCCAGGCAGTCCCAGGCCAGGCAGCGCAGCAGGGTGTTAGACTGATTTCGATGAGGCTGTTGCCACTGGACCACCACTTCCCATCATGCTGTTCAGTATGACCAGTTCTGCATAAGTGACTCAGCAAGCCCTTGACGGACATTTTTATGTCACTGGTCTTTAACAAAGAAAGAAAAGCAACACAATACTGCCCATGGTGTGTGTGTGTGTGTGTGTGTGTGTGTGTGTGCATGCATGTGTGTGTGTGGAAGAAGCCAGGCCTTCCCCACCAATCAGAGTCCAGCTGTCGCTTTTACAGTCTCTAATGAAGACTGAGTGTGTTGTGTATTTGACTGATTGTGAATGTTTTCCTGCGCTGATGTATTTGTATGTGCATGCCACCACATACCATTCTCACGCTCATTCAGTTTGGCATCACAGAGACACTGATGGAGTTTTGTTTCCTGAGCAAAATCCTTTTTCTTTTTTTTTCATGCGTCATGGTTGGTCAGGCTTCCCCTCAGGGCCAACTCCATTCTTGTCACAGAGATAAACAGAAATAAAAAGAACAACGTGAGTGTGGCTGTAGCACAGTGTAGGAGGACTTTCTCCTCTCTGGCACATAAAACCTGACATGAAATCATTTATAAAGTGTTGCTGCTTTAAAATACAGCAAACTAACCAGTGTCAGCACAGGTCTTATATAACAGGCCATATACAGAGCAAATGGGCCCCAGCCTTAGTGAAGCTGTCATCTGCTGGAGTAGTAAAACAATGGGAGTGAAGGGTGAGAGATAACAGAGCACTACCCCTGCTGTGATAATAACACTGTGTGATGGCTATATTTAGGGGCTCACTTTGACAGAATTGCTTGGTGTGTGTGTGTGTGTGTGTGTGTGTGTGTGTGTCTAAGTGGCAGTGTACACTGGGCTGCCCAGGACTCAGAGCTATGCAGCACCACAACAGCTCATAATTTAACCTTACCAGTATAATCACTTTCAAATGTACTTATGGGTGCAGTCCCTTCCTCCCCTGCAACAGAGATGTGCGCTGTCAAACAGAAAGATTGGTGTGTTTTTTTATTTTACAGCAACAAACTAACTTGTATATTTGTCGCTTTTAAAACCATCCTCTTGTGCTATTTAATAAGATGTTTGCCATGAGTTCTCCTGATAACAATTCATGTCAAATAGAGGGTGGGTACTCAGATTTGAGGTATGGTTGTGTTCAGACACACACACACAAATACACTGACAGTTTTAAATTTGACCTTTTCATAAACGGATATTGTGGCCTTTCCCCTGCATTCGCAGGCCGAAGCACACCACTCATTAAACCAGCACCAGAGCTTTCTACCAAGAGCTTATCTCCAATAAAAACAGCTCAGGCCTGGACAGCAGAATAATGACTTTTCACAAGATTTTTTACTCAGGTCTGAGGCCAGCTGATGCATTTACAGGCAGTGCAATAAGACACTAACCACTGCTGGCTACATGTACATGCATAGACGGCTCTGAGAATAGGCCTTGATCCCACAGTAGACTTTTTTTTTTACATCAGTCACAACAAATTGTTATACCTGTGTTTTTCCTTCCAGTCAAAATGTTCACTATAAAAAAGGTATGTTCACAAAACTATGTATGACTAGAAAGCAGTAAGAGAGGAGCAAACATATTTAAAGTACTGTAGGTGTTTTAGCTGATTAGACCTATTCTCAAGGGTGCGTGCGAGTGAACAAACTGTTTCATTGACTTTTCCCTCTCTCTTCTGGTAGTTTTGTTCCAACTCTATACTTCAATCAGTCTAAAACTCCACACTAGATTTTGGAAGGATGAAAAAAGTAGCTGCACAGGCCTCTATGGGTTATAATGGTATAAGCCTCTTGATACCACACCCAACATCACATCTCACAACAGTGTTATCGCGAGATACGCTGTGTCACTGCAGCACAAGGTGTGGGAAAAGCATGTTTTCAGCACTTGTAGGACAAGGAGGCTTATAAGACTGGCTGCAGTTTCTCTACAAGGTCCAATAAAAATGGCCTGGTAAAGTCACTCCTGTGGTGTGGTGAAAAGCAAGTAGGACAAGAGAGAGCTTAGGGTGGTAAGGTTGTAAACTGGTGGAGCTAACATGGCAAACAGTCTAACAGCAGCAAACCCAACATAAAATATACAGTTATTTATCACATATTTTACTGTATATTTTCATTTTTGTCATTGTCTTTGACTGCAATGAAGTATCCAACCCAAAACAGGGAGGAATAGCAGAAATAAAGCTGTCACCTCCAACTCTCACCTTAAGTAGAGAGTTTATTAAATCTGGAGAAACACTATCACTTATAATCCATCCATGCAGTATTTTGTATTTCACATCATAACATATGCATATGTTGTGATGTTGCTCAGAATAAGTGAGAACAGTGTTCGGGTGCCTCATTTAATATGGGAACCCACTGAACCTAATGAATTTCTTACTTGCTGGTTAATTAGTGATTAATGATATGGTATGATTTTAACATGTGTTATTCTAACATATGAGTGACACAGAAATGCTCCATGTTTGAATAAACAGTTTCTGAGGGCAATGTCAAGGCAAGAAGTGACGGACAGGCCATATCTACTGTACAGTAACTGAGACATCAGACTCCTCATGTGCTCGCTCCTTTCCTGTCAGCATAACATGTTTTCTCTCCGTTGATTCGGGCAACGTGTTCCCTGCCCTGTTTCTACTGGCTGGCAGCCAGGGTTTTTGAAGCCATCATGACAAGATAAGCCAATCAGAGCGGCCAGGTTAACCTCAGGGTTATCAGCGCTACTGTTTACCTAACCCGGTTCCCCATACATGCTCAACACGTGTGGATGTCTGTCCACGTTTTGGCTTTCTGAGCAGTCTGCTTTACAGTGTTTCATTGTTATCATATGAAATGAACCATCACAGAAGCAGAGGTATTTGGATGTTATTAGACACTGATTCCACACACATAAACACACATACTGTGTCTTTCTTTCTTATGCACACTGCTCCCCTCCTCCCTTTCTCTTTTCTCTTCAGATTCTGGACAGATGTGTCAGGATTTGGGCGAATGCCAGTTCCAGAGATACTAGAAGTTCAGACACAGCCCTGCAGAACAGACTTCTCTATCATGCACACACATGAACGCATTCACACACACAGACATACACACACCTCTCCTCTCCTACGCACCCCCCTCTTCCTGTTGAATTTTGTTCCCACTGTTCTGAGAAAAACGAGGCTTGACTTTTAAAAGGGAATGTTCTGGACCTTGTCAGCAGGGTTTGGTACCGGTCATCCAGCTATGGTCAGGCCGGGACAAACTCACAGTCTTTGTGTTACATCATGCCAGGTTTGCTCCTGCTTGACCTTTCCCCGCCACCTTAAACGGAAAGCCCTGCTGGGCTCAGACAAGGTAATAATCTGGACTTCTCTGAAATTACTCTGTTGCAAAATCAGAGAGGTGACTGTTCAGATCGAATGCGAAGCCTTGCAGGTGTATTACTCTGCAATATGACCATCTCATGGTCAAGGTGTGTGCCATTCCTGGTGAGATGGTCTGCAGAATCCCCCGCGCACCTGACCAACAGTTTGCTCCAGAGCCAGATAACCTCAAAGTGGACAAACAGTGGCTCCTTCAATACTTCAAAACTCCAAATACTTGACTGAGATTGTTGATCTAGAACTGAAAGAATTAGATATGAACAAAAACAAGCAAAATGTTCATGTCTGTTGGGGCTTGTGCACTAGATGTCACTGTTTTACATAGCGGACCTGTTTCTATGCATCTCTAGTAACAAACTCCGCTTGTTTTATTGTCCCGAAACTCACAGGACACAGACAGCACACATCTTTTAGCATAAGGAAAGTCACACTGACACATTAATGGAAGAACTGCATGCTCACTTGTTGTTAACAGACAACAGCTTGGGTAATGCAACATTATTAACTAGAAACTGACTTATAGAGCTGTAAATCGAATCGAGTATAAAGAAATAAAAGTCTGTGATCTAAAGTGGTCGTTGGGGATTAAATGGCTCAAAAAGCTTTTGGCGTCTTGATCTTACAGTTGATCTTTGTGCTGCAGAGCTCACAAATCACCCTCACTCCAGCTTGGCCGGCGTTCAGCAGCGAGACTCCAAGTTGCTGGCTGACGCATGTACAGTGCACTCACCCTCACCAAGTTTAAATGATTAACCTCTTCAATCGACTTTTCCATCTGAAGCAGTTAGAACATCGGATATCTGTTTAGTTTATCTCTCATTCCTCTTCTTTACGCTGCCAGAGCCGTTTGAGTTTCTCTGTATTGTTTAATAGACACTGAGCTCAGCTTTGACCTAAACAAATGTGGTTTAGATTCTGGCAGTGTTGCTATTAATATCCAGTCAGTCTTTTGGCAGCAGATAGCTGATACTTAAAGAGGGAGACAGGGCATGATGGGAGGGAACTGCCTGCCTGCCTGGTGCACAGGGGAAAATCTCTGCATAACCTAAGAGTACTTTGTTTTAATCTGTTTCACAGTCAGTAGCTTAAAATATCAGGATTCTAAAGTTACACAGCAGCATTTGCAGCCGTATGGAGCGTGTGGAGCTGATAAGATCTGACTGGGGTGCAGTGTCTTCACTTGTTTGACTCCAGGGAGGCAGTTTAAAATATCACATGACTGTGTAGTCCTATTTAACCCCTGGCAAAGTGTTGATTTGTATCCATTATCAATGATTATTTTGCAGTTATGATTGTACTCCAGACAATTCAGATATGATTATGATCTAGGTTGTAATCTAGATGGACATTTATGTGAGCACTCAATGACAAGCTGAAAGATTAATATAGACAAATGCCTTTTGTTTATCACTCCCAAAATCTCATTTACACTCCTAACAGAGTGTTTGTTGTTGTATTTCTCTTTCACTTGACATGGCTGATTTTTCACTCTCAGGATTCATTTGCCCCACTCATAATGAAAATCCCTGGTGCCAGGACAGATTCAGTTTCTGAGGTGCAATGCAAACATTCCAAGTGAATTAGCCGAGGCAAAATTAAATTCCTCAAATGATTATTGCTCAAGTCTTTTTTTCTTCTGGTGCGCTCATAAAAGGAAAGACTTGCAGGTGCAGGAAGAGCATTCTTCTATCATGCTATCGCTATTGAAAGGGGAGTTGTGTTCCCTGCTTTCACATTGCTCTATTCCTGTAGCCTACAGAGCCTGAGCCAGATGGAAGGGTGGCGTTCCACCACATGGCGATCCAACCCAAACATCTGCCTGGCAACGGCTGAGGCCTTCTCACAGAGACAAAACACAGGCCAGCTCTGTGCAATACCATTACAAATGATTATTCTGTTTGATTGGGAATAGCTGCTGTACACTGCCTCCAGCAGGGAGATGTTAGGGTGGAAATATATTTCGGTCTCATTGTGGATAAAGTAGGATTGGATGTTTTACCTCACCCAGCCTTCACCCAGTTAACCTAGCATTAACTCAGCCCTCAATCAACCTTCACCCAGTTCACCCAGCCCTCTCCATAGACTGGAGAAAGATATGGAAGTAGCTTCTACAGCCTTGTCTGCTTATTGGTCAAAGGACTTTTGAAGCTTGAAATCACCACTTGCCACCTCTGATTCGAATGTTGACTGTGGACTTGTAATTTCACCCTGGTTTCTGACACTTGTGACTTGAGATTGCACTTAGACTTTGGCCATAAGACTTGTAATGACTTGATATCCTCTCTTCATCAGGCAGCGAGGCAGACAGAGAAAGACTTTGCTGTGGTCGACATTAAATGCAACGTGCAAAAAATTTGAAGTGACCAAACACAAATCAAGTCTTATGATCATTTAGCTTTTAAAGCTGTTCTTATCACTCTTTTTATTTTAACAATGGTTCAAATGACTAATGTTTGTGAAGGTGTTTGCACTTACTTACAAACCCACAGAGAATTATCATCCGACTCTGCAATTCCCCACAGCTCTGTGGAGCATTTTAGCATCTTTCAGCACATTGTTTTGGTTTTACAGCTCACAGTTTTACGGTTTTGGTTCGATCTCCCCTCTCATATCAGCATTGTTTCAGGCAGCTATTCACAACAAACAAGGTCTGATACACTAATAGTACAGCACCAAACAGCAAACAGGAAAAGTTAGTGATGTGCTAAAATGCTGATGAAGTGCCAAATATTTCCCTCAGAAGTGACTGGAGACCAAACACAGAGCTAATAGCAAAGTGAATATTACTCATGTGGCCAGTGACAAAACTTTCAGGAATGAATGATAATGAATGAATAATTTCTTTGTATATACAGTATATTCAGGATGTGTAAATAAGCAACTGTTTGCTAAAAAGTTTGTCATATCAACATGGGCATCTTTGAAAGTGCTTTCTTGGTTTGAATCCTATCTCACTTGGCGTGTCCTTATCCCTCCCCCACAGGAGTGGCCCAAGGATCAGTGCTGTAACCCCTTCTTTTTGTAAGATACACCACCTCCTTGGGTCCAGTTATCTGCTCACATGGCTCCTTATATCACTTCTATGATGCTGACACACCGCTATATCTGTCGTTGCCAGATGAACCACGAGCTCCACGTGGTCTTAGCTTGTCTCTCTGACCTATCTGCATGAATGAGGAACGTCCCCTTCAACTAAACCTCTCTAAGATTGAGCGCTTAGTCACTCTCGACAATCAGTGTCTCCATCACAAGATCAATATCAAAATTGCATCTTCATTTCTTACCCCAACCAAGGTTGCTAGAAACCTCATGTTTGATGACCAGCTATTCTTCTCTGACCATATGGGATCTGTCTCACGGTTTTGCACTATACATCATAGGAAAATCAGGTCTTACCTGACTCAATACGTCACTCAGCTCTTGGTCCAGGCCATAGTTATCTCTTGCTTCAGCTACTGCATTAGCCCTCTGGCTGGCCTCCCTTCATGCACAGTGAAGCCCTTATAGATAGTCCCTAATGCAGCAGCCCATCTGGTCTTCGATCAGCCTGAAAGGGCACATGTCACTCTGCTATTCATCAACCTACACTGGCTACCCATGGCCGCCTGAATCAAACTTAAGTCGCTAATACTTGCCTTCAGTGTGACTTCTTGGACTGCACCCATCCATTTGAATCACTTCAGGCATACAGGCTTATGTTCCTTCTCGGCCACTGTGTTCCTCCAAGGAATGTCATCTGGCATTGCCATCCCTGCACACAAGGCAGTCGCAGTCCAAACTGTTCTTGTCTGCAGTTTTTCTGATGGTGGAACAAGCTACTGAATGCTATCAGAGCAGGCATTTTTGGTTCACTTCTTTACCTGATTTCCTTGCACTTACTGAATAGCTGTAGTTCTTAGTAGTAACACCAAAGTCCCCAACTGCTCTGAAGCTTTCGTGATCTCCCTCACTCGTAAGTCGTGTTGGATAGTGCTGGATAAAGCATCAGCCAAATGAGTAGATGTAAAGGTAAATATAATCAGCTTTAAAGGTAATAATATGTGATGCCATATTTGCAGGTAGTTTCTTCTGACCCCAATTGGTCAAAAGGGTTCACGTGTTATGAATTTTATTTGAAAATAATAAATGCAAACTTTTAATTTAAGTTTATGTCTCTAAATATATGAAGCTAACTTTTACTTTGTTTTACAATCTAAAATGCGATGATTTTTTTTCCCATTCATGGTAGATGCTGTCTTACCCAGATTCCCAGACTCTGGTCAGTTGGCATCTACTTTGGGGGTATGATAAAGACAATGTCCTAAACTGAGGGAATCTGGTGATATTGAGAAAAGTTTATGATTCCAGTGGAAATTAAATCTGCTTCATCACCTAAATCAATTTTATCAAAACAGGCACACGTTACACATGTTGAGCTTTTAGAGCCTAATGTCATGGTTTATTCTCCATTGTGTAGACATGTATAGTAGCTGTGATTAAATTTAGTTTTCCAAATGTGTTGGTGTGACTGTAGAGACTTGGTGGCACTGACGTACCAGGCAGCCAGAATGAAAAGAATGTTCTGTTATTAGTGGAAAAGCTCCTGTTATGTGGATTAATCTACAGCTTCGACTTTGATCTCCTGACTAACTCTAAGCGACTTTAGAGGGGAGTTGGGGCCAGGGCACATTTCAGACACATACACACACAGAAAGCACATGGTGCAAATAATGTTCACGATGAGTCACATAAGCCAGGTTCACATAATTAGTATCTTTCAAAACAAGTCAAAATAATCAGTCGAATTTCCCAGTGTTTAGTTCATTTAGTTAATCAACAGAAATGTTGAATAATACTGCTTAGGTTTCGTGATACTGACATTTCCTTCACTAAACTGCCTCAAATAAATTAAACTATGTTGAAAGCGAATATGATTCCTTACCCAGTTCGCAGAAATGTCCCTTTAATTAAGATCAAACAATTAAAATGTATTCTCTGTGTGCGTGTGTGTGTGTGTGTGTGTAGTTCAGGGCTTATAAGCACCAAAAGGACCAAAATCTCTGAATCCCAACACAGTGTTCCAAGCTCTTAATAAGATTTAAGTTTGTAATGTAGATGCTTAATTATATCCCAATCCCATGTCGAGGCAAAAGACAGAAAAATTATTTTGTGACTAATTTAGATTTAATGATTGCCAAGGTGTTAAAGGATTAATGATACTTGGAAATACAGTATAACAACAGCCAGTGTAACCCAACTGTAGTTAAGTCCAGAGGACATTTTTTGGAAGCACTGAACAAATCAAAATATGAATCATAATATTATAAAACAATCAAGTGTACACAGAACTGAAATGGTATAAATGAAGCAGACGTACCGTGTAATTAGCCAATACAGAGTTAAACACCTATGGACAGCCTCTATGATGACATACAATTAATGCATTGACAAAACTAAATGTGTGTACAGGAGGAACATGAGGTAGATTTAAGATGTAGCACGATTGCACGTGAAGTCAATAGAGTGCCATATGGATAACATATTAGTAGTACAGCCTGGTTCCCTCAACAAAAGACAATGGGGTTTTTAAATTGGCTTTTGGATTATTGCAGAAAATAAGATCTGTGACAATCAAAAGTTTATGATACTGACAAGTTATGTTCAGCAAGATAATCTTAACAAATAAACACCACTTTATGATTTCTGAAGCCTAAATACAATCGTCAGAAGTAAAGTCTGAGGATCATCAGCTTTATTATAATTCACTGAGAGGGACATGAATGCCTGAACAAAGTTTCATGACAATCTGTCCAATAGTTGTAGAGACATTTCACTCAAAACCAAAAATGTCAACCTCATGGTTATTAAAAGTAAAGGTCATTAGGATTAATCCTTTAGGAAGTATCAAATTTGTACCAATCCAACCAATAATTGTTGAAAAATTTCACTCTGGACCAACCTGGTGAACTGAGAGACTTCACTGCCATCCCTAGTCATCCCTACCATTTTATTTCATGCTGGCTCTTTGCTCTGGCAGCCACTTCCCCATCTCTCTACACCCGACCTCACTTCTGTATGATATAACGTTTGGAGAAGTGGTAGCATTCCTCCTCCGGGATGAACATCAATAAAAAACAGTAGGTTGTCAACAGCAGCTCCCAGACCACCACCCAACCACAGACACTTTGTCCACACAGACACACCCACAAACAGACATGCCTACAAAACCTGCCACAAGCACACACACATTGTACCCTGGAGGAGCTCTCTCTCACACACACACAAACACACACATGGACACACAATGTCAGCGTGACTCAGTTGCATGTGGATTCAATTTTGTTTACTCCGCTGATTCAAAATGGTCACAACATACTGAATTTATGACCCATCCATTTACGGCAGTTCACGCATCAAAACACACAGGATGGTGCTTTGATGTTACTCTTTAGCCTGTTATGCGTCACATGTGAGCATGCTGTACATTGTATTTACAACTGGAGGCAATTTAGCCCATAGTAGTGGTGTGAGTAGCGGTGTGTGTTGTGTGTATCTGAGTTGACCTCCCAAGGCCTCGAGAGACTCAGATTCCACCACATCTGGGATGCCTAACTATTTCCCAACATGGGTCAGTGGAATTTTTATGTAACAGCCACGCTTCTCCTGTGTTTTCAAAACACGGCGGATGTTCGTGTGTTTGTGTGACCGACCCATTTCAGTGGGAAGCAGCAAGCTGTGTCTGTTGTCGATTGCGTAACTCTATTACACTTTACCTATGAATGCAAACAAACAGAGCAGTGGGACTAGCCGGTCATCAGACCAAGCCAGACCTTAGCCTTTAAAGTTTGTTGGCTTTCCTAGAAGGCACTGTGCTTTGAAGTGGTGGAGGGTCTCATCTCTTAACGTGCTCTAATTTTTAACAGTACGCAGGGTTTGGTGTTGGAATCCACAAACCGTAGTCCAAACTGAGCATTCATACAGACCTCAAATATTCCTAAAATCTATTCTGACAGAGCCAGTGTCAGTGTTTTTTTCTTTTTACAAGTCGCGTAGTTTCGCTGTCTTCCAGACCAACATTGCTTGTTTTAAAATGTTGAATGAAGGGGTCATATCTTGGATATTTTAGCTTTATAATGCATTCTTTCATAATACTGACACTTTTTAGCCTACTTTGAAAATAAAACTCCACACATGGATGTGTCTCATGAAAAACTTAAAGTTCCTCTCCAGACACATTTTAGCTATATAAAAAATACTCTAGTATAATTGATATCTTGTTTAACATGGTTTTCCCTCATAAAAAGTTAAAACAGAAAAAAAACTCAAAAGGGGTTTGAAGCACATCTATCCTTACTTTTCTTACTGAGAAATTGTGGATCAGACCTTGTGCTCTGCCCACTACCACTGCTTGACTAGGTTGCCCACTGAAAGACGAGTGCATATCCAGATGTTTAGAAGGAAACATTGGAGAGACTCAGCCACATGTGTGAGCCTCAGTCAGACCCAGACTAAGATGAGACACCAAAATCAGCGACTAGCGACGGTTAGCGTACCTTTTCTTTGTTTAAGTTGTTTTTTAGCTCGTAACTGGCAGTGGCTGACACAGTGTTAGTGGTTGTGCTAATGCAAACTCTCATTCTCTGCACTGACAAGGTTTCGGGTTTATTTTGCCCCACCCCCCCATTCATGCAAGTTGACAGGATTGGTTCCTTAGGTTTGTGACATATGAATCCCTGACTGTCTTTAGCTGTCATTGGTTCACTCAGGGTGGAAATACTCAATCATGACACTGACTGATCATTTTGCTCATGATTTGTCTGATATTTTATAGAAAAAACACCATATGGACAAACATTTAACGGGATTTTCATCTGAGGGGGGCCTTTAAAAAATAGTGTTGTAAATAAAAGTCATTTAATGTTGTTAATAGGAGGGGGTCAGTTTTGTCCATGATCAAATGGGAAGTCCAGGAGAGGTGTGAAGAAAAAGTTTGTTCTGTTGTGGTCACACCAGTAACCTTCATTCATCTGAATGAATGAAAATGTAAAGTACACCCCCTTCCTGCAGCAAGTACATCTCAGAAATCAAACAGATCCATGCAGGGTTCAATTTAGACACTAAGTGCACAATATGTCATTTCATTCTCTCAATTCTCTCAATCAAAACAATAACAAAAAATGTAGTTTGATGATGTTGTGTAGTAGCGTGGGGTCATGGGAATTTTTGCATTCACCACCATTACCGTCTTTGCAGTCACCTTCTCCCATTTAGTATTCCTTCAGTGTCAATCATTCAGGAGGTTTTTACCAGGAGCCAAATTATCCACGGAGATCTCATCCTCTTCAAAACAAACAGACCAGGTGATTAACCAGGTAAAAACACTGAATAAAGTACTTTCATGTTAAAAATCATCCCAGAGAGGCTGTGAGCCACTCTACTGATAATGTTTGCTCAGCTTGTTCCTCTGACAACTTAAGATTCAGATGTCCAATGGCTAAAATCCTTCATCCTGTTTAAATATATAGTTAAAAACAATTCAGATCTAAAAATGTATCATAAAATGTCAATTTTGATGCATCAAAAACTTATTTTGCATTATAATCTTTTTTTTTTTTTTGCTGTTCTTCCATGTGTTCACTGTGTTTCCAGTAAATCATTGTCTTGCTAAAATATGGTGCAATACAATGCACTGAAGAGCAAAGTTCTTTGAGATCTCAGTGCTCTATTTTTAACATTAAGGGCATTTGCATTGCCAGATCTTTCTCCTTCACTGGACAGGGTTGAGGTTGCTGCTCTTGCTGTCTCCCATTTGTTCCTGTGAGTGAAGATACTTTCTGCTCCAGCTGCTGCAAACACCAGGCTACTGCAACTACATATCTAATCTACAAAGACCATCACACACTGCTTTAAATGTTCAATCAGATGTAATTGCAGTCTGATACAATGAGTTCAAATGCCACAGAATAGCTGCAGATGTCAGAGAAGTTCTGCCAAGTTCTGTAACTGAGTATAAGCGCTCCCATGTGATGGTGAGGTGGTTTGATGTATGTTTTTCCAGTGTACCTCCCGAAGTGAGCTTTGTAAACAAAGCCCGATGTGGAGCGCTGATCCTGGAAATAGCTTGTACCTCTGACCTATTTACAGAGCAAACTTTTATCTGAAAAAATTGATGAGGCCTCACATAAATGTGGCTCATGTCTGTGCAGGCTCATGTTTGATTTCTGGCAGGCTCACACATGTGTATATACCGGCTGTCAGAGGCAGGAGGATGTCTGCCAGGAGCAAGTGCGAAGCAGTTGGTAAGATTGTGCTCCATCTGGGCTGTCCCTGGGTTGTCTGTGTGGCAGAGGAGGTGCCACCTTAGGAGTCCATATACATCTAACCTTAAAATAAGTAGATGTTGTCAGCTAGGTTCAAATAAAGTATCTGCTCACATTACTGGATCCACTTCTCCAAGCCTCCTCCTTATCTTCTGTCAACCCCAACATGTGTCCACATACTGCAGGTCTGAAAGCAGATAAGGAGGAGGGTTTAGTTAACCTGTGAGTGGGTGAAACCTGAGTTTGTGAATGGCTGCTGGCTGATGGATGGGTTGAAAAGGGAGGAGGTGTCAAAGATTATCTGACAGAACAAACAATTTATGGCCTGCAAAAGAAGTTAAGCTGCATTAGAGCCATAACATGTACACAATATTAATGGCAGCTGTGAAATTGTAGCTACCACTGCTACAACGTTTTTCATGTTCAGTGCTTTGAGGTATGGTATAATGTTCAGCTATTAAGGCCAAACATTGACGACATTTAAATTCAAGCTGGAGAAGTCATTGTAATGACAATATCATGTGCAGCAAAGTAAAATAAATCTCCACTATGTGGCTATAATTTATTCTGCTTATGTTCAGACAAATACCCTGTAATATTCTTTTATATGGGGTTATAAGCAGAGCCGTACTTACCACTGAAACAGGACTAAGGCATTTGATAGCATGGCTGTATTTAGCTTTGAGTGTTAGCATGCTAACACAAATCTTAGCAAATGTTACCTTACGTATATGCACTGGCCACAAAGAGGCTGCGGGAATGCCAAAATGGTTTTACAGGTATTTGGTCGTACACCAAAGGTATTGAACAAAAGAATATTTTGAACTGATGGTGGCACTAGATTAGAAGTTAAGATATAATGAAAGTTTTTACATGAATGTCTGAATCCAAATTCACAGCATACAGTTAATAGTTCTGATTTATAGAGACATGCTGCTGGTTTAATGCACTCACCTGGGGGCTATTGTATGGACTGATTTCAACATTTTTCATACTTACAATACTACTTTTTAGCCAGTAAGTGAATAAATTATTGAATAAATGATTCAGTATTTATCTTTAGAGTTTATTTTATAAAACAGTGTAGACTTCCATTTTGGGAAATAAAATTTATAGATAGTACATTTGAACATTTCACTCTTAATAAAATACTTTTAGGAAATCAAAATAATAATGACAAATGAATCTGTTGTTGTCTGAGTTCATGCTGTAATAGTATACCACATGAACTCACCAATTCCAAATGTATTTAAAGGAGCTATTTGTGAGTTGTGGTGTTTCTACATAGCCAGCGTTAGCATTAAGATCTGTTTACTTGCCAGTCTCCAACAGCTTTAGTCAGAGGTTAAAATACATCATCTGACCAGTGCTACTTCTTCAGGGCAGACTGGATGCGGAAAGTGACGAGGTCGGAGTTAGCTGGTTAGCATGCTAGCTTTAGTGGAAGAAGAAAAGACGTAACAGAAATCGAAGACAGACTGAAGACAGCTCTTAAGTAATGATGTTTTACGCTGAATTTGCAACATTTCTTCTAAACTAAACAGCTGCTAACAATGGCTATGTAGCAATAGATGCAACTTTAATGTGTGTTTATGGTACCCAGCAGTGACAGACAGTAACCTTATCATGTTTTGTTATTTTTGACAATATGGTATTGTTGTAATATGCCTACAGGGACTTTAAATGCAGTTTTATTTTAGTCTGCTGGTGTAAATATCTGATCAGCTTTGACATGAGGGACATATGCTGCAAGCTACAGAGCAGGTTCATACCATAAACCTGCAGCAGTGACACAAGATGGATGGTTTGACACTAATGACTGAGTCACTTTGGCTCATGGAGTGGAGGCCCCCCCTGCTACTTGAATGGTTAAAAGTCAGGTCTTGAACACACTGCAAAGAAATGTCAACCTTCACAGTTATTTTGTGCTTTAAAAGAGTGAAAGTGCTTTCAGTGAAATGACACTAACAACTCCAGGACGTTTCTTAAAAGCTTCTCAGGTAAAAGTTGTTATTTTCTCACTCGTTTAGATAAATGTTAGATGCGTTCACTGACCTACAGCTTGTTTAAAAAAACGGGGGGCTTGATTTTTTTGCAGTGTGCTGTTGTGAACTGGGCGGGGCCTAGAGAGGAGGTTTCCTTCAGAGAGAGAGAGAGAGAGAGAGAGAGAGAGAGAGAGAGTGTGTGTGTGCGTGCGTGTGTGTGTGTGTGTGTGTGTGTGTGTGTGTGTGTGTGTGTGTGTGTGTGTGTGTGCGTGTGTGTGTGTGAGGAGTCAGCTGGTCGGAAAGTGCAGGGTGAGACCAGTGCATGTGTGCGTGAGATTGGACGTGTGCAAGCGTGAGTGTGCGTTTATATGTTTGTGTACGTGTGCGGGGAAAGCACTTCGCGGGGGGACAAGGTGAAGAGCAGCCGCGGCCAGAGTTTTATTTTCTGGGGGGAGGAAGCAGCTTATGTGGAGGTCCAGACGAGGACAGTCGAAGCTCGCCGGGTGCTGCTCCGTCGTGCGTCCTGGACACGATTCCTGAGCCGCCTCCTGCCCTTTCATTGCCGTAAGCACTTTGGTTATTTGTTTGGAAACTACTATCTCTCAGTCGGAACACATAGTGTTGAACTCGGTATCAACCTTTCTTCCCATAGTGGCTTATTACTCATGCACAGGGATGCACAGGATCGTATGTGAGCTTTTAAACTCATTTCAGTGATGTTTTTATTGGCTGAAATAAAACATCTTGAGCAGTGGCGTGAAAAACAGATTCACTGTACACATCTGCAGGTAATAACATCTCAGTGTCCTTTAAAGGCTTTCAGAGCTCGCACCTCTGGAAGAAAAGATGTTATTGTTTACAGTATGAAGATCACCAGCTGGAGCTCAGATTTGTTTTAAAGGCAACACGACAGTCACACTTAGACTGTGTTGGTGATGGTGGAAGGGAGTTTGAGTGTCTGAAGTCAAAATAATGACAGAAGTCCTTAACACAGCAGCCAGTCTAGATGCTCCTTCAGTGTCAGAAAGCCTCTGCAGTGACTGTTTCATCTCCTCACTGCAACTATTTCTTCTACTAATTCCAGCTTTGAAAGGGAGTTATCTGAACCTACTGCACATAAAGGAGCTAGTGCATTAAAGAGGATAAGCTGACTGATGTGTGTGTGTGTGTGTGTGCGTGTGTGTGCGTGCGTGCGTGTGTGTGTGTGTGTGTGTGTGTGAATATGTTGATGGTCTGTCATAAAGTTCCATTAGCTGCAACTTAATGCAGGCTAATCTCTGCACGCTGCAAAACCTGCTCCGTCCTTCCATCCTGATGCATAAAGAAGGCTGCAGGTCTGCTTAGGATCAGATGTCATTGAGGCCTATAGGAGGCTGTGAATGGCAGACTTATACTACTGTGTGTAAGGTATAGGTGCTATGGATAGTATACTACTACTAGCATACTACTTTTTCCTCTTGATGAGAAAATACAGTCATAGTCATTAAAAAATGCTCTCAATGTCAGCATCTGAGTCCATTTGTGCTTGGAAAGATGTAGGAGTGGGCGTATTATATTCACAAATACACACGCACACACACACACACACACACACACACACACACACACAAGTGGCATTATTAAGTTGCTCCCTGCCCCATTTAATTCTCTAGATCTCCCCGTATGACCAGTAAAGCTGAATTACTCTCTTCCTCTGCAGGAGGAACCACAAATGTCAGCAAATGTCAAGCACTTGGAGATTTGGCTTTGCTTTCAGGCTTATTAGTCGCACATATGATCTGCCCCGCTTGCCCTTTTGGCCAGTGCTTTAATTGGTGTGAACACACACATAAGCCTATGCAAGAACATGTGAGATATGAAACTGGTCACAGTAGGAAAAAAAAAAAGTGTGCAATTATCAGCAGTGGAGAGGCTGGCTTTTCAGTGTGTGTGTGTGACTGTGTGCACACACACATTTAGACACACATTCTCAGTCAGCAGAGCAACCTAAAGATAGCAGAGCCCCAGTGGAAACAGTAATTAGTGGGGTGAAAAGAGAGGGAGAGGAGAGGAGGAGGAGGAGGAGGAGAAGGAGGAAGAAGAGATATTGTTTGAACCATCTGATATCTGTTATATAATGACCTGTACAATGGAGACATGCTGGGAGAGAAAGTGAAGAGAAACCAGCAGAGTCAAAGAGTGAGAAGAGCTATTTAGTGAGAGATGGAGAGTTCTCTCTCTGTGTGTGTGTGTGTGTGTGTGTGTGTGTGTGTGTGTGTGTTTGTGTAGATTCAGTTTGCTGAACCTTTGTTGGAAGCAGTATCAGTTGCAGTAGTTTCCTGTAATGTGAATGTGGGCTGCAGAAATATCCATCTTAACAAATCATTTCTTGCTTTGTGGAGTATTCTTATTTTTCTTGAATTGACAGGAAAGCCCAGTTTATAAGCTCGACATCTCTAAAATGTTATTACAACCATGAAATTGGGTGGGCAGATCAGAGTTCTTAAAGGGACCAGTCGATTAGATTTTGATGGTGATCGGGGATTTTCACCAACAGGCGTGGATAGGATTTACAAGCCAAAAAGGAGATAGAAGCAATAAAGAGTTGAATATCTAACTCCAAAAATGACATTATGCACGGCCAAGGAACCAATTTATCTTTGCATTTAAGTGGTTGGAATGAGTTTTTGGGTGTAGTTGCAAGTTGGAGAATTGTTTTATTAACACTCTAGATGGCAACTTGCACCGAATACTGTCCCTTTATTCAATAACGCAGGAAAATAAATGGACTTACATAGGCATCCAGCAGTTTTTATGCTCCAAGCAGCACATTACTCAATGCTGAACACAATTGCAGTGTGTGTATCCTCTTTCCAAACACACACACACACATCTTCTCCCTGCTTACTCACAGCAGATAATGCTGCACAATACAGTGGAAATAGATGACTCCTATTTCAGGTTCCTTCAGAGAGGCTCTCCCCCTCCCTCTCTCCCTCTCTCCCCCTCTGTCTTCCCCGTCAGTCTGCAGGTGGAGAGTGGTCATGTGTTGCTAGCTTGGAGAGGGTTTCTTATTTAGTCTTAAGCCCCAGGCTTTGTTTGGGAACTGACTTGTGTGTGTGTGTTGTACACAATGGCAGTGTTTACACTGGATTCGGTGTGCACACATTCATCCTTGCATGCACATTCATTCACACATGCAGGCTTTGTTTTCTCTTTAGAGGAGTGTAGGGTTCAGGGTTTTTCTCTTTTTTCTTTAGGCGTACCAAATAGCAGTTTTACAAAGTTGTGTTTAGTACAGATAACAACACTCACCTGGGATTTTAAGTTTATTTGGTGAATTTGCTTCTTTGTTGTAAGTTTTTTCTTCATCATCTGTTCATTTTGCTGATATATGTTCTCTGCTCTACTCTTTATCAGTTTAGTGATAGGTGCTTTCTTTCTTCTTTTTTTATTTATTTCTTCTGTTTTCTGTGCTCGCGTGCAGGGAGCGGGTGAGACCAGTGTGTGTCAATCCCTACAGAGGGGACACTGAAGGAACACCATGGCCTTAGCAGGATGCCCTGACTACTTCTTACGTCACCCAAACTACCAGGTAAATATTTTGTGTCTCGCTGTCAGTGGTGGCTGACAGGATATTAATCAAGAACATGTTAAAGTAATGTTTCCCCACAGTTTTTTTGTCATGAAACTGAAGCACTCAGGCATTTTCTAAGATGTTTTTCATTCTGGATATTTTGACTGATCATAGCAGGAGAAGCACAGGTGTAACTTCTAACTTCTAACAATGGCTCCATTTCATTTAGCTCTGCCAGTCGGGAGCCAACATACACAATAGCGGTGCTGTTCCATTGTTATCTTTTACTCCTGGTAATCCTTAAAGTGCCTTGCACAGTGGCTAATTTCTTTTCCAAACAACAGCTACTACAGTTGCAGCTTTTACAAGTTTAAAATTAGGTTGGTGGTCCCTCCCTTTCCGCTACGTAGCCAAGATGGTGACCAGCGTGTGTCCAGCCACATGCCAAGTATCCAGCGTTTCACAATCAACTTTTTGACCGACGAGTATACCATCTGGATACTTACAGTTTACTGCATGTTGCCAGAGTTGTCAGTTATCAGCTGTTAGCGAAGCGCTCATGTGCTTGCTTCATTGAAAATGCTGCGATGTTGTCACAATAGAGAGAAACAATGTTAATAAAATGATTCAGGTTGTTAAAAAACGAGCAGAACAATCTGAAAACACAACTCTGACACACTATCACTTTATAATGTTGTTATAGTGAACATGTTAGCAAACAGTCCACTCATATATTCAGAAAAGACAGAGCAAATTAGCATTTAGTCGGAATGCCACTAGAGGAGTGGAAGTACCATGTTCACGCCCTTTGAGCTCTGTTTTAGCCTCCTCCACCTCCTAAGAAAAATGTGTGGTTATTAGGTTAGTGTAGTTAGCTGTTAACTGCCTGTCTCTGTTGACAAGCTAGTCGCTAACATTGTCTGTCTGATGTTTGGTGGTGGATTTAATTGCTTAGTGCAGCTTGAAGTTTCATATCATCTTCTGGTTAGAAAAGGGTTTAGGTTTGGGTTCAAAAAGATTGTAGTTGGAGGAAGGTCCTCCCAAGTGTAGTTATACAAACCTCTGTCTTTGTGTATCAACATGAGTACAGTGGCTTTGTGAGTCTACTTGCTTCACAGTGAGTGACTCCCAGCCTAGTTAGGTGAAATATGGCGTCCCTGCAACACAACGGGCCCACTTCCACTGTCCAGCTCCTGCAGAATGAGCCTTTTGTTTCTCAGCTTGGATTTTCTCCTCTCCAACCCTCCAGTAACCTAAAGAATTTGGCTAAAGAGCATCGTGGAGGTCTATAAATAGAGTGCTAAACAAACAACAATAACAAGCTGTGGGCTTTGTTAGGTGACAGGCCTGAAAGCATGGGATTGATGGTATGACGTCTTACTGGGACTGATGGGACGATGGAGGTGACGTAGCCTCAGCTGCCTTATTCCTCTTAGTGGAGGTACAAAAATGCAGCTCCCCGCTAACCCAAACCGTGGGACCGCTGAGCCCCTATTGAGCTGACATTAAGTTGGATTGGTTCACGTTAGCTTCCAGGAAAGGGTTTTGCACCAGTAAGACTGCAGTGAATAGTGAATTGAATCCCCATAGAAAACAACATTCCTCCACCCTGCATCTAGCAGAGGAAAAACAGAGTTTGCTGGTTAGAGGGAGAGAAGTGGGTTACAACATTTGCTGTGTGTGTGTGTGTTATGTAAAGCCTGCCAGTTGATATGACACAGCATGGCACACACACACATACTGTATACCCCATGGAGTCTCTCTGTAGGCAGCGACTCTAGGTTTAGTGTATATAGATAAGGAGCAAATGAGCCCTCTTTTCTGCATACTTACATAACGCTATACATAACGACGGGCATGTTTGGGAATCTGGGCAGCATTCCAGGCCTGTCTCCAAAGTGTGTGTGTGTATGTGTGTGTGCGCGTGTGTGCGTCTGTCTATCTTAGTGAGAACTTTGGATTCGTGCCAACGATGTCTCAGAGGAAGCAGCCAGCAACTCTCACTTTCCTTCTCTCCTTTCCTTTCCTTGCGTGTGCGTTTGTCATTGTGCATGTGCATACACTGCAGAGCACCAAGAAACCACAGTCCACAGTTGAGTTACGACCTTAACCGGTCAGAAGAGCGGAAAGAATGAAGTGTTTAACAGATCCTCGCCCCTGAACGTCAGCATTTGTGCCAACAGTCCTGAATGTGTCTGTTCTGTCCGAGAACATAAACTACATTTCTTTATTTCTGTTCTTAGAGGCCAGAGGTTAGCAGATCTATGCAGCAGTTGTTGCAGAAATGGGCTTGTGCTTGTGCTTTCTAGGAAGCGTAGCCTTCGATGCTCAGAGAGAAAATATGTTGAAACGTACATTAATGCTGTGGGCTATAGAGTGGAAAGGGAGCGGTTTGTTGATAATTAAAGATGTGTCAAAAGAGTAGTTATGGAACGTCTATCCATGGACAAGAGCAACCTGAATATGTCAAGCCAATCAAAACACCAGGCCTAAGATTTCTTCCTCAACTTCTGCTGTCTCCAAGAGCAGTGACATTGGTCATGTAACTTTAAGACTCCAAAATCCTTGACAAGAAGTCACTAAAACTGAAGCAAACGACAAGAGATGACAATTTTTCACACTTGTTCTTGGAGCAGTTGTATACTGGAAATCACCATGACACTGCAGCAGGACAGGGAATCATAGCAAGCAGTCCTCCAGAAGAGAAGAACAAGCAGGAGGTGACAGCAAAAATGGTTTTAGCAAAGACTGTAGTTAATCCACCAGAATATTCCTCCCTAAATGTGTGATTAATAATACTACGGACCTACATTTTGCCAAAGATATAAAGCACCCCATCAATCCCCCATGAAGACCAGTAGCAGGAGTTTTGTTAACCATCATTTAAAGCAGTTAACTGTTTGTTAAAATCAATACTCAGCTTCTAGAGTAATTCAGATTTTTTGCCATGCTAGCAACTGCCCTTTGGTCCAGTCTGAGATATCTGGATAACCATGCAATTTTGTCCAGACATTCTATCCCAGGAGGATGAAACTTATTGACTTGTTGATCCTCTAGCTTTCCCTTTTGTGCCACCAGCAACTATTGGATGGATTCAAGTGGCAACCCACCAAGATGTCAACCATTGGTTTGTGATCTGCCATTTTGAAGCCTTGAGTTTGCATTTTAGTCATTACCATTTTGTTTATTTGAAACCAGAAGAAAACGAGATGAGAAGGTGGAGCTGAGGAGGAGTGAGGGGTGGATCTGACCTGCTCTGTACTGATTGTCAGGCAGGTCGCCGTGTGTGGTACAGTCTGTCGATCACACGTTAGCCACGCCCTAATGCATACCGTGCTTTATCATCTATTTTCCTCTACATGGGACCATAATTTGAAAAATGAACATCATGTTATATTGAAGAAGACTTGAAACTAGAGACTGAGACAATAAACTCATTGTGAAAACATTTACTGAGGTAATAAATCAAGTGAGAAGAAGGGACATTTTCCAACAGACTTTGATACAATCTGACTTCTTTTTGCAACCAGTGGAGTTGCGCCCTGATGGTCATTAGAGAGAATGCAGCTTTAAGGCTCTTCTGTATTGGCTTCACTTTTCGGACCTGGATGATGATACCTGCTACACAGGCCATTATCTTTGTAAGCATGTTAGCATGCAGAAGCTTACATTTATTACACCACATTAGCAAAGTCTAGACACTCCTGTCTCAGAACCTTATCATTATAACAACAAGAAATACTGTCTTCCTCCTGTGGCATAGAAACACAACTCTGTTAAGCAGATTCCATTAGTATTTTACTGACCACTTTGTAGACACTAAATTTACAATGACATACAAGAATGCATTAGGTGGATATTAAAGTACTTACAAATGTTTCCAGTTTCTGACCACTGGTTGCACTCCTGCATGTAAAAGGTTCCCACCCTTCCTGTTAAAACCCCAGTTAATAAAACTAAAAAGGTTTAGTGACCGTGATGAACTTTGTGAAAACTAATAAATTGTAGAAAAAGAAATTCACCAAAAGATTATATAAACAAGATTGTTCAAATGATGCTCTTGTGAAACCTAAAACACGAGACTGGCAGACTGACTCACCAGCCATAAAACAACAAGAAGAAAGACTCTCTTCATGTACTGTACCACTTAAACCCTTAAGACTAGTAATATCAAGTACTCTGTTTATAACTATTGGCACATTATGAAAAACAGTCCACATCTGGAAAATCCTTTGACTGAGAAATCAATACCTACTTTTAAGAAAGCAAGTCATGATTTTCACATTTGCGTTTCTTGTCAATTTGCCTACTGGTTGACCGCAGAGGTAGCATTGGTACACTATCTCTTCAGACTACAGAGTCAGAGAAAGTGCATCATGGGGACTGATATCTGTAACTAGGACTAGGACACGCCCTGCCTCCAACTCTACACACTGCTCACAATTACACTGTCATGCCCAGGAAAAGGCAGCCCCCCCAAACCTGTGCTGATTTTGCTGAAAGAGGAATGATAGGTCTTAAACTGTTGATTTTGTTTTTTAAATTTAGAAAACAAGCACGTTTATATATATTCTGTATGAGCTTGTCCCAACTCTTCTTACAAGTTATCAAGATGCTGTATCATTTTGGCTGCAGCATTACATTTAATATAAGTATGTCTTTGCATAATTTCATCCAAGTTTCCCCGTCATACAGCCTGACATGTCTTAAAGGAATAGTTATACACTTTGGAAGACAGATCTATACCAATCTAATGTCTGTCAAATTAGGTTCCAGCAGCCAGGTTAGCTTAGCTTAGCTTAGCACAAACAGTGGAAACAAGGGGAAACACCTAGCCTAGCTCTGTCCAACGGTATCCAAAGCCTTCTACCAGAAGCTCCTAAGCTTACTAATTAACACATCAGATCTTGTTTGCTTAAACTCTACAAAAACCAACAACAAAAAAACAACAATTTGCAGTTCAATGAAATTATGTGCTGGGTTTTCAGTCATTTTGCTAAACTATGATAAGCTAACTATTCCTTTGAGGATCTCTAGTAGAATTTAAAATAATATTTTGTGGGTTTGAACAGTGCTCGAATATGATGAAAATACCAGTGGGCCCAGCGGAGTTTAGAGGGTTAATGTGAGATTATCTCATCTGTGTGAGCAGGAGTTCACTTTTTCTGTGAATTGCAGTAATGCTCACTGTTGTTTGCATGCTGGCTTGTATGTCTGTCACATGATGAGTAAGGTATACTGTATATGACAGGGAGTTTAGTAGGTAAGTTGTTGAATCTCAGCTCGTCAGATCCAGCTGAAGCCTGCAGACTTTCTCTGTCAGCCCACAGGCCCTGCAGCCAAGTTGCCTTCCTTAGAAAGCTTTTGGCTGCTGCTTCTTAGAGCTATAAATCTTACTCTGGGCATTTATGGATGTTTTCGAAGCACCGAGGGGAGCTGTGAGTGTGTATGTGTGTGTATGTGCATGCATGCACAACAGGACCTCTGGCCACGAGCAGTTCCTGGAAGCAATGCTTCCGCGTTCTCCTTTTTCCTGGAAAAGGGAAGATTGAAAATTTGTTTGGCTTTTTTTCCCTCTCTTGCCTCTAGGCTGCTTCAAATTAGACAATGTGTGAGGAACTTGGCAGCATGTGTGTATCTCCAGACGTGTGAGATTGTATAAGTGTGTCGAAGCTGGTATGTTTTTGCTCTAAAAATGATTTATATGTTTTTGTTTTCTTTTGGGGTTTTTATTTTTTATTTTTTTTGCAGAAATGAATACCTGATAGGAATTTCACATGTGAGTGTTCGAAACAATGAGTAGGGAAACTGTGTGTTTCCCTACTCATAGAGAAAGACACAGGGTCACAAAGTCACAGTGCCACCAGGTCAAAGGGTCACTGGTCTTTGAACTTGAACCCTGATGTTCCTCGAGAGTGGAGGCATGAACCCACCCTTTGTCTGACCCCCTGAACTCTTTGAAAATGACACGTTGTCTTACCCTTCACTAAAATATCTGAAATTTTATACCAACTGGATGCTCTTTACCACAGTCTTTTTTTTTTCTTTTTTTCACAGGAAAGCATGGACCGCACTTCCTCTCACCGGCCTGAGGAGCTGATTGTTCCAGGCTTTCAGCGTTCAGCCAATCAAAATTTGCCACATCACCACGGTAACTCTCCTCTTCCTAAATATGAAAATAAGACATATTTATCTCCCCTTAAAACTGATGACATAACAATTCTGTCTATATTTTATATTTTTCCCCTTTTCACCTCCTTCTTTATGGGATCCCTCCACAGCCAAAATCTATTTGCTGGCCCACTAAAAGCTCCTCCTGTTTTCCAAGAACCCCCCCCCCCCCCCTATCTCCATCTCCATCTAGGACATTGTCTCCTTCCATCACTGCAGGCTCTGCTCTCCAGATGGGGAGGATATAGAAAAGGGCAAAAGTTTTTTTCCCCCCCTTTTTTAGCACTGCTCAGCACTTTCCTGTAACCCCCCCTCCTCCCAATATGCACACACATGCATTAGCCTGCTTCCAATATATTCCCAGAAATCCTTTCAGCCATCATGGAAAATCTTGGGAATCCTTTTGGAAAGCTGCCAATTTGAGGAGAGGAGAGGTTGTAAATTCTCCCTCCTCAACCTCTTTTTTTTTTTTTTTTTCTCCCTTGGGTCGGTCATTTAGTGGATTGTCTGCTCTGGTGGTGCGTGGTGCTCATGCTCGTGTGAGAGTATTGTAAATATGGCTTCACATGAATGGGGTGAGTGGATGTGGTGTTTATATAGGCCTGTAGGTCACTCGGTGCTGGGGAGCAGGGAGTTTATAGTAAGTAGGCCATAGTTCTGTGGGGCAGGGGTGGGGATAGTTGAAGGTATGTGGGTTCATACTTGAATACAGGCAGTGACAATCCAGGGGTGGTTAGAGAAGGTGTGCATTTGAATTCCAGTTTCTAGTATGTCTTGACCCAGTTTGTTTGGCACAGTGCACAGTGTTATCTTGTTCCCACAGATAACGAGTGAAACTTAGGTGATGAGGCACCAAGTTGAGATATTTCAGCTGCTGCTGCTTTTGAAAAATAGTAACATCAGATTTAATTGGTCAGTCCACCAAAATCAAGACAGAAGGTTCTCTTTATAGAGCCAACTGTCATATCAAGAAGAAATCATGTAAATCCTCTTTTTTTCCAGGCAAATTTTCCACTGACAGTAGCCTCAATGTACCAGAATGCAATGCTGTAACTTGCTTCTCACCAAGTGGAAAAACTCATGCGCTGATACGACTTTCTTCACCTACTCATAAAAATAAAAAGATTGCAGGAATTTCATATCCACTTTGTGGTAGTTGTGTATGTAACTGTGGGAAATGGAGAAGCATTAACTGAAGTAGAAGTTGATGAGTCAGGTTGAGGGGAGAAGGAAAAGTAAATTACAATCCTTAATCGTAAAGAACTCATAGACTGCGCTGAATTAAACCGCAAATTGATGATACGAGCAGCGTAAGGGTAGCAGAGGGTATTATCATAATGTCATACAGTAGACGCATAGCTTTTAAAACGTCTTCTATTGCAGATGTCAGTGTACTGTGGTTTTGTGTACAGTTCTTTATAATATTTAGCTAAGCTATGTTCTCAACATAAATCATTATGCGGTGTCAGGTAAACATGCAAGAGGAATGTATGAGGTATGTGAGTAAACAAAGACCCTCATATAATTATATAAGCAGCATCTGTAAAATGTCTTCACTGTTTTCAATGTGACCTCTTCAGTTTTTAGTGAAGCCACCAATCATCGACATCCAGCAGAGGTTTTCCTGATGGTATGTTGTGAAAAAAAAAAAGATTGATGACTTTAGTGAAAAAAAAAACAAGTGTCAAAGTCACCCAGCTATTGTTTCCTTCTGACTTTGCCCTACACAGAAAGAGCACATCAACCACTCTGATGGATGTGTTGTATATTTAGACCATGCCAGGTTCAGGTTACCTGCCCTTTATTTATGCTAGGAATGTCTTTTTGATGATCTGATGATGTGTCTTGTTACGCAGTGTAGTGTTGGCCTGCATCCAGGCCAGCAATGATACTGTATCAGATTTAATGTTTTGTTATATCATTTTTATTATTTATTTGATTTGTTTTTTCTCCCCCAGCTAATTCATAGACTTGTTCAGTGTAACAACAGCCTGCAGGTCATTAGTGATACCTAGAGGTTTTAAAGTATTTAGTAGTAATGATTGTTAAGAAGAAAACTCATTCACTTTATCTGACCACATTTACACCTCATGTTCGGAGACTGAAATCCAAGACCTCACTAGTTTCACTTTCACTTCACAGGCCAAATGTGCTTCCCACAATGCAATCGAGCATACACTGACAACACAATGTAAATACAGAAACAGCAACAACAACAAAACTAAGCAGTATTTGCTTTGAGTACTCATGCAAAATGTACCAAAAGTGCATTTTTATGCTAAATGAAGTATATATTTTTATTGCCTGTAAAATAACTCAGTTGCACTTTGCCCTTCAAATGTCCAGCTCTGTTGTCTGACCTCTAGACTGCTGTCAGAGATCGATGATTGCAGGTTTTCGTGGCCAGGGACAGAGAGCACTCATTCAGTGTATTCTGGGATCTTACAGGAATGAATTGGCCACAGTTGTATGGTAGGTTTTTGTCAGATGCAAGCCAGACGGCTGCAGTATTTCTTTTACATTTGAAGTCACAGTTAGTAGAGGAGAGGGAGGAGAAGACATTTTCATGCTATATGTTCTGTGATTTCCTTGACTGAAGCCAGCAGTGCAGTGTGGGCCGAGCCAGCAACCAGAGGAGGGGGAGGAAAACACTTATCAGCCTAAATCCCAAAGTGGTGCTGCAGCAGAGAAGAGCTCCAAGACAGAAAACCTTCAAATTTCCAGTAATTAAGAGGATATGGATCTTCCTACTTGTGCATATGAAATATTGTTTTTAAGTGTAAGTGTACTCGTCTTTGCATAGATAGTGTCGAACTGCAAATTTGTCCAGAGAAAAGCTAAACTTACCAACGATAACTGAAGCAACTACCTCCTTTGCACTCAGAGATTATAATTATTTTCATGTAACTCCCACAGAGCCATCTTGAACCGGCGTTATCGCCATCCCAGAGTGAACATGCAGCCACCCCCGAACAAAAAATGTCCACTGTTGTTGCGTGGCCAAGCATTTTAAATTCTAGTCAAAGTTTCTTAAAGTTTCTTCAACATCTTGGAAAATACTTATTTGCTCAGTTTAGCTTAGAATAAAGACTGGAAACAGAGGCTAACAGTTAATTAATGAATGGGGCCCTTTGGTTTTGCAGAGGTAAACAAGACAATGAGTCTAGAGCCATGCTAGCAGCTCTATGAGGTTGTCTGTAGTCACAGCAGTTCTGAGCTAAATGCTAACCTCAGCATGCTAACATCTACTATTCACAGTGACGATGCTAACATGCTGATGCACTGTGTTCGTTGTCTTAGTTTAGTGAGTTAGCATGCTAACCTTTGTGCAATTAGCGCTGGACACAAAGGTACAGTTAAGGCTGATGGGAATGTCTTTAGTTTTGCAGATGTTTGGTTTTGCAGATATTTGGTGCTGGATGAAGGAAAACTAGATAGATGAAGTTATTACAATTCATCATGTGGGGAAAATAATACCAAATTTTATGGCAATCCATCTGTTCATCTTCCTTCTGTCCTTCCTTTTGAGACATTTAGTCAAAGACACAAGTATGAACTTGTTGGCACGAGCAGAAGAGTCAGGGCATTACCAGATTCATTAGGACCATGAATGTCTGTATAAAATGTAATAGCAATCCTTCCAGCAGTGGTTTAGCTATTTCTGTTTGGAGCAAAGTGAAGGACGGACAGATCCCTTCAGCCATGCAGCTAGCTTGGCTGTAAAGCACTGGCAGACATCAAGCACACTGCTACAAATCTGTTTTTATACCTCTACACTGGCAACAGGCGTGGCCGGAGGCTTTATGCTTTTGAGTAGTGTGTCTGTCTGTTTGTCCAAAAGGTCAAAGGTCAACTTCACTTTGACATCATAATGTTCTGCAAAAAATACTTTTTTGGCAACTATTCTACACTGGTTGGCAGAAGCATACGACCGCGAGCCGGTGACTCCAGTTTACTGCTCCAAGCTATTTTTTTACCATTTCTGGAACAAGTGAAAGTTTAAGGTCTCAGAGAAAAGGCAATTTTATTTTTCATAAATGTCACATACCGTCGCGTCAAGATGTCTGGATATTGAAGTTCCGAGTTAGTTAAATCTATCCTCCATCTGTGGTTATCAGTGTATAATAATATGCATTTTTTACAAAGACATTTTGATGTGTTACAGTTGGAAAAACACAGATGTAAGTAATGAAGTGCTCGATGTCTGAATGTATGTGTATGTGTTTGGGTTCCTGGTGCTGTGCATGCGTTCATGTTATTAATTACTCTGCTTTTCCCACTCCAACCAGCCAAAATGCCCGCTGTGAAAAAGGCTTCCACTATATTAGAGCTTTACATAATAACCATCGCTGACTGTCCTCATATGCTCTCTTGTTCTTTTCCATCTGTGCCCCCCGCCGTGTACCCCATCCTATGTCCCACTCATGAACCCCTCCATCACGTGTCCTTGTGTCCCAGACTGTCCTCTCTGTGTGCGTCTGTGTGTGTATGTGTGTCATGTATACCTCTTTGTGATCTGAGAACGGACGGCCTGTTTTTTGGTACAGTGGCTTCTTTTCAGCTTGGTGGTCTCAGTGTGTATGTTCAGTGTGTGTGTATGTGTATGTTCAGTGTGTGTGCGTGTGTGCAAGTGTGCGTGTGCATGCGTATGTGTCTGTACAAGCAGTACCATGCAGTGCTTTTTATTTTAATTCTGTATAATTACATGCTCATCAGCACTGCATAGCATACATGGTGTCCTAGGCTCCTCAGGGCGTGTGTATGTGTGTGTGTGTGTATGTGTATGTGTATGTGTGTGGGTGTGTGTGTGTGTGTTTTGGTGCCCTACTTTGTCCTGATCATTTGGTCACCATGTGCCATGAACAGGCTGGTGAACGTTCCCTGAGTGCTGTAATTTCTTCCTACAGGAATGTCAGGAATTCTGTGTGTGGTGTTGGTGTTGGGGTGGGACGCATAGGACCAAAGGGCTTTGAACACACACACATATACACACACATACAGAAACAGATGGAGACATACTGCCCATGTGAGGGCACTTAGTAGACGCACTTAACAGAAAACTGGCTTTATTAGAGATATTTCTACCCCACTATTACACTTTTCTCACTCGCTTTTAAGAAGTTTACAGTTTGAAAATAAATTGCTAGAAACCTGGGAATGTTAAATAATTTCTTCCCCTGAAGTCAAGGACAATTGATTTTTCAGTATAAAGTGCTACTGATTTGGTATTGAAGAAAAAAAAGTCATCAAAGCACGCAGGGTAGCTGACTGAGTTCAGTTAATTAATAGCAGGTCAGGTTAAAAGACGAGCACTGACTGAGTGGCGTCGACTGCACTGACTGCCCTGCAAGAGCAGCTCTGGGGCCCCTTTCACCCTGGTTTTTGGTTTGGTTGGTCATTTGGTCTGTGGGTGACTGATGGGTCCAACCTTTGGTGCTTGATAGACATGTCAGCCCCTTGAATGACAGGTTTCACATAATGGCAGGCCAATGAGTTAGTGTACTACACAGTCATTGGAAGAAATCCAAGCCAAAGTGAAATCCAACACAAGGAGGAGTGTAACTTCAAAACAACACTGTGTTCTCTGTCTCTCTCTCTGTCTCTCTCTCTCTCTCTCTTTGTCTCTCTCTCTCTCTCTCTCTATCTCTGTCTCTCTCTCTCTCTCCTCATGCTTGATGGTTCAGGAGGTGGGGGCACAGTCACAGTGTGTACAGTAACAATGGGACAAAAGGTCAAAATGCTGAAAAAGTAAGGAAAAGTACGGTGGCCCTGAGAGCGTAAAATCACTGCAACGTAAGTACAGGAAACATCTTCATCAAGCGCTACAAATACTCATAACACAACCAAATACACAAACACGCTGCAAATACCTAAACAGCAGTGTTTCCAGGGGACACTAAAAAGTGATGAACCAGGCTGGGACACTCTTGTTGTACAATGATTTGTGACTTTTGAAGTTAAAAGCATTAAACAACAAGTGCACCTGGATGTATAATAATATATTTATTAGAACACATCCACGCAAGTGCATCCCAGTGTATTGTGTTGTGAGAATTTGCATCACATTATGTGAGATTAGTCAGATTAATGGAGATGTTTTCTGAATTTGTTTGTGTTTTGTCTATTTGTGTGTGTTTTCTTAAGTTTCAGTGTGTTGAGCTCTCAGGGCTACTGTAGAAAAGTGACGCATGATGTTTGCCCCCCCCCCCCCCTTCCCCGTTTGTGGACCATAAAGCTAACTTTTCACAGCAGCAGGATTTCTTTAAAAATCGTTCCTGACAAATTGATTTTCACAGTGTTTGTTCATATAAATATAGAAATAGAAATATAAGAAAAGACACAACACTTGGAATGTGGAAATATTCATAACCAGATTTCATGAGTGTCATGTTTTACCTTTAATAAGCCGTTTATATCAACAGTGAAGACTACAGAGAACAGAAAACACCTGAAACACTCCTCATTCTTCTGCAGCTCTGTCCGTCACCACTGCAGCTGAACTAGGCTGATTCACTTCAGTTAGATGTAGAGCTATACATCTACTGTCTATGAAGGCTATCATCTGGATGTAGATGGTTTTAAAATGATCTTTCACACTGTTACCTACCAAGGCGACACCTAGTGGATGTTTGCTGTCACTCACTCCTCCTTCCACCCTTCTCCACCTCTCCCATCCCACCCTCCACCTGCTTCCACAGATGATGACGTGGACCTGGAGCAGCTGGTGAATGAGATGAACTCCTCCATGGAGAGCGTGTACTCTACACAGGCAGACACGGCGCTACTCTTGAACAATGGCCACATGCAAACTCCTCACAACCACCACCACGTGCATGTGCACGCTGCCTACCCGGGACACGGCCAGGCCCACCGTCGTCACACCCCGCCCCTGCCCACTTCCTCCCCCTCCAGGGAGAGGCTGCGACACTCTCAGCCCATGCACATCCAGGCCGTCAGGTAGACACAACCTGCCCTCTGTGTTGACCTCACTGTTTTGCATTTAGGATGAAGACAGCAGGAAGCTGTGCTTGCAGAAATGAGAATATGTATTAAAGACATGACAGTGCTGCCTGAAGAAGAACACTTCTGTTTGTCTTTTGCTCCCTTTCTGTTTTTTCTTTTGTTGGTTTGTGTGCATCAGATAAACAATCTGCTTCCAGCTGTGTTTATGCTGTTTCTCTAGGCCATATCCCCTTTCCTCCACTTTTGAGGATTTAATTTAAACTCATGCACATACAGTATAAGATGTGGCCATCGATTGGCCACTTGAACTACAGATCTTAGTTTTAAATCCAGTTGGACTGGTTGATTAGAACTGTATGACTACCTACTATAGGTTACAGAGCTTTTAGATGTTGCTGTTGTTTTAATTTTGATTATTTTGGGCTAGTAATGTTACAGATAATCATTTTCCTAAATCACCATGTCACTTCCATAAGTCATAATCGACAGCCACTTGGCACCAAAACACTTTTAGCCTTTAGTTTCTTCTCCTAATCTGTGAGAATAAATTGCAATAATTTACATAGTTGCAGAAGAAAATTTAGTGATAAATTAAACATTTCACTAAAGTATTGACTCAGATGGTTTTGGCAATTAAAATGTTGCATTTTAAGACAAAATTCTGTTGCACGATCAAAAGTCAGAGTTCATATTAACTTTGTCATCCACTATAAAATTTGGGATACATATTCTCAAACCCAAATGATTCCCATGACCATGTGTGTACACAATTGTCAGTCTTTCACTGGTCAGCCAGTACAGTTACAGAAGTGTGTGTGTCTCCCTCTGCAGGTGCCTGCAGGAAGAGCAGCAGCTGCGTCCTGCCTCCCTGCCGGCCATCCCCAACCCGTTCCCTGAGCTCTGCAGCCCGGCAGGCTCCCCCGTTCTCAGCCCCATACAGACCTCTGACAACCATGTAAGTTCTCACACACACACACAACTGACTGGAGGAGTGCTCACATTAACCTCACAGATTTTCAAACATATTTACTGTTATTTAAGTTAAATAATTACATGGACATGACATCACATGTTGCAGCATACAGTGAGAAAATAAACACACGCAGCTCGCTGTAGTGTTGTTTTGATCTTTTGTCAGTTTTTAATTGTTACTGGTCAATACCACTATGGTTGAGATGGGTTTTGGAGTCCTCCTTGCCTTGGTTGTCCTTTACTTGACCACTATCACAAGCGAGGGAGTGGCTGTGTGTGCTCTGAAACCAGCTGACTGGCCTGTTATGTTCAGGACAGAGCAGCGTTGTGTTGACTTTGGCTGAGCACAGCTTTTCCTTCCATTACACAACAGCTCAGCCTGGGTTATCTGACTGTATGTGTGTGTGTGTTATTCTTGAAGCATCATTATCAATCACATGTACACACACGCATGGAGAGTGACAGACATGTTTTGCTGTGGAGGGAGATGAGCAATGTCTCCAGGATGCTGCAGACAGAGTGCAGACTTCCGTATCAGAGCTGGGAATACGGCTGGGAACGTCTGCAGGTCGGATCTCTCTGAACCTTTTAAATCCGTCTGCCGACTCTGGCAAGACAGGCACCCATTTCCGGTTCACACGCTTTAACCTTGACTCTTAACGTCACTGTGTGCGTGTGTATGTGTGTGTGTGTGTGTGTGTCATAGCCTTGCCCTTCCTTCCCCGGGAGAGCCTCCTGTCCCAGGAATGTTCCATCCTTCTCAAAGATGTTTTCAGGATGCCCACCCTGAACAATAAAAGTTATTTTAGATGCTCGCTCACTCTCTCTCTCTCCACATCCTCGCACACTCACACACACCCATATTGATGCGCACACAGATATACACACAGGTGGCATTATTCAGTTTGCACGCACACATGCGCATGTGATAAGGCAAAGCATTATTTTTGCATTTTGTTGACATCATCTCACAAGGTCTGGAGTCAGAGAGCGAGTGTGCAGTTTGTACAGAGGAGCTTTGTGAGTGTTTGTTCAGTGAGAGCTGACGAGATGTTGCCTCACTTCCCCTTCTCAGAGCATCTTTACTTTGTCCACAGTTTTGTTCATTTAACAACTGTCTTGTTTGTCTACACAGGCAAATAATCAGTCAGTACTTGTTATAATAAAGCCATACATGAACATTTTGTGGTTATTGGTGTATTTTGACAGTTTTAACTGCACAATTTTCTTAAAGCTGCTTTGCATATGCTTTGCATCTGACATCGATGACTCATTACTGCTTTAATTTTTCAAACAGATTACAGCTCAGGGGCCTGGCAGCATTTTGCTTCTTCTTTACTGCATTTTTCATGGCATGTCACCAGGTTGAAGTAGGCAGGAAATTCTTCAAGACTGCTTAATGGCACAAAAACAGGAAGCTGGTAGTATTCTTCCAGCACGAACAGTGATAAAGCTCATGCTGGAAGGAGTAGAAGGCACATGGAAAAATCACTTCCAACATTCCACCATGTTTATCATTGTCAGCAAAGGAGAAAGGAGCAGAAGAGGTGGCTGGAAGGCTGATGAATGTGTGTTTGTCATGGGAAACAAAAAAAACACCAATATAAAGAAACATCTCTACGATAATTTGATTAATTAACTCTTATTAATTATTGCGACATTGATAAAGTAATGCTTGACAGTCATGGTTCCCAGATGATGTATCTTAATGAAGTAATGATCCTCTGACTTTCCATTTGATTGACATTTGTGGTTTTGAGTGTTTGAATCTCTTGGTAACTATTGGTACAGACATTAATGTTGCCCTGACAAAACATAGCTTATGTGATATCTTAGCTTTTCGTTTAGCAACATCATCAGGTCAAAATTTCAATTAGTCCAGTTCTTACCTGCAAACTAACTAGCTTTACTTTGTGTTTAATGCTAATTAGAAAGTATTAGCATGCTGACACATCAACCTAAGATGCTGAACATGGTAAACATTACCAACTGATCATCAACAGCATTATCATTGTGAGCATGTTAGCATGCAATGTTAGCATTAAGCTCAAAGCACCTCTGTGCCTGAGTACAGCCTCACAGAGCTGTGAGCATGGCTGTAGACTCTTGGGCCCTGTCTTACACCTGGCGCAAAGCACAACGCAGGTTTCTTTGCTCGTTTCAAACCGACGCAGTTGTCATTTTACCGTGCTGCACCCACGTTGTTTAAGTAGCAAATACACTTGGCCCAATGCAATCTTGAGGCAGCTGGAAAGCAATTGCACAATTGACCAGCAACAATCTGGTCTTAAGTCAGTGGTGCAGTATTTCACTGTTATTTTCAGGATGCATTATCAAGAGAGTAATATGTGCCTACATGGGGGGGGCGCACAACACACATACTCTCTGTCTATCATGCACTAAGCAGAGTGTGCCACGGTGTTTCCCATTACCTAGACTCTAACTACCACTACAGTTTCATGATAAACCAAAAATTTCCTAACATTTCTCATCATATTTCTCATCAACATAAAAATGTCTAATGTGGTGATTTGTGCTGTTGCTTCTTTGTAGAGCTGTGCACAGTGCATTGATTCACTCAGCCCTTCCTTACCCCTCAGTGTGCACAGAGCATGTTGGGCTCATTGGTCAATATGTAATCACCTCGCCACAAACAACCTAATTCTGTGTAATTCTGTGCACCACCATAATAGAAACCTGCCAAGGTGCAAGCATGCCTGGCTTTAAAGTGAATAGGGGATTGGTTTATTGTATGTTACACCTGAAACACTCCTATGATATATTAAGAGACTAAGTACAACCCTTGTGAACCATGCCCCTGGTGCAGCAACTGTTTTTTCTGCCATTAAAATAGCAAAATTGATATGGACATGCCCCAAATTCATTTGCACCATGTACTTTAGTCAATGCATTTGGACTGTTAAAATAGAGCCCTTGGTCGTGTTTAGAAATGTTATGTCTGTGACAGTATGAACTGGGCTCCTTCAGTGGATGCATGTGGAACCATCATGTACTTTAATCTGCTCTAATGCTTGAAATGAGCCATGGCTAGTCTCCGGCTGATTGAATGAAACCTTCACTGATCAGCAAGACCAGCAGCAGACTGGCCACAACTAGGCCTTTAGCTCCAGACATCAGTACTTCAGTTGGCGTGGTATGTTACGTAATGTCATATATAAGCTAACTGAAAGGCTGGCGAAGGTTGTGAGGTTATGAAGGTGTTTGAGCACATGTGTGCAGGTTGGTTTAGTTATATAGTCCAAAGAGAATCGAGGATGGCTTACACAACAATGCAGACGAGACTCTCAGATGTGCAGTGCATTGGTCTGCAGACATAGTTGCATTGCATTTGCATTGGCATGGTTTTATCACAGGATCTCTCTCCCTCCAGCTGTAGAGTTGGAATCTGAACATTCTTCACCAAGCTTCAGTCTTTCTCAAGGGGATACACAGCTTATATTATGAGCCAGTAAAACTGTGTGTGACATGACAGGTTTATGGCCTGTGTTGCCTTTGATAACAAAATAGAGTTGTCCTCAGGGTGTTGTGACCAGGCTTCTATGAATAGATAACATGACACTGCATCTCCATCAGATTTTAGAGAGAAATTTAGGGAAATATCCATCAAATGGCATATCTCATTTTCTTCAAATGGTCTCTGGTAGGTGCTAAGGCCAAAGCTAGTTCAGCAGTCTGACTGTGATGTTAATGCTGACCTCTGATAGAGTCCATTTCCCACGCAAGTTGTGGCAGTCTTACACCATACAGTTCAGTCGTGTTACGCCGGCTTGCACAAGGATTTGGTCAGGTCCTGTCTGTCATCACTGGGCAAATGGGTTTGCTTTGGCATCAGGACTGTGGCTGTAACGCAACTCCTGCTTTTATTTGTGGCCAAAGACGTGGCATTACGAACATCAGGGACGGCAGGGAGCCCCAGTGGTTAAAAAGACCATCTCTCAACCAAAGGACTCGGGTTCACGCCCCCTGTTTTGGCAAGCATCCACCCTGCTGATGTAGATTTAAGCAAGATACTGAACCCATTAAAGCCCTAGATTCACTGCTCTGTAGCTGACCTTGACCTCTAACCTCCCTGTGAAAGGAGGCAGGAGAAAGCGAAAAAGAGGGATGTGAAAAAGTCAGTTTCTCATGGTTTGTTATTCAGTGCATGGTGTGATTATTGAAATATTTGGGCTTGCGAAATTTTACAAAAGTTAAAACAGATTATGGACAAAGAGGAATCATACTTCTGTCTACAGTCTGATCAGCTGGGTGATGCGGGTCAGTTGGTCAAACACTTTGAAATACTCGGAGAATTACTGGATGAAGTGCCTTGAATTTTTTTAAAGACATTTACAGTCCCCAGAGGATGAATCCTGATGATAACTTTTCTTCTAGCTCCAACATGAGGTGGAAATTTTGTTTTCCAGTCAAATGTTTCAACAACTATTGAATGGATTGCCAGAAAAATAAGTATGGATGTTAACGGTTATCAGATGATGAATTTTTGTAATTCTTGTGGTCCACTGACTTTTTTCTAGTGTCATCATCAGGTCAAAATTTTCATTTGTCCACTACTTTGGTTCATGCTGAAATACCTGCAGACGCTACCATCAGCCTCAGTTGTGTTCTGTGCTAATCAGAAAACGTTAACATGTTATCACACCAAACAGAGATGGTGAACTTGTGAGCATGTTAACAATTACCTCAAAAAGCACTGCTGCGTCCATGTACAGCCTCACAGAGCCGTGACTGTAGACTCTTGTTTTCAGATTCTTTGACGTCTAATACGTGACTGAAGCTAATGTTGCGATGCTATCGTCAAATTTTTAATTTTGCATCCTCCTTGCTTGAAATGGCTGGATGGCTGTTAAGATAATTTAACATTGTTGTTGTAGAGCGAGTGTGTGTGAGACCATACTGAACCAAACAAGAGTGTCCTTCACTTTCTCTAAGTTTACTCCCTCTGGTTGTTTTGCTCTGATAATATGTTGCTGTCATGATACTGTAAAATACTATTAATGGTCCCATATTGTATAAAGTGAGATTTCGATGTCTGTTTTGATTATAAAGCAGGTCTAGGTTCTATATTAATACTGTGAAAATGTCAGCATGCTCAGTCCACAGAGAAATGCAAACAGCCTGTACTCAGAAACTGAGACTTAAAACGAACCGTCAGGACTTCTGTAACTTTGTGATATCACAACAAAAAAGTCACTGGTCTTAGTCAGCCCACCCAGACCCACTCAGAGACACCAAACCCTGGATTTGGTTTCACCTAAAATCTGCTACATTTTGATTCGATCACTCAGGAAACAGTCAGCCAATCAAAAGAGAGGCTCAGAACCTCTCTTCTGACTGGCTGACCGACCTGTTGTCACTAGAGCTCCAGAGAGAAGCCAGAGAGAGGAGATGTAAAACTACACTGAAATGGTTTTTAAAACCACCAATATATCTTCTTATGGATATCACAACCTCAAATAAAATACTGGAAAAAATATGGGACCTTTAAGTAATTCTGTCACCAGTCCTTAGGTAGGTCTGTGCTTAGTGGTTAGATAATACTAGTTTATGACCATTTTTATGGTGTCACTCAATGCTTACAAAAATAATAATATGTTAAAAAGTTGACAGTACATCTCAGCTGACGTTTAAATATCAGGTGTTTATGATTCATCCTTACAGCAAAATATGACATGATGGCTATATATACTGCAGCGGTGTCATAAAACCTAATTTAAGACTAAATCTCTGAGTCACACACTCTCAGTTTAGGACTCAGACCTTGTCTGTGGTCAGCTGATGTACTTCTGCACGCAATGGTCTGCTGGACCACTGCAATCAGATCAGGTGCATGTTAGTGTGAGTGTGAGTGTGAGTGTGTGTGTGTGTGTGTGTGTGTGTGTGTGTCTGTGTGTCTGTGTGTCTGTGTGTCTGTGTGTGTGTGTGTAAAGGTGGCAGTGAAAGAAGCCCGTTCAACATAGTAAGCTAATACTGACACAGATATGTAAGCTCCATTGTTCGATAGACACTAGGTTGCTGTGCTTCCTCACACGGATCAAGATGCTTTACTGTTAATCGAAATTTAATCACTTACCTGGGGAGAACTCAACAAGCTCACAACTCTCTGTGTAAATGTCTTAGTAGGAGTGTATGTGTGTGTGTGTGTGTAATGAAGATTTACAGGACTTTTGAGTTTCTGTCATGCAGTAAGTGTTTTACATGCCGTGGCAATGTGATGACGCAACTTTGTAATTCCTCAAGGAACATACGCTTGTTTGACACACAGACACACACACACCTAGATGTGTGTCATTGCTAGATTTAGTTTTTCCATTGAAACCATAAAATCGCAACCAGATAGTGATAAGTGCTGGACACAGAACTCAGCAGATCTTGTTTGAGGTTATTTTAGGGCCCAGAAATTCTCATTGTCAGTATCTAATTGCAACACTGGTTCCACCATTTTAAAATGAAGCTTGATATAAGATTAAAGGGTCTATATATATCAGAAAACTCTTGTTATTAATGACACTGGTACATAAATAGTACCACTCATGCTTGCTGTCTCTGGTTGAGGTGACCTGATAGCCGAGTGGTTAGGTGGTTATGCCACATGGGCCCAAATGCATGGAGTAGCAAGACACCAGTTCAGTGCTGCTGTACACAAGCAAACAATGCAGCAGGCATTCATTTTTCTGTGGAATTAGGGATGGAGAGCTTTGTGTTTCCTGCTCAGACAAATTAGAAGATGATCTGTGACTGGGACCTTTGCACGGTGAAGTAAATCATGGTGTAAACCTCTTTTCTAAATCCACTGGCAGGTCAAAATTTGACTCATGTTCTATTTTATTGGATCGATTTCACCAACGCCCACATGGTTTTATTCAGTAAAACCTATGGGTGATCTTTACACCCACCGAAGAGATTCCTAAAACTGACTGGCAGAAGTGCATCAGTCAGTCAGAGGAATTTTGTCCGACTGTGTACACATTTATCTGTGTGCCTGTGTGTGTGTGTGTGTGTGTGTGAGACAGTGCCGTGTCAGTGTTGGGCCGTGGGAAGGTGGGGAGGTGAGCCACTCAGTGAGGCTTTGTGGTGGCGCTCCAGAGAGGTGAAATTGAGTTTGGACTGTCTGCAGAGCTAATCAGCTCTGTCTGGCTTGAAACCCGACCACTCACAGACATGAAAGACGACTGATGCTGTAATAGACCAGGGTGGGAAGTCACCAGCAACCAGCATTCAAATGCTGACATTAGATATGGGTGTGTTGGTCTACTGTGGCAGCCTCTGCCAGACATTCAGCTATCATTGGGAGATTTGTAGCAGCTTGTATTGTATTAACTGCAGGATAATGTAGGAATTGGCTTTCGGTTTAATGTCTTTAACCATTTAACACAATTTGTTTTTAGGTTTAAAAAGGTTACACTATTTACAGTAGGAGAATTGGCATTTAATATAATCCCATTTTACATAATCAGGAAAAAACTACAGTAACAGATTCTTTTATAACATTAAAGCTTCACTGATCAATATTTTTAGATAAACAATGTAAAAAATGGCTACACAGAGAATCATCACTCTGCATTACCCCTTTGATTTACAGTGTTTTAACATCTTTCAGCTCATTGTTTTGGCTTAATGACCCCACAGCTTCACGGAAAAGGTCTTGATAAACACACTGTCTGCCACTTTCCCAGCACAAAACAGCAGACAGACATAGTGAATGGCTAGCTGGTGAATATACCGGCACATTGAGCAGCTAAAGGTATCAGATACAGACAGATACAGAGAAGTACAGATAATTCCTAACTGCTCTGTGTTTGATGGATGTGTAAATTAGCAAATGTTCGCTAACCTCTTCACCACATCAACTACATATCAATTGAGATGGTGATCCATTACTGTGAGTCCTACGTGAATAGACTCCTGTTACTTAATACACTTACTTCATGTCAGAAAAATATATTTCCTATTAAGTAGTCAGTTTGCCAGCAAAATTAGGCTATCATCTACAAAGAAAGAAAGAATGCAAACCACATTATCCACATTATGTTGCCAAGTCAAAGTCAGAATGACTAAGCGCTCCACTGAACACCACAGGAGGTCCTTCCTTCCTGTGGCCATCCAGTTATACAACTTCTCCCCTTTCTGCACATCTCCATCAGCACTCTGCTGTTAAACTAGTATTACTTTACTGTTGACTCACATTACACATTACACTCAGTTCACAGTGCATTCAGAAAGTATTAAGACTCCTTCAGTTTTTTCACATTTCGTTATGTTGCAGCTTTATGCTAAAAAAAAAAAAAAAAAAAAAAAAAAAAATATATATATATATATATATATATATATATATATATATATATATATATATATAATTACCTCATCAATCTACACTCAATAGTAAAGTAAAAATATGATTTAAGGATTTTTTTCAAATGCATTAAAAAGGAAAAACTGAAATATCACATTGACATAAGTATTCAGACACTTTGCTATGATACTTGAAATTTAGCTCAGGTCCCTCTTATTTCTCTTGATCATCTTTGAGATGTTTCTACACCTTGACTGGAGTCCACCTGTGGTAAATTCAGCTGATTGGACATGATTTAAAAAGACACACACCTGTCTATATGAGGCCTCACAGCTGACAGTGCAGATCAGAGCAAAAACCAAGCCATGGGGTGGAAGGATCTGCCTGCAGAGCTCAGAGACAAGATCGTGTCATGGCACTGATCTGGGGAAGGTTACAAAACATTTCTGCTGCATTTAAGGTTTCCAAGAGCACAGTGGCCTCCATGATTCATACATGGAAAAAGTTTGGAACAACCAGAACTCGTCCTAGAGCTGGCCGCCCAACCAAACTGAGGATTGGAGGAGAAAGGTCTTGGTAAGAGAGAGGAACAAGAACCTGATGCTCACTCTGGCTGAGCTCCAGAGATCTTATGTGGAGATGGGGAAAACTTCCAGAGGGACGTTCAGTACTCCACTGATCAGGGCTTTATGGCAGCAAGACCGGAATCTGTCCTCAAGTGAAACGTGACACATGAAAGCTGCTGTGAGTTTGCAGAAAAGCATCTCAGACTGTGAGAAACAAGATTCTCTGATCTGATTGAACTGTTTGGCCTCAATTCTAAACGTCATGTCTGGAGGAAACCAGGCACAGCTCATCACCTGCCCAATACCATCCCAATGGTGAAGCATGGTGGGGGCAGCCTCAGGCTGTGGGGGCGTTGTTCAGCAGCAGGGACAAGGGGACCAGTCAGGGTTGATGGAAAGCTGAATGAACCAAAGTACAGAGATATCTTTGATAAAAACCTGGTCCAGAGCGCTCAGGACCTCAGACTGGGCCAACGGCTCACCTTCCATCAGATCATTGACCCTAAGCACACAGCCAGGACAAGGCAGGAGTGGTTTAGGGACAACTCTGTGAACGTCCTTGAGTTGCCCAGCCAGAGCCCTGACCTGAACCTGAATCTCCGTAGAGATTCCAGTCCACCAACAGTCCCCATCCAACCTGACAGAGCTCGAGAAGATCTGCAGAGAAGAATGGCAGAAAATCCCCAAATCCAGGTGTATCCACGAAGAAGAAGCTTCAAGAGGAAGACTTTAATAAAGTTAGAAAAAAATCTAAAATTGTTTTCTCTTTCTCATTATGGATTATTTAGTGTGGATTCATTAAGATTTTTTTTATTTTATAATGCTGTAACAAAATGTAAAAGAACTGAAGGAGTCTGAACACTTTCTGAATGCACTGTTCTTGCACATCAGTTCTCACGCATTACTTTTTCCTTTTTTCCACACTTTTTTATTTTAGTTTTATAGTAGGTTTTACTTTTTCACTCATTTATTCCTTTTCCCTGAATGTTGAATAGTTGTAACAAAATAATTTCCCTGAGTCTTTGCATTCATCATTTTCTCCTGTAACCACATTCATACAAAATCAACTTGTGAGCCCAGTCACTACATTATTTTGTAGGCTAACTGTTTCTATTTGCCACAGTGGCCAAGAAATAAAACAAGAATCCCATTAAATATAAGAGATTTCCAGAACGACTCTCCCTCCTCCAATGAATCAAGATTTATTTTACAGTCTGTGGAAGAGATCTGCTCTGGCTTAAAACAACCAGATCAGTCTGTGTGTGTGTGTGTGTGTGTGTGTGTGTGTGTGTGTGTGTGTGTGTATACTTGTACTTGCTACATAGTAAGGACCAAAAAAAGTACTTTACTAACAGAGTGAGGACATTTTGGGAAAGTGAGGACATTTTGGCCGGTCCTCACTTTTTGAGACACCTTCAAATCACATTTTGAGGGTTAAGACTTGGCTTTAGAGTTATGGTTAGAATTAGGTTTAGGTTAAGGTTAGGGTTAGGCACTCAGGTGTGATGGTTGAGGTTAGGGTAAGGGGCTAGGGAATGCATTATGTCAATGAGTGTCCTCACAAAGATGGAAGTACAAGTGTGTGTGTGTGTGTGTGTGTGTGTGTGTGTGTGTGTGTGTGTGTGTGTGTGTGTGTGTGTGTGTGCGCATTTGTTCTGTGGTGTGTGTGTTTGTGTATAGCCTGATAGGTTTAGGGGCCCATAAACCTCTTGGTCAAGTGGGCCTGACCCTAGCGCAGATTATTGTGTTTGACCTCTGGCCCCATACATACTGTGCTTGTGTGTGTGTGTGTGTGTGTGTGTGTGTGTGTGTGTGTGTGTGTGTGTCTTTGTGTCTTTGTTTATATGCATGCTGGTGTCTGTCCATGACCCTTCAATCCAATATGCTGCAGCTCCAAGCGTGTGTGTGTGTGTGTGTAACGGGGGAAATGGGGGTGGGGGGGGTGGGGGGGGTGGGGGGGGGTGGGGGGGGGGGGTGCAAGCCAAGGTGAGTTAAATTTCATCATGTAAAGGTAAAACTTAGTGAAGGGATACATAGCCTACATAGCCAAGGGTTTTTCTATTTTTAGGGTTAAAGAACAAGGAGATGAACAAATGGAAACGTTAATAGAAAGAAAACATTAAACAGAAGGCAAAAAAGGGAAAAATTGGTCTGTGGACTCCATATGACACACAGTGGGAGTTTTTTTATCTCTTCCCACACCCACATTTCCTGTCTTTCACATGTGCTCATCACATACATGAACATGCATTGTCCTCCTATACACACACACACACACACACACACACACGTGTACGTACACTGAGTACGAGCTGGTGTCACACTGCTCCCCAGATGGCTGCAAAAGTGCCTCGTGCGACTGGAGAAAGGAAGACGAGCAGTAAAGTCAAAAATCTGCTGGAGCCGGTTGTCATAGTTTACAATGTGTGTATTTATAATGTGCGTGTGTGTGTGTGTGTGTGGGGCTCATAGTTCTCATGCACATTGTATTAGGGGCCAGCTGGGTTGGCCTCCGCTCTACACATGAGCCTGATTATGACTCAGTATTGCATTACTGACATTCCTCCATAGCGCTCCCTCTTTTCTCTTTCTCTATTCCTCTCTCGCCCCCCTCGCTTCTTTTTCTTTATCGCCCTCTCTCTGTCTACTTCTCCTGAGGCTGGGCAGATTTGCTGAGCAACCCCGCCCCCCCCACCCCCCCATGCCTCCTTCCCTCCCTCCCTACCCCTCCTTTGACCCCCTGAGCAAAGCCCAAACTCCCGACACGTGATCCATACCTCCTCAGATCCAATCACCCCACCATTTTCTTTCCTTTTTTTCTTTAAAAGACTTTCAACTGCCTCCTCTGCAAACCTTGAAGCCGTCACTGTGCGTTACACATGTTGCTCTGGTCCTAACACTCTCGCATAGTATTTCACACACAGCTGAGGAGGAGGAGGAAGAGGAAGAGGAGGAGGATAAGAGGGATGGAGGGGGGGTAGAAATTGAAACCGTCAAGCAGCTCAAAGAAAATGTCAGTGGATGCATAAGAATAAGGGATGTGTGTGTGTGTGTATGTGTGTGTATGGGGAGTTGGGGGCGTGTTTTAGGGAGAGTGACTGTTAGTTTTCATGCGACGCTATCAGTGAAAGGAGCTGACAGTGATTTTTTTATTTGGGGGGGGGGATTTGAACGCAGCCCTGCAGATAAGTGTGTAGAGTACGTGACAGGTATCAGCTCACCGTTTAAAAATCCCACACTGGGTTAATCCAGTGTGAGGAGAAGCGGGGGGGGGGGGGCTCATACCACTCCTCGCAGCTCAGCCTTTATGCTGCCCAGCACGAGAAGAAGGGGCAGGCTGTCTCTCTCTCGCTCTCTCTCGCTCTGTCTCTCTCGCTCTGTCTCTCGTTCACTCTCGTCCTTCCTCTGTCACTTCCTCCCTCCTTCCCCCTCTTACCTCTCTTGCATTCTCCTAGCCAATCTGTCCCTCCCTCTCTCTATCTCTCTCTCTCTCTCTTCCTGACTTCCTTCCCCCCCTCCCTCTCCTCCTCCTCCTCCCCTCCCTCGCTCTCTCTCTCTCTCTCGCTCTCTCTCTGTCTCTCTGTGTCACTGGAGAGCGTCTCAGTGTGAAAATGCCATCCTGCTCTCCAGACTGTTGCCTCTTTCAGGCTGTGGAGGTAAGAGACTTTGTGTGTGTGAGTGCGTGTGTGTGTGTGCGTGCATGCGTGTGTGTGTGTGTTCGTTTCTTTTCTGGATGTCTATCATTAGGTGTGTGTGTGTGAGAGTGTGTGTGGTTACCACTTTGCAGCGGTGAGGACCTTTGCATTTTTCCCCCTCGATGTTTCTAAAACTTTTCTCACACAAAGCTCATGCGTCATGAATTTACTTTTTTTTTTTTACGGGGGGCGTGTGGGAAGAGAGGAGTGATTCTTCTGGCGCTGCAGGGGTAGAGAGCGCTGTGACGTTGTTTCTGGTTGCGTTCAGAGTCTCTATCTCAGTGTCGCTGTGCTGGTGTTTTGTGTCATCTCTAGGCCACCGTTGCTGACGTTTTTCGGTGTCGTTTTGTGTGTTTCCACTTCTCGGTGCCATTGTTCAACTTAATTTCCATGCCCACCCGTCCAGGCCCTCGCCCATCACCAGCTTTGTGTCTTGTTTCATGTCATTTTCAACAGTTGTTCCCCGGCGGGTTTGTGTGAAGTGCGGGGTAGCAGAATCCCTGCTGCGGACACAAAATGTTAAGTACATGGGTGTGTGAGAGAACACGCACAAAGATACATGCACAGACATTTCCTCTCCGTCTCACTTTCCGATGTTCACTCTCTCATATTTGTGTGTGTGTTTGTGTGTTGCGCTGCATGTGAGAGCGAGCTCATCATGGCGTGTGTATGTGTGTGTGTGAATCGGCTCATACAGTGGTGTGAAGCAGCTGGTCTGTGGTCATCTGTGCAGCAACACACTCGGAGAAGGCAAAATTACGCCAGATTTAAATGTTGCTTTGGGCTGAAATGGTTCAAAATGGCGCAACAATGGAAGTTACTCCGGCTCAGATCTGTTCCCGCTCTCTGTTCCCAGCGGTGACATTTTTAGGAGAGAAAAAGCAACATGTGTAAATCCACCGTGTTATTTCACTGTCCAAGTGTGAATATGTGGCTTTCTCTGTTTTTCCGTATGTGGATGCTCTTGCATGTGACAGAAAACGTGTCATTGTGGGTTGTACGCAAGCAGGTTTACATGCATATTCGTGGAAGTGCGTATTAGTAAGTTTGGTTGAGCTGTGGACAAAGGGGTTGAGCTGAGAGCGCAGGGGCCAGCCGACCTTTCCTGAACGTCATCGTTCCGCTTTTTTTTTTAAGCACTTCTCATATTGGAATGACAGAATAATGTGAACAGGACTTTTTGAGAGTGGACAAAGCACCTGGTTATGGAGGTAAATGTAACCACAAATCTGCTCCACTCTTCGTTTTTCTCCACAGATTCGAATTCCCGAAAGCAACTCAAGACATGTCACGCCTTCTCACTGTCTCACTGTTTTCAGACTGTAACAACAAGACCTTCGCTGCTCTCATGTGCATATATTCCCGTCATTATTCTCATGTATATTTTCAGATAGTGAAGGTGTGGAGCGAGGATGGGGCTGGTAAAGTGGTGGAGATCCCGGCAGACATGACGGCCAGAGACGTCTGTCAGCTCCTCGTCTACAAGAGCCACTGTCTGGACGACAACGCCTGGACGCTGGTGGAGCACCACCCCATCCTCGGCCTTGGTAAGGTATTTGTCGGTGTGTGTACGTGCATCCAGGTGTGGATTTGCGTGCACTTTTTTTTTTTTTGTTTTGTTTTTTTTTTGCAAGTACCAACTCTATCTTGTGTGTCTCTGCTTGTACTTTTTGTATAAGTTGTGATGCAGCAGTTTATTAAAGGTTAGTGAGACAGCATTATAACTTCCAGTGTGGCCAAATCTGTCGCATCAGATATGTTGCGCTCAGTTTTACTTCTACTCTTTAAAAGGCCACGTCTCTCTAGTGGGTTTGCCTTCCACTGCATTCTAGTATCTTTCGGAGTGTCTTTTCTGCAGGTGTGTTTCAGTCTTGTATGTGTCTGTCTGTGTCTATACCCCCTTTTGTGCGTCTCTTCATGGGTGGGGATACTCTCTTGTGTGTGCCCTCAGTGTGTATGTTCACTTGAGCATGGCACCAGTGCTTGTATGCCTTCTATAGGGCTCTGGTAGGGAGGTGTGGTGGTCATAGGATTAAGTATTTTCCATGTTCTGCTCACATGCCTGTTCCCTCCCAAATAATTCGCTCAGAGAGGGTTGAAGAAGGGAAAAAAAAAAAGAATAACACAGAACTCGAGCTTTGCTTCTTTACTTTTGCCATGTCTACTATTCAACCTGTACATTTTTTTCTTTCTCTGCATTTGTCTTTGTCCTCGGTGAGGCTCTCCGACACCCAGGTTGTAATTTTAAAGTCAAAGGATCACTTTGTGTTTTGCTGCTTGATCTGCGTTTCTGGAAAAAAGTGCACTGGAGAGATGGAATGTGAGGTGAGGAGAGGGAGGGAGGGAAAGAGAGAGAGAGAGAGAGAGAGAGAGAGAGATGAAGGGAGAAAGAAAGAGAGAGACAGAGAGGAAGAGAGGAAGAGAGAGAGGGAGAGAGAGGGGGAAGGGCGGAGAGGTCTGGACTAAAGCGTCATACCAGAGCTGCAAGGAACCAATCGTGGGTCTCCGTCGGACGAGCCCCTAGCCTTCCTAGCCAATCAATCTTTCCTTAACCCTCGACAGGAAATTCCCCTGCTTGCAGCCAGCACACACACACACACACACACACACACACACACACACACACACACACACACACACAGATACACGCATGCAGAGCCCCAGACATTTCGACCTCTGAAATACAGAGAGAATACCTTTTTTTATTTTTAGCAAAAACAGTGTCCACAGTTTCACCAAAATGAACATGAGTGTGTGTCTCTGTTTTCCCTCAATAAAGCAAGTCTATGTGAGTTAATCTGGAGGGGAGAATTAGTGCTAAATCCAGTTTGCTATCATTTCATGTGTGTGTGTGTGTGTGTGAGTGTGTGTGTGTGTTTGTGAGAGTGAGAGAGTGTGTGTGTGTATATGTCCATCCAGAACTGGAACATCCTGTCACAATCAATTTCTAATCAGCCTCACTCTGAGATCATACGCCCTCAATTTCAAGAAAGAGTAACACACACAGGCACACACACGCACACACACATACACACACAAGTAGTTGGGCCTCTGGTGCACAGTGAGCAGGCTAGGTCTGTGTGAGCTCTTAATGTGTGCTTGTGTATTTGTCTGTGGCTTGTACTTTGCTTATGGCTTCGCTGCTCTCAGCAATCAGCGTAAATACATGACATCATTCCCCCCCCCCCATCTCATACCACTTCTCCTTCACCTCCTCCCTCCCTCCCTGAATCACAGTGCTTCTTCTTTTCACAGCCCCTCCTCATTTAACCTCTTACTCACTTGCTTGTCTCTTAGTAACAGGCGATTTTTCTTGCTGTGTCATTGTATACAGTAGTGTAACCAGTGATGTAGTGGTAAATAAGGAAGTGGCCTGGAGTCAGTGATTATTTTAAATAGAGAAAACTGCAATAATAATCTCATATATCTTAATACAAGTTAGTTCTACCTTTAGTCATGCATGTGTTTATGCTTAATTTCAATTATTCATGATGTGAATAAGGCGTTAACTGCTATCTTTACTACGAGACTTAAAAAACCTATTTTTGCATGTGAAAAGGTGTAAAAGTCTAATTCTCCACTCAAAATAAAACATTTCTTTAAAATACAAGATCAGTTTAAACTGATTTTCACGGCACAGCAAAAAGTTGCTGTGTTTCCTGCCTCCAGAGGACATTGTTGAAAACAGTTTACAATAAACAAGGTCCTTTGGTGACAAGGGCATTTGAGAATATGCTTTCAATATTAAAAAGAGAGTGAGGAAATGCATGCATTAAAGAGCTGCATTTTGTGCTGTACATCAGCCACTCCCTAAAACTAATTTTAAAAAGAACAATAAATAGTGAAACTACTATCTATTCAACTACAGCATAATAGTATTTTCAAAATGTTTCATTTTGGAGTTTTATTTTGATTTTCTTCCACCCAGTTTCTGCCTGTTTTTAATATTCAAATACAAATAAATTATGTTTTTGATATAAAAATAATGAGCCTAAGTGTTTCCCTCACACTCCATCCCTGAGGACGTCTCAGTGATGACACAGTTGAGGTAACTAACAGTCTGTGTGTGTGTGTCCTCTTACAGAGAGGTGTCTGGAGGACCACGAGCTGGTGGTTCAGGTTCAAGCCTCTATGAGCAGTGACAGTAAATTCCTCTTCAGGAAGAACTATGCCAAATATGAATTCTTCAGGAACCCGCTGGTGAGTCTCTCGCATCCCTGATATGACCTTTCTCTGACTGCTTCGGTTTAGCACGCAGCCCCCACGGACACACACACGCGCGCACATACACACATACACACACACACAACACAGCTGTTCTGCAGCCGATTTTCCAGGCTTGATATTTTTGGATAAGAGCTGCTGATAGCTAACATTTCATGCAGAAAACAAAAAACAGACAAAAACTCCAGGCACTCAGGGTTTCCAACATAATGTTTTCTGTAGGTGGTGTTTCCTTCTGTAGCATCAAACTATCATAATTTCCTCAAAAACTTCATTGATAATTAGTCTGAGAGTCTTACAGTCATGTTAGTGGCTCTGTGAAGGCACAAAGGTGCTAAATGTTAACATCATTATATTACATGCTCATGAATGACAATAAAGGACAATGCTAATATACTTATGTTTAGCAGGTATGATGTTTTGCCATGTTCACCATCTTTGTTTAGCATGTTAACATTGCTAGTTAGCACTAAACAGGAAAATGCAGTTGAGGCTGATGGGAATGTCGTTAGTTTTGCAGGTCTTCACTCATCATAAACCAATTAGTTAAGTTATGACACTGTTACAGTAATCAGTATATATAGTCAGTATGTGCTGTTGTAGGGGTGGGTCATAAAAAAAACAATATTTAAATGTTTTTGTCAACTTGTAACTTTAATTTTAACAGAAAATTATCAACTGTGAAAGCACAGACAACCACTTTACTTAAGAAAGTGAAGGACAGTCTTGCTCATTGCAGTGTACAGTTTATTGTGTTTAGCAGGTATGGTGTTTACTGTGTTCACCATCTTACTATGGTATGTTAGCATGCTAACATTTTCTAATTGAACAAAACTAATGTTGTTCTTTGGTATTTGACAAATTAAACCATGAAGTTGACCTGAACATGGTTATCATGGCAATCCTGTTGTCGAGACATTTCACTCAAAACCACAAATATTAACCTCAGTGTGGCGCTAGATTAAAAGTCAGGGGATCACCATGATGTCTTAGATTTAGCCACTGGAGACCATTAATGTCTAATGACAGCTATCTCAATAGCTATGAGATATTTAAATGTGGACCTTTAATATTGCCAACCCCAAGAGAAAGCTTCTATCTAGATAAAAGTACTGTTATTGTTCTGTTGAATCAAGCTCTATATAGTAGCTGTGCATTATACTGGTCTACTGATTTAATTCCACAGTCAATACAATTTTTATCCCATTTTTGGGAAGCTCATTCTACTTTCGGACTCATCTTGAGTCTTTTTGAATAAGAACACGAGCTAAAATACAAAATGGATTTTTAAAGACACGAGCTTGCCTCTGACAGCCAGCCAGTCATTGTTAGCCAGCTTGCGTGGCATCTTTTGCTGATGTGGACTCAGCGTGGGGCTGTGCTGTTATGTGCTGGCTGGGTATACGGTGACATTATTGCCGTGGTGATTTAGGTGTGTGTCAGAGCCAGCAGGTGACCTCAGCTCTGTGGTAATGAGCACAGTAAAACACCAGAGTGCTGGCCGCGGCCTGTCAATCACACTAAGAGTAGCGCTGCTGGCTAAAGGGGATTACATCAGCGGGTGAGATCATACTGCATCTACTCCCAGGCTGGAGTGCCCTCTCTCTCTCTCCCCCACCACTTTGCCTCTGAGTCCTTGTACTCGTCAAACACACACATACACACACAACGAGAGCTGTATTCTGCACAGAGAAACGCTACCCCACTTTTAGCTTGCATATGCACTAAGTGTTTTGTAGCACCCCTCTCTCCCTCCCTTTTGCTCTCTCTCTTTTCGTCCTCTCTCGCTCATTGTCGTTCTCTCTGTGTGTTTTTCCATCCAGAACTTTTTTCCAGAGCAGATGGTGGCTTGGTGTCAGGAGTCTGATGGCTCAATCCCTCAGTCACAGCTCTTACAGGTGAGGTGATGACTAAGTGAAAGAACACATACATCTCTAATAGCACACATGCAAAGACTTGATTCATTACCTAACCCCTAAGTGTTACCTCAGCTTTAATTTAATCCTACACCTAAATCTTAACTCTGAAGTAGCTGTGCTGCAAAGAGTGAAATCAGGAAAATGTTCTCACTGTGGAGGATTTTTATCTTTGTGAGGACATCTGGTCATCCAAAAATATGCATGCACACACGGTGCTCCTGAAATCTGCTAATTGCATTCACCCAGTGTTGTTACTGCCAGATTTTTAGGAATATAGATTTTTTTTTAAAAATGGGTTTTACAGCAGGGCCAGTATGTATGTTTTAAGGAGGCACAACTGTGTTCCCAATAGATGTTACTGTGTGTTTTTTCCAGAACTTTCTGAACTCCAGCAGCTGTCCAGAGATCCAGGGCTATCTGTACATGAAGGAGCCTGGACGCAAGTCCTGGAAGAAGCTCTACATGTTCCTGCGACGCTCGGGTCTCTACTATTCTACTAAAGGAACATCCAAGGTAATAAGTTACTGCTGTATTGATTCTGAAACTGGTTTAAGGGAGACCAACAGTTTAAGAGTTGACATTTTCAGTAAAATAGTTTTGTGATTTTTTTTAATGAGTAAAATGAACAACTCTTAATGTTGCCTTTTCGGAAGCAGAAGAAAATGTGAACAAATGTAAAAATGAAGTCACTAATCCTTTTCTTCATGTTGTTGCTGACAACCCTCTCCCTCGCCCTCCTCCATCAATCTCTGCCTCCACCTGACGGAGCAGGAGCCTCGGCATCTGCAGCTGCTGTCAGATCTGGAAGACAGTAACATCTTCACCATCATCACGGGCAGGAAACTTCACAATGCCCCCACAGACTACCAGTTCTGCATCAAGGTGACACACACAAGGAAACACAACAACCTGAGCAACTCATGTAATCCAGTGCTGAAGACTGTGGCTAATTAGATGAGATGATTTCACTGTTTGTACTGTTCATTTTTTCATTTAATGTGGTAGTGGTAGTGACACATCCTAGATACAGTACATCCACATCCATCAGGTCAGAGGTAGGTGACGGGCTGTTACCTGTGCAGGTGTGTGTGTTTGTGTGTGTGTGTGTGTGTGTGTGTGTGTGGCAGAGGACTGTGTGTCCCACTCCACGAGTTATCCGTGGTGGGTCACCTGCTGATCTGGGATAAGCCCAGTCGGATAAGCTGGGATGGTACAGAGGATCTGTCCCGCCTAACCCCCTCCTTCACCTCTCTATTACACACACACACACACACACACACACACACACACACACTAGCCGACCGGCATGTCAGATGCTGTCAGCAGGGGTGACAGTGCAGGATTTGGTACGGGATTTTACTTTGCTGCTGGGGGTGGCTGGGTTGTTGCTATGGCAACATAAATGAATTTATCAGTAGGGGTTGCTTTTAAGAAGCAGTGTGTCTAACATCCCCTGTTACTGGTGGAGGAGGAGGGAGAAACTCTGCACTGTGATGTTGGAATAATCTTTGCTAGTAGAGCCGTAATATATTGTTGTTTACTTACATTAAAGGCTCGAGGTGTCAGCTGCTACCTGAGAAAGTTGAAAAGCTTCATGTTTTGTGTATCAACCGGACCTGTGAGCTGGCATTTGTCTTTGAGAGCATCGCTGAATTGATGGTTGATTGGGTGTGATCATATTAAAGCAAGTCACTGTCAGGGGCCATTGGCCCTTTGAAGTGAGGCTATTTAACATTGTTGTTGTTTGATTTAATACTCTGAGTCTTTGCTGCTACGGCCTCACTCAGTCTGGTATCACCAGTAGATTACAGCTACTGTTAGCTAATGTTAGCGAACTTTAGTGCGATATCACTGTGTAACTAACATTAGTGAGTTTGCTAACGTAATAACTCTTCTCCAGTTGTGTTACTGTTTGATCATTTACCAAGCTGCATTTGGTTGCGTATTGCCAATCTTTGCCAATCACTGAAGTGCAAACCTGTGTTACAAGACATAACAGTGGTTACTCTGTGGTTTGATGTTTAAACCTCACCTGTATATAAATTGTCTACTACTCTATCTTGCGCTGATGGTGGCTTATAGCTAAAATGAGTTTGTTAATTGCCCTATGTTAAATAAGACTATTTAAGTGTGAGTGCCTGCATTTTCTCTATCTCAGTGATCTTGTTCTGCTCTGTCACAAATGTGAGGGTCTCTATATACAGAAAACTGAAATGCTGAAAGTCACAAACGAGACAATGTGCATCTCATTAATGTAAATGTCCCACCATGTCTGCTGTTTGACAGCCCAGCAAAGCGAGGTGCGACTGTAAGGAGCTAAAGATGCTGTGTGCGGAGGACGAACAGAGCAGGACCTGCTGGATGACCGCCTTCAGACTGCTCAAAGTACTTCCTTTATTTTTATGTTATTCCAAAGCTGTTTTGTTAAATCCAAAGCTGTGAGCCTTCGACTATACAGCTCACAGAGGGTGGATAAATGCTGTTAATTGGCATCCAACCAAGTAGTTAGTTAAAAGGAAGAGTAAATTACCTTTCCATGAAATGTCAACATTGATTAATTGGTCAGCACTTGAAAAGAGTTGATGCAGTCTCTTCTCTCCTGCCTTCACAGTATGGGATCGTACTGTATCAGAGCTACAACATCCCGCAGCAGAGGAAGTCTAACCTCGCACCTTTCTCAGCGCCTGTGGTGAGGGTCTGCTCTCTGACATCACTTTCTAACAACCCTGCTCCGATGCCCCCACTCAGCCAAGAACAGTCCAGATTGATCCATTAGTTAGCCGATGGTGAATTGGAAACTAGTTCACTTTGTGACCACCTCGTTCTTCTTAAGAGGAAGGACACAACGTGTGCATTTTGCATAAGAAGGATTTGTTAAGTACTGAACTAAGTTTCTATTCAACTGATCATAGCTGCTGTTGACCTTTGTTAATGAGGTGAAAGAGGTTCTGCAGTGAAAGGCTTATGGTCCAGATTCAGGTCAGGCTGCTCATTTAAACGAACAGCAGGCTATAGCAAGAGTACATCCGGAACATAACATCTTATTCCAGAGTTAGTTACAAAGGTGAACATTTACATAATGCTCACGCGCACACACAGTATATAAAAGATTGAACACACAGCAAACAGAGACCTGCATATTTGTATGTTACTCTAAGACTAATCACCTCACACCATGAGGTGTTGGTAAAAGTCTCATAAGCTCCTTAGGAAAGATTGTGCAGTAAAATAAATGACAAATCCCTCAAATCTGTACAAAGTTTGTACTTTCTGAACATTAGACTTGTGGAGTGAGTTTTGTTTAAGGATTTGTGATCATGTAAATTTACCCAACTGTAGAACAGTATGTACACACTCGCAAATTATCATACCTGCTGCAACTAACGATTATTTTTGTTATCAATTAATCTGACATTCTTTTGACTCATTGTTGACCCTATAAAACTAAGTAGTGAAAAAAAGCCTGAGGTGTCTTCAAATATCTTGTTTTGTCCAATCAACTAAATCTTCAGTTGGAACCAGACAATGTTTGGATTTTGTGTTTGATAAATAACTTGATTAGTTATTTAATTAAATTTTCAAAATAACTGGAGATTAATTTTCTGTTGATTGACAAATCAATTCATTGAATAATTGTTGAGCATTAAATTTCATTACTCTAATTAAAGATAATAATGACACGATTGCAGCGTTTCCATGGATCAAGATTCTGTTTGAATAATAGTAAATTCAAGAAAATCTAGGTTTTTGAAATTGTTATACACAGTATGGGTTAAAAAAATGTATTTTTACTTTTTATAACTAAACTGTGGATATTTGCTTTTATGTAACAATGTAGTCATTTTAAAATAATTCTGGACTTCGCATTATGACAAGAAAAAAAGATAGTTATTATTTATAAATTGGCCAATGCGTGAAAATAGGCCAAATTTAAGGCACCAGATTTTTAATATTAATTTAAACTCTTGGCTTTTGTGGCCAGGTGATTGTGGCAACCCTTCTGCTTTTCTTCTAAAAGGCATTAGTTGTATATATATGAGCCATTTGGTTGAATTTATTTCCAACGGAGGCAGAGGTCTGAGTAATTAATTAAAAGGAAACCTTGAATAATTCCAGCAGCAGAGGCAGAAAGCCAGGGGAGGCTGGTGCGGTTCCTCACAGCGGCATTTTGTGAATTGGCTGAAGTGGGTCTGTGTGCAGACAGGATTTGTCATGCCCCAGTGAGTGTGTCTGGCTTGTTTGACCTCCGACCCTTGCCTTCCCCCCTCCCCTTCACCCAACCACTTGTGTACCCCCTCCCCCCACTCCGCACCTACCACCACCCTTACCCTACCCTCCTACCCTGCCACGTCTCCTAACAGCGGAGTGTGTCTGAGAACTCCTTGGTGGCCATGGACTTCTCCGGGCGGACTGGTCGCGTCATTGACAACCCTGTCGAGGCCCAGAGCGCCGCCCTGGAGGAGGGACAGACCTGGAGGGTAAGAGAGAGGTGGTCTGTGGGATGGATAAATCCTCAGAAAATAGATGAGTTCAAATTACAAACATGGATGGATTTAAGCTCCAAATGTACCATGATGAACTTTAGATACTGTATTAATTACCTGTCAGTTCTTAATCACCTTTCATATAATTTGCTTTTGGTGAAGGACCTTCATTACCCTAATTTTACCAGGTGTTTTATCCTGAAGGCTAATTAAAGCCAACAAAATGGAGGTTATTGTAACTACACAATGAGTTTGTGTATAAATGTAATGTTTTTCATGGAAAGAGTGCGCATAAGCTGCCTTCCATTTTGAACTAATTTATCTTTCCCCTCCAGCACTTTTCTTAGTAGATTTCAGTGTGCAGCAGCTCCACTTATCTGTTGCTGAGATCACAGCTTATAGAGCCAGAGCAGAACACAGCTGCTCACTTCAGATCATATGTGGGTTTACCTCGCTGTAATAAAACACATCAACCCAGCGATACAGAAAATTTAAGAAGTGTCTTGGCTCTAAGGGGAGTGTTAGTCTAAGGGGAGACTGTTGTCTGGGATTCTGGTTTGACTTGATGTTGTCCGATTCCTCCCCACAGAAGCGGAGCCAGCGTATGAATGTCCTGGGCAGTCCCAGCCCCCTGCATCCTTCCTCCCTGAGCACAGGTAGACAAACAACACACAATTTTTTTTAAAACCATGCAACACCAGGAAAGACCTGATTATAAATATACACAGAGAAAATGCTCCAAAAAATGAGTGTATGTCTGTTTTTCCAGTGATCCACAGGACACAGGTGTGGTTTCATGGCCGCATCATGAGAGAGGAAGCCCACAAAATGATCATACAACAAGGCCAAGTAGACGGGTAAGGACAGCAATATGTTGTGTGAGAAAGGTTGAGGCTGATTTGAGTTATATTTGTTTAACGTGATGTTATCTCTAGATAAATGTTGCTCATGTGAAATGTGGTTTAAAGGTTCAGGAAAAGTAGAACGTGGAGAATGAAAAATTATAAAAAGAGTCATAACTGCTGCCAAGAAAAAAGCTTAAATCTTTAAAACCGTTTTTTTTGCTCGTCAGCCCCACATTTCAGCCTTTACCCAGCGGATTAAGATAAGGTTCTCTAAGAGTCGCACTAGCACAGCAGCATGTCATCAGGCATTTGAAATGTCATAGCCACTGAAATGCAGTTCAGTAGTGTTATATGTTTCAGACTTTCATCAACAGTTGAAACACCTCTCACTCGTGTTCTGTGTGCGTGTCAGGTTATTCCTGTTGCGGGACAGTCAAAGTAATCCCAAGGCGTTCGTGCTCACCTTGTGCCACCACCAGAAGATCAAGCACTTCCAGATCCTACCGGTCAGTCACATGACACCACACAGTCACAGTGCTGCAGGAAATTTCTTGCTCACTGGTAAAATCCACTGGGATAAGGCACAGAGAGGAAGATCACTGCACTTTGCTCTCAGAAAATTACACAAGGCAAAATTGTGCTAAAAAATACATTTTTATTAGATCATGTCATATCCGAGTAAGTGACGACAGGTATCGCCTCAAAAGCCAAGTGAATCTCAAAAGTTTTAATTCAGCCTCATTCCAAGCCGTACAATGCTTTTTTAAGATTTTGAAATTGTGTTTTCCTTCCTCCCAGGCAAACATCTGTTTGCATTTATTTTGTCACAGTAGAGAAATCAACTTGAAATGCTTTAAAGGGCCAGTTCACCCAAATTTTAACAAACACATTTTGTCGATTACCCCTGGAGGTATTAAGTCACAGAGAAACTTTGGCTTTATTTGCAGAGGTTTTGAGATATCATCTTGATATAAGAGCTTTAATACTATGAGGATATACTGTTCAGGTCAGCACTGGAAAATGTTTAATTAAGGCTTCAACCATAATAGAATAGTCTTTTTAAACAAGACTGTATTTAGCTTTGACCGAAATGTAAACATCAGCATGCTAGGATGCTAAAATGCTGATGTTTAGCAAGTAAAATGTTTTCCATGTTCACCATCATGTTTAGCATGTTAGCATTTGATAAGTTGCACAAAGTACAGCTGAGGCTTATTTGATTATAACCTGATCAATAGACCTGATGGCAGCACTAGACAAAGAGTTACATTCTTCCTTGTTATATAAGGAATATCTGCACTAGATTTCATAACAATCCATCCAATAGTTGTTGAAATATTTCAGTCTAGAGTGATGGACCAACCGTCAAACTGCCAGTGACATACCTAAAGCCACACCACTAGCATGGCTAAAGAAACCATTTTTGACAGTTCATTAAATGAGAGCAGCCTGTTAATGAGGACTTTTCATCTATTGCTCTGATGATGTTGTGTGTTCTTTCAGTGGCTTATAACGATAATGATATGCATGTCCTGTTGAGTGTCATGTGATGGCTGACTGTCCACTCTCCTCTCTCTGAAGTGTGAAGAGGATGGTCAGGTGTTCTTCAGCCTCGACGACGGTGCCACTAAGTTCACCGACCTGATCCACCTGGTGGAGTTTTACCAGCTCAACAGAGGAGTGCTGCCCTGCAAGCTCAAACACCCCTGTACCGCTGTGGCCTTGTGACACTCCAGCCTCCCCACACACACACACCTCCACCCTTTTTTTGCACACCTTTTACCCTGAGATCCTGCCCCCCAGTCTGCCCCTCTCTCGGCGACGCAGTGAGGTCAAGGAGATAGAGAAAAGTTAAGTCAGGTTTTGGGGAAGTGAACAACTCAGCAGGAGCCGGCTTTGCAGGTTTGATGTGCCGTACTGTTCTCCGCCTTACCGCTGCTTGGATGTTTGAATGGAAACCATTTGTACAGTCCAAGCGTTGCAGATTGTGGACCCGGCAGTTGCCCAACTCCTGCGATGTTTCCATGGAGACGTGGTTGTTTTGTCATTGCTGTTTTGACCCTTGAGAGAGACCATTCATTGTGAAAACACAAGAGAGCTAAGATCTGTTCAGCAGGAGTGCTGCAGGTCTCTCGGATGGATCCCTCCCTTAAAGTCCTTCATCCTTCCACGCCTCGACCTCCCCCATCCTCCAGGCCTGATAAGCTGTGGTGCCCGCCCCACCCTCGCCCCCTCACTTCAGAGGCGGGCGGGGAGCACCACCCTCTGACTTCCTCATCGATCATCAGGGATGGACGGGAACCTCTCTGGATCTTATCAAACTCGATCCAGGAGTTTTCTCAACCTGTGCAGTCCAGTCTGGATAAGCTGACACCCTGCCCCCCCCAAACACCCGAGCGGACTTGACGTAGCGTCTCTGCGGTGTCCTATCCCACAAGCCCCTGGTGCAACCCCCCCGCCCCCGATCTTGCCTCCACACAAGCTCAGAGAAAAAGAAAAGAAAAAGAGAAGAGAGAAGTAGCTAAAGGCAGGATGAGCAGAGCAGTGGCGAGGGTTTGCTGAAAGGACAGAGGAATGTTTATCAGGAAGGCTGTAACAAGCCTCTCTTGTAGAGTTGATTACTTGATGTCATTTTAATGCTGTTTGATTACTGTTGATTCAATGCAGAACTAGTTTTGCACTCCCGGGCGGACAGACAACAGCTGTTCTCTCTAGCTAAATGAAGCTGCCTGCTCTCTGTTCGTTGTCCTCCTCTTCCTCCTTCACCACCACCATCACCACCCCCTCTTCTGAATAGCATGCATGTGAATTTCCACCAGCTCTGATTGGATTAAAGTGGCGTCGCAGCACAAGAGATTCATGGCTGATTATGCAGTGCCTTTCAGAAAGGTTTGGGAACATCTTGGACGTACGTGTGGCTCAAACCAGCATGACCACACCACGGCAAAAAACGAATGTGCTCTTGAACTGGCTGCACCGTCTCAAGACTGAGGAGGAGGAGGAGGAAGACTGTTTAATACACTCCTGAAAAGTGTGTCCACCCCCAAGCTTGTACCATTTCAGTAATTTTTTTTTTTTTAATCGAAGGGTTAAATCTGTTGGTGGCTTTGTCTTTGAATGTCATTTTCTTTTTCCTAAGTCTGCTTTGAGCTCACTGCTTGCACATTTTAAAGATCCTGATTCTATATTGATGGGTTGGAGCTGTCATGTCCGGATTCTGACCACTGTTCCCTCACTCCAGAAAAGACAAATCAACACAAGCACTCCCATGAATTTTTTTGTTTTTAAATATGGAATTGAACAAATGACTTGAAACGTGAACTCACCTGACTGTGCCAACGCACAGTCGAATGAGCTCCACTCGCCTTAAGTGAAAATTGTGAGCCTTGTGTATGAAATTGAAGCTGTATTAACATGCACATACAGTAACACATTTAAGATGTTAAGAGAACAGTTGAACATTTGTGGAAATACTCTTCATCACTTGCCAAGAGTTAGATTAGAAGATGGACGCCACTCTCATGCCTGAACGCTAAATATGAAGCGACTGTCAGCAGATGAAGACTAGCTAACCTGGCTCTGTCCAAATGTAACAAAACCTGCCACCAGTCCCTCTAAAGCTCCCTGATTAACATGTTGTATCTACTTTGTATCTACTAAATGTAAAAACAACAATTTGTGGTTTTACTGGAGGTTATGTGACAGACTATTTCTTGGCTGAGTGCAGTAACTCCCAAAGCTAAGCTAACTAGCTGCCGACTGTAGCTTCATATTTAGAGAGAGAGAGAGAGAGAGAGAGAGAGAGAGAGAGAGAGTGGTATTGACCTGATCACCTGATTTCCAACAAGACGGCGAATAAGTGTATTTCCAAAAATATCAAACTGTTCCCATAAAGTAAAAATCCACTTGAACATGATTCAGAAAACAGGTACTGATGATGCAGCTTTACATTTCTGGGCTCCATTTTCCTGTTTGGTGCTGTATTATTTCTGCAGATAACTAGATAAAATGTGACGCCATGTTCAGATATTTCCAGCAGCTGCATGGGAGTTTGGTAGCATCAGTGGTTAACATTGGGTTGTGGTGTCAGTCCCTCATGAGTCAAACACTAAGGGCTTCTTTCGTGGACAGATATTTTTGCAACAATCGAGCTGAGAGAAATTAGCTATGGTGGAAGTGAGACATCAGTTTCTACACCAGCAGTAGCCTCAATAGACCAGAATGCATCACAGTTGTTGCTTTGTCAGAAAGAGACTATACTGGTGTTTCTGAATTGTTTTAGTGCTGAAATGATTTGCTGATTAGTCAGTAGAAAATTAAGTGGCAACTGTGTGGATAATCAGTTATCAATATTTTTTAAGCAAAAATGCCAAAAAGTGATGAGTCCATCTTCTCAAATGTAAGGGTTTGTTACTTTTCCCAGTCTTACATTATGTTGAACAAAAAAAAGCCAAACATCACACTGGGCTTTAGGAAATTGTGATGGACATTTTGTACATTTTTTTATATTTAATAGATCAAACAGTCCATCAGTTTATCAAGAAAATCTGCAAATCAATCAACAACCAAAATATGTCTTAATTGTAGCCTCACTTATTTTGTCAAAGTATCTCAATTTCTTTGCCCACAGGCCAATATTTGATTGAAAGAAACATAGCTCTTTCCTGTAATTGTTGAAAAGCATTCTGGGAGATGAAGTGAAAAGGAGATAAGGCAAGTATAGCAGAAATGTTGGTCCATCATAAAGGTGGATGGAGATGCTGTAAACATCCATCCTGCAGCCAGTAAGAAGAAGACCTGAAAATGTTTGTTTGGTGCCCCCAAGTGGTGGCGTTGAAAAAGACACTGTAGAGTCACTGAGACTGAATTAGATGAAAGCAGCAAGCAGGTTGCATGAATTTCAGCAGAATGGGCTCATTTTTCTCCAAACAAAACATTATGGCATCAGAATAACTATTTTCACATTCACATCAAAATTCCATGTATGGTGGCTTTAACAGATCATCTGAGTAGTTTTTTTTCTTATATCTGGCCCTGACTGTCTTCATCCAGAAGAAAAGTGAGGATCATATTTGTAAGAATATACAAGAAAGGAGGCTGGGGAAGACATATTTAGGTCTTTTTCTGGCTTCTCCTGCTGTCATGAGACCAGCAAATAAAAAGCTGCAGGCATGTGACATAACACCTGCTTAGTCTTGTCCCCCACCCCTTCTGCCCTCACCTGCACCTCCCCTCCATCCTGTGCCAGGTTCACAGTGAACAGGGTTAGCACGAGGCCATCAGACTCTCTGACAGGCAAACTAAACTCTCTTAAGTACTGTCATTCACACGCACGCCACTGCCGCCACCAGTCCACCATTCGCGTGACTTGACCGACTCACCAGCTCTGTGCTCCACCAGTCAGGCCTTTTCTAGTCAGCCAGGGCAGACTCTTCTCCAGGGATTGGATAATGCTTGAACCCCCCGCCCCCTGTCCCACCTGTGTCCAGCCTGTAAGCTATGACCCTGTGGCGAATAAGTGTGTGTGTATGTGTGTGTGGATGGCCAGACTGTTATTTTCAAATTCAGGATTGCTAAGTCCGCTGGTTATCATACTTGCCTTTTAGAGACGGTAAGAGGAAGGTTGCATGTCGGTTGAGTAAAGTCGAGCCAAGTTGTGGATTTAGAGGAGACAGGAGTGTGGCTGGAGGTATCCCAGCATTCCCAGTCCTCACAGGAGGATTCTTCCCTGTCTATCAGAGAGGGATGAAAAGCCACATCGCAATGGGTCACCGGGGGACGAATCACCGTCCTCTCCTCCTCTCTCAATTTTTAATCACTGTGCTACAATGCAATCCTATACACAAGTCCAAGTATAAGACTATACCAGTGTACAGTATCATTTGTTTTCTAAGTATGTGAAGCTATGGAGAAGACGTAGATCTAACACTGTACCTAGGTCACAGATCACTATGTATGGGGCGTTATGCTTTTGCTCATAACTCCATGTAAAATGAAGAATGATTTATTTTGTCCTTTTTTTCCATTATTTGATTGTGTGTATATTGACATTATTGTGTATTTTCTTTGGTTTGCCACAAATGACCTATATATATATATATATATATATATATATATATATATATATAAAGAATATACCACAATATACAGTATTAAATTAAGCTGTTTTTTTTTTGTTTTTTTTTAAGAGATCAAACTGGATTTCAGTTGTGCATATAAGCTGACAGGCTGACAGAGTCTTTAACTCTGGCAGCATCCAATTCTGATGCCATTTTGCTTCAAAACTACATCCTTTGAATATCCCCTCTCTGTCTGTCTGTCACATCTGACTCCACTCATTTACTTTCAAGAAACACTCCAGTAAATGTTTGGACGGCTATTAATCTTAAAGGTGCTATATGTAAGTTTTATACATAGCCAACATTAACAGCTGTTTACTCACCAGTCTAGAAGAAACATTGAAAGTTTAGAATCAAACTTTACTTTACTCACCAAGAGCTGTCTTCAGTGGTGAAAAGCAATTCCAATTCTTGTTTTGCTTCTATTTCTATTGCATCTTCCACTGAAGTTTGCATGCTAACAAGCTATCCCCAGCCCGTCCTGTGACGTAATGCTACTTTGTGATGGTGAGTCACTGTAGCGTCCAGTCTGAACTCAGTTCAGCGTGAGAGGACGATGAAGTAGTGCTGATCAGAGGGCGTAATCTAACCTCTTGTCTTGGGAACGCAAAAATGACTGAAGCTCTTGGCAAGCAATTATCACCACCACCACCATCACCCACTCCCGGCAAGAAAGCCTGTAGGAGAAAAAAACGCATATATATATATATATATATATATATAGCACCTTTAAACACACACACAAACACTAGTGGGTTTTCATCGAGAGCACACACACCCACTCCTAACCCTTGGGGATATTCTTAGCAGCTTTTGTACACCTTTCATCACAAGTAGTGATATTATACGCTGTAGCTCAAGAGGATTGTGCATTTCACTATGTCCATATACTCTGATTTTAAGGTGCATAACAAAGTTGTTTTTTTTTTTTTTATTCTTTTTCTTAACTAAGCCTATTCCTGCAGCAGGTGCCTCTTGTTTCTGAACAGTAACAAGTCATTAGTTGCCATCCGTCCACTCACTGCATTCATTTACAGTTAGCTGTGACTGTGAAACATAATCCTACTGGAACTAAATCCTAATGTCAGGTCAACATTGCATACAAGTCCCATCGACACTGGTGACTCACAGTGTAGGTGCAAGTAAAACTGACTCAGTGTTGGTTGTGTTTTATTTTTGGGTTGAAGTCATAAGTTGAAGGCAAATAAACATTTCAGGGAAAGAAAAAAAGAGCAAATGAACCGTAATCTTTTCTTTTTCTTTTTTTTTATTTTTTATTATCCCCCCCCCCCCCCCCCCCCCCCCCCCCCCCCCCCCCCCCCCCCCACTGTGCTTTGCTTCATTATGTCTGTACAGCTCCTGGATCTACATTGTATCCTGTTCAGGTATTTTTGTACAAATAAGGGACTGATATATTCTGTGTTTATTGGAAATTAGAATAAAAGACAACATTGCTATAAACCAAAAATGTGTGGACTGGTGATGTGTTATACTCCCCCTCCAAAAAACCCAGAAGTGAGTTTTCTTCCTTTTCAGAGGAAACTACACTATAATCACGGTTTTAGATTTCAGTTTTATTATTAGACAGCTAAAACTTTTAGAGATTGTATTGCAGGTGCCTGAATATTATAACAAATGGAGAATTGTTAATACCTGCAGAGAAGTGTGCAGCATAGAGAAAACTATTTCACCTAATATAAATGTTTGGGGGGTTGCACATCTTTGAGTGTACCCAGATGCTTTGAAGGGGTTTTATTTAGGGTCATATGATTTTGCCCACTTGAACAGAAGCTGAAATCTGGAAACGGTTTGTACTTGTGCATTGTCAAAAATTTGCTCTCTACTTTACATACAGTAGCAGTGACATGACATCAATTGCAAAAGTAAAACCATGTGGTGAAACATAAAGAGAGGCAGATACTGATCAGTACTTTTCTGATCCCTTGGGCAAATTCGAAAAGACCAAAAGACCAAACTGAGATGTTTCTTCTTGTAATCTCTTTGTATTTAAAAAGCTTCTTTTGCACTGTTTGATCAGGACAAACATCTTTGTAGCAACATGGTTCGCTTGTAGTTTATAACAGCTGGTAGTTGTCATAAACTACTAAAGGAGGAGAAGAACATTTCAGAGCAGTCTCAAGTTATTATATGTGCTTTGATAAAGGTGGGAAGAAAGTGTTCAGACCCTTTCAATTATTTCACATTTTGTTATGTTGCAGCGTCATGCTCAAATTAAAAAAATAAATAAATAGCTGAGGTCCCTCCCATTTCTGTTGATCATATCTGACATGTTTCTACACCTTGATCGGAGTCCATCTGTGGTAAATTCAGCTGGTTGGAAATGAGGAAAGACACACACCTGTCTCCATCAGGTCTCACAGCTGACAGTGCAGATCTGAGCAGAAACCATGAGGAGAAAGAAAGGATTTTGTCATCAAAGATCTGAAGGATACAAAAACATTTCTGCTGCATTGAAGGTTCCCAACAGCACAGTGGCCTTGATGAAATGTAAGACTGGTCGTTCTGGCTGAGCTTCATGGAGGTCCCGTGTGCAGATGGAATAAACTTCTACACTCCTGTCTCTGACCTCTGTAGGTAGTTCCTCCTTGTGGCTTGGTCTTTGCTCTGATCTGAAGGTCACCTGTGGCACCTTATATAGACAGGTTTACCTCAGGTAAATCAATCACTGACGTGATCAGGACACCTGTGAGCCGGTTAAACATCACAGATCCACAGTAATGCTTTTATTAACCTGCTCAGACTTGTTTTAATTAGAGTTAGCATTATTCAGTTCCCAGCACACGAGCTACCAAATAACAAAGTCCAAACCTCATAAGATTAACTAAATAAGTACACACTATATTCAAAAATAAATTAATTCACTTCTAACACAGTTTGACCACATTATTTGACTTACTTTTATGAACTTTGAGGGATCCAGCCGTCCATATTGACCAGCAGTTTCCTCGTTTTTGTTGGGCCAAAAGACAAAATTGGCGCACTCGAATTTCCAGTCCAGGACCACATCTGCTTTGACTCACAGATGGATTTCTTCCTGCCCACTGAATTTTGGGCCCGGGAACGGGTCCAGTTAAAGTCATAAAAAATTACATTTCTTATAGCAACTGCTGTAGAGGATGCTGATTTGTCTGAGAATATGGAAAATAAAACATGTACTTGAAAGAAATGAAAGAAATGCTGGATGAGAAATTGCCAGCTAGCAAGCTAGCAGAACAGAGGCTAACCAGAACGTGACCCAGCTTCGTTTTTTCAACCACACTGAATGTTTTTATTTGCAGTCTTTAGGTGAGTTTCCTTATCACCACATCTTAGTGTAATTTTATTGTCTTTTTGTACAAAGTAATGTAAGAGAAGTGCTAAACCCCTGATATTTGTCTGGATGAAGATTAAGCAATCTGCAGATTTATAAAAACAGGTGGGAATTTGAGACTCCTTCATAATTCTGCCTAAAAGTTACCGATGATTATACAACCAAAGCTTCAGACTTCACATCAAATCAACAACCTTTGGCACACATCTGTGGTTAAATCCCTGAAAGAAAAGAAGCATGACAATGTCTCCTTTAAAAAGTCATCTTTTATCGTTTTAGCGTTTTATTGTGAGACCAATAACTCCTGTAACTGTGATCTTAAACTGACTGTAAAAGAAAGTGATGAGAGCCATTTTCTTTCCAGAGAAGGATGAGCTTTAAATGAATGAAGATGTGTCTTTCCAAACATCTGGAATGACAACACAGGTAAAATGAGCCAAGAAAACGTCTTCAAATACTTTTGTAATTAATATCCAAATATCCCACGATTCTGACTGTGTCATCAGTGAATATCTGCTTCTATAATCCCAGGAGAAATTGTTGGAAAATTCTAATGTTGCTCTGGATCTGGCTGTTTAACCTGAGAAAAAACACTCTTTAGGGTCTGCTGCAGCACGAATGCAGATGAGGTCCTTCTACAGAAGTTAACCTTCACGTGGTTAACTTCTGTAACAATGGACCTTTGAAATAATCTAAAAAAAATGTGATTGGTGTGTTTTTGTTTTAAGATATTATCATTAAAATAAAAGCAAGACAACCTTGAAAGGACTTGCAGCAGTAAAAGTCAGCTTCAAGATCAACATCGGAAGCAGTCAGCTTTTACTTTGAGGCCTCTGGCAGTGACAGATAACTGAGACATCATGAAAACTAATGATCTGCATACACAAAGAGAGAGCGAGAGCGAGAGAGAGAGAGAGAGAGAGAGAGAGAGAGAGAGAGAGAGAGAGAGAGAGCGAGAGAGACCAAAACTGAAAATACAGTTTTTACCAATAAACCAATAAATCAAACCCCCAATGGAACAAACTGTTGAAGTTGACAGACAACTTTGCATGTGTCCAAATGAAAGTGAGAAGTATGTCAAACCATCTTGAACAACAAATTTTCTCAAATTATCAATTTAAACTCACCACTCACACAAAGAGGGAAGCAAAAAGCCACGGTGACTTCATCATTATTTAACAATATGTAACGATTTCATGTAGATAGATTAAAAAACCGACATATGCACTAATGTTTGTTTAAAGGTCCCTTAGACTGGATCTTACATCTTGTTTTTTTGACATTCTTTACTGGTTACTTGGTCATTGAAGGAGGTGAAAATAAAAAGATCTTTTATTGTAATCGGTTAAATTATTTATTTTGGGAAAGTACTGCTATATAATGATGTTTTCCAAGAGTCCTACATAGGTTTTGCTTAAAATTACCCTGGGTATTTTATTGAAAATGTGCACGGAGATTAGGAATATCCCCTAATCAACAGTGTTGGAAGACCCTTTACTTAGAAATATCAATACAGCGTTGCAAAATTTACTCCACCACAAGAAAGTCCTGCAATCAAAATCCTGCGTATGATTAATGACAGAGGACAGAAGAAAAAACAATGTTCTGATACAAAAATCAATTTTAATTTTTTTGTGAAATATTTGATAATTTCATGTGTTTGGGCTGATTATTATTCTTTAAACCACGTGAGATGTTTAGAGGGGAAATTTCTCTTTGGTGAAAGTGGTAAGAACTCATAGACATTTAAAACATAAGCCTCAAACAAGGAGCCTCAATCAGACATTGACTTTTTTGTAAGAGGTCACATGCCCAACATGATGGATAACAATGGTACAATCTTTGAAAGTGTTTTGTACATTTATTTTATGTTTTTATGTGTAACCTTAATCTGTGAAGTTACTAGTAACTATACAGTGCAAATGATTGTGGTGGAGGGCAATATTGTCAAAAGTACAATATTGCCCTCGGAAATGTTGTGAACAAAGTATAAAGGGTTGGTAATTGAGAGCATGAGCTGAGAGCAGACCTTTGGATCCAGTACACTTGGTATGTGTGTTTAGCCACAGAGCTGTTGGGACCCTGGGGTACCAGTAAGTACTTTAACCCATGAACACCATTTCTGCTTTGATGCTGTGACTAACAGCCCAGTCACACAACCACTTCCATCACAACTAACCGTGCAGTCATGCCGTTTCTGCTCTGTGTGTCGTTTGCCATTAATGTCATGTTTGTTTTTGAAATGTGAGACTATTGAGGTTTACAAGAACCAGAAAATTGAATGTGTTGTGAGTATCAAAAACACCAACCGTGTGGTTTGTGTCCCTGCTAAAACATGAAGGTCAGTGCATAAAACTTTCTGAAGTTGAGTCATGTGGGGGGTTTGTTTGCTTGTGATGAGAAATCATGGATTAGAGTAGATGGGATTGTTGTAAGCAGCATAAACATAAATCATTTCACACAGAGGAAACCTAAGTGCTTTACATTTCAGTAAAACCAGAAAAGATCTCATTACAGAGGTCAAATCTCTTTTCATCAAGGGCATGCTATTTTTTTCTGTGCCTAAAAATACAGAAAGTCTCAATTAGTTTTGTTAGTAAATGTCTCTCATGAATGCTGTTAAAATAACTTTGAAAATCCAGGTCAGAAATTTATAACCATCACAATATTCCTGTTCTTCCTCACTCCGCTCAGGGATAGGAAATTTAAGGAAGTCACTGTTCACCAAGATCATATAGATCAACATTTGTCTGTATAACTTTCTCTATACACAGTAGCTCAGTGTGGTTTACATAAGCAATAACATGTCTGAGTTTTGGTTGTGAGCGATTACCAGAACTTCCTTTAGCAGGACGAAAATCCTGATACAGGATTTTCATGATGAGACATCAGACACTGATGTTTTATCCTTTTGTTATTGTCGCATTTTCCTGTGCATCTTTTAGTAATAATGTACATTAACGTTTAGCTTTTGCAAAGTCCCATGTAATGAGGAATTTACAACAAAAGTCCAGCAGGTAAATGAATCTTTTAAATCTGTACCAGTGAAGACAGATGTTGATGCTGCTGGATCAGTGATGCCAAACTGAGCTGAGGCCAATTAAATGGGGCAATTTTCCAAGTGACCATACAGTACTTTTTGGCAAGTTCATGTAGATTTTTTTTTTTTTTTTTTTGCTATTCATATTTATCCTTGAACATGCACAGTGTGGAAACATGGCACATTTCTGTGGCAGCAAACATGTCTACATTGTCTGGCTGGTTGGAATGAATGCAGATGTTTTTACCGGTGGGGGGGGCGTGGCCTGAACTCAGGACCTGCTTCATACTTAAGCTAGCAACTAAGACTAATAATGGACTGCTACACAAATAAACCTAAGAATGTCTTTAGCAGTAATTACAAGCTGTACGCATGTGATGAACATTTTAGTGCAACTTTTAACAATCTCCGGCCAATCGTGACCTTTACCTGTCCTCACAGAGAGGTGATACAGGCTGCGCTGCACACATAGGCTGCAGTGAAGAATACAGTTCATGCACACTTACACCTGCCTGCAGAGCTGCAGATACTTTTCAATCAGACTTTCATGTGCTATGAGGGAAGTAGTAAATCCAGACTCAGGATTTACTGACAGAACTTGTCCTATATACATCTATTTTAAAAAATGTCCTGGTTCCAAACACAGCTTTCCTGACATCTGATTTCTTGCCATATTATTATGAGAATTCAAAACTATTTTAATTATGAAAAAGCTGAAAATACTCAGTTCTTGAATTCTCCATGTGGTTGAACTGACTTTGAGAAAAAATAGCTTTTATTGTGTAAATCAAATAACATATAGAATGTTTAAACACAATTAAAAGATACTGTGTTGGACAATAGAAACTCTTGTAGAAATAATACTTTACTAAAGCCTACTGACTTCAGATGTGACGCTGAGTTGTAACATTGAGCTTTTATAATTTTAGTATGTGGTTGATCCTGATGATTGGTTTGACACAACAAACACACTGATTAAAATACACAATATGCGACTGATTTGAGCTGGCAGATACAAACACACACTGTGACTTCATGTGAGACAAAAACATAAAGGCTGCTCCTCATGTGTTTACACAGACAAAATAATAAAAAGATGAAACAATGTTATTATCATTAAATGACTCCTTCAGGATTCCAAACCATGTAAAACATTACACATGAAGCTGATGATCTTCAGGACAGCAAACTGTAGAACTGTGACGCTGCTGCTGCTACAAATGAGGAGATGTTTGGAAAAACAGATAAAGACAGACAGTTAATAACCTCAGCAACTTCTTGAACAGGTACTCATCACTGATTCGTTCTAATAATAATAATATAAAGTAAATGTTTACTCGTCTTTTAGATAAGAGGTTTCACAGTGACTGTTGTCTCCTTGCTCCCTTGATCTTCTCTCTCCTCTCTCTTCAAGACAAATAATAGATAAGGGAGAATAACAGTTATTATATCTTCAACAATGGGATAAAAACTGATGAAGCCTCTTAGATGAGAGGTGAAACGTCTTCCTAGACAAATAACCAAGTCCAGTTGCTTTTGATTTAAAACTCCTTTGAGGTAAAGTGAATGTGTACTTATCTTTTTTTATGAGAGAGTCCTTGGTACTAGCTGTCTCCATGTCCTGTTGTCTCAGCTCCTCTTCTCTAAAACACAAATGGCAGATAAGAGAGAATAATAGGCATTAATTTCAGAACTCTTCAGATTGGAAGAACTACTAAATAATAAAGGAATAATATAGATTATTATGATAATAATGTAAAGAAATTGTGTATTTATCTTTTTTAATGACTTCACAGTGCATACTGTCTCCTCTTGTTTCCTCTGCCTCATCTTCTCTTTTCTATCATGAACACAAACAGCTGATGAGGAAAGAAACAAAACTTCAGGTGTTTGTAATACTTTCTACACCATAAACGCAAGTTATTGAAATTACAGATTCTCTGGAAATGACTACATACCAGTGTGTTCGTCCTTGGTGATGTTTCAAAGGAGAGTTTTTGACTCCCAGGTTTTCATCCTTGATGAATCAGGGTTTGTCACTCTATCCACAGAGATCATCACTGGCTTCTATTATGCTTTCTGTCTTCTTCTTCTTCTTCAGTCAGTCTGTTCTTCCTGCTTGTCATTGGATCAGTAGTATTGCAGCTTTGACTCTATCCCTGCAGCTGATTTGTTCCCTGTTGTGCTTCTTATTCCTCACTCAAACTAAAATCTGAGCCTTGGAGTCAGCAACGTTAAATAAAGTTGTATGTGTTTCTAGCTCAAGAAAAACACAATCAACCTCTTTGTTTGTGTGGAGAAGAATGAAGAGGTCCATCCACATCACTCCTGCTGTTCAAGGCTGCAGGGGAGACTGGTGATGTAGAGTTTCCAGTTCATCTTGCATGAAAAAAAATCAAATTTAAATTCCTTGAATATTTTTTCACTTCAACAGTGAATTTAAAAGAAGAAGAAATTCATATAGTAACACAGAATGATATACTTATTTTTTTGTATAAGATGATTAACAGTGCTTCTGTCTCCTCTCCTTTAAAAGACAAATAAAAACACAAGAGGAAATGACAAGTTAATAAGTTCACCAATGAGTTCCACAGAAAAACTATTGATCCAAGACATTCTGATAATATCAGAGAATAAATGTATACTTATATGTCAAGAGGGTTCAGAGTTGAATATTCCTTGAATATTTTTTCATGAGAGCTCCTATCTCAGGAGTTCTCCGTAGCTCCACTGTAGCTTCCACCATGTCAGACACACAGGCCAGCTCCAAGAAATAAAGTAAGGTGCAAGAAGCACCAGTGCAAGATGCACTGAAAATGCTGACCTGTGTACCACAACCATAGCGAAGAAAATATATACACATAATACAAATGTAGTCCTCAGGCAACCATATTGTTATGTTGCCACATGTCTACATGGGCCCCGGTGCAAGACGCTACCAGGGGCCTGCAGCAGGCACCATCAAGCCAGCTGCTTGTTCCATCAGCGGAGATGGCGTGGTGTTCTCCCTCCGCTCCTGCTCCACAAACGGTGTCTCCAACTGAAGGGAGCGGAAGGAGCCCCTGAACAGAATGACAGGGAAGTCCTCAGAGCCTGTGATGAGGTTGTGACACAGGCTCAGGGTGGTCTCCCTCAGAGACTTGATGTGAGTGGTGCTGAAAGGACAGTTCCTCAGGTTGGTTATGAACATCTGAAGGGCTTGTCCTGACTGAAGCATATCAGCTAAATGGGAAGAACAAAAAGGAATACATTATTTACATTAGGAAACAAAATATCTTTAGTTATGACTTTTAAAGCACAATAATTTCACACAGAAGATGAAGACTCACAGTTGGACTTATTGTAAAGATTATTCATGTATTTAAGCTTATTCATGTGGTTCAAGGACAGCATGAATAGTACGAACTCTTCTTTATATCATAAGTGTTAAAATACATTTATAAAGCACAATGAATTTGTCTATCTCTGCCACAATAAAATATAACCACTTCATTTCTATAATTTTATTTCAACATGATCAGATTAAAAGATGATGATTCTTTTGTTGTGAGGCTTCTCACATGGTCCAGAATTATTTAATAATGAATATTTTTTAATGTACAACTCAAGTAGCTTAAAGTAGAACTATATTTTTGCAGCACTTATGTTGACTGGTATCCCGAGCAGAGTTATGAACGTCTGAGATCCATGATACATGCCAGCTGCATTTGTGATAATTAGTACAATAAATCACTTTTTTAGTTATAAGGGACAGTTGAGGCAAGCATTTTTGCATTCATAATTAAAACTGATGTTAAAACTGCTTTGTTTATGAAGACACTGTGTGTTTAAGACAAAGATTTATCAAATGTATCCAAAGTAATTACAGTCATAATTCTGCTATCATGTTCAATAAAATGTAATGTTAGAAACAGTGAACCTGTGTTGATATTTCAGCCCAGCCTGAACAGTGTCAACACACTAACACACAAACACACAAACACACAAACACATCAGACGTCACACCGGACGTCGTCTCCATGGCGCCTGGAACATATAACAGTTTTAGCATTTTATGAAAAATGGCCCGGTCGCCATCTTGGTCCTATACTTTCAATGTTGAATTCGTCGACCCTGACCTTCCGAAAAAAAACTAGTTTTTCCCACTCACTGCCTGTTTGCTCCTACTCGTTCACCTGTCACTTGCCCACTCAGTATGAAATAAATCATCTGTGATAATTTCACACCGAAATAACCAGTTTAATGCAGGTGTGTTATTTTAATGCAGTTCTGGGGGAATTTTCTACCAAACAAAATAAAGTAACATGAATATTATATTTATTTATTACTTACTTTATTATCAAAAAGGTTACAATAGTGACATAGACCTATAAAAGAAATGTTCCAACAGGAGGTAGATGCCAGCAGTCAGCAGAAACCGGAGGAGGCCATGTTCCCCTCACTGCTACAGCTGCTTTCAAACCTCCAGATGTCACAAGTTCAGCAGAGATGTTTTCTGAATTCCGAGGTTTTACTTTCCAACAGATCAACACTTGGTCTCAACTGAAGAGTTTTACTTGTCAGCAGCTCTGCTCCTGTCAGTCAGCGCTCAGGTGACGAATGAAGTCAGAGTCCTGGGATCTGCTTTATATAGGGACACGTCAGTCCTCATCACCATGACTACCCCTCATCACCATGGCTACCTGGTAATTTAATATTTCGTTATATTTATTTAGTATTTCGTTGCTGTCTTTTTCTTTTTTTATTAATGTTAATAAATAGGCTGTATCTTACTTTTATTCCAGGATTAACGCTAATTAGTTAGTCCTTAACTGACTTGATGATTGAGATTAAGAAAAAAAAGGTCAGGGTCAACAAAAACTGGACAGCATTGATCCCATGAATCCGTATCTGCTGAGGCACATGGGGTAATTTAGCATCAAATCTCTGGAGAGTGGTTATTTTTTGGCACACTTAATACCAATTTATTATGATTTCAATGCCACAACCTAACTGAATAAAAAAACCCTCACACATTGTCCGTCTGCATCTCTTCTCTGAGCGTGTGTGAAATGAATGGATTAATCCGTCCAGCAGACCGATTTGTTCTGTCTTCAGGATATAAAAACATGAGGAACATGTAAACCGGAAGATTAATACTTTACCCTAGAAAGTGCATCTCGTCCATGCAGTTGGGCAAAAAAACCAAAACAAACTATTTTGGCTTCAGGTCGTTGATTGAACCTGTTGATTCATTTTGCCCTGAAACCCTCAAACTCTTGGAGAAACTCGTGTAAACTTTGCAGGACATGTTGAGGGAGGCGAGGTGTGGAGAGAGCAGTCTGCCCGGCGGTGAGAGCCTGGTCTGGCCCTGAGTGCAGCCCCAGCGACCCCCCTCCATAGCACACTGGCATTTTACCGTGACCGCACAGAGCCTGAGGGGCCGTGGAAGTGGGGCTGCATCCAGGTGCTTTCTGGGGAACAGCTGGTGTGAAGCCAACGCAGGCTGCCATTCATTCAGTCCTGTCTGCTGCTGCTGGTCCAGACCAGTGGAGGATGAGGGGCTCTGCCAACTGCGAGGTATACAGAAAAGTAAAGTAAAGAAAATAAAAAACAGTAAAGTTATCATGACACGAGAATGAACAGGTAATTATATCGCTTAAATGTCATAAAAGCAGGTATAACAGTTTTCCATTGTAAAGTTTTATCTTGGCACCTAAAAGGAGCCACATCATCTTTTATTTTGTTTACCAACTACTACTACTACTGCTAACTAATCACAACCTGTTAATCATTCTGTCAATGAATCAATTTTTTGTTCTAAATATGTTAAAAAATTATTTAAAATGTCCATCACAGTTGCTCAGAGCTCAAGGTGTCATCTTCACATTTTTTTTGTCCGACTACACAGTCCAAAACCTAAAGTTAATAAAATGCATTAACAATCATGTTATGACCATTAATAATGATATATAAAGGTGATACCAGGGATTGAATGTCAGTTTGTTTGATAAATTGCATAAGATCAGTCAATTATCAAAATGACTGTATGAATCCATCACTCCTCTCTACACTGGTTTTGTCTATTGGCTTTCATCAACATGCAAGTATTTACATACTGTCCATACAGGTTTAGGGACAAAGCCACCGGATCAAGATGCACTCAGTTTCTCTCAGGAATGAGTTTTTATTTTTTTATTTTTTTATTGATTACCTCTCATCTTTGTTTTGTTTAAAAAAAAAACAAAAAACTTGCCAGTGACATCTTTAAACTCTAACAGACCATTTCAGGTTTGATGCTGAAGCAACGGGAGGGTTAATCATTCTGGACAACACTGACATGTGTGTTGTTTATTTGGCACTTGGGTCCTAAGCGGTTTGTTCACAGACAAAGTGGTGGCTTTGCTGGTTGGTGTCGGACGGGCCCAGTGTCAACGTAAATGTCACAAAGAAAACTTCTAACTGATGAAGGATTCTTCCCTTTCGCTCTGTTTTGTTTCTTCACTTCTCTATTGCCCCATGTGCCTTCCACATGTTTCTGAATTTGTTAATATTTAATGCTGAAATACTTGGTCAATTGACGGAAAATAATTTGGATCACGGATGGATTTGGCAAACTGGTTCCAGCTTCTCATATGTGAAGATTTTCTGCTTTTCATTGTTCATCACTGTAAATGAAACGAAAGGTGGAAAGGTTCATGGGTCTAAAACTGTTGGCTAGACAAAGCAAAACTCTGAAGACAACACCCTGAGCCATGCAAACTTGTGACAGGCATTTCTCAGATTAATATACTGTATAATGGAAATAATAAAAGTGTTTTTTTTTAATTAATTTTTAAAATCTTTTTAGAAAACTGACCTAAACTCCTTCCTGTGGACAATCAAACAGGATCCTCCCTTGTATTTCTATGGTATAATCCATGCATTGAAACGTGCCCTGTCTGTCTTTGTTAATATACTTTTTAAGTAGTAGTAGTAGGAATTTGTCAAAGGTCTGTTGCCTGCATTTGACATTTGTTTTCAGCTCAGTAAATATGTATATGAGCTTAGTCAGTAGTAAAGTGTTTGAAGTATTTTTATTAATGCGACCTCTCATTTGACTTCTGCTGCAAAAATTACCAAAAGGTTATAAGATGTACAGTGACACTGTTTTTCAATTGTTCATTTATATGCAAAATAAATTAGTTTAATTTTGTATTTGTGTTTATCTGTTTACTGGCTACTAAACAGAAGTTGCAGTAATTCCTTGCAACACTTACTTAAATCATGACTTTTTCTTATTCAGGGGTTTCAAGTTGAAGCTTACAAGACAGAAACATTCCCCTGTATTTACTCATCACCTTTACGTATTAGTGGCTTCAGTAAATAAGACATTTAATTTCCTCATAATGTTTATGTGAAGAAACTTGAAATTCTAGAAATGTGTGCCACTACAGTTTGATTCAGTAAAAGTATTGACTAATTGTAAAATTCATATTGGAGCCAAAAGCATACGAAATGAGACTTGACCAGGTCTGGCTAAAGTCTGGATCAGATCCAGTACAGATCTGGGCCAGATTCAGTAGGGATCAAATATGGATCTGGGCCAGAACCAAAGCAGATCTGGTACTGGTCTGAGCCGGATCCAGTAGGGATCAAATACAGATCACCATGACAGAATCTTGATCTGGTCTGAAGCTGGCCCAGTTCTGGCCCAAATTCAAAAAGCAGATCCGTGCCGGATTTGGCCCGTTGTGCCAATGGACACAGGCCTGGGTCAGATATGTGGATCTGGCCCAGATGTTATGATGACTCCAGGCCGGATCTGGGCCAAGTCATATTTGCTATCTGGGGTGTTTTTGCGACTGTTAGAAGGTTGTTTACTTTTATATGACGCCGAGTCCTAACTGATGCACCTGGAGACCAAACATGGCGACCTTGGACTCTTCGCTCTGTTCCATTAACATGTCTGCTCTAACAAGCTCAAGTCCAAAGAGCAGTTTAGGTGTCCAATAAATTGTAGGCATCCTCGCGAACAGGTTTATTTATCCAGGGTCAGCACTGTACATCAGTTTTACGCACAAGGAAGCTTTAATAGGTTGAGGATGAAAAACAAATGGCCGTAATATTACGACAGACAAGACGGAGAGATGATGATGGTGATATTGCCTAATGGACATAATAATGTCCATCTATAGATAAAAGCTGACACCAACAAAATAATACATAAATGTAAAAGTCCCTTTTGTGCACATCATTAGATCATCTTCTCTTACTGTGAGCTAAGAGCCACTTGAGGGCAGTGCAGACATATTTCTGACCAGACATGATGGGGGACCACCTCTTTAAAAATATTTTTTGATGTTACTTCTTGAACACTGCCAAGAAAAATCAGGTTGTTTCATTCACCTGTCACAGACAATGGCCAAGCCAATCACATCAGTTAATACCAAAATTACATTTAAGAAATCTGATTATAGATCAGCCAGCATTAATGTTTCAGCATAAACAATTAAGCTAATATTTTCTATGAGGACTCATTAAATTTGGTTAAAGAAAATTTGACCAAGATATAGTGACAAATTAAATGATGAGTCATTCTGTTTGTGCTGTGGCCTTCAGTCAACAAACCTATGAGAGATTCTCTTCAGGAGAGTTTCAGAGACTTGTAGCCAAGCAGCACATTTTACAATTGAAGGGTAGATCAGTCATGGGGGAGCAGAGATGTCAAAGTTGTTCATCATTATTGTTTTTTTTAAACTCTTAAATATCAATATTGATATTGGCCTTAAAAATCCAGTACCACTCATAGGTACCACATATAAGATGACTCATTTGATCATTGAATGGATAGTTGATTTGAGTAAAATAATCAGTTTCATCACCAAAATGTCACCTGGTCATGAATGGTGCAGGTGGAAATGCCTTTTATCTCCTCTTATCAAAATTCATCTTCATATGTATGCTACTCTTCCATTTCAGCTGTAATTAAATCTGTGTAAAATGTAGCTGTTCAAATGAAAAAAAAAAAACAACTTAAAAAACAAAACCAAAACAAACAATACTTAAAGATAAAATGTCAAACAACATACATGTGTTCATTATGTTTAATTTTCAAATAATTGATGGCAAAATGAGAATATTTACATGTGAAAATATGTATGACCTGTACAAAAAATATACATGCAGAGATAAAAAAACCCCCATAAAAACAGCAAATAAAAATAGCAAACATGTAATTTATGAAAAGGGAGACAAACATGACAAATAAGGAAAAGACAAACAATGAAAAAACAAAAAACCCTAAACTGAGGTATCCAGTCCAAGTTTCCTTGTTTCAAAAGGTCTGTGCACACCTTTAAAATAAATAGAAAGGTAACAGAGGACTGTGACTTCTGTTCCTGGTAGAATCCATTTAAACTCGACACATCCTAACCCCCATACTGGATTCATGTATCGTTTGGTGGTTACACTATGGCTACCCTGCGTTTTCACTTCCAGGAAAGCAAACTAATCACGCTAAAAACAATTTGTTAGTCGCCGCTTTCAGGGTAGTTGTTTTTTTTTTTTACTAAAAGAACAGGAATTTATGGAAGAAATATTTTGGCAACAAGTATCTGTACATAAAGTTAGAACACCATTTAGTAAATGATGCACCACAATCTCCCATCAGCATAAATGTCTCTCAACTGTATAATCCCCTGCCTTTATATTAAAGGGCACATGAGACTAAATAAACTAATTGTCCAATGTAGTGTTTTTAACTAGTGTAAACAATCATTTGACATAGTCATAGATTATCTAACTCAAGTGAAACATTATCACAATAAAACATTTTTATTAAGTACTATAAAGCTAGAGCAACTTTGGTGTACCAATACTACAGAGGCATACAGTACAAAAAGTGTTAAATTATTTTTGATCAAACCATATTGATTGTAGATTTGTGACCTCTAACATGGCTTGGCCTGGAAGTCGTAACACTCAGAGATCAAATAAACACAAACTACCAGCAGTGCTTGCAGTACCAAGTACATGCTTTTCTCTAGATTTATTACAGATACAACAGATGTCTTCATAAATAGTTGCATAAAATGTTAAAGCCGCAACATTGCACATGATAATCAAACATAACATACAATGAGTGCATTTACAGTAATTTGTCTTCCTCTGCCTCCACATTCACTCCCATCTGATTGGCAATCACCACTGCCAGTTAGGCTCCGACAGTCTCTCATCCTGCCGTCCAAAAGCAGGAGTCCACTGTAAATGTGAGGGGGAAGAAGGCAGAAGTCTATATACAAGGTAAGGCTTAAACATCTCATATCTGCGCAACACAAGTTTGTTCTAGGAAAAGCAAACAATGGATGTCTAGTGTTTCTTCTCAGATTGGACAGTGCAGCATTGTTACTCGCAACATCATGGTCATCATGGTATCTTAGATTAGGTACATTATGTAAGCGCAGCCATCAAAAAGCTCTGATCGCACGTATAAATCAGTAAAGTCAAGAAGCTCAGTCACTGTCTACAGAGTCCAAAGTAGCACAGCAACTTTCAACTGATGAGCATTTTCTACAGTTATTGTTTTTTTTTTTTCTTCTTGGAAACGTAGAGACAGTACTTTTCCTTTCTATACATTGTTTCTATAAGAAAGGGCTGCTTTTCAAATGTCTTTGAGTTAACAGTTTAGTGTAAAAGAGCAAAAACGCACAATGTCTGTTTCCCTCTCTAGCAGCAAGAGGGAGGGCAGTTTGCTCTCAGCGCTATCACTAGCTTCATTGGCATCACTTTCTCCTGAAAGCTCTGCGTCTGTGCAGTGGTGTCAAGGCTCGATCAACTGGCTCTTCTGATCAGCTTTAACTCTTGCAAAGGAAAATAAATTACTTCATAAAGTTTTTTTTTTTGTTTTTTTTTTAGATTTTTGTTCACTTAACTAGAAAATCTGTTGAGTTGAATCCAGCAAGCAGCAGTAGACAAGGGCATCCATTAATTTACGTGTTAGGTGAGAACTCCGTTCTCTAGGTTCTGATTGGGTTAAGACCTCAACAGGTCTGTTTAATTGATAAAAGGACTACAGGACTTTAGTGAATCAACATTCTGTGAAAGAGGATAAGATCAGCATTCATTGTTTCTCCTTCTTTTACATCTAGACGACCAAGATGCTCATTTCCAAAGGAATCTGCAGCCCCTGTGGACACAAGCTGTAGTGTGTCCAGTTTTTCCTGCTGAGGTCTGTTCTGCTCAGACTGCTGAGGTGGTGAGGGGCTGGGAGTTGGTCTGGAATCATGGATCCTTGCTCAGGCCTCACACTCGGGGCTGAAGGCGACTTTGGATGAAGCTCCTGACGCCTCCGATGGGCCGGGCGTCAGTCTGGTGTTTCCTCCTGTCTATGAAGGAGATGAGGCGGGAGGTGTCCAGGCAGCCCTCTGCTCTGGCCCGGCCATCAGCCTGACCAGCCTGCAGCCACGGATCCTGAAGGCAGAGCCCGGCTGGAGGTCTCCTGCTGGGATCAGTCCTCAGAAGCAGGCAGACGAAGTCTCGGGCTGCCTGGCTGACACCCTGGAAGTAATCCCTGGGGAAGCTGAAGTCCAGCCGGCAGATGTTAAGGCAGGTCTCCTCGGCACTCTCGTCAAGGAAAGGGGAGGCGCCGCTCAGCAACACATAGGTCACCACGCCCAGGCTCCACAGGTCAGAGGTCAGCGACACTGGCTCTCCAAGGACCAACTCTGGGGAGGCAAACTCAGGACTGCCCAGCAGAGGGTGAACATAGTGGGCACTGTTGAGCTGGACAGCATCACCGAAGTCTATGAGTTTGACTGTTGGCTGGCCGCTGGAGCTGTGAGCCACCAGCAGATTCTCAGGCTGCAACAAGAGCAAAGAAAAAGTTAGTATCTCCGTTAGTCTTGTTTACTTGACTCTCATTATTATATATTAATTCCATCCATCGGTCACGACTCACTCAGTTTGACCCTCAATATTCAAAGGAAAACAAGGATCCAACTAAGACTGGAAATGCACAGCAAACACTCAGTCAATTCTCATCCAATTCTCAGCAAGAAGGCGAATAAGCGTATTTCACAAAATGTTGAACAATTCCTTAAATGTAGTGCTGCGGTAGGAGTGTGTCATGGTGAAAGTACTTACTTTTACATCCAGATGTGCTATCCTGCAGTTGTGCAGGTAGTGTAAAGCTTCTAAAACGTCCCGTAGGTAACAGGCCACTTTCTCCTCTGTCAGATTCCCCCAGCTCACAACGTAGTCCAGCAGACGACCTTGGTCAGCCCTGAAACACACATAAACGTCTAATAAAAGAAATGCAAGATTTATCTACGGTGGCCCCTGAGGACAAAACCCATACAAGAGTGAAAGCATAAATGTTTGGGGAAACAAGCTTCAGATCCAGAAATGCAACAAAAACTAATATGGAAAACACATGCAACAAGAATTATTACACATGCATGTCTGTACTCACATCTCCAGGATGAGGACGTAGCTGCTGGGGGTTTCGTACGTGTCTATGAGGCTGACTATGTGGGGGTGTTGGAGCCTCTGGAGCAGATTGAGTTCCTGAGTCACCCGGTCCCTCCTCATCAACTTCTTGTTCACGTGTTTGACCGCCACCGTACGTTTGGTGCCCTGGTGATCACAACGCTTGACAACAGAGAAGCGACCCCTGGTGAAGAGAAACAGGACGGAGGACGGACGTCCAGCGGTCAGTTAGTGTGTGTCATATAGTTCCTATGGTTGTCATGTTATTAGCAGAGAGAAAGCTGAATGCTGGGAGCTCGGGGTGTAACTGAAAGCTAATTTGGTGTAATGTGTTGATGAAATCTATACATGGGCACAGTACAGAATGACGATAGATAGTGTGAGTTAGATTACATTACCTTCCCAGTTCAACCACCTCAGTGTAGTGAGACTCAAAGTTGTCCTTCCAGCTCACTCTGATCCCGTCAGTGGACACAGCTGACAAATAACACCACAAACAGTCAGTTAATGTCAGTAAACTGTCAGTTCTCTGTGACAGAGTTGAAACTGTCTGTTTTATTTTGTATCTGGGCTCTTACCCAACACTCTGAGGCTAGCAGATGACGTTACACTGCCCAGCTCATTTGTGGCGACACAAGTGTAAACGCCATCATCCTCAGAGGCTACGCCAAGTATCCGCAGCGTCGCTTCACCCGTATCGCTGAAACAAACACACAAGTTAATGTACATTTCATTTCAACAGTAAACTGCTTTAACTGTGCTGCAACAAACGAGTGGCAGTCCTACTGCACGGTGCCATGCAAAAAAAAGATGATCTAAACTGCGGTCTGATTTATTATCTAATACCAAATGAGACTCCTGCAGTGACACTCTGTTTTGTTTTTTTTTTACCTGTAGGCGATGCTGAAGTGACCGTTGTTGGTGAGGTTGCTCTGGTTGGGTCCTTTCCAGGTCACAGTGGCCCGGGGTCGACCACAGACCTTACACCTAAGGGTGACACTCTCTCCGTTGTCACACGTCACATCACTCAGGGGTACGAGGAACTCTGGGGGAACTGGAAGGGAGAAAAAGTCAGAGGTAAACAGTCGAACAGTTCTTTTGATTATATATTTAATTGTTTTTATTTTATTTGCCGATTTGCAGATTTGTTGATTCCACAAAGTTCACACTTACCATCGTAGATGTAGTTTGGATTTAGAAGCTGAAAAGAAAAAACAAAGCATGAGTGAAAAACACAACGTGGAGCAGAAGCACAACTTAATAGTTTCCTCAGATGAACTGATGAACTCACCTTTACAGAAACTTTATTGGCCAGGCCATCTCTGGACTTCCTGTAACCGTTTTCCAGCTTGGTCTCTTTCTTTGCCTCCTTCTCCTTCTTCTCAGACTTTTTACGGATGCGCAGGGACGTGTGCCAGGATGAAGACTTCCTGCTGGGACAACAAACGGACTTGAGTCAAATCAAAGGGTTTAATTTAAACCAGCCTTTGTGGGATTGCAAAAATAATAATTCCTATCTGCAGAGAGCAGTAAAAATAATTCATACTGGTACAATTGTTCAGAGCTCTTACTTGATGGATCCGTCGGGACAATCAGGGACGATGGCCGAAGTGTGTCCCAGCACAAATCCGGGGATCCAGCCCTCGGCGGCGGGGCCCTGCTCGGTAGCCGCCCTGAACACCAAGAACATGTTTTGCTGGTTGCTGGCCAAGATCTGGACCACCTCGCCCTGAATGACGCTGATCTCATCCTCCTTCACAGCCATGTAGTCCTGGGTCACCAACATGGTGGATACGCTACTGCTGCTGCTACTTTCACTCTGCACCACAGGAAGGAAGCATGGACATGTGGAAAGTAGTAAGTACAAATTCATCTGGTTCATTGCAGTTAAGTGTAAAATCTCTTCAAGATTTGGAGGCAATAGTATGATAACACCAGAAATCTTTAAATCTAAACTATGGGATGAATTCTCAAGAGAAACACAGGTGGACCAGTTTTGGTGAGATAAAGCAGCAATAAGGTACAAGAAGTAGTGAAAACAGTCTTTAAAAAAGATTTAGAGTGCAGTGCAAGAAAGACAAAACACAGCGATTCAATATTTTCTTCTTGAAAAAAGTAAACTGGATGAAGAAAGGCAGGAAAAAGATGAAGATTTCCATTTCTTTGCTCTGCAGCTCCAAGCAAAGATGAGAGGAGGAACGTTAGCTTGAATGAGAGGATCTTGGTTGAGTACGTTTGTAGGCGAACCACAAACGTTGGAGGTTAGTTGCAGGAAAAGTAGATTTGAGTAACACACCATGAAGACAGCAGGAGGTGAAGAACGGCCAAGAGGAAGTCAGGTGTTAGTATAAGCTTTGTTAGAAGTAAGAAATCTAGAAACAGCCTCGAAAGTGAATCACTGAAGAGCTGAACGAGGTCCACTAGAGAGGTTTGGAACCTGAAAACATGTTGACAAACTTGTGCTAGAGAGGATGATGTTGAAGAGCAGTGAAGGTTGTCAGAGATGCGTAGTAGGGGACAGATTAGTAGCGCTGGCTGCAGCAGGACAGGAGACAGCGGGCAGACAGGACAGACCAGGCCTCCCTCTGCCTCGGTGTTAGTCGGAGCGGCACTGAGCAGCAGGTAGTGGTCTTACCCCGTTGCTCTGGGTGGACTGGATGGACTGCTCGCTGGCCGATGAGCATGTACTCATGCGGTCTGCCTCCTTGCTGTGTGTGGAGTGCCTGTGGGTTTGGCTTCCAGATCCAGAGCCAGTCTGGATCTGGTTCGAGTTCTGGCGGACCGGACTCTCTCCGGCCTCCCCGGGGAAGGTGAACGAGCCAGGCCGGCTGGCTGGAGAGCCTGGCATAGAGCTCCAGAATCCAGATCCGGACTTCTGGCCGGGGCTGGGAGGGGGAGGAGGGAGGATGTCTTTGCCAAAGTTAGGGGTGGCCAGGGGGCAGGCCATAGGGGGCGCGGCTCCAGGCCGTGCTTTGGAAGTGGGTGTAGAGGGCAGCGGCCCAACTGTGGCACGGGGGATAGGGGCTACAGCAGTGGCAGGTGTGGGGGTCTGTGCTTGGTCCTCTGGGGTCTGGCTGGGGCGCTTGCCCTGTGGGCTACCCCCTGGAGGGAGCAGGGGAGGAGGGACAGGACGAGGGGTTGAACCTGGACCATAAGCGAGCAAAACTCACACCTCAGTCACATCTTTCATTTTACCATACAAAACAAATTTCGCAAATACAGACAGAGCTTCCATACCTGACATCTTGTTGGGGCCGTCGGAGTCGGCCCCAGGGTGGTGGCGAAGGGGCTGGGGCAGGCGGGAGGGCTGGGGAATTCTTGAGGGCCGACGAGAGCCACCCTGGGGTCCTGAAGGGATGGAACTGCCCTGGGAGCTTCCACCTCCAACTGCAGGGGGTGCACTGGACCCACTGCTGCCTCCACCCGGCGCTGCCATGCTGGGTACGCATGACCCACCACTCGCCCCTACATGGTTCCTCTGATACTCTATTGGTGAGGTCAGAGCTGGGATGAGGTATAAAAGAGACAACAGCAAACATCTGGTAGACAGTTCCTTCTAAAATCATGTCCTGTGTGTGTGTGTGTGAGTGTGTGTGTCAGTGTACCATTGAGGAAGTTGCGTTGGCTCTCGAGTATCTGGCTGATCTGAAGGGTCCAGACCTCACGCACCCCTGGATGGGAGGAGTGAAGCACGAAGGACTCCACGGCACCATTGGTCGACCGAGAAGTGAGAATGAACTTACAGGGGTCACCTTCCACATTCTCCTCCAGGCCCAGACAGCTCACCTGCAGGGTGCAAACACGAGAGGCGTCAGGTGATTACTGAGATTTAATTGTCTTTTTCTTAGTTTAACAATTATTCATCTGTTAAACATTTTGCCTTTTATTCTCTTTCCTCATTTGTCCTACTTTTCCATGATATACAGACAAAGGCCTAAAGGTTCACCACCTACAAGAAACATGCATCTCTGCCTGCATCTTCAAAATAAAAGCTCCCACAAACAGCAGTGGAGATTCTGTTGATGTTAGATAACATTGCAGCCTTTTTCTCAAAAGAAAATGTGTTTAACTTTGAAATTACTCAACCAAGCAAGTTTACAACACTTGTATAAACATATATCTACATTTGCATGTTTTGTGCATGTAACTTTTATCCAAAACTTTTGCAACTTGCTCAAAGACTGAGTAACTGGTTAACTTGATTAACACAGGCAGAAGTTTCTCCACAAGATGGAACAGAAAGTGTTTCATCTGAGAGCTCGGTGGCCTGATTCCACTGGTGAAGGAGTGAGAGGAATCAGTAACGCACACCCTGTTGTACATCATATATCCATTACCTTAATGCTGTTCTTGTAGAGAAATCCTGGCAGGGAGAAACCTTTCTTTTTGTCGAGGGGCTCACTGAAGATAACCATCTGCTCAAAGAGGAAGACTCTCCTCTCCTTCATCCGGCCGAGCAGACTGCCCTCTGGGTCAGACACCATGAACGTGTCCTGCAGCAAAAGGCGGCCCTGAGCCACGATCTTCCCCTGGAGGGGGAGGTGAACACGTTGGGAAGATGGAAAGATCAGTTGTAGGGGAGGAACTGGACCAATGTAACTGAGAACTTAAGTGTGTGTTGATTCAGGCTTTGATGAGAATGCTGTGTTGGTGTAAAACATAATTTTACATCACAATTTAATATTATTTCTTACATCAAATCCCTGAAGCCGGCCAACATTCATCATGTCATTACACCTTTTTGGCACAATGCACATGACCTCCACTGCTTTCTGTAAGAGTCAGACATGAGCAGAAGATTGATGAGGTTCCTGAATATGTTTTTCTTGATCATTTAAGAAGAGCTTTAAGTTTTGTTATCTTACCTCCAACTCCATAGACTCCAGCCCAGCCTTTTTAGAGTGTTTCAGAAAGTCCTAAAACAGAAAGAGGATATATTAAGAAATTATAACTCAACAATTTACTCTTTCGAAAAGAGAAAGCAGAGACGTATATGCATAAACAGCAGACTCAGACAAAATGTATAATAATATGGATAACAAGAGAAAGAGGGGGCAGCAGGTGGAGCTGTGGCACCCCCTGCTGTACTGTAACACGCCAACCTTGAGCAGCAGCTGGTACTTCATGATCCTCTGGACTGGCTTGATGAGCAGGTCTGTGATCTGCAGTCTGTGTCCCAGCCGCTGCTTCAGGTCCTACAAAGTCAGAGGTTAGTTGAGAGACTGATAGATAAATGGAGGATTTTAGTATCTGATGTGTCTCTGAGGATTAAATCATCAAAATAATGGGCTCGTACCTCGTAGTAGGTGTCAATGTACTCTGAGACGATGTGCTCTGATTTGGGCTTGTTTTGACAGTACACTACGTACATGTTTAGTCTTCGTTCCTGGGTATAGAGAGCACACACACAATTACAACATGACCAAATGTATACAAGTAAAGCAGAAGTTGGAAATAAAATTGTTCCGATAGCGATACTATTATCAGTAATGCCCCAGATACTGCAGTATTGAATATCGGTGACTACACATGTCCACGCACTGATCCGATACCATGTAATTTATAAATAAACCCAGTTAAAACAGCAGTTTTCCTGAAAATCAATTCTTCTTCACTGCTCTAAAGCAGTAGCCTACACAGGAAGGTGTGCTGTGCAGCCACTGGCAACTACTAATATATAGTGATGAAGAAAGATTGATTTCAATAAACAGTGTAACTTTAGCCATTAGCCAAACATCAGCAATTTGGCAAAATGTTACACTGGAATGTCCCACCATAAAAAAAGCAACATGTACAGTAGGCAAGACAGTCAAATTAGATAATAAGAGATTCTATGGCATTCATGTATTTGCCATACAACAATGACAGAAATCATATCACATCCATACAGGGTCAGTGTACAGTTGTTCAATTCTTTTTAATGCACTGGTATCAGATCAGTAGTCGGTATCGGAATCAGTAGTTTGTATGGAAAAAAATGGGATCGGCACATCTCTAGTTGGAAAGTCACTGTGGACGAACCTGTTTGAGAAAGAGTGGTCCCAGTCTGTCAGGGTCCTCCAAACATTTCTCCAACTCCCCGAGGAAGAAGCTGAGAACGACAGGGAGAGGAAAGAGAAGGAAGTGAGATACTCTGCACGTGAATCTGCTCTGAGGAAGCTCAGTATCATCAGGATGTGTGCACCACATACTCTTTGTGCCAGTCGTAGATCTGGTGGATGTTGCCAAACACGATTTTGTCTTTCCCTTTCATATCATCAGGGACGCCCTCCTCCCTCATCCGGCTCATGTAGCCCTTATGATGGAAACACACGTTAATACTACTAACTTATAACAGGGAGTCTACGAAAGACAATTAATTCATTCCAAAACTTTGAGTGACATTTTAAAATGCCAGGTAGAATAAAAAGCTGAGCTCAGTTTGACTTACTGGAGAACTATTAAAAACTTTCATATTTTCAGATCTGTTTGACAGAACAATAATCTCAACTAATTAACCACTGCTCATAAAGCATCGACCCACCTCCACCACCAGGCCCAGGTCTCTGACATAATCTCTCTCCGTCTCCACCAACTCCAGCAGAATGTAACTACAGCACAGAAAGAAAGAAATAAAAAGAAGACAAATTAAAAATGTAAACAAACACCGAACATCCAAACATCACTGTACAGCACGTAGGTGGAAGCAGACATACTGTCTCTTCTTCAGGATGCTGGTCCTGCGTTCATCCAGCTCTTCCATGGGGGAGGAGGAGGAGAGGAGGGAGTTGTCAGAGGGGTTGAAGGAGGGAGAGCTGCTGTCGCCCTGTTCTACTGACAGAGAGCTGGGTCTGTCCTCCAGAGCCTGCACCAAGAGGAAAGGGTTAACTATCGTGTGTAAACCTGGGTGAAATAATGGTCAAAAGCTTCTCTGTTTTAGGAGAAGAGTGGCTTTAATACAAATTACAATTAAAATTATTACAAGTATTCATGCTAATTGATATAAATTCTATTCATTATCATATATATATAAAAGATAATATATATATATATATATATATATATATATATATATATATAAGATATATATATATAAGAAATATAAAAAACATTTCAAATGTAATGTAGCCTTCTGAAAGCCACTAAGCTGATACAAATTTCAGATGTGTTTTTGTTTTCCTCTGTTCTCCTACCATCTTGCTTTTGACCAGCTCCTCGATGGCGCTCACCAACTCAGCGGCACTGGGTGTCTCCGAACTGGATGGACGGACCGACAGACGAGAAGAGGTCTGGAACAAAAACAGAGAGATGAGAGGAGGGACAAAGAACAAGTATAAGAACCTGATAATCTATGCAACACAACAACCTGTTCTGCTAACGCTAATTCTGCTTGTTGGCTGGTGTTAATATGACTGTTCCTATAGAGAAAAAGGCGGCGTTTAAAGTAACAAACTATAGTTTAGAAATGACACAAGCTTTACTTCATAAATAAAATGACACAGGTCATTTAAAGAGATCCTGAATTACACAGCACATTCTCCATGTCTAAAAGAGACGATAAATACTCTTATATCTGTTTTAAGTGAAACTTGAAGGCTGATCGAACCCATCAATGTGAACCTATATGTAACAAGTTTAGTTCAAAGATGAACAGTAAATATTATTTTAGGGTTAAAGGTCATGCTTAAGGTTTGATTAAGATTAACTTCAAGATCAGCTTTTGTCAGTAGCTTGCGTTTTTAATTATAACTGAATATGTTACTTCAGTCATTTGTACAGGTCATGATTTAGTGAAGATGCTTGTTAAATGTTCAATGCTGTAATCTAAAGAGAAATTCAAAAAGTTGCTTCCACTAGTGAAACCCCAGTACAAGGGGTTTATAGATAAAGGTTAAAAAACTGCAAAGAAAAAGTATATGAAGTTTAAAAAACTGTCAGTGAAAAGGTAAAAACATGAGGCTGAAAGTGGGGTGAACGAGATGAAGTTGAGAAAGTGAAATGTCAGAGAATAGTGATGAGGAGAAGGTCAGGAAAAAAAAAGTAACGTTTGGATGGAGGATGTTTCCGTTGCTTTCTCAGGTGATGATGAACAGCCTCTGAAATAAAGAAAGGATGCTAACAGAGCGAGAATGAAAGAGGTATATGTATGTATGTAGATATAGTTCAGGAGACTCTCACCCTTGCTGTGCTGTGCTTCAAGACTTTCCCCAATTAGGTTTTCTGGGTGAGGCTGTGTGCCCTTCTGGCCTCGCCAGCGTTTAGAGATGCCAATTACTCGCATGGGTAATGAGGTTAACGCACAGAGGGTAAAAGGGAGATGAGGACGAGTGGGCAGGTCGGGTGAGGGAGGGGGGTAGTGAGGGGGTCGGGGGATGATAGGAACAGGAGGGCTTTTGAATTTTTACCTCAGTGTGGGGTCGTATTTAGATTGATATCTAGGGGAGCTGCCTGTTCAGCTGACAGGGAATCTTACCAACTCTCTTCTTTGTGTTTATATTGACTGTTGCTTCATTTTTAAACCTCACTTACCAACCTCCTCCCATCCTATAAACGATAAACATGCAGGAAAAAAAGTTGCAGTCCTGTGTTTTTCTAGCCAGGCATCATGAAATTCTAAATTTCCTCGATATTTATAGACGTTTATAGCATCATAGCATCGTAGCCTTCTGATCTGTGCTGACACTGGCAGAAAAAAACCTCCACACTGCCCTCCTTCTTTATCTACAGTTTCCCTTCATGCCCTTGCTCATCTGCCAGGCGACTCTCCATTACAGCGGTGTGTTGAGAAAACAGGGCAGAAAGTCCAAGTCAAAACAAGTGAAACTAAAAAAAGATGGAAAGAAAAAAATCCGCACTAAAGAAATGCAGGAATGTTTAAGAGTTCAGAAGAATATAAAAGTTAAGAAGAGTGATTTTTAGGGGACAGAGAGGGGTGTATTCTAAAAAGAAGAAAGTTAAGTCTAAAGAAAAAAAAGCTGCTAGCTTAATTTCCTTTCAATCTAGAGACTTGTAACCAAAGAAAAAAGGCTTCAGTAAGTAGCATTTAAAGCTGAAGAGTGGGGGGAAAAAAAAGAGAGAATTGAAGAATTGACTGAGGGAAGAGACAGAGGGGGGAGAGCGGGGCATTTCAGATGGAGAGGTATGGAAACTGAGACAAAGCAAAGACAGGACATAAATCAAGGTAATGCTACAGCATGGCAAACAGCAAACGATACCAACAGGAAACAAAACAAAAGAGAAACAGAAATTAGTGTCAGAGGCGTCTCCGCTTAAAGTCGAGGAGGAGACCTGCCTGAAACTTTTCATTGCTTTCTGCTTGAGAAGAGAGGGGAGAATATGATGCAACATGCCAAGATAAAATGTTATGCATAACAGAAACTAAGGAATCACTTAAAACCGTGTCAGGAGATGCTCCTTTGAGGGAAAAGTGGGAGAATAAAACTTGAAAATGAACAAAAATGTACCCTTCAAGAACTAAAAATCATAACAGCAATGAGACGGAAGAGAAACCAGTGTAAGTGCTGGATTTATCTTTAAGATAATCATCATGCTGAAAATAGAGGGACGGAGAAAAACAGATGTTACCCTGCTCATAAAGCTAAAAGAATATACATGATGTATGGTCTAATGGAAATTCACTGCTTCAGTCCTTCATATTGGCCCAGATATGATTTAGTTTTAGTCACTGATTTGACTTGAATTCTTACTTATTAGAAATAAAAGCTGAGTTAATAAACTTTTAAAAGTTTCTACTGCTGTAAGTTACAAGAACAATCTGAGAAATAAACTAAACTGCATTTTGTGGAAATTTTGTATGATGAGAAGTTTATAATTCTCATTGTCTTTATAATAGTTCAGTCATAATTTTCCCCTCTGACTCCTCCTGTCATCATCTTTGCCCATCCCTCTGCCTCCGTCCCTTTCTTCTGTCCCCACGGTAACGTCCTCTCTCTCCTCACCTTGTCATCCTGCGAGTCTGGCTGCAGCAGGCTGTGCTGCTGGATGGCCATAGGTGGAGGCAGTGGTACTGAGTCAGCACCTTCCTCGCCCTCCTCCTCTCCGCAGCTCTGCATGCCCGAAGAGCTGGACTTGGACAATGTGCCGCTCGACAGGCCTTCGTTACGGACCCTCTGCAATACAACAACACATGGATTGTAAAATAGAGATTAATACACAATACTGCGCAGAACGACACAGGAACTGCTCACTGGACAGAGTTGTATCTACCCACCTCCTCCACAGTCTCATCTTGAGGTGTAGCGGCACTGTCATCTGAGTCTTTCTGGGAGCCCATTGTCATCTCCCCACTCTTCCTCATCTCACGGCTCTTCTTGTGCTTGTGAGCAAGCTTCTTCACGTGGCCATCTGCCTTGCCGCTGCTTAGCCGACGCACTGGGCTGGTGAGCCACTTGCGCAGGGTGTTACCTGGGACATAACCCAAACACACCACACTCAGTTTGCTGCAGTATGGAGCATTAGCTTTAAACACACTGTACAATAAAGTGTCTTTTATCTGTAAGATTTTTATTTACATTTAACAACTGACATGCATCTCTATGATGTGAAAGATTTCTATCAGTACAGAGTGGCATAGTGGTAATTTTTCAGCTGCTGAAGAAGCACTGTTAATTGTTACTTGCGGGGGAATCTACTCAGTAACTTTTTTTAAAAGAAAAAATTGGAGGCTATTTTTGTGATTAAGCTGTAGTTATTGCATTTTTTAAAAGTGAATTTTGTAACAGACACAATAGACAATATGGTGCAGGGACCATACCAGGTCGTTTTGGTCCTGGTGAGGTGTGGGAGCCAATGCCATGACCAGGCTGAAGCGTGGCGGACGACCCTGGCATGATGGAGTCATTGCTGCACACTGACAGAGTGTCTGTGATACACAAAGCTATTGTTAAAATATTTATTTCATGTGGTGCAGACATCCACAAAGTATCAAAGCATTTTTCCAGCCCCTGTACATAATAATAACAACAACAACAACAACAACAACAACACTTTATTTGTATAGCACTTTTCAATACATGTAACAAAGTGCTTCGCATGAGTCAAAAATAAGATACCCAAACAAATCAAGGTGAAGTATAAATAGAACATAAAACAACCTTAAAACAACCTTAAGTGCAAAACACATACACCCTCCTCCCTCACACCACATACGGCACTGACCTTTGTGGTTGAAGATGCCCTCCATCTCCATGGAGGATCTGGAATGAGCGATACAGAGCATGGAGCAGGGCACCAGGCCCTCCTGGGCTGGTGAGCGGTCTGTGGTCCTGACCAGGCACCAGTCTGGCTTGTCGTGACAGCGCTCCAGAACCTCTACCGTCTGGCCGCGCCGCACAGTCAGCTCATTGCTGTTGCTGGCCATGAAGTCGTGTATCACCACAGTCAGCTCACAGCCACCGGAGAGCTGAGGAAGACAGGATAATCACTAAGACCTGGTCTCTTCAGGTGACACTTGTCCCAGATACAAGGTGTAGTGATGCACAATGATGTGAAATAGTGTCATCAGTGTGCACGTGCTCTCACCTTGTCGCTGTCCAGTGTGTTCTGAGAGGTGCGGGATGCCAGAGAGATGGTGTCTGGTTGGCTGCTCCCTTCACCCTGACTGTCCAGGTCCTCTCCATCCCTAACAAACACACACATGATCAGTTAAAGGTGGAAGTATTTCTGAAAGCCGGTGTAAATGAACCTCAGTGTGTATGCCCTCGTGTGTGCACTACTGCCTGTTTCCATCAAAATCTTAAATTGCAGGTGACTGATGTTTACCGTCGTCCCTTGTGGTGCTTGGCTGTAGTTGCTTTTGGAATATGAATGGGCTCCTTGAGAGCCCCTCTCAGGTGGATGGTGCGCTCCTGGATCACCTCCCTGATGTGTTTGATCCAGTCCTGCTTGTTCTCGATGCTCGACGCCTGTTAAAGGTCAATGACGGAGGGAGTTTAAGAAGCCAAGAGTTAGAGTTCTCAGGAAATTTAATTCCTTTGGAAATGTTGTTTCACTCTGTGTGGTTCACACAAGTCCGAATTTACCTCTTGTCATCTCTTATCAACTGAAGTCATTTGACAGGTACATTTTATTTCACACGAGCCCGTTCCAGCTGTGGACCCTAGAGCAGTGGTTCCCAACCTTCTGTGCCAATCACAGCCCTCTCCGATTAACTCAAGAGCCTCTTCATCATTTGAATTGAATTTATTTGAACCAGATGTTTTGATCCATTTGTACTACTAGCTACTAGCTTGGAGTAGCAGAAGCTGGACATCTCATCCATTTATCTGTAACCTTTAGCCGTTAACCGTTAACCACTACTTTCAGCTAGCATTAAGAATATCAGTTGTCTCTTACTTTTAGCTGTTGATATTATCCATTTCTTCTTTAGCTAACTAGCATTAACTTTTTTTTTTTTTTTTTTTTTAACTGTTTACAACTTGAACAATTTCAACCATGTATTCATCACTTTTAACTATGTTAACTGTTACTTTAACGGCTACTTTTAGCTAGCATTAACACTTTCAAGTGTTTGTTACTTTAGCTATAGATATCATCAATTTCTTCTTTAGCTAACTAACATTAAATATTATTCTAAAATGTTTATAACTTAAGCAATTTCAACCATTTATCCATCACTTTTAACTAACGTTTTCAACTCTTTATTAATAATAATTATTAATAAAGAGTTGTAATAAAGAATTAATAATTAATTGGTGTTACCTTTAGCGAACTATTTGAAGAAGTTATTTGTAACTTTTAGCTAATTTCTAGCTTACTAGTTTTCATGCAGTCTCAACACACAGTCTTCATGTGTCAAGCAAACACAATATGTGGAGATATAATTGTAATTAAATAGTAGTTTTAATTTCTGTTCTTTTTTTTTAATTTGTTGTGGTACTACCTAATCTTTCCAAATGCTCCATGCCAACTGTAGAAAGGTTCTCCCTGATGTGCAAGTACTCTTGGGTGGGAATCACTGCTGTAGACTATTTTACAACATTTCAGCCCCCCACCTTCGGTGGCACTGGATTAAAGTAAGTTTCTGCTATGGATCATATTTAATGATTTTGCCCATCAAGTTCCTAAACTCCTGTTCATGAAGGATAAGAAGTGCTAAGAGTTTGTTTCAGACTTGTGAGAAGTGGCTGAGGGCTGTGTTGTGGGATAGTTTGTACTCACCATTGCTCCATGTTTGGATCCCTGACTTAGCTTTGAATTTAAAATATAAAATAGAGAATTTCACTGGTTTGGTTTTAGAAAATGTTTACATGACATTTCTTATGCTGACAAAATGATTTGACATGGTAGAAACGTACAACACTGATAATTTGCCTTGACAATGTTCTGACGGCCAATTCATTGTGTAGCAGTTTGTAATGGATGGTCTGCATATGTGTGCGTGTGTGTGTGTGTATGTGAACATGTGTAGTTAGTAATGACACACTTAATTTACAATGCACATATCACATGACTGCCTCTTAGCGGTTAGTTTGATAGTCAATGCTCAGAATTCAATGTTAGGATTTTGGCATCATGCTGTTCCAACAGCTGACACACAAACTTTATGACAGTATTCAACAGGAAAACACACAGCAGAAGATTGAAAATAATTAATAAAGATTGAAAAAATCACTCAGCACTAACTAAATTTAATTTCTTCCTCCTACAACGTTTAAATCATTAAAAGATAAGTTTTCTGGTAGAGAAACATGGCTACTCGTCACTTTGGTAAAGTGGCAGAGAGCCAGGATGGATAATTGTGGGCGTTCAGGAGTTGAATTGGTGTCAGCAGCGTTGGTGGAAGCACGTCAGCCCACAGAAAGAATTAGAGATACAAACATCCACAGAAAACACAGCCCCAGAGATACAGATGTGCCTGTGTTTGTTAACGGATGGAACAAAGCAGAATTTAACCAGAAGACAGAGACAGACTGAGGACACAGAGAGAGAGAGGGGAAAGAAATCAAGGAGACAGAGGAGTGTGTGACTACAGAAAGCTTCTGGGACACCTTGAAGCTGCTCATGCAATTAAACAAGATGTCAGAGAGAGCAAGGAAAGCTGAGGGCATAAGAAGAAAGGTAGGGGGCGGTTGAATAAGAAGAAAGGTGAGAAAAAACTGGGTTAGACCGATATAAAGGTTTTCCAACATATTTGGCCTTTTCTTCACCATCAGATATTGATCTTTTCTCAGACTCACAGGGAAGTTTGTTTGATTACATATTGATTCTACAAACCTATAAAATATTATTTTCACTGTTATAATTTTGGGTTTCAAGATTTTACATCCCTATGGATTCTTCTTTTGAAAACCCATATCGGTCGAACCTTAAAGGATATTTGAGAAGGAATCAAAGAAAGGAGGTGTGTTTTACCTTGAGCACAATCTTGTTGTCAGATGTCGGGGTGCGTCCCACCCACAGAGCAAATTTACAGGGATCTCCTTCAACATGCTCTGTCACCCCCAACTCTGATGTCTGGAGAGAGAGAGAAGAACAATACGAGACAACGTCAACACAAGGTTACAAGGGAGCCGTTCATCTTCACTGGAATACGATGGCCATCTGAAATAATCTCGCTCCATATAAAGTGTGATTTCTTGAGACAATGGAGACTTGAGACTGTCTCAAGTGTTGATTCAAGTTGTGGCAATTAGATTTACTTGGATTTGGTAAAGAACAAGTAATGTAGTTAAAGATATGAGGCACAGAGAAACAATAAAAATGCAAATCATATCCTCAAATTGAACTTTCCTTGCCCTTCAAATACACAGCTCTTAATTCAGTTAAAGAAGTGCAGCAAAGACAAACTTCATTATGTTTACTTTACCATCATCTACTTACAAAGAGTTTGCTCTTATAGATGTATTTGCTCCTGCCGTTTGAGTCCTTGACCTCCTTGCTGAAGACGAGAGACATCTCAAAGAGGAAGAGGTGGCGCTCTCGCCCCTTACGGATCAGAGTCTTTGGATCCCAGACCTGGAACGACTCCTGGAGAATGAGCTCGCCCTGGGACTCGATGTTCTCATCAAAACCTGGAGGAAAGAGGGGATATAAGGAGGAAAATTCTAAAGTTGTAATTTGATAAACAGGTAAACATGCTACAGAAAAGGATCACAGCAACATAAATAACAAGCAGTGTGTGTTAATCACCTTCCAGCATGGAGAGGTGCATGGCATCGTTGGCTTTCTTAGGAACGCTGAGCATCACCTCGAGGCCGTCTTTGATCTCTCCTTTACCTTCTTCACAGCAAGTCAGCAGCTCCTAAAGAAACACACACAGAAACCATGACAACAGGAACCATGGAGATGGCAGCCACAGCAGTGTGACATGGTCCGGTGGGCTACCTTCAGCAGGAGCTGGTACTTGGTGATTCTCTGCACAGGCTTGATCAGGTAGGAAGAGATGGAGTTGGCCAGTCGGTGCCTCTGTTGAATTTCCTGTTGACACCCACACAAAGACGTGATGTCATAGGACACAACCGACAATGACAAATCCAGTTTCATTTTAATGACCACAGGCGGTACTCACATCAAAGTAGTTCCCAGCATGCTCCAGGATGAGCTGGGTGGAGTCGGGTTTGTTCTTGCAGTAGTTCACATACATCTGGAACTTATCAGCCTGGAGGAGGAGAGAAACGGGTCACAATAATTGTGACTGAAACTTGATGACTGAAGCATTTGAAGCATCTTTTATGAACATACAGTCATTCAATCATATTTAAAACCTACAACCTGTGAGCTAAATATGTGAAATATCTTTTAAGTAATTCCAGAAACATTAAGGATTTATGTATCTAAACGTCCACTGACATACTGTATGGCATTTTACTGAATGGCAGGTCATTCAGTAAAATGCCATGCAGTATGTCCACTGACATACTGCACGACAAATGACAATAAGCACATGATACAGACCCATGTGACAAAGCAATGGCCGACATCCTCTGGTAGCTGCTCGTATTTCTCCAACTCTTTAAGAAAGATGCTGACAAAACAAGGGAAGAGAGACTGAAATGTGAGAAACAGCAAAGTCGTGAGAGCTTTATTAAATGATAAGTGTTCCAAAATGAAAAATGAAACAAAAACTTTACTTTGTTTCAAAATTTGATTTTACTTTAATCCAGGTCTGATCTGTATCTGATTTAGGACCCTGTGATTCGTTCTTGTAAGCTTGGTTTAAAATTTAATTTTAGATAAATCAGAGAGTGACTGAGCTCTAACAATGTGTTTCTTACTTGTGGTGGAATTCATAGAGGTCCTGCATATTTCCAAAGATGATGTGCTCCTTGTTGATGATTCCTGGAGGAATCTCCTCAACTCCACTGGTCATCTCCCACAGGTAGGTCTGCATGGAGACAAGATTAATACACGATTAAAAAGAAATATAAAAAATATATAAAATAATAATAATAATAATATTAATAATAAAAAATAAAACCAATCAAAAACTTCAACAGGGTTCTGGTACATTTCAGATATCTGTGTGATTTTGTGCGTTGCACATGAAACAGGTTAATGGTGGTGGGTTGGGAGGCTGAACTTACATCCATACACTCCCGCAGGTCTCGTACGTAGGCTTTTTCTGTCTGAATCAGCTCTGCCATAATGAACCTACACACACACACACACACACACACACACACACACACACACACACACACACACACACACACACACACACACACACACACACACACACACACACACACAAAAAGACACACATGCACAATATTAGCAATTGTCATACTGTCCTCATCAACAATCATAAATCACCAAGCCGATAGCTCCCTTTCAGTCTGTCTCCTCCATCCATTTACGCTAATGAATAATGAAAGAGTTACAGGCCATAAAACTCCGTCATAAACCAGCCATGAATGAAGGAAATCATGCTCATGATTTGTGCTGCTCATATAAAATGACACAGCCTCCTTTTCCTGTAGATCCCATGTAGATTCATTTGTTCTCTAGTGGCGCTTGACTGTTGTGTCTGCAGTTCTCGTGCTGACGCAGCAGAGGGGCTGGTGTGTGGAGGAGGAAGTTTAAATCACACAAGTCCATTATGTATGTACGTTTACACTGAACGCACTCAGTCTCTTATTCAGAGCCACTTACAACTGTTCAGAAAGTGGGGGTTTGGCGCTGACATCACTGTTGACAAGGACACTGACGAGCACAATAAATGACCCTGAAGACGTTTTAGCAACCCTGTATTTCGGGCACTCAGCCAGACGTTTAATTTCTTATGCTTTGGGGCAATAAAACATTTCCAACAGGAGGAAAATGCTGGCTGGCTACCATTTGTTTATTTTGTGGGTGTAGCACATACTGCTCACCAGTGCAGCTGTTTGCCAAACAGTTTAATTGGGCACAACCTTTTTAATCTGCTTAATTACTCTGACCCAGCAATTTTATAACTGACTGAAAAAGTCATGTCTGATATCTGAAGTGTGACATGGGGGTGAAGACATACTCCTTTCTGCGTGCCGACTTGCGTTTCTCCTCGTTTAGCTCATGGGCAGCATCCCTCAGCTTGACCTCTGACCCTGGAGCTGTGGCTGGAATGATATCCAGCTGGAGGTCCTTGCTCTGACACAGAAGGAGACAAAGTAAGAGATGAAGTGATTTCAAGAGACAGACGAAAGAAGTGAAAACGTGGATTGGCCAGTGATCTGCGCATGTAAGCTCCTGCCAAAACACACGGCCACTCACCGCCTTGTTCGAGTCCGAGGAGATGCCCAGGGCTTTCTCCAGGCTGCAGCGGTACTTGTCCATGCGCAGGGAGAAGTCTCGGTAACGTTTGTCCACAGCCGTCACCCATTTTTTGATCTCGCCAGCGTGACTGTGGCCTTTCTCGCAGAAGCCGTCAGCCAGCTGGATCAGCAGCTTCACACGCTCCTTGGTTTGCTGAAGAAACGCAACAGAGAGAGAGTGTGTTACAGGCAAGCACACATTAATATGATTGTTTATATATATATATGTGTGTGTGTGTGTGTGTGTGTGTGTGTGAGCGAGCCTGACCTTGGCTGTGATGTGGAAGTCCTCATGTTCCTTCAGCAGCTCCTGTGTGTGGTGGATGCTGGAGCCAGTGGAGGTGTGTGTGGACAGGTAAAACTCCCCGGTGTCGTGAATCCACTCCAGAGCCTAATTACAAACAAAGGATACATATACTGTCAAATCACATGACAACAGGGAGCACCACATGTGTTTATTTGTCTTATTTGTTTCAACCTAAACTGAACTGTGTGATCATGATTGGGTTTTTTTCTTTTTTTTTTTTACCTGTTTGGCACTGCGTTCAAACACCACATACTGCTGACACTGGTCCAGCCGTCGTTTCCTCATGGTCCAGAAGTGGAGAACACGATTCTCTCTCTGCAGCAGCTCATTGAGGATGTCTGCACAAGAGAGACACAGAAAACAATCAGACATTCAGCACCCAAACCCCCACCATAACCCATACAGGCAACACCCACATCTGTTTAAGAGCTTTTCTGTCTTTGCATCTGTTGACAAGAGAGGAACTACTGAAGTCTGCAAGTTACTTAAATGTGTCATTGTAGTCTCTTCATAAATATTACAAACAGTGTTAATTTGTACAGTGGTGATGGGTCATATAATAATTGATTGAGTAATTAATTAATTAATAGTTCATCGTCTGTGATATATTTTGTTGATTTTATGAACAAATGACTACCTTTCTTGAACTTTCCTTCATATGCATTGCTTTAGAAATATATGCACAGATTCCACTGGTTGTAGTACAATTCTTGTTTGTTCTTTGTTTATTATTTATTTAGTTATTTATTATGAATTATTTTAACCTCTCTGCTCGTTTGCAAACTAGTTTTCACACACTCTCGGTTGATGTGTTTCAGCCGAGGTAATGTTGAATGTGTTTTCTGATACTCACTCTTAACCTGCTGTTCTGGTGCTTTGACGTGGCTCAGCATCCCGGGCATGTTGACACTGTTCCTGTGCATGTACTTGAGAAAGACGTCTGCATTTCTTCTGGCCAGAGTGCACGCCTGATTCAAAGATTAACACACACTGACATCAGACATCTAACTTGACGCGTTGCATCGGTTTGATGATGAATTGTGTGTGTGTGTGTGTGTGTGTGTGTGTGTGTGTGTGTGTGTGTTACCTTGAGGAAGGCCTCCTTCTGCTCCAGGTGTTTACTGATCATGGGGGTGACGTGGTCCGTTTCACAGTTGGGTCCCAGTTTGTCTGCTCCTCCGCACCAGTCCTCCTCTCTCTTATACTCCTGCTCCAGGCTCTCCAACACACTGCACACCTGAGCGGACAAACACACTCAGTCAGCTGTCTGAGGAACACTCCGAGTTGTGTTTTTGTGGAATTGAATGTGGTCTCCTACCTGTTCAGATGTCTTGTAAAAGGCCACAGAGGCGTTGACCAGCTTGAGTCTGTCCTCCATCTTCAGCATGAGCTGCTGCCAGTGGGAGGCCACGCTCTCGGCACAGTCTCTGATCAGGTCCATGTCGTAGTGGTTGGCCTGGAGCAGAGCCTCGGCCTTCTGCTGAACCTGCAGGGCACTCTGGTGGGTTTTCTGCAGAGAGGGAAGAGGTGAAGAGAGGAAGAGGTTAGACTAACCAAAAATAATAATTAACAAAATAAAATCTAGCTTCAGACAGTGGACAAGAAGCATGATTGAAACGCTGTCTCACCTCAATAGCGTGTTGAAACTGCTCATGCTCTCTCTGCAGTTGTTCGGCTTCCTGCAGGGAGCTGGCTGTTATCAGACCAGCGTTCAGCATTGACTCTCCGTTACGAATCCAACCCAGAACCTGGAAAAACATCAGAAGCTGTAATCATGTCTCCAACCTCCAACTGTATTTGAATCTGTTTTTCCTGAGAACTTGCAGATATCCTGGTATACTGTAGTTGCAACATCTTGCCCTGCAGGTGGCGCCCTGTTGTCCTACCTGTTTGACCTCAGCCTGCAGGTGCCTCAGCTGGACGCACTGCTCCAGGTGCCTGCGGTGCTGCTCAGCAGCTAAGTCCAGCTCTTGCTGTTTTTCATGGAGGAACTCCAGCAGGTCCTGGACTCTGGTGGCCATGTCGACATCCCGGTCACACAGCAGCTCCACACCTGAAGGAAAGGACACACAATCACTTTAGCTCTAGATAGAGATACACAGCAGACCTACTGTGTAGCTATGCTAGTGAACTTCTTTCTGCCTGCCATATATATTGAAATACTTTTATCCATTTTAATATATTTTCATAATATATATTTTTGAGTATATGTACTTTAATTGAGTACATTCTTTTTTTTGGAAACTTAGAAAGACAAATATTGTACTTTTGACTCCACTACCTTTCTATGAAGTACTCTTTACTCTGAAGCAGAGCTTCTAGTCAGCAGAATGAATTTTATTTTATTTTTGAAAATGTGTTAGACCATACACTGTGTTCATCACAGGAGGAAAAACCAATCACAGCCAACTCCTACGCTGTCAGTCATGTTGTGCTGCTGCTGCATTTTTGAACAGCTCAGTTTGAACCAGTGGCCTAAAGATGGCTACCATAGATAGATAGATACATAACTTTTGTTTTAAATGTTTTCTGTGTTCACCATGGCCAAACTTCATCACTGCCTTAAAAAGAAATATGAAAACGACAATGCCTCCTTTGTTGATTTAATTGTGTTTCTATCGTCTTTGCGTTATATTATACAAGGTTTTTATTCTACAGGTTCTACAGTCAGTCAGCCATTCAGTGGGTTGTTTCAGAGTCATTATGTTATGTAAATGTGGAACAATACAACCATGCACTGACATTAAAAAAATACTTTTGAATACTTAAGTGTTTTTAAGAGCAAGTATCCCAGTACTCAAGTAAAAATGTGACTGAACTTTCACTTGTTTTGGGGGATATATACTATACTTCTATCTATACTTTAACTCAAGTGATCGAGCTTTGTCCAGCTCTGATCATCAGTATGCTCTGATACACGTGACGTGATGTAACCATTCCTTGTGCGATTTTAGAGAACACCTATTAGCATGTGAGATCACAGGTGAGTTATTACTGTTGGTGAGTGGGCGCCTCTCATCACAAACACTGACCGGCTCTGACCCCCCGACACCCACACAGTATCAATATTAAACTAATGTAGCCAACACAAAAATCTGTGCAGCAACAGTGAACATGAGCTGTATCCTGTTTTCACCCTCAGCTGGATGATGTCTGATGTGGCGAGCAGATGACAGTCAAACATCTCTTCACTTCGCCACCTCATACCTCACCCTGCACTCGAGATATAATAGGTTTTGGCCACAGCATCACAAGGGGGCAGATGCACAACAGCTCAGAAAACCAGCAGGGTGTTTCTGCAGTATCAGAAGCTGCAGTTTCAGGACCCTAGTTTTTTGCGACACCACCACCTGAGGAATTGGACAACAGGAGCTTTATTTTTAGCCATCTACCATATTTATCAATAATACACGGCCTGAAAATGCAGCCTTGGGCTACTGCAGGAACACAATACTGACTGATCTTATAATCTGTTAGAGGCTGTGCTATATGTTGAGAACATTAAACTATAGCGCTGGGGAAATTCATATTAAATGAGTATAAATGTTAATTTTCTTGGCCATTTTTATCATTTATATATTATTTTGTACCGTGTACACTGTAGGCCTACTGGTAAGTTCACCTACCAACAATACAATCACATACAATTCGGGGAAAGTCAAATGTCAATAACATGTTCTCTCTCTCTCTCTCTGGGGGTCATTCACTTCTTTCCTTGTTATTGTTCATTGCGCATAAAAAACATATACAGTTATCTTGAATCTGTCCCAAAAGTCGTCCTTGTGTCTTGCCTCTCTACAATTTCCAGTCTCTCCAATTGCAAATATCTGGTCGAGATCGAGTGACCTCAAAGACCATAGCATATGATTCCATCTTTATTTCACCTTATAATTACCTAATTATTCCAATTACTCAAATTGCCCAATATGCAATCGTTAGCAACCACAAGACATTAAGTAGTTTTTGGATGGAAAAGATAAAAAATATTTTTGCTGTCCATGGTCCTAGAAATGCTGTTCTGAAATCAGCCTCCAGTACTGCAGGAAAACTGAGGGAAGGTGACTGTACACGATTTAATAAACAAAGTTGTTTGAAAGAGCAACGGCTGCCCTGGATGACGTGGTGCTGCATTACAGAGTCTGGGGAGCGCACTCACCAGAGGCCTGGACTTCATTGACGTACTGCAGCAGCTCCTGTCCCTGGTGGATGACATCAAAGGTGAGGTTGTTCATGGTCAGAGCTTTGTCAGCGTGGTGCTGCAGCCGCTGCTCGGCCAGCGTCAGGTCCTCTGTGTCGAAATCATTCATTTGACCTGTCAGCTCCTCGTTCCATGACTCCAGGTCAGAGATGATCTGAGGAACGGACAAAAAGATTGTGTTTGTCAGAGGTCACACACACCCCTAATATTTATGGACAATGCTGTAAGGAAACGGAATTGATTTTTTTATTTATTTTTTTTAAATAATACCTATAGTCACTGAAAAGCTCTTTCTTGAGGAGAGTCTGAGGATGCAGGACTAAAAGGCCCAGTTTTGTGTGAGGATAATTCATTTATTAACACTTGATATCATAAGACACAACACAGTGATGTCATATGACACCAAAACATCAAGTCTGAATGGAAGATTATTCTTATTTCTCTAGATTCTGTTTTCTGACCTTGCAAGTATCTAAGGAAAAATATGACTTCATTTCAATCAATTGCTCAAAATGTCACACAACACACTCATAACATATGTACAGTAAAAACTCAGACACACGCCCCTCATCCCAAGCAGACTCACGTCGATGGCATCCCTCTCGAAGATGCGGAGCTGCAGGAAGAGCTCCAGTTTGATCTTCCTCTCCTGGAAGAGTTCCTCCATCTGGGCCTGGGCCTCATCCAGCTGCTGCAGGACGCCCTCGATGTGGTTGATGGAGCTGTTGTGGGGCGTCTTGTTGCTGGAGATGGCCGAGTCCCTGGAACAGAAACACACAATTAAGAAATAAGCTGTACGAGGCAGAGCAGTGCACTTTCAAAAAGCAGCTATAAAGATACTGTTGGGATTGATCCCAAGTGGAGTTAGCTGCTCTTAAAACTGCTGCATAGCTCAGCCTGCAGAAAACCAGAAGATTAGAGAAGAGAGGCTGATTGAAATTAAATGGTGGAAGAAAATTAACCCGATGTCATTTTGAAAATGTGCATTTCAAAACAAAATTTTGGCTTTTCATGTTTTGATTTATCTTCCTTCCTTTTTAAATCTGGTCTCTTGTGTCATATTTTAGTTCCCTTTTTATACTTTTACTGAAAAAACTAATACAGCTCTTCACTCAAATCCCACACACTGTTTATCATTTTGCTCTCTTATATTTTAATAGAAACACAGGTTAAAGAAGGAAATAATACCAAGACATAAACAAGTGTGTAAGTGAGTATAGATAAATACTGTACTAATATACTGTATCAACAAATATCGACACATATAGACACAGATTTATTCAAAACCCTCCATAACTTTTTGATTAGGCATAAACTTATTATACATTAGATCCATGTAGTTTGTGTCTAGACTCTTAATCCACTGCACTGTAAGTACATAATTACATTATTACACACTTATTATTATTATTATTACACTGTGGCTGTATTGTTACTCATGCAATTTACATCTTTAAACCTTTGCTTCCACTGCTCCAGAGTTGGTAGATGTTGCTTATGGTCTATTAGAACCAGAACTCTGAGCATTTCATTTTTATCCAACATGTCTGTAGAAAATTTCCCTGCAATTGGGTTACATGGTTTGAAAGATAAGTCTATATTTAGGTCTGTTTTTATTTCAACCTTCACTTTATCTCAAAAACGACAGAATTTGGGGCAGCCTCAAAAATATGTGCAAAAACCTCCTGTTAGAGCACATTTTAATTCTCCTAATTTCATTCTTATATCAAAACTGTGCATGGAGGAGGAATCCTTTTATTCTTATTGAATGGGTTTCATTTTGGTATTCAATATTATTCCAGATTTTAGATGGTGATGCTTGTTCCTCATTTTATTTTCCATTTGCTTTATTTAATCTGTTTTGATATTTCTCGTGGTTCATGCAAAGTATTTTCTAAGCCCTGTTTTATAATATTAATGATGATCACATTTTCACATCCAGTTTATAAGGTGATTAGATGGGGAAAAAAAATAAAAACTGATTTTAGCAAAATCCAGTCAAAGTGTTGCACCTGAATGGTTTCATACTAAAAGATTTCCTCAGACAATCAGTTATATTGATCAATTAAAAACAGAGAAGAACTCATCATATTGATCACACTGGAGGTGACTAACAACAGAGAACGGCAGGTATTTAAATTTTAATAGAAGGCCAACATTGATTTTACAGAATGTGAAACACAGAGTCTTTAAGGTTAAAAGTGAAACAGGTCGAACAGATTCTGATTCATCCACCTGACAGACGCACACCTGCATGATGCATGATGCATGAACACACACACGCACATGCGCACATTCTGATTGGTTCCAGGTTGATGAATCAGTGTGACAGATGCACTCCCACACTCAAATGCACATTCATGAACACACGTGTGCACACATACAGTACAGTAAGTCACTCTCTCTCTCTCTCTCTCACACACACACATACACACACACACACACACACACACACACACACAAGTAAAAGGTGTGTAGAGTTACAGTTGCCTCCCTGGGAGACTGCCACACAATTAGACACGCGCTTATAAAAGCAGACTTATGTAAGAATTCACCGTGGAGCCAATACACCAGGGAGAGAGAGAGGGATGGAGCGAGAGAGGAATACAGAGAGAGGAAAAAAAGGGTGGTGGATGAAGAGTGAGGAAGAAGAGGGACTGGAACATCCTCTGTGTAAAAATAGAGTTGGAGAATGAGGGTCAACTGCATCCACCTCTCCAACACCTCCTCCCATCCTCTCAGCTTTCTTTTTTGGTTTTCATGCATTTCATTTCTTTCTTTTCAAAATTACCCTGACGGACTATTTCACTGCATATATTATATTCCTTTTACTGTTTACGCATTAAACCCAAACCTATGCATGTCAAAAACACCCTGCCAGAGCTCTATTTGATATCAATACTCAGTGACATATCGTCTGTATCATAGCTCAGTGGCACTTATCTACATCTTATATCATCTTCTGTTGGCCACACCATGTGCACTACTATCTTGTTTTCTTTCACTGCAGCTGGCTTCTCTTTTGACTAGTAGTTTAAGTGATATAAATGATTGGTCGGGGTCAGTTCATCCGTTTTACTCTGTGGTTTCGAGTTCTGCAGATGTTTTGCCTTCGACTGGTTTCACATCACTGGCAGAGGGGGATTACCAGAGTTTGTTTTCAGTATTTACCAATTCGTAGGTTTTGATTTTGCTCTGGTTTGAGTTGCAGACTGTTACTAAACATAGAAGAAGAATGCGTCCACAACTGACGTGCATATGTTGACTGTTAAAACAGAAATATAGGAGCTACATTTAAAGTTTAAAATAAGTAGTCTTCTCTCTTTATGCCATTTCATTTGCTTTTCACAGAAAGATAATCAAGCTTAATGCTTTGCTCTGGTTAAATTGTTAGTAAGGTGTATTGCTCTGTACCTGAGCTGCTGGATGAGGTCCTCTCCCTCCTTGATGACGTTGACGGTGACCTGCAGCGTGGTCTGCTGCTGCTGGCCGAAGCGTTTGATCAGATCTTGGACGGCCTCCACAGACTCTGCATAAACGTCATCCAGCAGCTCCTTCTGTAGCTCCTCCAGCCACGTCCAGAGCTGCAGGAGGAAAAGGTGTTAGTATGATATTTTTTTTCCCTGCAATTTCATTTAATTGAAAGCACACAGTGTTCATTACCCCATACTATGAACTGAATATGTCTGTAAAAGTCATACATATTTTATTTAGGTAGGATTGTGTGAAATCTCATTTTCCCAATTAAAAATATGTAGTTGATGGATAACGCTGGTCTGCACCTCTCAGACTTCTCTCTCTGACCACAAATTAGACACAAATTCACACTGCAGCCACACCTTGCACCAACATGTAAATAAACAGTTAGACACATTTTCCACAGCTTTCATATTTACAAAAGCTGGTTAATGATGGTCCACTGACCTCAATCAATTCTAAATCCGTTGCCTAAAGTGTTAAGGCAACCCTCAACACTGACCTCCACCGAACCCTAATCCTAAATTTAATCATAAATTGTCTTTTAAAAGGTGAGAATTGAGACAGATGTTCACAGTTAGAAAAAAATGTAAAAATGTGCATCTATATGTGACTTACTGGAAAAAAACAAACAAAACACATATATTCCATTTTATCTGGTAATCATTTCCCTCTTGCTCAGAGAGCTCTGTGAAAGCTCTCATCCACACAAACACACAGCCCACCATCCACTTCAGCATTATGTCATCCTCCCTGCCTACCTCTTTGACGTGCGTGTGGAAGGCGACAGACATGTCCAGCAGGACTTTGCGCTGCTCCACGCGGCGAACAAAGTCTTGGATTCTGTCTTCGAGCTGGTGGGCGGCCTGGTAAATCTCCTCTGGGTCGCACTCTCCCGTCTGGGCCAGCTGCTCGGCCGCCTCCAGCAGCTTGTCTGCATTGGTGTACGTGTTCTACACCGAGGCCGGGGACAAAGACAGAGATGGATTGGCTCAGGAAGACAATGTAATGCAAGCAGAAATATATTATATTTTGAAGATGAGCAGAGAGAGAGAGAGAGACAGCAGAGGCAGGGAGAAAATGAAAAACAGGATACGCATAAGACACAAACACTGACAGAGTCAGTGATAGCAGAGCTGCACAGAGATAACTACTGAGAGGAAATAGAGACAGAGTGTGGGTGAAGGTAAGATAAAGAGGAAGAGAAAGATGCTGCAGAAACAAATGTTATATTAAAGGTGGGATATCAGAAGGTTTATATTAATGTTTTCTGCTTAGAGCTGATCAGAAGAGTATTTGATACACAGCTCTGGACGAAGTACTTTTTTAAAATAAGGCCTAAGCAAAGGAATAAAAAACACTTCATTTCAAATATAGACTTGCATTGAAATCACTCAATGGGAGAAAATGGCCCCTGTGTTATAGGATCATATATGATATTATTGGATTATTATTACCGATGCATTAATGTGAAAGTACCAATTTACTGCTGTGGTTGGTTGAGGTGGAGCTTGAATTATTTTATATACTGTTTAGTAGTTTAATCTCTTAGTGTATTACATTTTATACACTTGTGGTATGTTCTGTATGTTAAGTCTTAACCTTTACACAAACTAGTAACTAAAACTATCAAATACATGTAGTAGAATAAAGAATTAAATACTTCCCTTTGACATGTTGAGTCGACGTATAACGTAGCACAAAATGGAAATATTCACAGTAAAGGTAGATTTTACGCCAAACACATTCCTGAAGATTGTTTTAGTTACAGCTAACACAGCATTTAGGTCATAATGTAAAAGTAAACAGTCATGAGGTGTTTCAGGCAGGTTTAGGGGAAACAGCTAGCAAGGCTGTGTAACCTTAGCTTAAAAGCAGCTACAACAGCCACACGTGATAATTCAGGAATAATGTTCATGTTAAATGTTAGTGTTGTTGCTGTTAAACAGCAGCACAAATAGAGAACGAAGAGTCATAAAGTCAGTGAACTACTCAGCAATGTAATTTTACATCACTGTCTATCTAATATGGCTGACATTAAACTTGAGCTAATGAGTTTTAGCTTGTTAATTTAGCTAACACTAGCTACAAGCTACTGCTCGTATCATGAAAGCAGAAAAACTTCAGTGGGTATTGAACTGAACAACTGCTAATGAACACTTCCACCTCCAAGAGGAGGAATGTTATTTCTTCTTTCAAAAGTTACACAGTCTTTCTTTAAAATTTAAGTGTTTAAAAACTTTACTCAACAATTAACTGAACTGATAAAATGGGGGAATCAGAATATGACTATAGATTTTACAGCTGCATGAAAAAAAAACTTGTTGTATGTGAAAAAGTTGCATCTATCTGGTATTTCAGGATCATACAACACCACTATCAACAGTGGCACACCAGCTTGACCCTAACAGAGAGTGAAAGAAGGAGAAATGGAGCTAAACTACCTGCGCCACTTCCTCAAAGTCTTCATGTCGTTTCTGCAGAGCTCGGGCTCGGTGCAGGGACTTTCCCACACCTGTGTGCTTGCTGAGGAAGGCCTCACCATGGTTTTCTATCCAGTCCAGCACCTGTGCAGAGAGATCAAAGATCCACAAAGTTAGTCACACGCTTGAAAACAGGCAGCCATGAGGGGGCGCTCTGAGGTGGCAGTTGAGCCACAAGCGCTGATGATGATCAGAGATAAAGAGAAGAGGAGCGACCGAAACAATGATCAGTATTATAGGAGGAGCTGCACTGAGCCTTTCCTCTCACACTCCTCTCCCTTCTCCGTGTCCTTCACAGCATTAATAGATGAACAGCATCTGCATGGACATATGACCCAATTCAACTGCCATAGCAACAGTTGCCATGGCAGCATTCTCAGGAATGCCCAGGATTTTTGGACAGTAAGCAACTGCATTATCATTTTGGACCATTTGATTAAGGCGTGCTTCATTGTGCTTGTTTTCAGGCCTTTATTTATGCAGAGAACATTTACATTTCAGGCATTTATCCAGCGTTCCTTTCCACAGGAAGGCATGATGAGCGCAGACGTAAGGTTCCAGCTACTTGCTCAAGGACATTTTGATAGGAAACATGGCTGCTGCTGGGATCAAACCCTCTATTAAGAGTACAATCCTTCTACCCAGTAAGCTACCCTGCTATTTTCAAATTACTGTCTGACCCTCTCATGTAATACTGAAAAAAACTGGCAACACTTTCGTCCTTGAAGTACCACGTGTTTGAATGAACATGTGCATGCATATAAACAAATACATATATACAGTGTGTGTGTGTGTGTTTGTGTGTACCTGCTGGACGTCCTGCTGAAAGACGCAGAGCTGCAGACGTTGGTGCAGCCGCACTTTGCGGTGCTGCCAGATGTTTTCCAGCTGTCTCTGGTGGTGCAGCACCTCGTGGATGATGTCCAGGACGTGGTGCACCGCTTTTGAGTAGTTAGCTGATGCTGTCAGTGAATCGGCACTGCCTGGGGTCAAAGGTCGCTGCAATTTGTCCAGCAGAGCTTTGCCATCTTGGCTCACCTGAGGTTAGAAAATTGATTGCATCCTTTACTTACAGCTACTACACAAATACACAGAGGTGAGAGGAAGATATAGGTATTTGACTTAAGCTGCAAATATAAACATCATCCAAATAGAAAAAGCTAAGTGAATGCTATTTTTAAAAGAAAAGAGAAATGAAGAAGTCACAAGACTGAATTAATGAGAATTACACTATGAAATTATATCTCACACTGTGTAGCGTCATTTATTTCAAATTAAATTTGCAGCAGAGTTGTACTGTGCAGAGGCTGATGCGAAAAAGCTTTTATTTGGACTTGATGCTATATGAAGATGCATTTTTCAGAGACTGCCAAAGTAAACTTCATTTTAAAAGTTTATTTTTTCACTAACAGAGAGAAGTTACCACAGTAACTGTGTGTGAATTATGCTCTAGTAACTTTTGAAACTTTGAAACTTCAATAACAAGGATGTTGTTGCAAATGTGTCAGTAACTCAAGCTGTGACATGAGATTTTAAGGGTTTGCTGCTGAATCTGCTTCTATGGACACATGCTGACTTAATTCATTTTTGCACATTTTATATCGGCATAAGTATCAAGTGCGATGTTACCTCAGAATAAGCAGCAGTGATGTGTTCGTACAGGCCTTGGTGATGGTGAATGGCGTCTTCGAGGTCTTGTAGCTCGGAGGGCAAATCCACCTCGCCGCACGCTTTACACCACGAGTCCACATTACTCATGTACTGCAGGGGAAGAACCGCACACTCACATTAACACAAACTGCTCCTCAGATGTAGAGCGTTTCACATGAGACGCATCATGAGACGGTGCTGCTGTATACATCCTTGTGCTCTTCCCAGGAGTCACATGTTAGTCAGACATACCTCAGCGTGCACAAATTCGCCCGAGGAGCATTTTCTTTACTATTCCTGGGCTTAAAAATGAAGGAATGTCTTTGCGTGTGGTTATGAGACTTTTTCAGAGGAATTATCTATGGCTGAATGTGCTGTTTATTGGCGTGTGGTGACTTCCTAGGACTTTCTGTACCCCCCTGTGGGTGGGAAGGGAAACAAAACAACCAGTAAGTCTGCTCTCAGAGAAATATCAAAAAGCTGAAGTGACCTCCATCTCATTATTTCCTTTCAAACATCTCTCCCATGATAACTGGAGTAAGATACAGGAGTAGAACAAAGCTTTAAAACAAGCCTCTCTGTATGGAGGAGAAAAGGTTGGGGTGAAACCTCTGGAAAAAAAAAAAAAGAAGCTGTTCCTATTTCAGCTCACAAGCATGAAAGGCGGGTCTGATGACGGCAATATTCCAGGTCGGAAAAGTCGTACCACCCATGTTCCCTCGTTGGGATTCTGTTTGTGTGCCTTTTCAGCCCATGAATCATTCCACAGAGGTCCGACTAATGAGCACAGACAGGAATAAGCAGCAGATAACAAACGCTTCACTATCATTGTGCATATGTTTATGTAAATATATGTTAATGCAATGCACGTGTGAGGCTTTTATAGATTTAATGAAGCCAAATGGGTATTTTACTACCCGGGAAGGGCGTGCATGTGTGTCCATGTGCATCCATTAGCACAATGAAGGTCAAAACCTCGATGGGTTCCAAAGGAACATCACTGAATTTTACTGAATCCAGTTCCCACCGAGCCTGATTTGGGAAACATAATCTCAATGTCAAATTAATATAAGAGCAAAGAGAGTTTTGTTTAATGAGGAAAACTAAAAACTACAGGTGAGATATTCCAGAGCAGTTACACAAAAATGTAAAGTTTTCGTCAGTAGTTTTTGATAAATAAACAACGATGGAGAGCATGCCTCTTGTTTATCTCAGATTAGCTTCATTGTTCTTAAACATGAGATAAAAGATAAAGATAAAATCATTGTCTGAAAAGAGGACAGTTTGTTTCTGCAGCCCTGTGCATGAAACTGTTGACTGGTTCTGACTTTCTTTAAGATTTTAAAATGGTTAATAGAGAGAAATGATACAACAGTCCCTGCATATATATAACACATCACCATGACTTCAAAATAAAAATCTGTGTCACACGTGGCTGGAAATTCTTGATTATATTCCCTGGAAACCAATTCTGATTATCTAATCATTGTTTAAGTCATTTCCATCCATCCAGCTTCTGCTGCTTATCCAAGGTTGGGTCGCCCTGGCAGCAGGTCGAGCAAAGTAGTCCAGATGTTTCGCTCCCTGGCAACATTTTTCAGCTCCTGCTGGTGGTTCCCAACATGTGGCCAGTGTGTTTAAGTCATTTTTAAAAGGAAAAATGCCAAAAAATTTGCAGGTTTCAGCTTCTCCATAATAAGATTTCTTGCACTCCTCTGTCTTTTGTGTTAGTAAACTGAATATCACTGGGTTTAAAACAATTATTCAGGCAAAACAAGCAAATTTCACTTTGGGCCCTGAGGATCTGTGATTTCACTATTTTCAGAGAGTATAGAAATGAAACAATTCGTCTGTTAAATATGTTGTCAATTCATCAATTAATTGATAATAATAATTATCTTTAGTTGCAGCCTGACTGTTCAGGCCTGATCTGTGTTGGCACATTTGTGTCGAACTCACCTGGTCACATTTCTGGTGGAAGCTAGCGGACATCTCCAGCAGCGTGCTGCGCTCGTCCAGCGCTGCGGCGAAGGCCTTCCACTCCTGCTCCAGCTGGCCTGAGATCTGCTTGATCTGCTGGGAGGCGTAGTGGCCTGACTCCAGCAGCCGGTTACCAACCGACATGATGCGGTTGATATTCACGTACACATTCTGTACAGCAGGACACAGAAGAACAAGAGGGGTGAGTGAGAATAGATTAAGAAAAAAGAGGATATGTAGAGGAAGAAATCTTAGATAGAGGAGGTGAAAGGCTCGAGGACAGGATGAAATTGAGCAATGAAAAAGCAAAAGAGGAGGAGGAAGTAAGGCGAGGGGCTATCAGGCTGTCGCCATCGCTTCTCGTCCGCTGACAGTATCACAACAGTTTCATAATGGTTGCGTAAGGCTGGCTTTAGATGAAGAACAGGATTACTTAATACCTGGTTGTGCTGCTGCTGCTAATGCGCAGAAAGCAGAGGCAGCTCCAAACACCCAAACACAACACTGGAGGATGACACTAAGTGCAATAACTATATGATTATACAGAGCAGGGTCTGGGCTTGTGTGTGTGTGTATGTGTGTGTCTTACCATGCAGTTCATAGCGAAGTGGTTGTGCTGGGTTTGCAGCTCTATGGCGTGGGGGTGGTTGTTGCCAATCTCTGTGTAGCCTGCCAGGAACAAACCCTTGTTGTGCATGATCCAGTCAAACATCTGAGGCATGGGGATGACAGAACAGACAGACAAACACATCGAGAAAAAATAAAAAATGGTCAGCCAGCCAAATCAAAACAAACATGCACAAGGAACGGGCGCGCCATTAACTTTCACAGATCATTGCAAGAGCAGGTAAAAACAAACAGCTGGCACTTCGCCGTGTGGATAGACCCGAGTGTGTTCGTGCACTGCTGCAGTGTGCTCATAGTTGTCATCTTTCCAGGCCAGAATACAGAGAAATGGACTGCCTCTGTTAAGAGTATCCTCTCCGGCTCTCCTAGAGAACAACTCGTGGCCTATGGTGTCCTAGCAACAAGCTCCTACTACTGCAGTGTATCCAAGACTGCAGCTCTCTCTGTTGCTGCAACCTGCTATTTTATTCTACTCACTCAAACATGGATCTGTGAATTTCTCTCCCTGTCTCCTTCTACTTTCTGCCGCAGCTGTCATCACCTGAGCTGTCTGGGTGGCAGCCAGACGAGGTGGCTGTGTACTTGCATATGTTATCCTCCACCTGAGGATGTGGTGGAGGGCGAAGCCATTCAGTTTTTACCTCCTGTTTCATTTGTGAAATGAAGTTTAAGCCGCCGTTTGAGGGCCAAAGTAAAAAGGACATGAATTCATACCGAGCATAAATCAATGCTCCTCTCTGGGTGTAATTATGTTTTTGTTTCTATCGGCAGTTGTCTGCCCTACAGTGATCACTGTGGTTATAGATTACCACTACATCACTGCTCGCACTGAGCGACACCCCCTGCTCCCTTCGTCCACCGACCTTCTCTGCGTCCTGTTCGAACAGGCGCAGCTGGAAGCACTGGTCCAGCTGCAGCTTGCGGACGTGCCAGGCCTGGTGGAGGTGCTGTCGGGTGGAGTGCAGCTTGTCCAGCAGCTGGGTGATCCGCGGCACCAGGCCCTGGGTGTCGGCGTTGCAGACCCCGCTGCTGCTACTGCTGCTGCCGCCGCTGCCGCCACTGCCGTTACGGTTGGAGAAGGACTCGCTGCTCTGGATGCGCTGCAGCAACCTGGAGGTGGATTTAATACATGGTTTAATGTCTGGGCTGCATTACTCACATCTGTGCTGGGCTTTCTTTAAGAGTGAAGTTTGGCATTGTGTTGTGTGTGAAATATGTTACATGAGAGACAGCAAAGAAAGACAGAAGTGAGATACAATAAATATATAAATATATATATTCAATATAATACTTGCAGGGATTGTTGTGAGCACTTAAAAAATGCTAATGTTATGTTCTGAGTCAAGCCTGATGAGCATGTAGCTTCAGGCTTTTTTTGTTTTTTTAACTTTTACATCATATTTTGCAGTTTTAGACTGTTTTCATGCCTGTGCACGAACTGTTTTTTGTGTGTTGTCTGCACATCTGCTGGCTCAAACTGCTCCTTGATGTGACAAATAAAGCATTTTGATCTGAATTGAATTAACATTTAAACTTCAAGCTGACATTTCCAGTGAGCGCACCGAAGGAATCATTTGCATAAAAGATCACAAAAGTCTCCACACAAGTAAAAATAAAACATGCAAAGGGCAGGACAGCAACAGTTTTTGCATGACTGTGCAACAGGAGTCAACATGAAGGACAGAAGGAATAAATGCTAGTTTATGATAGCAGATAGGAAAACATTTGATAATTCCAGCATCAAACTGTCTGCTCACCTCTGCCCCTCAGTGTCCAGCTCCTCTATCGGCGCTTTTATCACTTTCTTCTTCAGTGTGGCGTGCTCTTCTATCATCCTCCTGGCTCCCTCCAAGTCTTGGGGAAAATCTTTCCGTGACACAGTTTCCTGCATCTCCTCCAGTCGTGCCAACATCTGGGTGGCGTGACCGGAGAACTCCTCAAACGCCACACGCACCTGGACAAAGACACGGCAAAAAAATCTGAGTAAAGGCCAGAAAGTAGATAACAATGACTGACTCCTGTTATTTTTCATTCTCTACTTCTCATCACTGATAAATTCCGCCACTTAGTTTCCTGTCTTGTTCTCTGATTATTGATTATGGCTCTTGCGCATCTGAATGTCGTTGGGGATTTCAGGATAGATTCACAGATCAGGCAGCCAGCCTTGACTGACAGGATGGGAGGGCTATCTGACCTCTATCCACTCTTCGTGGTTGTAGTCCAGACTGCCATCGAAGTCCGCCGTCAGCTGGGAGGGGTCCACCACCTTTGTCAGGCCCTCTAATGACACCATGGTGGTCTAAAGGAAGATAGTGGAGGGAAGATATTAAAGACAGGGAAAGCTCACCTGGTAGAGCGCATACCATCAAGTCTCTCTCTCTCTCTCTATGCTGAACGCAAAATCACCTGGAAAAAATAACTCGAGAGAGAAAAAAATTTTCACTCAGCCCAGTGCAAATTTCTTGTGAACCACCGCCCCCTGCTGTGTCTCTTTGCTTTCTTGTGATGTTACTTAAAGAAGATAAGACCAACCACTTGCTCCTAAAAACTAACAACACATTTTTTTTTAATAACAGCAGAGTTGCAGAGATGTGATGTTTAGCAGAGGCTGTGTAACCGATCACTTAATACATGACTTAAGCACATTTTATCCTCTTCGTCCTGACATTTCAGCTCAACTATAAAAAACTGTGAAGGACATGTCGTGTTGCAAACTCTGAACTAAACACCTTGGCACAGTTTCTCTTTGATCCCCTCTGGTTGTCCTTCACTCTAGTCTGATGAAAATAAAAATCCTCTCCACACAACAACAACAACTGCATATTACAATATCAATATCAGAGATAGAGTGAGGAAATGTCTCCCTGTTTGGTTTCAGTGCCTCTGTGTTTCTGCTAAGCCACCTCCGCACAACACCCCCACACACATGTCCAGAGATGGATGGAGACGGAACGATAGCTAGATCGCTTTGTGTAGGCCAAACAATGCAGAGACGCACTGATGTCCTTGGGTAAAAAAAACACTGTGGCTCTTGCCAGGGGAAAATACTAATACCACGTTGTTCGCTATTGTTGTTCAAGTTAATTGATTTGTACTCTGTTGAATGGTGTGAGAGAGAGAGAGAGAGAGAGAGAGAGAGAGAGAGAGAGAGAGAGAGAGAGAGAGAGAGAGAGAGAGAGAGAGAGAGAGAGAGAGAGAGAGAGAGAGAGAGAGAGAGAGAGAGAACTTGTCAGGGTGGTTTGGGCGACGCTTTGCTCCCACAGAACCGCGCGATTCAGCAACAATCAAAACCGAGGTTGCAGTCGGCTCTCTGCTTCCTTTCTGCCCGTCTCAATTCAACAGGAAGGGAGGAGAGAGGAGGAACATGTCCATCCTCCGGTTTTCCATTTTTACAAAGCGAGGAGAAAATCCTTGATGCACATGCAGAGACAAACACACACACACACTTACAGCAGTAGCACCTAATATGAATATCCTGAGAGCTGATTGGTGGAGTGACTGCTAGCGGATCAGTTTATTCAGCCGTGGGAAATTTTGCACACATCGTGCATCAAATTTACTTAACTTGACTCTTCATACAACCTTCAGGAATCTTCATAAATATCCAAGTACACACATACAGTGTGTATGAGGTCAGGCAGCGATGCATGAGGGCGGACATACACACACAAACGTACATGCAGTGGATCCGTTCAATGGCTGCGTGGAAGGGCAGGGTAGCTGGTGATGACCGTAGCCTGCCCCGTGGCATCTGGCTATTCTATCAAATAATCAATAAGCTGTCATCAGACTACAGTGGAGCTGTGTGTGTACAGGCATGTGAGCAATCAGAGCAATTTCCACACCGGTGTGCTCACTCACACGGCTACAGTCAGAGGCCAAAGGGAAACAATTAAAGTTGCTGTATCAGAAACAGGCCTTTACAGTAACTGTATATAACAGTGCTTACACCAGCATGTGTGTCACTACTATGGAAGAGAGGCTGATCATTACCACAGTCATCAAGATTCTTTGATGACAGGTCAAACAGGAGGAAGGGAAGCTGGTATCTCGTCCTCATTAGGAGGCATTTATTAAGCAGGCTTCAAATCAGACAGGCGTCTTTACTCAGTGGAAAACACGCACTGTTTCATCCACGCCGTGGTAAATTCTACATGAGCCCATTACTGCGCATTTTTGTTCCAGGCTATAACTATGAAACAGTCAGAGCATAAAAAAATAAAAATAAAATCAGCCTGTTCCTCTGAGTGCATCATTAAATTAGCTGTGAAAACTCGTTCTAACGCTTGACTGACAGCGTCACAAACACTCGTCCTCGTGATTTGCTGCATGCTGGGTTTTTTTTTTTTTTTGGGGTTGAGTGTGATGAAATTTCTTCTCTGGTAGACAGCTGGCTGGTGATGTACGCATCCAAAGCCGCAGGGAGAGGGAAATAATGAAATGTGCCGACAATGAGCAGCTCGTGGGGATGGGGGGGCACAGCGGTTGTTATCACAGCTCAGCTGACAGAAAATTGAGGGAAAATGGTTGACTTTTTTTTTTTTTTTTTTTTTTACACATGATTTCAAAATGCCAAATGTAAAAATGGGACACTTAATTTCTCCATAACTGCAGGCTTTTAAAATGTATTACAGCGTGCTAAAAATATACTGTCTGTCCTGGAGGAGCATATAATTACATAACGACCGTCATAATCACAAGTTCTTTGAGATGCAGCTTTGAACATAAAGCATCAAGTGTGGCTTCTTTCCATTTAACAGGTTAAATACCATGTCTGCTACTTTTCAGGTGAAGGCAGCCGATAAAGTCGGCAGAGTGGAGGTGACATGGAGATGTATTTGTTATTGTAACAAATGCACCGCAGCTCAGAGAGGACCTGAAGCTTTTCCTCATCTCACCTCGAATTCGAACTTGGAGCTGCCGAAGTTGGTCCTCTGCTTCTGCCAGAAGTTGTCTGGTTTGATGATGAGGGCGACGTGGATGCAGGACGGGAACGACTCCTGCAGGATCTTCAGCAGAGGCTTGATGCTGTCCCACTTGGAGCCGCGCATATCAACGATGACCGTGAAGCCATGTTTACACACCTCCTCGCTGCGAATGGATGGGGGATCGAGGTCAGCGAGAGTGGGAGGAATTAAAGAGAAGAGAGGAGGAGGAGGGGAGGGAGGGAGGGAGGGAGTGAGAGAGAGGGAGGGAGGGGCAGAGAGAGAGATTGGAGAGAGTATAATCCAGGGAGAGAGGAGACAGATGACAGGCGTGGGAAAAGGATGAGAGAGGGATGATGGAGAGAGAGGAGAAAGGAGGGAAGAGAGCGACAGAGATGAAGAAGGGAAAAAAAGAGTGACAGAAGGAAAAACAATCAAAAACAGTGAGATGACGCATTTTCTATACTGTGAGAAGCCTACGCAGCAAACACACCCACCCACCCACGCACCCACACACACACATGCACACACATGCCCACACAGAAACCTGTGACGAATGACTCACAAATGTGTGCACAAAATAAAAATACAAATCAGCACATTTGTGCATCAGCAACCTCAAGTCCCTGTGGTGCTCTGCTCTGGCCGACATCGTTATCACATAACAAACACACACACACACACACAAATCAACTACACTGACACACCTGAAACTAAAATCTGCCGTAATTAGAAAAGATTTCTCTGTCACTTTGGCTGCATCTGTCGAATCTTTCCCACCAAAACCACTCATTTAATCCACAAACCTCGGCTGCTCCTTCACCTTCTAGTAATTCTACACATTAGAAAGATTCAGAACACTCCTCCATCTTTTTTGAGCTTCATTTTTTTTTAAAACTCAAATGTATCACTGCATCTCTAAATACCTCCATCCTTTTCCAAACCTTTCCCTCCGTTCCCTGACAGAAACAGTCTGTCAGTACATAGCCTGTGTGCAGCAGTGTGCAGATGTAGCCTTTCCCAAAAATAGAACACCTTTGGTCTCCAAAAACCACACAGCTGAGAGAGATTAAAATGTGCAAAACGTGACGTGATGAGTGTGAGGATCTGAAAGCCTTTAGTCAAAAAAAAAAAAAAAAAAAGGCGATTTACAGGGTATGTACTCAGATTTTAAAGCATGCAGAGACAATGTGATGACAGAGTTAGACGGAGATGAGAGTGGATGGAGGGAGGATGGATGGATGGAGGGAGGAGGCGGGTGCAGGATTATGGAGAAATAAACAGAGAGGTGGAGAGGAGAGATGTTTTACCTGCGAGGTGAGGAGCTACTCGTCCACAGTAACTGCTGCTGCTGCTGCTGCTGCACTGCTTCAGCTACTGCGACACTTTGTTTTGCTTTCACACACACACTTGCTCGCTTGCTCCCTCGCTCACACACACCTCCTCACACATGCGCTCTCTGTCTCTGTCAGTTTTAATCCACCCTCCCTCCCTCTCCCTCTCCCTCTCTCTGATCCCTCCTTCCCTCATTTGTGTTCTGATATACATCCCTCTCTTAACTCAGGCTTTCCCTCTCCGTCTCAGCATCTCACTACGTCTCCAAAACTGAATTTTTGGCAGCGAAGAAGCTGCAGCAAAAGAACTGGTCCTGAATTATTTCTCTCGCTGCTCCTCTCCGGCCCCTCACATGCTCATCTCAGCTCTCTCACGTGCTCGCTCACAGAGCCTCATCCACTCGCTCTTGTAACATGACAACACACACACACACACACACACACACACACACACTTAACTGCACTCACACACATCACAGAACAAATGTAATGAATGTGTAACCTGGGGATGCCGGCGAGGTAGGCGATCAGTCTCCTCAGGTCGTCCGTTCGTATTCTATCATGGTTGCTGCGTGATGGAAACGTTAACACTGGACCGCCACGTCTGTCTCTGCCACCTGAGGCAGGCGCACACACACACACACACACACACACACACACACACACACACACACACACACACACACACACACACACACACACACACAGCATTTGATTAGAGTAGGCACATGGATACAGGTGTGTATTTATGTCTCTTTTTGTAACAATGTAATAAAGCACCACACTGCTATTAAGTCACAGTGTCTGTTGAACAGGTAACAATGAAAATCAGTACCTGAGAGTTACATTTGTTTCACAAAATAAGAACAAGAACCTGACTGGAGCATAAAGGACATCACAGTAGCAACTTAGCTAATCCAATAAATGAGCAATAGGCTCCACAAGATGCTGAGCCTGCTAAATTCATCGCCGTTGGCAACACATGTTCAATTAATTTGATTAACTATTTGCTCTGCTAGAAATTCAAATAAAATTGGGGGGTGGGGGGAGGGTGGGACTGTTTTCCTAAAGGTTTTTGTTCATGTAAGTTCAGTGCATCTGTTTACAGGTACAAATCTCTGTGTTCATGTCCGAACACAACACAAGAGTCATGCTCGCACCTCTGTACTTAGGCACAGTAGTATTTTGAGCTAGATGCTAATGCTAGCATGAGAACATGCTCACAGTGACAATGCTAACATGCTGATGTTTAGCACTTATAATGTCTATCTCAGTTTAATGTGTTGAATGCTAACCTTTGCTAACTAGCACCAAATCCAAAGTACAGCTGATGGGAATGTTATTGGGGTTTTATTTGTTTTTGTTTTTTTTAAGATATTTTTTGGGCTCTTTGTGCCTTTATTTGATAGGACAGTAAAGAGTGACAGGAAAGGGGCAGAGAGATGGGCAATGACATGCAGGAAAGAGTCGGGCCGGTCCTGCTTAGAGTGTTTGCACCCCAACCGCTCGGGTTATCAGGCCGCCCTGCTGCTGGTTTTTGGTCATGAATGTCACTCAAAACTTTGCCCTGATGATGGGGCTGGATGAAGTGTCAGAGATCACCAGATTTATCTTGCAGGGATCATGAATGTCTGCACCACATTTCATAGCTGTCAGGGGGTCTCCAAAGTCAGTGAGATGCATCATCTGAGAACCACGAACATCTGAGCAATGTTTTGTGCCAATTCATCAAGCAGATGTTGAGATGATTCTTTGACCAGAGGATCACCAAAGCCAGTAGGATTCATCCTCCAGGGATCATGAATGTCTGTAAAACATCTGTCTAATAGTTGCTGAGATATTTCAGTTTGGACTGAGCTGTGCTGCTAAATATATTCAAATTATAAAAAGATCTGCTTGTTCCTAACACATGCAGGCTAAACGAAGGGTTTGTGTTTGCTTTAACCTTATATCGTCTGCAATTTTTGCATATTTGACATTTTGCATGTTTACAGTGTTTCTGCCTCTGTTCCTGAATCCAACCTGATGAATATTATTTTGTCAGTTTAATTGATAATTTGGTAACATTTAATGTTTACACTACATCATCACGAGACGGAATTATGAATTATCTGGGACTATAATAATAATATTTTGCTCAAAGCCCCTCGACCAGTTGCAGAAGCAGGGAGCTGCTTCTCTCACGTGGGAACTTGTAAACACAGGCTGACTGCGCTCAGCCCACAAATTAGTGAGTTCAGTTGGGTTGCTGTGCGCCCGTAGGCTCAACCCGGCTGCTCAGAGGAGAAAATCAAACGCTCACGTGGCAAGTAGGCAAACATGAACGCGGACGAACATGGCCGATTTATTAAGGGGCCAGATCTGGGATAATAGGCTTAGCTCATTTACCCTCCTTTTCACCAGCGGTTCCTCCTCTACCTCCCTCCCTCCTTCATCTCAAAGCCAATTATTCCACCAGCGACTACTATGGGATGCGGTAGCTGACAGTAAGTCATCTCCATGGTAATGCCACTCTGTCTCTCCCTCTCTCAACTTCTGTCTGTTTGTCTGAGTCATCGTCCTTATCATTGTGTTTCTGCCTATGACCTTTGCTGCACACACACACACAAGGGGACCGATGAAGAGTGTGCATATGGCGCGTGCACGTGCACACGTGTGCGCACACACACACACACACACACACACACACACTACACTTTGTTATTCCATTTGGTCCTGCTGTGATCCAATGTATGAAGGTTTTTCCAATGCATCTGCCTGCACATAGATACATGTGATAATAATACACACTCTCTCTCTCTCTCTCACACTCACACACACACACACACACATTTGCACAAGCTGAATAATGTTTTTGTGTGTTGTACAAATAATCCTGCTGGATGTTCTTGGCAGTCTATATCTCCAGCTCGGCCTCCTGTGAGATTTCCCTGGCACGACTCAAGTGTGTGTGTGTGTGTGTGTGTGTGTGTGTCAGACATGGTTGAGCTTTCCAAAGACACAGGCAGCTGTAGCTCTCTATTCTGATACTGACTAAACAATGGATGTCTGTGTGTGTGTGTGTGTGTCTGTGTGTGTGTGTGTGCATGTATGAGTGTGAAGAAGGGTTCAGGGTTACGCGCCTGGACCCCTGTGAGACCCTGTGATTTTTTGCAGACAAAGTGCACATCTTATTATAATGTCCACACTGTCTGTGTGTGTGTGTGTGTGCGTGAGAGAAACAGACTAAGAGAAGTTGCATACGAAGCAGTGAATGTGTGCAGTTCAGTACCTGGGAGCTGTGTGTCTATGTAAATTAAAGACTCCACTTCATGTCTCATTAGCTTTGTCTACCATGATCAGACAGCGGGGTTGGCAAACTTGTGAGACTAGACACACACACACACACACACACACACACACACACACACACACACACACACACACACACACACACACACACACACACACACACACACACACACAATCTTACCTGACAAAAAGGCAACTTTTTCTTTGAGGATGGGAAGCACCTCCATCGCTCTCATCTCCTCATTTCTCCTGAAACCTGGATGGAGAGGGAAAAAAAAGGGAAGAAGAAAAGAGGACAATCAGATTTGAATGAAGAAAAAAAAAGAAGCTTGTCCATTTTATGCCTGTTCCTTCCCAGTTCATCTGCCATTACTTTTTTTTTTCTTACGGGCAGATTATTTGGAACAGAGCAGATTTTGTCCATTTGTAATCTGAGATCTGCAGCTTTTAAACACAAGGGATTGAGCCTCATTTCAGATTGCTTGCATCATGAGGAAAAAAAGTCTCTCCCATAGCAGTCACACACACACACACACACACACACACACACACACACACACACACACACACATATGTGCTCCAAGAGGAAGCACAGAGGTTGTGGTTGGAGAAACAGTAATGGTGAGACAAAATGAAGCCAAATTCAGGGGAAGTGAAACAAAGAGCTGTTGTAGCTCTTGCTGTAACAGAGGTGAAATGGGGTAAAGCAACATTACACATCATAGACACCACTTCAGTTCCCATCAACTGGAGTTAGAACCTACCAACAAAAATACTGAAGAAATTAAGAGGATCCCCACGTGGTGAGTAGCTGGTGGATGTTCACATCTACCAGAGGTGCTGGGTGAAGCTTAAAAAAAGATACTGATGAGGATTAATTAGGAGTCTACTGCCATGCTAGCACCTCTGTGAGGCTGTACTGAGCTAAATGCTAACATTAGCATGCTAACATGCTCACAATGACAACATTAACATGCTGATAATTAGCAGGTATGTTCACCATGTTAACCACATTAGTTTTGGACATTAGTCGCTAATTAGCACTAAACGCAAAGTACGGCTGAGGCTGATGGGAAAGACATACGTTTTTAAGGTATGTGGTCATAAACAAGCACTGGGCAATTTAAATTTTTACCTGATGAAACTATCAGACAAAAAGTCAGGGGATAAAAGTTATTCTAGTTCATCTTGCAGGGATTGTGTATGTCTGCACTAAGGCTGAATGATATGCAAAAAAAAAAAAAAAAAAAAAAAATCATATTGCGATTGATGGGAGTCATGAGCTCAGTTGAATGGTCATTTCTGAATTTCACTTTCATTTACCAAAGAAGTTAGGGTTCCGGTGTATCTGGAGAATATGGTTTTTAGGTCTCTGCAGCACCACACTCTATGGTTCACTGTGACACATTTTACCTTTATCAAAAAAAAAACAAAAAACTGCAGCTCCTGCGATTTGATTATTGCATCTGGCCATGTGGTGATTTCAGTAAGCTCAGTCTTGTAGTTTTTTTAATCCTGGGCATTGTCAACTGACTGCATGTTCTCAATTTAGAAAATGAGACATCTCAGTTTTCAAAATTTCCCTCCACCTACACTACAAACCGCAGTCAGAGGATTTTCTAAATGGCACTGTTAGAGAAGGCCAACAAGCTGTCAGCTGAGAAAAATGAATATAAATAAAGTTACTTTACCCACTTCAACTCTGTTTGCCTTCTCTTAAACTACTAATCTGTGACATTTTCCTATGAATAAACGTCTGCTAGGACTTGCACATACCCACTGATGAATCACACAATAGTGGTTGAACCTTCAGTTTGCTTCATAAGAGGTTTAATATTTCCTCACCACTGACTCTCTAATAACTGCAGCTCTGTCTTGGAAAAGTCTTCTGGTTTAACAAGGACTGATGTGTTTTACATACTGGTTTGTCTGAAGTAAATGGAAGAGGAAGTGGATGGTTGACCATTACAAAAAAAAAGCCACAGCAACAACCTGAACTATAAACTATTACCCTATAAATGTCAACCTGGCTCTCAGGGGTATGACAGTGTCAACGACTCCGCCTCAGCTGTGCTGTTCATATTCTGTCAGAAGTGAATGGATGAGCGTCAGGAGATTTTCAATAAGTGAAAACCTGTTCAAACAACTCCTAAATATAGACGCACAATTCCCTCAAGTGATTAAAGTCACATCTCAGCTTCAACACACACACACACACATATACACACACACATATACACACACACATATACACACACACACACACACACACACACACACACACACACACACACACACACACACACACACACACACACACACACACACACACACACACACACACACACACACACACACACACACACACACACACACACACAGGTGGACAGAGCAGGTCCAGATTTTGTCCTTCAGACAGAGCAGAGGTCTGGTTCGTGTGACTGATGACCCAGACAAGTCATATTACCCCAGTGTCTTCATTTCTTTCACTCTGTCTTTGATTTTTTTTCCTCATAGTCCCCCTTTTCATCTTCAGCCTCAGAGCGAAAATCTTCACATTTAATACAAATTTGACTGAAATGAACTTCTCGTTTCTTCTTTTATGTCTTAGATAGAACCAGGAGAGACAGACAGGAAAACCAGGGAGAGAGTAAAGAGTCGGGGAGTGACATGCAGCAAATGGTCCAGCCTGCTGAATCGAACTGGGGATTCGGTGCTCAGGGCACTGCAGCCCACGTGGTCCCCATCCTGACCATTCGTGCCCCCCCACCCCCCCCCCCCCCCCCCCCCCACCCCCCCCACCCCCCCCCACCCCCCATGAGATAAGCTTCTCTCTGAGGAGTATTGTTCAGTGCACATCATAAACACCCTGGTCGATGTGTGTGATTTGAACTATTCACACAACAGCGTCAGAGAAAAGAAATAAAAGACATGATGTTATGTAATCCCTGTCTATCTCTACATTATAGTGTGATGGTGAACTGCTAAGACACACACACACACACACACACACACACACACAAACAAACTGTTACCGTGTATTACATAACAGCACAATAAGTACAATGTAAAAAGGGAGGAGTAACCTCTCTGTCGGCCTGTACTATTGTTATGATGCCAGTGCCCTCACACACACACACACACACACACACACACACATACCCCTCTTAGTGGATTGTTCTCCAGTCTCTGCTCTCAGCACGTCGCTGTATTTATGACTGTATGCTAATGAGATGCTAATTCTCTTCCACCACCGGAGGAGATCGAGAGTCGGGACTCGTGTCTATTTTTACTTTTCTTCCCTCCTCTCATTTGTCTCCTGACATCCCTCACTGTGCTACAAAAACAGTTACACATGATCGACCACATTTCCCACCGCGCTCCCGTACAGAGCGAACTTGTAGGTCTTTATAGATGAGGCATGAGAGCAGGTTGGTGCAGACAGAGAGCTCCTCCTCTCACACATGGACCCGGTGCTGCTCTCTATGGAGAGAGCAGCAGTGTCAACTAATGATTAGTTTCATGATTGTCGAGTGAATCAATTCTTCTCTGCTTAATCATGTGTTGATATAATGTCAAAAACAATAGTGAAAAATGCAGCAGAAAGGTTTTTTAAAACCCACTGGGAGAATTTTTGTTTGACATTTTATTGTCATTCAAATGAGCTTTTTTCCCCCGACCAAGCATTTAAAGGGAGTCGATTTATAGTTACACAGAGGGAAGACATTTAGGAAATTGATGATGTTATCCTGTAATCTGCTGATTAACTAATTAATCAACTGACAGTTTTTTTTTTGTTTCTAATCATGGGCCACAGAAGGTTTTCAATTTAATCAGATACTATAAAACAAACTGAAAGTAATCAGTCACTGTGGATTTTGGTGAGAACAGAAACATGTAGATTGTGGGTTTCCTGCAGTGTGTCGTCCCTGGTGAAGACGTTGTGCTGTTGTCTCAAAAATGTTGATGCATACACAGCTACAATTTTATGCTTTTCAGATAAATTTGTGAGCATCAATGCTGACAGGACACGTAACAACTGGGAAGCTACAGCAGCTACTCTCAATATTAAATCAGGTCTTTTAGGTTCCAAGCAGATTTTTATATTTGCATGAATCTAATTTGTTGTTTTAATAAATTGCTCATTAGACAAAAACATATTTTAAAACCATTTTCATAATCAATTAACCATTGAAGTCATTTTTGAACATTTGTGATGACAAATCTGAGCATTTGGTGCTTTTCTTTGTCTTATGCGATAGAAAAGTGAACATCATACAAACAGTCTGAGGACATCATCCTGGATTTCAGGAAACTGTCATGTGTTTTTTTTTTTACAGAAATTTTTTTTTTTTATAGAAAATATGATTACATGAGAAAATCAGCAAATTAATTGATAATGAAAATGATCATTAGCTGCTAATTAGCAAAGGCTTTATTTTCATTATTGAATCTATAAATGATTCTTCAGTTGATTAATTGTTCAGTATACAACAGGTCAGAAAATATAAAATCAGCACCACAAATTTCCACAGACCAATGTGGCGTCTTGAAATTGCTTATTTTTGTCTGACCAACTGTCCAAAAGCCAAAAATATTTATTTTAGTATCACATAAAACAGATAGAGGAACAAAACCCTGATAAAGTGGAGCAGAGAATATACAGCATTTAAATAAGATAAATGACTAAAATTATTTATCAATTACCAAAATAGTTGCTGATTGTTTTCTTATGATCAACTGATCAGTTCATCAACTTATTGTTACAGCGCCACAGAGGCTACAAAACATTACTGGCTCCCTGTGTCACTGATTGATGATTTGAAATCAGGAGAAGCTGAGTTGTCTGAAGAGCGTTCGGGTGAATTACAGCTTCCACACAAATGGATCAGTCAGCATCTTTTTACCACGGAGCGATTCATCTTCTGAAGAAAGGACTACCTTTGAAGTTGCCTGCAAACTTGCTGTCTGATTGGCTGGCTGCCAATGAGCAGGAGGATAATCAAAGGTCAATGAAAAACCTAATGTTGACAAGATGACAAGAAGGTGATCACAACACGTACATGTGTGTGTGTGTGTGTGTGTGTGTGTGTTGAGGGAGAGACAGCACACAGTGAGCACTTTGTAGAACAGTGTGAATTTGCTACTGTATAGTAACATTTAACAGCCACTGGATTAAGGTCTGCCCAGACACACATGATCCTCTGTAAACCCCCCAAGAGACACACACACACACACACACACACACACACACACACACACACACACACAAGAAAACCTTTCCCTCCTTTCCAAAACCCTGTTTTTCCTCCTGTGCTGCAGATCAACCACAGTTTGACTCCGTCCATGTGAAACTAAATGATATTTTATCTGGAAATATATGAACATGATGACTTATTTTCTATGACTAGCCTGACTGTGAATATTATGGTAAACCTCCAGTTGAGGTATTTAACTGTGCTGAAGTGTTTTTGCGTGGATTTTCTATTTTACCAAACACAAAAAGGTAACTGTACCCCACACAGACGCATCACTTCCCTGTGCTCTGCAGTGCTCTGGGACTGGAGAAAGTGGCACAGCAGCTAAATATAGAGTGGCCAGGTCACACCCACCCAACACACACACACACACACACACACACACACACACACACACACACACACACACACACACACACACACACACACACACACACACACACACACACACACACACACACACACACACACACACACACACACACACACACACACACAGGAGAAGGAGGGTTTTCTGGATGAATTATGAAAAACAAATAAATAAAATAAAGAAGTGGTCAAGCAAAAGAGACACTACTAAAAAATGTGTGCGATAATGACACATGTCATTGTGTCATAACTCGGCTGAGAGTGTGAGAGTGAGGGGAGGGAATGAAGGTGACAGCAGAGAGCGAGGGAGGGAGAGGGAGTGGGTGGGAAACGACAGGTGGACAGCCACACAGAGGGAGGAAAGACATACATGGTAATGATATATGGACCAATCAGTCACAGTCAAACCTGTCAAACACATACTCATTTCATTCCCTCCTTCTTTCCCTCCTTTCTGTTTGTCGTCTGAGCACGATGAGGAAAGGTGAAAATTAAATTCACCTCTCACCGGTGAGACTGAAGGATGAGAGGGAGGAGCAGAAATGAAGGAAATGACCTCATGGTGGATGTATAATTGCCCCACATTCACCCACACACTCCTGGACGTGGTATTGTACCTGTCAGCTGGATGAGGGCGGAGCCAGTTTGGGCATAGCGCCACTTGTGATTGGTTGCCCAGCAAGTCATACTTGATAATTCTTCCACAAATTGTAAAAAAAATCCATAAATTGCTGTGGATTTGGCTTCATTCGCTGGTGGAGAGACGCAGTCCGCTGCTACCGTCAGCTAATGATAGACTGATGGGCCGATGTGCTGAAGGGTTCCCAATCCATTGCGGGCACAGTCGCAGCAGCTGAGGCTAATCCTGGGATTCCTGAGGGGAGATATTCCAATCCAGCAGACAACCAAAACCACCCATTTGGGTGCCGTCTACACGTCCATATGGAAAAGCTGGTGCAAACATTTCCAAGTAGAAACAGAGCTATCAGTGCAGACTACTTCGCTGTGCCCTAGCAAACAGTGTGGATGTGCACTTCACGTAGGCATTAGGTGAGCTGCTAATCTGCCCGTCTTTTGGATCGGCAGGATCCTGGAGGTAATCCTCAATGTGGAGGAGGAGCAATGATTATAATATGCCTGCACTGCGTTTATGCACCCTGAGAAGCTGCTTAGCATTAGGAGACTGGAGGCTGATGGGGGAAACCCTAACAGTGCGGGAGAGGCTCAGATAAGAAGCCAAACCCACATCAAAGTCTTTCATTGCCTGCTATCACTCCAGTGGCCAACAGTACTGCACTGAAGAGCGTGCACATCTGGATGTGTCGAAATGTGTCAGTGTTTAGAAACTTCACCCAGAGTTCATCATGATGGTGAGTGAAAGTGCACAAATATGAAACCTCCAACTATTTCAGAGCAAATACACTGTAAACCCTGAGCTGATGTGGCTGCTTGTCATTTTTTAAGTCCATTATCTCAAGGTCACAACTTCATTAACTTCTACTGATTAAGACTTAATGGTCTCTACTATTGAGAGATAAAAATGGCTTTATGTTGCTCACAATTGTTTTAAAGTCTGTTATCCTGAGAAAAACAATGTATTTCTGTTGTTATGTAGAAATATCAGACGCTGTTCCTTCATGATTATGATTAAACACCTCATTAATAGAAAACAGCTTCCAGACCATTTAAGCTACACTCTACACTTTAATTCACACAGCTGATTATGTCAGCAGGAGAAACAGTTGATCACACATCACTTTCTACTGAAGAAAGACAACTGTAAACTAAGAAACATTACAGCTGATGAACAGTGTTTTCATCATTATATCTTAAGAAACTAAATAATTGAATAATTGTGTTTGGGGAAACTGACTTAAAAACATACATATGATCACAACAGGCATCTAATTTGCTGTTTAGAAAACAGTGAACACCTTGCAACACTGTCACCTGTTCCTGATAAAATTTTTTCTTTACTGCATGAAGAAAACAACAATATCTGGAGCCCAAATGTGCTCCACTAGGTACAGAGAGGTGGATAAAATGGTCTTAATACAATAAAGAAGAAACGGTGATGTAAGTAGATGATCCTCTGAACTCAGTCTGGACTCTGGACACTGGACACTGATTCTCTGATGTGTCAAAGTCATGATGTTGAGATACTGTGTCTCTATAACACTGGTACAATAAGACAATAAGTGGGTAGCACCACCAAGTGGATCAGGCCCACTGAGTAACTTTATGTTCTGGATTCATTCTGAGTGCCTGAAATTTTAAATACTATGACAAATTGTGGCTAAATATGCAATTTCATTACATTCCTTATTTCATCCATAATCAATAAGCCATTAGCAACAGCTGAAGAGGTTATTATTACCTAGTTGATGATGTCTAAATTCAGGAATCCAAAGAAACCAAAGTCCATTGCCGAGCCCTAAATTCCCGAGAATAATTTAGTCTCCAAAAGCTGAGGTGAACTGTATTTTCCAGGAAGCTCGTCCATCCAATACAACACAAACGCACCATTAACACCAGATCAATGTTTCCTAAACCAAAGTCAGTCCCGATATTTATGGGGTCACTAGTCCTGTATGAGCTGGGTAGTGGTGAAAGAACAACACTGCTACACTCCTCAGTGAGAAGGAGGAAAGGGATGAGAGGGAAATGCCAGAAATGTTCACCATCCTTTGTGTGTGTGTGTGTGTGTCAAAATATGTCGACACTCTGCACACACCTCAGAGGCTTGAGACTTGTAGGGGCCTCCCAGAGGTCAAGTGGGCATTACACTGGCTGATACAACAAAGTCATTTACCAACAACACCACCACAAGTCTCCCCCAGAGAGATTGTGACAAATACCTCAGGGAGGGGGTGGAGAGGGAGTGTGTTTCTGTGTTTATAATAATAAAAAAAAAAGAAAAAAAGAGGGAGAGAAAATGCAACAGCTGCTTGGACACGGACAGATGGACGGGTGGTGGTACGGGTGGGCAGTCAGCTGAGGGAGGGGGCAAGTTGCCTGCATACCACAAAAAGAGCGAAGCACACACTCGCAGCATCTTCCTTATCAGATTAAAGAGTTACATACAGGCGTAATCTCATAATGGTTCCGCGCGCAGCTGACTTGGACGTATCTCTTCTGAACCAGCTGTTATGGGTCAAGAGAAACCAGAACCGTGCACATGTGTGCATCCCTGCATAGTTGTGGACTTCCCACATTCACGGCGTGCCTGACATTCCTTGCTGAGGGTTGTGTGGGAATGGCAGGAATTCCTTGAGGCTGAGGGAGTGGACAGGAATAGGGCGTCCGTGACCTGGACCCCCTGACCTACATCCTGATCACTGACACTCCCAGAAGCCTGGATAGAAAAACCTCGATACTGTTCAGTGTAGTTTTATTTGACTGCATGCTCATTGTATTCATGAATACTACGACTGTTTTACTGTGGGAAACGCTGAAATGGAATCAATTTGATTTTGACACTTAATATTGATTAACTAAAGTATGCATGAACATGTTTTATGTTTTTCATGGTGTAAATTGTTGTTTCAGAGGCATTTCCGTCCTGACAATAAAAACTCTAACGTGGAAAAGTTAAACTCAGCTTGTGACAATCTTAAATCGGCCTAAAGTGTGGCAGTAAATTGATCTTAAAAAAACGGTCAGGCTTTCCATTCTCTCGTGCCACATCTGCAGTTTACAAAGAAATGATGGCAGATTCACCATTGAAATGTGTAGTAATTTTTCAAACAGTGGATCCTTGATTTCAGACAGAGGTACAGTCAGGTCCAAAAGTCTGAGACCGGCAAACGTTTTCTCTGCTGCCGAATGTGGTTTCTTGCCAGGAGAAGTTGGTGAGTTTCAGCCATTGTTGCGTTTACAAGACAAGAGATTATAACACGCCATCTGAGCAGCCCTACGTCTTCAGGACAGATTGGAGGCTACAGTGAGTCGGTATTGGAAAATGATGACACATGCGCGCTAACTTCAAAAGACATGATAGAGACATGAGTTCACACTGACGTTGCTTTCCACTGCTGGAGATAGCTCTAAGTGAGTAAAGGAATAAAGTTTGATGTTGAACTCACAATGTTTCTTCTAGACTGGTAAGTAAACAGCTGTTTATGCTAACGTTAGCTACGTAGCAATAGCTAAACTTACAAACAGCTCCTTCAAGCTATTCCATAGACTTTTGCCCGCTTTTTTTTGAGTATTGCTCTTACTACAGCCCCATGCAAACCATTTTAACATATGGAAACATCCAAAGCCTGACAGGCCCGTCACGCCTTGTTACAGTTGCTTGCTATGATCGTACAGTCACTCCTCAGGACAGGCGTTCAGGAAACAGTCAGTTACTGCCAACCTGGAAACATGGAGTCCTGTTTACCAGTGTGTCAGTGAAACTATCGGATAGTGAAAAGGCTACAATCCCACTAATCATAAATTACCAGTAAAGCCTCTTTCACACTGGACAAAAAACCGACTCACATCCGGCTTTTGTCTTCACTGGGAAAAGGTACGATCGACTTTCACTCTCAGGTCAAATGAGTCATGGGTATTTAGCGTCCCTGTTCAAGCAGGGCGCGAATAACATTCAGTCCGTGTTGAGTTTCAAGAGACTGGCCTCCATGCTGCTTTCAACTGCAGTGCGGTGCGTTCATGATGTTGTGACACACACACAGAAAACAAAACAGAAAGTGGTCCCGGGAAACCTTTTTTCACAGGTTTACCTGGCTTTAACAAACCCGCATGTTACACATTACTTTGAGTCTGAGTGACAGATAAATGCTGAGTGATGCATGTGCCTCTTTTCCTGCGTTTGAGACATAGTGAGGACACACTGAGGATGCTGGGAGAGCAGCGCTATGGTTCATCAGTTCTATTCTCTTATTGTGTTTCCTCCTTTATCTTTCTCTCAACACGACTCATCTGCCTGACGTCTGTGGTTGACACTTCCCATGTTCTTTCTTTCACATCATGAACTCTCCATCTTCTTCTTCCCTTCTTTCTCTGTGTTATAGTTGTCATTTTTGTGCTTTGTGTTGTTGTTCACAGTCAGTGACACAGTCTCATTCATCTCCTCCTGCCTGAACTATCACGAGCCTACTTCACTTCTGTCTGGGAGCTTCAACCTTTCCCCGCTGTCCTAGTAGAGTGGCTCTGATTGGCTGCTGCACAGCTCAATGTTGCCCGACTGGACAACACAGCAACCAGAAGGGCTGATCTGATTGGCTGTTGTGATCAGACACAGCTGTGGCACTCTAACAATGCACCAACTGTGGGTACAGCTGGCATCGGCTCGGCCACTGTACACACACAGACAAGTAGGTAACTAGCGAACAAGAATGAACATGTAATTACAGCCTATTGTTTCATCTGATGATAGAGCAATATGTACCCATATTTTTAGCAGCCAATTGTGCTAATTCACTATCAATCTGGGACGCTAAACTCTCCACTGTTAGCTCCTTCAGGCAGAGAGAGGCAGGTTTCACTGCTTCTCTCTCTTTTTTTTTCTACAGCCTGGCACCCCTGAGGTTGTTGGGTAAAATCCTTCCCAACACCTCTGGAGCAACTTCTCAGGTCAAGTGTCTGGTTCGACCCAAGAGAGACAGTGTGGACTAAAAGGTGCAACTTTTGAAAGGGACATTATTTCATGCTGCATAAAAAAAAAAAAAAAAAAAAAAAAAAAACAGACCTCGTCGATGAAAACGGGGTATCATTATCTCAAAACGTCAAGCTGATAGCATTAAGTGATTGAACAGTGCACCCTGGGTGTTTGTTTCCAGTCCACTCAGACTCTCCGTGTCCTTCCATTTTCTTCTTTTTGTCCCCAAATCTGAGATCTGGCCCCGGAGAGAGAGCGAGAAAGAGTACCATCTTTCCTTTATCTCCGCCTCTTTCTGTTCTCTCCGTCCGTCCAGACCTCTAATAGCAGGGTAGGCTAACCGAGCGAGAAGCAGGCCAGGGTTACCCCAGCGACCCAAACACAGCAGGGGAGGACGGGAGAGGGAGGAGAAAAAAAAAGACAGAGAGAGAAAAGAGGGTTTGTTATTGGTGCCAAGAGTTCATTTGTCCGGGTCTTTTAACGCCACCTGATCTCATTCTGACAAACCGTGACGAGGCAGAAAAACAACACCAAGTTTCACACATAAAATTCTGATACTAGAACAGACAGTAAAAAGACTCATTTCTCTTCCATACTTCCCTCCTGTCACTGACTGAGATTCAGCACAACACACAGTGAACTGTTTGACACTGTTGTCTTGTTTTCAGCTGTTGACTCCTGCTGCAGTTCACCGTCAACAGCCAAACACAGCTCTGCCGGCTGCAACCCCTTTTCCTGCCTTAGCACCAATCTGCACGAATACGCCATCTGGAGGTGACGCTGACACTTCATGCTGCAGAATGCAACTGATTACTGAGGATTTACACATATTCAATGACAAGAGGGTTTAAAGGAGATACAGTGATGAAATGGACAAGCCCACGGTGCTCTGTCTTTGCAAAGCACTCTGCAGCACATCTGTCAAGGTCCAAAGGCATTAACATTATTACATAACAGCACTGCCCCCGCTGCCTCCCCTTGCAACCCATTCCTCAGCTGCCCAGTCGGACCAGTGGTTGAGGAGGCCAGGCCAACAGATGGACAGGCCTAATCCTCCACACCCTCCCCTAAACCAGGAAGTGATAACTGGCAAGCAGCAGAAAGCTTCAGAAAAACGCCGCCCTGTCAGCTTCTCGCGGACGAGCCAAACTGTGTCAATGAAGCCAAGTATTGTCTAGATATAATTACACTCATGTTGTTTTCATCGCCTGTTTCTGTGGGCGCTGGAGCTGTCTCCATCGAGGCCCCCGGGGCCTGGGAGCAACCTGCCAACTCTCCTGTCCTCCTTAATATCTAGGGTTTGAGGGTTGTGATTTTTTTTTTAAGGCAGATACCACTAATACTGTTTGACAAAAGCTATTTAAAGTCAAAAATGTGTGTGTGTGTGTGTGTGTGTGTGTGTGTGTGTGTGTGTGTCCCATTCACAGAGGAAAGCATAGGCCATGAAATATTAAAACTTCCCACTGAAGCACAGGCGAGTAATTATCTTAAATATCTAAGTGGTCATATGTCTCCTCAAAATGTCACATCACAGAGGACAGCACTGACTGGCAAATATCAACACTTTCATATGACTACACAAACCAACATCATAAAAAACTCTTAATAATAAGCTTGGTCAATACTGGGACAATAAAAAGGGAGACCAAGTATGACTGAGTGGAAAGGAAACAAAAGAAATGTCATTTTAGGATGATGGAAAGGCTAACTGAGCGAATAAATCGTAATGGGGGGAAAGAGCAGTAGCGACAGGAAATATCAAATCTCAAATCAAATGATAATGGAAAGAGAGATGGGGAAACGGAGGGAAGAGGAATGAAAGCGACAGACACCATCGACTCATCATGGAGAGGCTGCTGTCTGATGGCGGAGAGAAGGGAGGGAGGAGGTGGACACGAGGAGGGAAGGGGAGTCAGGCAGATGTGATGGTGAAAAATAATGGTGACAATGACCTGTCTTTGTTGCTGGGAACACTGAAATATTAATCGTGTGTGTGCGTGGATGTCTGTGTGACACTCTTGTTTCCAACATTAATATAATACTCACCCCTCTCCCGCCGTCACCACTCACAGTAAACAAAATTAGACAAAGTGAGGATAGACCAACAGCTGCAGGATTGTGATTCACTGTGTGCAGTGTGTTTGGACTGATGTATGAATGAGTGTTTGTTTTACCTGCTATCTGGCTCGATACATCTCCTTTTGTCTCTTTAGGGAGGGATCCATCTGTAAGCACAAGCAAAAAAAAAAAAAAAGAGAGAAAAGAAAGAAAATTTATGAACTGTGTGTTATACAACAGAATTAAAATTTGACCCTGCTTCACATTTTCAATCTGGCTAATCAACAAATATGTTTTATTATAATTCTCTGCAATTATTTTGGCAATGAAGCAATGAATCTTGGGATAGATTGGGCCACAAAAGATCCACCTGTCGGAGCCTTTTTTTCAGGAAAAGAAGGCAGCATTTGAAGGAGCCTTCAAAATGGGACAGCGTAGTCGCACCGCTTCACATGCAGCCTCTGAAGGATGCAGCCTTGACTTGAGACACAGCTAGTGACGAACACTCTGATGCTCAACAGGTGTAGGGGTTACCTTGTTTACCATTTTAGTTTCCAGAGTTAACGTGCTAACATTTGCTGGTGGCGCTCAAAAGCTCAGCCAAGGCTGAGGGGAAAGGAAGGTGATCAACCACATTATACTTCATCCTGAGACAAAAACAACAAAAAAAACAACAACAACAAAAGAACCACTGGACTGATATTGCCATTTACGGAAGTGTGGCTAAAAAAAAAGGTAAAAGCTTTACAGCAACATTTAAGGGAGAAGGGAGCACAAACAGAGCTGCTGCTCTCAGAATAAGGTTTTTGCATTAGCTAAAGGCTGATGGAAAACTCCAACATTAGTTTCTTCAGTAAAGCGAAAAACCAAAGTAGCAAACTCATCTTACTCACAGGAAACACTCTGGTTTGCGACAAACACAGTCTTCGTTTTCAGAAATCTGAGCACAGCTAACGGTGCGAGACAAGAGGCCAACACTTGTCTCCACCATGTTCTCCTTCAGTTCTAATCATTAGACCACGATACCTCATCTTGACATTTTCCCAGCTTGTTCTGCTTACGCTGGACCAGTGCACGCAGGAGTCATCTTCTCATCACTCTATAACTCATGACTGAGACCCACTGGTCTCTCAGCCAACACAACAATTGGCCCATTGATCCACCAGCCTATAGCCTGTGTGTGAGAGAAGCTGCTGCTGTGAGTGAGGGCAGCCTGCGGTCAGTGTCATGTGCTGTCAACATGTAAACAGGCTGGACACTCGGCTGGTTGACTCAGTGACACATGCTCCGTCTGTCCCTGTCCCGCTCTGACTCAGGCTAACTCCTTCCTGTTTAACCTCACAGAGCGCAGAGCGGAGCTGCTGGTTGTACTGAATATAGGACCTGAACTGTCAAGTGTTTATGCACCAGGATATCCACACTGCTCTGAGGAGAAACATGTAAACACACACTCTGAAAAAGTTCAGGAAACTTTTCACACCAGCAAAGAAGTTCAATTCTGCCATATTTAATGACTAACTGGAATTACAACACTCCTTTATTTACTAAGAAATCCCTGGATTTCACTCAAACATCAGTGCTATGAATTTCTGGACTTATTACAGTCCCACCATTACTGCTGGACCAGGATATTTTGGCAGCAATAGCCGAGAGTCATAATGAAGTAATTACTTGAGACACACCTACATGAGTAGAGTTTGCATTAAAGCAACAGTGTGACCTGCTCTTTGGTTTTCAGTTGACTCAGGATCAGAAAACACCCCCCTCCCCTCGCTCACATGCTTGCACTTGCAAACACAAAGGACAGTGATCCGACTCACTGCATGTTCCAGTCGGGTCAGTGAAGTGAGCCCAGTCCCAGGTCCGTGCTCCAGGACTGGGCTCACTTCACTGACCCGACCCCGAGCACCAGAAACATGATTACCATCATACTGCTGGTCCTGAGAAGTCCTCACCACCATGACGAGCTTTTCAGAGCTGCTCAACTCCGCCGTGAAGGAGAGCAAAGACATACAACGGCGCGCACATGCTCGGCGTCTGATCGATCTTCAAGTCAGAATTTCTAGTTCGAAGTGAGTTTCCCAGTAATAATTTGATATATATTGATGGATATTGATGTGAAAGCTGTGCACAAGCTGAAAACTTTTGTTTCCACAGATATGATATAAATGCAACAGTAGGGCTGGTGAACACTAGAAATAGGGGGGTTGTTTGTTAATGGAGGGCCTGGGAAGTATCTGCCTTGTTAAAAAGCCCTTGAGCAAGAAACATAACTGTGTAGTGTTATGTGTAACAGCCCCTGACCTCTGACCTTCAGTCAATATCCTTGCATCATATTATATCTCCCTGCTGTTTCCATTTATCAGCTGATCCGGTCATTACGATACAACTGTTCTCTCCGTGACAGCTGGTTCCTCTCTGTCGTGGCAGAGAGAGTGGACTTCCTCAGCACACAGCTGGGATTTAGCAACACTTTCCTGCTGGCAGTTTGCATTAATGAACATATAGCAGCACAGTACACACAAAACTGCACATGAGCAAACTTGCAGGCAACAACTGCCAATGCCACAGGGGCTCAAATTCACAAGGAAAAGCTCTCACGCACAGACACGGCATGGGAAAGCAGAGTCGAGCTTCAGTGGAGAGAAGCACAATGACCTCAAGGGAATTTTCTCTAAAGCTGCGTACCTGGGAGAACTTCACAGAGAATGAATGAGATGAAGGAAAAAGCAGGGGAAAAAAAGGAAAGCAGGAGAGGGAGACCAAACACTGACATACTTCACATATTTGCAATGCCAAAGACGTCCACTTAAGCCACAGTGTGCAACAACGTCAGAGCCGACTACAGTAGCGGTTACCCGCATCTTATCACTATCTAAACAATAAGACTTGTAGCCGAGCCAGAAATCAAACACGCACAGACAAAAGGGAGATAAAACACAACGCACAGCAAGGTCCAACACAGTGGACACAACTGTATGTGCGTAAAGAGACACAAATACACACAGTTATGAGCGGAGGCTTTTCCTCTGAGATGTGGCCGTTACAGCAGTGGGTTAATCCAACCACACACAGACATGCACACACACCCAGAGCCAACTTTGTTACAGACCATAGTAGGATAAGCCCACCGCTAAAACGTCAGCTGAGCTGTTTGGATAAAGTTAAACAGATCACTCTCTCACACACACACACACACACACACACACACACACACAAATCTAACAGACACTGAGGAAATGACAAAGCAAAAAAAATGCAATAGGCCCAATCCCATAAAACATCCAAACTCCCCTCTCTCCGAAACGTGCAAACACTCAGATACCGTGAACTCACCGAGGCCTCAGCTGTGTTGAACACTGCCTATACTGTATCCTACACTCAGCTCCCCTCCACAGACAGCTCCCTCTTGTCCCGACACACGGTTTCTGTCTACGAGCGCCGCGTTAACACAAGACCACCCTTTCTGTGGGCCCCTGCCTTCCCCTTCTCGGCAGGCACACTCATCGTTTGACTCATACACAAAAAGGAAAGACCCCTTTTCATTTGAAAATACCTATTGTGTGGCTCACACTCACTGAAGTGAGGTGTGAGGCACAAAAACAATGAGCAATACCGTGCTGTCAAAGTTTTCTTGGAGAGTGTGGTGGTATATATATACTGCTGTAGGGCTTTAGCAAACATTTAAATGTCAAGGGCCATGGACAACACATTTAACAACACATCACCTAAGGGATCAGCCGTCTCAGTGGATTTGTGTTGCTTGGCACAGAGCTGTAGGTGGTGAGATAACAACGAGAGAGTGAAACTTGCAGGATGAATGGCGTTAACCTCTGAAACTCGCCGTCAAAGTTGACAGTGTTAATGAAAGAGTTTGGTGTTTTTGTTATCTTGCTCTCTGTTTCTGGAGCCGAACGCTCATTGCTGTGGTATTTATGCACTGAACTTCCCATAGAGAGGAAACCTCTTAGTTAAACAATGTGATGGTTACTGTGACGTCGTCGTCTGTGGATTTCTGTGGAGTTTCTGCAGTTGGTGCTCTTTTCTTTGTTAGTTCAGCCGCCGTGGTCATCACCGCTGTGCCAGCCTTTGCCACGGGAAGAGACAAAGTCTGCCTCAGATTGTTGCTCTGATCTTAAAAGATTACTCCACTGATTTTGCTTTGGACAGTTTAAAAAGAGGAGCAAAACTGATGCAGCAGAACCAGACAGATTTGTTTTTATTCCACGTAGTCTTGTCAAAACCTGTCGCCTGCATTACCCACAATGCAACTCAAAAGCCAGCAGTCCGAGATTCTGTTGTATTATGCTAGTAGCAGCTAATGTAGCATCAAGCTTTACAGATTCAAACAGCTGGGAGAGTGACAGCTGCTGTTCGTTGTGAATGAGACCTGATCTGGCTTTGCCCTACAGCCCCAGCTCCAAACACACCCAGCTACAACCTTATGCAAATATCCTCTGACACAGTGCGAGCCTCAGCCAGTAACTTTTAACTTGAGTTCAGTGTGAACAGAAGCGAGAGAAGCGGTTACTCCTCCACTCCGCTACGCGAATTCACTTAAGACAAAACAGGTGAAAAGCTGATTGTCGTGGTCTCTTTTCAACACGTGTGTAACAACTTACAGGACAGAAAAAAGCCAGAGAACCACACTCAGTAAAGCGTTTACCTCTGCCAAGGCCAAAGAGTCCTACATGTCTTTTGTTCAAGGAGCTTTATGTATTTATCTTTAATCCCTGTGCAAGGTTTTATTACCTGATGTGTGATTTGATTTGAGGATGACACCTTTTGCAATTTCATTGTCCTAGCACAATGACAATAAAGTTCTTCCTACTTTGAAATAAAGACGTCAGCATTTTACAATTCATACAGCTCTTGTATGAATTGTCTCATTGTTATATCACAACTGCTACTGAAAGCACTCCTAAATGCTGCTGCGGCCATATGCAATGTTATTTACCATTAAATGAATAAGTAGTACACCTCTGTGTGTGATGCAGATTCAACATTTTCTGCCACCAGATTCAGGTTATTATCTGGATCTGCACCAAATCTGGATCTGCACAATAAATAAGTCAGATTTTTTTACATCAAGATCCAAACATTATTTATTGAGAAATTGACGAAAATGTTGCAAAGTGTTCTATCACACAATATTTATGAAAGTGATGTAAAAAAAATCTACACCACGATTTAATGAGGTCTCCTGTGGCCCATGCCCCAGTTTGTTGCAAATCAGCTACGTACTTTTTGTGTAATCCTGCTAACAAATAAAAAAAAAACAGACGTGTGAAAAAATAAGCTCATCTGTGGGGAGAAAGAGGGATTGACATGCAGCAAAGGGCCCGGACTGGATTCCAACTCGGGCCACTGTGGCAAGGACGGAGCCTAAATAGTAAGCACCCTACCAAGTACCCCACCAGGGCGCCCAGTATAACAAAACTTTTAACAGACAATCATGATCCATGATCTGAATTGTGATCTTTCTTCCCAATTCTGAAATGTACCATAGAGAATATCCAGACTCAAACCAGCCAAGAGACTGGGCACCATTTAAAACACAATACTGCTTTAAAGAATAAAAAACAGTCTTGTGCATCAGCATCTTGAATCTGACATCGTCCAGTTTAAAACAGCACAATATCCACGTCAGATATTACGACCACCCCACTCACCTCTTCCCATCACTTGCTACGGTTATCGTATTTTTTTCGACTTCTCTAATCCGTCGCTCAGTGATAACTGTTTACGTTTCAGGACCTGATCCCAGGACCTGAGATACACAGGGTTTCCACCAGTGTAAGCTCGGTGGGTGCGCTCTTGGCTTTGTTTCTACCTGGAAGATTTAGAAGTATATCCTCTAGGAGACAGATGAGGGCTGAATCAGGAGCGACCGACACCAAAACATCTTCCTTGAGAACTGCCAGTTTTATACAATGAAAACATAACAACATGGCAACACTGGGAGGTTACTATATCGTCATTGTGATATTGTGGTAGATGAAACAAAGCTAAGCAGAAAGACAATCAGGAGCTTACCTTCATCTCATCCCCGCCGTCACTGGTTGAAACCTTAAATTTACAATTGTTCATTTTATCCTCAACACCAGCTTCTTGTTTGACGTCACAGTCACACAACTGTTCAGAGATCAATTACCTACCCACCTACCCAGTTCTTCTTCATTCCATACATAGTTGAAACATGAAATACATTAATACCTGCGCACCCAACTACTTTTACCATCAGCCGCTGAATCAAAACTGTCTTGGATACATGAATCTACCGTAAATCTATAACCAAAACTAAACTGATGCTAGACAGGAGCAGACAGAATACAGAGCTGTTTATTCAACCAGTGCTTTTCTTTTCTGATGCTCAAGACTGACTTTTTTCTATTAACCCATGTTGTTCTCTGCTCCCTGTTAGACACTGTAGCCAAGATGAAAAGGCCTGGCTATGCACCAAATATCAAAACTGAAGACCACTGCTTTAACCATTTTTCCTGAGGACCTCGGGGACCCCCTCCTCAAGGACCTCAGCAGTATGTAACCTTTGCTTGAACACACAAAAGGCCTCTGACTGTGATGTTTACAGTGGATCAATTCCTCTCAGTCACTGGCTCTTAGCAGGAGAGAAAAAGGGAGTGAAAAGTAGTCGGAGGAAGAGACAGACAGAAAAGAGAAAGTGAGCGAGATGGGGAGGGCAACAGTGAGATAGCAGTTTTGAATGCACTGGAGACCCAGAGAAAAAAGGAGTACAATGGTCTTTCAGGACTTGTCCTAGTTTGGTTCACTCTCTCCCGCCGTCTCTTTCTGCTCTCAAAATAGGAGCAGGGACCGTTCTGGCAAATCTTTCACACTGATCCTAATCAATTGCCAACCAATTCAATTCTTTCACTGACCACTTTCATTAACCAGCAGAAACTCTGTTAACACAGCTTGACACGCACATCCACGCTTCTCCTCTTCATTATCTGTGCGAGGTCTTGCTCTCTCTCCATCTTTGAATTTCACAGCTTCTTCTTGTGCTTTCTCTTCCACCTGCAAAGAATAGACTTCCTTATTTCCCTCCAACAGTACAATAAAATCATTCACTCTCTCCTGAGGCTTATTGTTTATGCTCCTCTTGCAAGAATGCGTGAAGAAAATGGTTATCTGCACACATGTGTTCATGGCCACTTGCAACCTGCGCTCCCCTCCCACTCCCACTCCCGCTCCAACCTACCTCCTGTTTTCTCCTTTATCTCCATCTTCTCTCCATTTTTCTCTATGCCCCCTCGACTCTTTTCCCTCTCCCGCTCCAGCTTGTTTTAAGAAGGCAGCGGCGGGGCGGCAAATTTTCCCCGAGCTCACACCAATTAGCTATCACGCCGGAGAAATTACCGAACGAGAGCACAGCAGATGAGAGGAAAAAAAAGTGGGACAAGCTCCTTTTTATAAACACACAGAGAGGCGAGAGGTTTGCATATGTGGGTATTGTGCGTGTGTGTGTGTGTGTGTGTGTGTGTGTGTGTGTGTGTACTGTATGTGTGTTTCAATTGTTCCTAAGAGGGATTTAAACAAGATGAAAACTCTTTCACTTACACATTCGACAAACAACCTAATACTTCAGTTCCCTTGCTAATGCACTAAGAGACTACGTTTGACTTTTAAAAAACTTTTATCCAACAGGGTAAAACAGAACCAGCAAAGGCCAACTGACACTTAATAGCCCCATTTTTACTCCTGAAACTGACTGTAAATACTTTGTTCTGCTTGATCTGATTCACAAGTATTCTGACTGATAATCGTGTTAGTACGTGAGCGTGAACGTCTGCTTTTTCATTTTGGTTTATTTTTCTAAGTAGACTGGAGCTGCACAGCCGGTAAAACTTTCTTTTTAATGCATCTAAATGCAGCGTTGTGATCTACTCAATGGCCCATATCAGGATCACAGGAACCAGCCATCGCTGCACTTATCAGCTGGCCTTTGGTCTTATCTCGTCCGTCCCTGGGCGGCCCGTTTGTGTGAGCGGCAACGTCTCCCGGACAGCACAGGGTATTACCGACCTGGTTTACATAGGCCCGCTGGTAAAGACATAACGTAGGTCAGACGGACAGACGTGGTAGCTGTGGTAACCATGGTGACAGACTGAAACCCCAGCCTTTTGTGGGGGACATAAAAAGCAGAATAAAACATGCACCAGCAGCACAGAAAGCTGTCTGTATTCTGCATGTTTCATGTGTGAGTATAAATTATCGATGTTCTCTGAATGACACTGCTTTAGTCTGAAAATGACACATGGCTTGGTCCTCATCTGGCTTCGTACCTACCCAAATGTGTCCATATCACTCAGTATCTGAATGTGTGGTCAGGTTTGTAGTTTTCATCAAATAGTTCCTGAATCAAATCAGAGTTTTCCCATTTTCAGACTGTATTTTATTTTGGTTAATTTTTCATACACGGCTCAGCATATTTGGAAATACCCTCATTCACTTTCTGAGGTGAGGAGATTAATATCACTTTCATGTCAGTCTATTAAAAATACAGCTACAGCCAAGAGATGGCCAAGTTTAAAAATGACAGCGGGATTGTGTGGCAGCCAGTGGAGACTGTAGGAAGTCACTGTCTCCGGCTGAGAAATAGTCCCGCACGTTTTTTCATTTCAGTTTTTCTACTGATTTTGGGACTTTGTTACTGTCGGACAAAGACAGGTTCACTGGCTGGAGCTTCATATTTCATACAGACATGAGGGTGATATCAAACTACTCAACTAACATTCGGCAAGAAAGAGAATAAACATTCCTCAAAACAATTCTGGAGCTGTAGCAAGTAGTTGATTAACTGACATTGACATAATCTGCAACTATTTTCATAATTCATTTCATTTCATTTCATATTAGTAATTTTGAAGCAAAAATGCCAAATATTTGTTTTTAAGTCTCTCAAATGTAAAGATTTTTTCTACATTATATCATGGTAACTTGAATCCCTGTGGGTTTCAGACTGGACAAGATCTGAGAGACTGTAAAGGACATTTTTCACTGTTTTCTGACATTTTATAGACTAAATGATTCATCAAGAAAATAATCAGAAAATTCATTAATATGAAAATAATTGTTAGTTGCAGCCTAAAACAATTCCTTTAACATCAAGGAGGTTAAAAGAAAAAGGGGTTTTACAGAAAAACACATTTTTAGTCCTTAAAATTGTTATTTAGAAAAATGGTATTGGTAAAGAAACTACTCAGGAGCAAGAGTAATTTACAAACTGTTTACAATACTGTTAAAGCCTCTGTGTGTGTGTGTGTGTGTGTGTGTGTGTGTGTGTGTGTGTGTGTGTGTGTGTGTGTGTGTGTGTGTGTGTGTGTGTGTGTGTGTGCGTGCGCGTACACAGTGACCTATCACAAATCCACACACCTACCTCCCTCTCTCCACCTCCACGCCTACGCACAAAAACACACACAGGGTAATCCCAGAGAATAAATACCAGATTAGGTCAGTGTGAGTAATCCAATGAACTCTCACCTCTAACATGCCTAATGCTGTTAGAGCTGACAATATCACACTCACACACACTCTCTCTCTCACACACACACACACACAGGGACAGGGACTTGCACTGCTGCTGCAGCTCTGCTCTTAAACACATCATGTACTGTATATCTTCCTGTTGAAGTGAGCAGATTTGTTGTTAAAACAGTTCTTGGCCAGTCTGCTTTCCCACACACTCCACGCCCTCTCTGAGAGGATCTGCAATCTGCTCCCTATATTATTAATAACATACCGACTTTCTGGTGTCATAGCATTCTATATATTTATATATATTATTACAGCGTTTTATCATCAACATGTGCGATCCTATTAAATCCATTTCTGGAAAGACTTCACTGCAGCATAATAAAACACACAGGGTCAATGTTATTCATCACCCTTTTCAAATCACTCCCCAGACTTGTCCTACCTCATTGGTAAGCTGTTAGAGGCCGCTCTTCACATCGCCATGTACGGCACATCCAGAGAAAGACAAAACTTGTTTACAAGCATCTGACTAACAGGGAAGTGAGCGTTGTTCCCTGTGAAATGCAATCTGCTGGTTTTTGTTCTGGTTTCGGCGTTGTATTACTGCGGTATGCCTAAAAGTTTACACTGACATCATACATGCTTTGGGCTACTAACAACTCCAGCGTTCCCATTCACTTCACTTCATGGCTTTTGATGGCTTCGCTCACCGTGTTCTGATTGAAAAATTACAGTGTTTTGTCTAGCCAGGCATCTGTGGGCTAGGTTTTCCGACCATTTCTGCTGTGGACCCCTGTCTGTGAGGTCAAAACATTTTTCCCCTCTTTTACTGTTACCATGGTAGTCCCAAAAATCTTCAGTCTGCATTAGTAATTTCTCTAGTTGCATTAATAAGCCTGTACCTCATTACTTGGTGCAAGAAAACTTTGCAGCTGATTTCCTGGTCTGCATTTACAGTTGTGCTTATCAGGTTTTAAGACCTCATAAAATGTCCTCACCACCTCTGTTTGAACCACAGTAGCTTTAGTGTTAATAATCAGTCAGGAAACTGCATGGTCACCATGAGAAACTTACCTCCTGGCTCACCTCGTGACATTTATTGTACGGCACATTCAACAACAAATAAAATGAAGCAGGCAAACCAAAGTTTTCACACTGGAAGAAACCATTGTTATTCCAAAGTAAACCTAACCCAGATGACCAGTCCTTACAAGCCTGTGATATGACACGCAGATCAGCAGCAAAGGCCTTGAGCAAGATGATGTATTGTGCCAGCTTGGCGTCAGGTTTACCACAGAATTGTTTAATCAATTTTTTTGTCAGAGAAAGTTAAAGCAGCTATAGTTGATGTCTATTCCCTATTCCCTGGACAGTTTAGCATCTTTGAGCTCACTGTTTTGGTTTTCTGACCCACAACTTTCACTGTTTACTCTGTTTACTCTTGTTCACTAGCTCTCTTTTGTCAGTGACAGGCAGCTATTTTCAGTGAAAAAATCTCTGAAAACCAACTGTCTGTCTGCAGAGGCAAAGTTAGCAACTAGCTGGTGAACATAGTGGTGCGTTGAGCAGCTGCAAAGACAAATATTTGCTACAAGATGTAAAGGAGACCAAAAACAAAGCTAAAAGGAAAGTGAATATTGGACTTGCATTCAGCAAGAGAGACAACTCCCAATTAGTGCTAATGTTGCAATGATTTGACAGCACATTCACCCTGTTAGCTGGTAATATTAAGAGATAATATGTCAGTGGTGAAGGCAGGGTGGTGCAGTGGTTAACGCTGTAGCCTGACAGCATGAAAGTTCGGGGTTCAAACCAAATGTCAGCTGAGATTGGCTCCAGCCCCACCCTCCCCCCCTAGATGCCAGAGGTGTGTTTACAGCACATTTTAGCTGCCTCAAATTGGCAAAAAAAAAAACAAAAGAAAAATTCTGTTAATGTAGATTTCAACCCAGTTAAAATGTTTATATGGTGTTTTTTATATAATACAAGACATACCATAAAGGAAATAAGCAGCCGACACAAATGACTGTGTATTTCCACCATCAAAAACAGCTTCAGACAGCCAGGGATTCATCCCTCATATAACCAAAGGAACCAATCCCATCAATTTATGGGGACGGGGGGCAAAATAAACTCAGAACCTTGTTAGCACAGAGAGCAAGAGTTAGCATTAGCACAACGACTAACACTGTGTCAGCCACTGCCAGTTATAAGCTAGCAAACAACATAAACAAATAAAAGATACTAACTGCGTTAACTGTTTATATATGTCTGACTCATCACTCCTAAACAAACTCTTGAGACTGAGTCTGACCGAGGCTCAAATATAATAATCTCAATGTTTCCTCCTCTAACCGTCTTGATACTCTCTGCTCTTTCACCTGTCAATGCAGCACTAGCAGCGGTGGTAGGCGGGGCATAGTATGTGAGTAAGCATAGATGTGCTTCCAACTCCAGTTCTACTTTTTTCACTTTTTATATGGGAAAACCATGTTAAACAAAATATTAATAATAGACTATTTTACATACATTTAAAACAGGTCTGGAGAGTAACTTTAAAGAAACTAATACCTAAAGTAGGAGCTGCTGAAGAGAACGCGCTTTAATTCACTTCCCCCTTATCGTCCCAGCTGGTCTGAGATTTGGAGCTTTTGTTATGTCTGTGCTGTGATTCTTGTTTGTTTGTTATAACTTTTGAAACCTGTCCCTCTTTCAGACTAGAGCAAGCCTTATGAGTGGGCAGAGTTTCAGTCACATGATGTGGAATAACAGTGGGTATTCCACACAGTGATTTGTCAAACATAACCTTGGACGTTCTTCCATTCTGGCACAAACATCCATTTTGTATCAACTCTGTCACAGACTGTGTGTTGCTAATCATGATCTGATGTGTCATTCCTCTCGATGATCTCAGAGACTGGCAGCTCTCTGCGTCTCAATGTTTAATGATTTACCAAAACTTTGATCACGCTGCCACGGCCTCCAAGAGATTATAATTCAAACAATCCTCCCGTGCAAACTGACCTCACAGCCGATTGAGGGGGTTCGGCTTTGTCTGATGGCTGTAATCTGCCTTTAAATTTTAATGTACCTGCACCTGTTACTAGGGGCGAGGAAGATTATGTGTTTACACAAGGGCTCATGGGAAAATGAGAGCGATTTAAATAATTTACTCTTTGCTGTTTATTAACCTGCTGGTATTTCCTACATATTTCTGCAATTTTCTCTGCACAAATATGGGATCATGACAGAAAGAGGTTGTTTTTCAGGATATGACAGGTCAGCAGATGACCTGGGAATACTTTTTATTTCCAAAACAAACCATTTTATATGTTGATGAAATCCCTTTAAATTTCCATCTTTATCCTCATATATAGATGGGATGTTTTTGTCTGTGCCACTAATGGACTCCAAGTGCCTGAGCTGCTGGTCTTGTTACCATGTGCTCAATGTTCATTTTAAGGGATGAATGCCTTTCTTACTGAAACATCACATTTTAATACCACAATAAAAGGAACAGTTAGAGTAGAAGGGATGTTTTTCATCCCTATGTTTTTAGCTTAATCCCAGCCCTTTCTAAAAAGCTTTTTCCCCAGCCATCCATTTGCTCTTTGATTGAAGCTGCCTGGCAAAATAAAAGGCAAAAATCTCATAACCATCATCTTTCCCTCCAACTGGCTTCCATTTATTGTATTCATGTCGCTCATTTGCACAACAGTACAGTTACTTAGAGGTGTGTGTGGTACCGGACACATTATGTGTGGATGAGTAAAAATGGCCACTGGCTGTGTGGAAGCAAGAACGAATGTGGTACGCCGTGACCTTAACAATACAAAGACAGGCAGAAGACAAGATGGAGAGGACGGAGACGAGGTCAGCGAGAACGGCGAATTGAACACAGCGCTCATTTGAGAGTGAGTCAGTGTGAAAAGCGATCGAGAGAGAACAGCGGCTGCATATCACAAAGACCCTTGTACAAGGAGCCACATGATTTCTGAGTGTCGAAAAGCATTACTCTCGATTACTCAGCCTCAGCTTCTATAAAATTCCCAGTGCACTGGAAATAAAATTTCCATGTGCTCTGAAGACAATCTGCAGCTAAATTCTGCTCATTTTTTCTTCAAGAGTAACTGCACCTAGACGAATGTATCAGACAGTTGGATGTTGTGGTGGGTGATCCAAGCATGTATATAAATTTGTTCTGTTTTGCCATTCAGTTTAAACCGGGGTATTGATCCTTAAACTGCCTTTAATGTAAGCATGTTCCAACACTAAGTACCAACTGATACTAAAGCTCTCTTTTACCCAGAAACTGTGCTTGGAATTCATCAGGATTATTATTATGTAAGGTGACATGGGGTAAGGTATTTTTATGGCATTATAATACATTGGCAGCCCATTAATACTGAATTACAGTAACTGATAGAGGAAATACTGAATTTCGTGATGTTAAAGAATATGTGGATTTGTCGATACCAGATTCACTTAATAAGGTCAGAATCTGTAACAATACCTCTTTGGGGTATCGGTTCAGTGCATCCTTAATCAGTCCCTTTCATATTTCTGGGTGTATTATGCCATTCTGGATAGGAAAGAACCCAATAGTCAGTTTGGATCTGGCCCCAACTTGGTAAAATACCCAGAATTGTTTGTTAAGCTCCGCAGCCAGTGGATCCCTTATTGAATCTTTTATTCGTGTTCTCTGTTTAGTTTGTCTCTTTTGCCTCTTTCAGACACTACAGGCATCAACAAAGAAAGGCTAAGGCTAATGACATATCAGACACGTGATAACTCAACAACATATTAACAACAAACACGGAGGACCGGCTTAAATGTTCCAAAGTCAACAGAACAACTGCAAAATGCAATATTTGCAGGAGGACACACAACAAGTCCAGGGTTAATAAATGTCACAGAGCAGTCATGCAATATATGGTGAAAGCCCCACCAGCATTCAGTGCAGTAGTAGTATGGTTTAGGTTTAATAGTTTATTAGTTTTGTTTCGGCAATAAGTGTAACAAAAAGACAGATAAAAAGATTTGATGAGGGATTCAAAAGGATTCAGATTTGCTAAAATGCTATTGAACTCCCCGACTGTGGACAACGTTGCATCGCTGTTTTATGATGTGGTGACGTAATCTAATTCGTCGGGTTTTGTAATTTGCTGGAAACGGCCAAAAACACACATTCCTCAGAATTTCTCAACACATTTTCAAGAAAATTTTCAACATAATAGATACTGTTGCTCTGCTGCTTTGATTTTGACCGTCACTTCTCACTTCTTTAAATCCTTCTCTCCGTTTCGCAGTTGGAGGCTTAGGTTCAAATACCATGTTTCATACTTGTTTTGTTGGCCGCTTTTCTGTGATTACCGGTTTCGAACAACCTGTCAAGTACAAAGTAAGAACAAAATCTATGTCACTACAAGCCAAGCCTTCATTCATTCATTTGTATAGATCTATGATGCACCAATCCTCTGTTTACTTCAATCCCATAAACATGGGATGATAAAAGAAGTCTGCTTTGTGTAGCACTAGGCTTTAGCCTGTGCTCTGCATCTGACTTGGCAGCTTTAAGCCTGGAGGAAACCTTTACTGAGGGACCTCAATCAGTCTCCATCTCCTGGATCAATATCCATTAGTCTCAGAGTGTGTGTGTGCATGCATGTGTGTGTGTTCAGACATCATCCTGGGTGAATGGGCCTGAGTCATAAATGCAAGCTCTGGATCAGATTTCTCCTCCTCTCCTGCTTGTCTGGTTCACTCTCTTTCTCCCACAAACACACGTACACACTGATGCTCATTCAAACATACAGACCGACCTTATGAACGACATGTTGCTGCCTCTAAACATTCATTCATGGAGGCCTGGCAGTGCGGGTTGCCTTTATTTTTTTTTTTCCACTGTGCATAATACCATAAACTACCAACAAGTAATAACTGTATGAAATCAACACTAAATCAGCCTCTTAGTCATCAGTGCAGCCAAATATATGTTTGGTGTGGAATTACTTGATGATTGACAACATGCCACAACAAAACTCCCCCTTTCAGATCTCTGAGGCCTAGGTAATAATTCCAGTCTGGAAGACAGGGGATACAAATGGGAGGGGGGGGGGGGGTTTTCCTTTTTTAAATTTTTATTATTAGTTGTCATTTTGTCATTTAGCATCAGGACGGAAAGGCCCAACACGAGTGAGTGAGGGAGGGAGGGAGGAAAACATAAAACACATCAGCGAATCAACGGTCAGAAGAGCAGACAGAGAAGAGCGAAGAAAGAAAAGAGGGAGGACATGGGGGGAAAACAAAGAGAGCAACGCCAAAGGATGGAAAAAGAGATGAGGATGGAGCTGGGGATAGAGAGGGGGGAAAAAAGTGTAGCCTGTGGCAAGACACTCGAAAACCTGTGCATGTCAGAACAAGATTCCCAGATCTATGAGGAGGAAGTTCATGAGCAAAACAAAGAGGAGGGGAGCGCCGAATGTGACACTCAAGCCTCCCAACAAGCTTATTGTACAAAGCTAGTGTTAGGCGATCTATACTTAGGCCTATAGTGGTTTCACTGCTGGTTTCACTACTGAGACGACTGATTCAGAACAACACCTTCAACAAGGATGGTCTGCTTAGAAGTGTTTTGAACCAACTGAAGTTGAGAAAAATAACTGGTGATTATGTACAATATGAACCAGAAATGATGCTAAAAATGAGCACAAAGGAATAAAAAAAAAAAAATCAGATCCCCATTTGCCAAATCCAGTCTTATATTTACAGTAAATATCTGTCCATAGTCATCATTATCGCATACAGTAGGTGGTCCTGTCAACCACTGTCCTGTTGTGCTCAGTGAGATCTGCTCACCACCAACAGGGCCTGGGTCTCACTGCAGAAGCATCCAACAAAAAGCACAGATCAACGAGACCAACTGAGAAAATCTGGGTCATATTTAGCATAAAGGCCAGCTGTTTGTGACTGCAACACATTCAGTAACGCACAATTCAGTTATCAGTGCTACATATAGCTTTAGAGCTGTAAAGAACTGTCATATAAAAAAGCAGCTTATGATAGCTTTTTGTTAATAAAACTTCAATAATTGTTAATAAAACTTAAATAATTGCAGTTAACTTAGTATACAAATTGTATACTAAATTGTAAGCAAGTATAAGTATACGAAATTGTATACTTACTCCCCCTAAAGATAGACCATTTTTGGTAAAATACCAAGTTTAAAAAAACAATTTTGGGTTAAGATTGTGGTTAAATTAGGGAAAGCAGATTAAGATTAAGGTTGCTGTCACATTACTGTGACAACTGAGAATGCCTCAAGTACAGATTGGCCTGAAATTTAAATTTCATCTATTTGACAGCCAGTGTTAAAATATTCTTGTGATTCAACAGTGCCAGCGGAAGATAGTGGCACGAAATGTTCATTCATGATCCTTCAAGTGTGTTTTTGTCATCTACAAACACAGATTTGTTTTCATTGTATCCAGAATTTCTCTCTTCTATTAATTCAGCAGCAGCAGCAGCCCCACCACTGCTAGAAAAATGTAAGTGCAATAAAACTAATTATCTATGTCACTGTTTCTCTCAAACAAACAAACAAAGTTAATATGTGGTATTATAATACTGTATTTGTAAATAAGAGATATTTCTATACTACAAACTAAAACTGCAGCAGATGGGCTTATGGTAATAAGAAAAGGAGGCATGTAAAAAAATGTAATTATACAACACATTAGCAACAGATCAGATTAACATTGAAGCAGAATGGCTGCAGCTGCGCAGCATCAACAAAACACACAAAGTGTGGTTGCAAGTGAGTTTCAGGATGCCTCTTGCTTCTCTGCCTAAGAGGAAGCCATCAGATCAGCTCAATACGAATACTGAGCTTCACTCTGTGGCTTATTATCTCGCTAGACACAAAACCACAGGAGCCAGAGGCTGGATGTCAATACTCTGCATTCTCCTCCTTGTTTACACGCTTCTAACTGTACTAAATCTAAGTTCTACCACAATGGTCCTACACATGACAGTGTACTAGAACAGCCAGTGATTTGGCTTATGAACAGTAGACACACAGTGAATTATCTGCTTTACATTTTCTCTTATATGCAACTGTGTAATATTTAAGTACCACACACCTATGCACATATCACCAAGAAAATTTTACTTGCAACTACCACGATACACGTACGACACAAGTAGCTATTGGTTCCTGGAGAGGCTTGTTTTAAATACATGTAATTCGTACAAGCTAGCAAAGCAAGTGGAGTAGACATGACATCAGGCACTGGATCTAATTCACTGCCTGCAGTCAGTGAGCAGAGCTAGAGGGGGATCTGGCATATCCAAGTGCAGCCCACAGGCTCATCAGCGTTTTCATGTCAAAGACCCACAAATAGACGGGCCTTCGTCCACTGGTTCAAAATTTCATTCAACTGTATCACAGACAACCCCATTTAAAAGTGCACTGTTGTTATATACAGAACCTGCATTAATATTCATACTGTACCTTAGGTGGGGGCATGAAAATCAACATCAAATATGCAATCTTTACACTTGTTTTCAAGTGCAAAGTCTGCTGGGTAAAATAAAACTTTAGCTTACGTTTATGCAACCCCTTGAATCTCTGTAAGGACCCCTGAAATTCACAGTTTATGAGCCATTGTTATGAAATCACTGTAGGCCCGTGTTGGGACTTCAAGTCACAGTCCTTGCTGATAAATTAGCCTATTTAGCTAATGTTAGCAATCTGAGGGTGAAACTGGGTAGCATCTAATAATGTCCAACAGTAACAGTTTAGTTGTGTATGAGTAAATCAGTGTGCCTGACTTTTAGGGGTTTTACTCCATCCAGCAGATCGTGATGATGATAAAAAGCAGCCTTTTGGCCTCGGTAGCTATGTTACACGGCTAGCTTACCCTGCACAGTGCACACCCAGGCTAAATGTGCCACGCCATGTATTGTTTACATAGCTTGCACGCTGATGCTATTTTTTGACCGAGTTAACGGGATAGTGAATTTAAAAACAGACACAGTACTTGTGTTTGCGGCTAATGAGGCAAATAGCTGTTCAGATACACACCAGCTTTGTCATGTCACTGGCAAGCTAGCAACGCTAAACTAGCTAGCATTTGTTAGCAGACAGGATTCACCAAATCTGATTCAGGATTCACTAGCTTCCAGGCTAGCATCGGAAGCTAATGTTGAATCCAGTTAGTGAACGCACAAGTCCATTGTCGGACAGCCCTGACCTGCTTCTTCTCTGGTTTCAACAAAACCTCAAGTCACTCCACTGGATTTGGAGAAATATATGTCACCCATGTGACATTTCGTTTGTATTAATTATAATGACGCAAAGTCGCTTTGATCCACGAGTTGTGCCGGGCTTTAGCTGGACGGAAAACATCCACTTGCGGTTCCAATGTTTTTCCTTTCCCTCAACGTTACCGGTTCCAGTATACATTTCACATCCCAACTTTGACAACAAAGAGTGGTCTAAGAGAGTTTAAGTACTACCAGGGAAAGGGCAAAACAAAGAACAATGTTTTTTGAAGAAAAGTAAAAGGAAGCTAATCAAGCTCTGGCACATCCAAGAGATTTGTCCGAAGATGGAACTCGGACAATTAGCACTGTAGCTAACTCTGCCTGGCTACACAGTATGGATGGGCTATCTCATGTAGTTATGAGAAAATATTCAAGAAACCCATTTTCAGAGATTTCCACAACTGCACTGGCCATTGCTATTTGTCGTACACTTCGTCTATGACAACGGTTATGAAATTAATTGGTTAAAACCCGACCCTAAACCTTTACTGCCTGAGCCCCCAAACAGCCTACATGGACGGGAACAATGTCCCTCCCGTAGCTGGACCAAAGGGAGCAGCTCCCAGTGGAGCTCAGTCCGACCTCTCCCACTCTTTTTCGGGCTTACCGGTCTTCAAAAACGGCGGTATGTCGCTGGCGTCCTTCGTCGTCTCCTCCGCTCCTTCCCCGGAGCTCATGGCTGCCTCAACCCGAACCTGGGGCTCAGTAACTCCCGAGTAAATCCCCCAAAAAATCGACAAAAAGACGGCACCAACAAATCACTTCTGTCCCGACAAAAGCGTCATTAAAGACACACGGACGGTTACGGTGACTCGTAGTCGCTAGCAGTGCCATCTGCAGACCTCCATCTTGGGGTAACGTAATTGGAAACGATCAGCCGGGGGCACCGGGTTCCTCCTCGGAGTGGAGCCGAGGGGAGAGTCGCTGTGGCGCTGAGGAGGGGGACGGGAGGGGCCGGGTCGCTGCTCGGTGAATCTCCGTAAGCTTTCGGAAATGAGCAGACGGTGGGTCATCAAGAAACGACGGCGGTCACTGTGTGTGTGTGTGTGTGTGTGTCCAACTTGCAGCAGTGAAACGTTGGGCATTTGAAACCAATGAGTCATGAATCAAAAACACACGTAGATAATAACACGGGATATAAAGGCTGTCAGTTGTGATAATCCAGTGAATGACAAGCTCACAGGCCATGTGTAACTCGAGCTGTCTATGCGACACACGCTGGTGGGGATAGATTTAACAGACTGTGATTCATCTATTGTTAATTGTTTCTGCTGTGCTGCCATAAAAAGTAGGTGGACGCGAGTTGCTCATACTTAAAAAGAGGAGTAGTGAGAGTGGTACAGTCTGCCGGACACAATCCAAGCAGAAAAGCTTAGCGCTGAGCTTCTGGTCTGAGCTGTATTACTAATGCCATCTGCTGGTGTAGACTGGAACTGATGCTTCTGCCCAGTCTCCTTCCAGCGAAAATACAAAAATATGAAATTTGTGTTGATCATATTAATGCTTCTTCTGCATCATTTCACTGCAGCTCATAATCTCCTCGTTGGCTGGCCAGCACCTCCAGCCGCCCGAGGACACAATCAGTGAATCCCCATGGAGGCCGAAGGTGTTGAGTCTTGAATAAATAAATAAGACACTGTGAAATAAATACATGGTGTGTAATATAACACTCAAATAATCCAATGCATTTTTAAAACTCAGCTCAAATATTTTTCTAAATATTACAGTTAAAAAAAAACAGTGTAATGCCATCTCATTGATAAATCGCTCCACTATTTGCTACTACATTTATGTATCACATTTATATATTGATCAGTGTAGAGTAAATATTAGTTACACCTTTCAGTATAACACAATGAAATTCAATCAAAATGGATATGAAGTTGAATCAATTAATCTGAATTAGTATAAACTATACAGTATCTTATAAATTAACAACTGTAACAAACAAAAAAAAAGGGATAAAAGGAGTGATTATGAATAGAAGATGGATAAAATAACATTTGATAACACTAAGTCAAGTTTTAGAAATGTTTTGGATTATTTCACAATTTCATGCTTGTAATACATATTTTGTATGTATTTATTCATAATGTTTATGTATCTCATAATATTTTCCAACTTTGAACACTATGAGCCTCCTTTTATCCTTAAACGCAAAATGAGAATCCATCATTGTGTGTGTTTGTGTGAAAAGGTTGCAGGGTCAATTAGTTCCACACTGACTAAAGCCCCGAGTCAAAGCAAGGTTTACACTGCTGTCTTTCTTGTTGTAAACAGCATTCAGAACAATCAGGATGATGCTGCTGCTTGTTTGAGGATTACTCACTGATGATCCTCAGTTTGCAGGTTGTATGTTGCTAGGTGACCTCCAGGGCTTCCTCAATTAATGTCAAGTAAATATTTCAGGAACAGTAGTTTGTTCTAGTAATGAGAGCATCACAACATGGCTGCATGATCAAAGTACTTGGACAAGTAACACACACACACACACACACACACACTGCTCAAAATGTTCCGATTGATGTCCAGTCAATGAAAATGTTGATATTGATTAACAAAGCCACCGATAGTAGAGGGATTTACTGATGCGATGACATTATACTGTCATTTGGTAACTGGGGCTCAACATGGAAAATGACCTTTAGCTGTAATGCATTCATTACAGTCAGTAGAGGTCTGCAGATTGGCTTTATTTCTGCGATCTATGCAGCTGTTCAGCTGGACTGGTTCAGCACAGAGATCAGCCCAGCGGTGATATTTGAATGCAGGTCTACAGTCTATACGTATAATCATAATAAACATTATCATGATTGTTATTTTACCAACGTTGGAAGTGAGACAAGGAAAAAAATACTCATTTTACTTTTTTCACCATAATAACACTAAAACTTACAGTTTATAACATTTATCATCAGATGTTTCATAGGTTTAGAATTAAAATAAGGAAATTAGATGCAGCAATAGAGAATAATACTTCCCAGAAACCAACCAATGGAGACAATACAGCAAGAACTCACAAAAGAAGTCAACATTTTGAGAAAAACAGATGTAGGTAATAATGGTGAGGTGGGGGGGTAAACCCATCAAAGTCAGGACAGCCATGTGTCTTTACACAGAGCAGAGTTATATTATTTTATCAGCAATATTTAATGATATTGATTTATAGGAAGAAATGCTACATTAAAGTCATTTGTGAGTCTAAGTGTGGTTTAAGTAACAATGCTTGTTTAAAAGTAAATAGATTTTTGTTAGTTTATATTAACAGTAATTTTCCCTTCAGTTGATCACTGTATTTGGACATGCACCTCTACATGACTTACACTGGCTGCCTGTTACATTCCACATTGATGTTAAAACTCTGCTTATCACCTTTACAGCATTAAATGACCTTGCTCCAAATTATATTATAAATCCCGCATGTGCCTGGGCATTTGTTTAGATCTGTGGATGGAGCTCTGCTGAGACCTACAGTAGGTATACTGAGTCTCAGATAGTGACTCAGGGTGACCAGGTCTTTGCTGTCAGAACAGTTTGCCTATTGAGATCAGACAAGCAGCACCATTAGTGTCTTTTAAAACTCTTCATAAAGCATTCTTTTACCAGAAAGCTTTTATAAGTGTTTGATATGTTGTTGTGTTTTATATTCCCACTATACAGACAATTTGTGTAACTCTACTCTGCTTAATGAGCTGTTTGTTTTTCTTTTTGTTAATTGCTATTTTTAAGTCCTCTGTTCAGCACACTGTAATTTTGTTTAAAAAGTGATATATAAATGAAGTTTATTATTATGAGTTTATCCACAGACTGAAGTGGCATACTACAGTGTATCGAGGATATATAGAGTTTTAGTGTATAATGTTTTCTTTTCAGAAGTTTGTATCAGGTCCCACATAGAGATATACATAACAGACAGATGAACATCATACAGAGCATCTAACACTAAAGAGCAGTTCAAACTTTAGGGTAAAACTATGCAGCTTTTTCTAACAATGGCCGCCAGGACAGATCTGACAATTATGGAATAATGGCAAATGATCAAACTGTCATGTACCAGTAAAACAGTAGCACAACTAGAGAGGAGTCATTAAATTAGTGAACTCATTCTAATGTTAGTTACACAGCAATGTCTCTCTAAAGTTGAATAACTAGCTAACATTAGCCACAGTAATCCACTGGTCATACCAGACCGAGTAAAGCTGTAGCAGCAAAAGCTCTCAGTGCTTTAAATTGAGCAAGGGTGCATTTATTTACCACTGATCAGTTCAACTTTTAATTTAAAAAAGACGAGTGTTATTTATATATATTTGTTCTGCATGACACTGGCATTTCACTGCCATCATTGCTTTCCAAGACTTCTCAGATACTCTGATCTACAGCTGTTTCTGTTTCAGCTCCACCTCCTCCTCAGTGTCAGGTAGGCAGGTGGGTAATTCATTGCCTTGCTTCCCATGTTTTGTTTGGCAAATGAAGTTCACCTCCCTCTTTTAAATCTGCCTCATGTACACATTGATGTATTACTGGTCCTGTCCAGCAGGGGGGAGGCTGACACTAGTGATCAACTGGCTTTCCACAGAGGGAGTATCATTGCTGGGCAGTCAAACAATGAGAAAAATCTCTCGTCTGCTCTTCCCCTGCTTATATCATATCACTAAAATAAACATCTCACAGTTGTTTGCCTCCACCCACCAGGCAAGTTGCAGTTTACAGCCATGTCTGTCCAGACTCATAATATATGTAGTGAAGACACTGAAGGGATTTAATGAAAGGTATTGTATCATAATTAGTGAATGAGTTTTTGAGTTATGACCAAAAACATGTTTTCTAAGGTGACCATGACTTTGACCTTTGACCTTTTATCACCAAAATCTAATCAGATCGTTCATAAGTGAAAGTTTGTCACATTTTGAAGAAATTCCCTCAAGGTGTTACTAAGATTTCATTTTCACAAGAATGGGATGGAGAGATGGATGGACGGATGTATGGACAACCCAAAATCATATAGTGAATACTCTGAAGTGATTTAATAAAAGGCATCAAGTGTATTCTGTCATAATTAGCATATGAATTCTTAAGTTATGGCTGAAAATGTGTTTTGTGAGGTCACGGACACTTTTACTACCCAAGTCTGATCAGTTCATCCTTCAGTCCAAATGGTTCTTTGTGCCAAATTATAAAAAAAAACAAACCCGAAGGCGCTCCCAAGATATCGCATTCACAAGAATGGATCAGATGGACGGACAGCTTGAAAACATAATAACATCATATAAAACATAATAACAAAGAAAACAACAGAAGGTAAAGTAATCACTAGTTCATTTTTGTATAATGTTTATTTTAGTTTAAAGGCCTTATTTTTTTTTGATAAAGCCCCAGAAATCAATTCTAATACTCCAGACAAAATGAACAACAATCACATTTAAATTTAGGAAAACAACCTTCTTAGATAAGGAGGATTGTCTACTCAAAAACGTAGTTCATCACCTTCCTCAGGACTGCGTGGCTTCGTCAGATTTAACTGACAAGTGATGGCAACACAACTAAACAAAAAAAAAAAAACCCACAACTGTCATATCACTTCATATCAGTGCATAAAGAAAGAGCAAAACGACAAATACAGAAATCTCGGGTGTAAAATAACTGAAACTGATTCAACTACTCAAAATTCTCTCTTATCTCTGTTGGGCCTCTTGTTGCTCGCAGTATGAAGCTGATTGAGAAAATGGGTCAGTGTCTAATAGGCCTGATGGGGTTCCTGGGTCAAATGTGTTGCTTTTCACAATACATTTTTTTCTTTTTAATATTGCAAGTTTTTTTCTCCATGACCATGGATATCATCTGAATGTCAATATTATCTTTAATTAGATTTTTATGGATCATTTGTACTTTGGGTTCAACAACTTATTATTCACAGATTTTTTTTTTTTTACGAGGAATCTTCATTAGCAGCTGAAGCTGTGTGCCTGGCTTCAAATACTCTAATAAATCAAATACTGTGCTACTTTGAATGACATAAAACATGTGCAAAAGTGACAACACAACAATTAATTCCACATTAACAAAACATGAGCTGTATAAAAATATACAGATGAGAACAAGGCTCGCTAACACTGGTCGCTTCTTTTAATAACTCAGGACCATTGAATGGCTGACCCCTGCTTCAGGTGACTCCATTCCCACAGTGACTCCTGCCAAATAGCAATATATCCCTCTGAAATGTCAGCTGTAATTACTCCTGTGCGCTGAGACAACCTATGAAATGAAAAAAAGCAGCTGGTGCTCATGCTCCTCTCTCTCCTGCCTCTCTTTTTGTCCACATATTCCCAACGCTGATTCATTGGCAGATGCATCAGAATCTGTGCTCCCCTGATCTCAGTGAGGTTCAGAGCTTTCTATTGTGTGTGTGTGTGTGTGTGTGTGTGTGTGTGTGTGTGTGTGTGTGTGTGTGTGTGTGTGTGTGTGTTGTGGTCTGGGCCAGTGCACAGCACAGTGAGTGGTGTCCTCTTATTGGCCACCCCCTGCTGCTGGTCTGTCATAACTACCTGGAGGGAGAGAAAAATAACAGCAGGTGGGACTGACGCACACACACACACACACACACACACACACACACACACACTAGTGACAGAGGCAGCCTCACACAAACACAGGATCTAAAATGCTAAATTATCCCTATTTTGTGTGACACAAAATAAAATTACAGAATCTAATCTAATTGCGTTTATCTGTTGGCCACATCACTCCTTTCTATCAAAAATACCCATAATTCTATTCTGATGTTTAAAAAAATGACAGATTAAAGCAATGGTTTGAACCATTCATATTTGGCATACAGTCATGTGTGGTATCAGTCTACTCTTGGCAAGAAAGTGAATAAGCCCCAAATGTCAAAATGTTGTAGCAGCTTTTCCTGTTTCCCCACTGGATTCATTTTGCCAACAGTAACTGGAGGTGCACCATCTGTATCTCCACATACTGCAAGGGGGTGAGAGATTATTTATACTTTATCTGAAGCCTCTGCAATTGGACTTTGTCACACATAACTGAACGACATATTCCACACAGTGCTTGAGGCATAGTCTGTCCAGTGTTATAAATTGATTCTGCTGCTGAGTTACACTGCAGATGAAGTGGGAGAGCTTCAAAGGGGCTTCAAGGGACAAGTGTTATTAGAATAAAGGGAGACACTGGTTGCAACTATCCTGGGATGTACTATCACTTTTTTTGATTGTCTGTTGTTGACAACATTTGCAGTAATTCCAGTGTGTACAGTATCAGCCGACAGACCATTTGATGAGTATTTTTCTTTGAATATCAGCATGCATTTAATCGGTTAAAGAATTTAGGTCAGTGTTTCTACATGTAAATACACCTGCTGACTGTAACTTTAGTTAAAGATAATTGAATAAGAATTAGCCACACACAAAGAACTTATATATTACTATTACTTATATTACTTATATTACTTATATGGACATGTTTGAATGTAGTCATTCATCAGGGGCACAGTAAGCCGACTTTCAAACCAGTTTCATATACATATTGGAAAATAAGAATCATATTGGTCTCCCACAAGTTTAAAAAAGTAAAAAAAAATGAAAGCTTTATCAATAATTGGTGGTAAAAGTGATGCAAATTGCAATAATTCTGCCTGTGGCTTTCTTTGTTTTTTTCCTGCAGCAGAAGTAACTGTGTGCCTCCATGAAAAATGCGTGCAGTAATAACAATATCCCTCCAGGTCAGTAAAGTGTGGCTTTCAGCTAAATCAGTTGACATTTTATGATTAGTTCTAATGATATAAAAGAACAGTAGAAAAAATCCACAGAAACGTTCAGGGGCAAAAAGCAGTCAAGGGAAATATTCCCTATTGGCTGATAGTTTGGTACACCTGAATGTATCGTGTGTTGCAACAGCCACTATAAAAACATTAACTGTGTTTTTAGGGAATGGACATCAAATTAATTTCAATTCAATTCAATTCAATTTGATATGAATAGAGACAAATCATAATATAAATGATTTGGTCTTGTGCAGAAACATTTCAGTCAGGTGGCATGTAGCTCTTTGAATCGCCACGTTCAGCACTCAGGAGCTCTGAAGTACAGGAAAACAGAAAAGCAAGTGAAGGCCGCATGAACTCCTGTGAAGCGGGTCGGTAACCTAGCAACCACAAACGCCGCGGATCCGCTTGGTCTAGCTGGGGATTCACTTTTCTGAGGTTTTATAACCTTTACCGGGTGATTTGTGGCCAGGAAGATGGACGTATCACTCCAGGCACAAAGCAAACCGCTTTCTACCTTGTCTCCCTTCAGTTACATCCCACCACGACGAAAGGAACCAAAAGAAATGTCCTATTTTAACAGGGACTCAAAGGTAAAGCGTTAAAATAATCTCGATGCTAATGTGTTTGACTAGCTAGCTTACGGCTCTTAAGTGAAAATATTTAGATTTATCACGCTACTGTGACGATATCACAACAGAAAATGTGTTCAAATGCGATTCCCACCGGTCACAGAGTATACACATAGCTAATAATATTTGGAGACATGTGTTCCAGCCGAAGGAAGTCAGGGAAATTAATTAACTTAATGCTAATACTAAGTGCCTCATTCGTGAAAGGAAATCAGAGAAGTCCTGACATGTATTTAGATGCAAATTTATGTCTAAAACCTTTTCTTCTCTTGCATCAAGAAGTTAAGAAGCACAAAAGGAAAAATGATAATACACTATTACCATGTTTTTAAATTGATAATTGCTGTGATTGTTGCCCAAAGTGGCAAAAGTGATCTTGTTCTGTGTGAGGACAGGCTTTGAATGCTAAACGCTTGCTCTGTCTCCTCACTGGTAGGCCCCAGAAGTCTCCATGTATGACCAAGTGTACCACCAGGCTGAGGGTTATGACATGAAACTGCGCCGGGATGACAGAAGACACCATAAAGGAAGAGGACTAAACATAAATGATGAGGTAGTGATCACACTTGAGTGACTATTTTACTTCTGCTGATGAGCCCATGACAATGACCTTAATTTAAAAAAAAAAAAAATTAACTCAGCAATACATTACACCTGTTCCAGACACTAGAGTTACACTGAAAGACTATACTGACTTATCAGTAATCTGATCAATCATGGGCCATTTTTGAAAAATGTAGCTCTGTTGGTAAACCAAACAGAATCCAGTATTGATCAATAAAAACTTTGTTGCTGCGGAAACATAACTCTAATTTCAAACGAGGCAGGCTTGAACACATTGTATGTCTGTAAAATAAAATTTAAGTAAAAAGGAAGATAGAAAATAAATAAATGAACGAGCCATCCAGCCTTAGAGTTACAAAAAGTTAATTTCTGACTCGTAGGACAGTTGCATACAAAACACCCACAGTTAAAGCATGACAGTGCCCATAGACCTACAGGTCAGATCAGAGACCTTTGCTGTTGGGATGCAACTAATGATTATTTTCTTTTCTTGATTATTCAAATAAATGTTTTCTCTATAAAATGTCAGAAAAAAGCAAACAATGCTTGTTATAGTTTCCCTCACCCTAAAATGATGTCTTCAAATGTCTTCTGTTAATAAACCAACAATCCAAAATCCTAAGAAAATCAGTTTATTTTTATATATCATGTTTGACAAAGAAAAGTATTGAACCTTCACATTTGAGAAACTGAAACCTGCAAACTTTTTGCTTTTTAGCTTGAAAAATAGCTGAAGTGATTATTTAATTATGAGCTTAAGAAAATGGTTGTTCATTTTTTCTAATTCTATTTTTTAATTTTCTGTCGAATGACAAATTAGTGCAGCTCTGTTGTCAGCTAAAATCCATGAATTGTACCCATGGCAATATAGAAACTCACACACACACACACACACACGCAAACACACACAGTGCACACCACTCAGGGCTACAGACATACAGTGCCAAGAAAAACTAAGTAAACCCAGTAACAAGTATAGACAAATACAATGTGCGTACAAACTCATCACAAAATATGTGTAAAGGTGTTTAAATCTGTAATTATTTATTAATTTTTTTAACAATGAATCATTGTTGAAATCTGACTAACTGAAATTCATATACATATACATGAAACACACATACTTTGATTAAAATCATGCTTTCCTCTTGAGTTGACCCACCAGTGCTATTAGGGATGTCTTTCAAGAAGACAAATCCTTTTATTTGCCAAGTTTGCTTTTACACACACAGGAATTTGACCTCTGCATTTAACCCATTTAACCCTGTAGGCAGCCACAGCTGCAGCGTCCAGGAAACAGTTGTTGGTTAGGTGCCCTTCAGCCATAGATATTGAGGGAGGGAAAAGTGCCATTCATTCTCTCCCTTCTCACATTTTCTCCTGCTCATCCAGGGAATCAAACTGGCAACCTTTTTAATCACCAGCCCTGTCCCTAACCTCAAAGCCACAGCTCCCTCTTAAATTACACTCCCTAGCAGGGGTCATATGTTGAAAAATGAATGCATTAATTTTATGACTTTTTTCCTTATATTGCATGTATAGTGCACATGAGCACATGCATAGGTAAACCTTGCACAGTTGTTTTGCAGGAAGATGCAAAGGAAAACGAATGAAATGAAAACTAATACATTACAGTTCCCTTGTTCTTTTGCAGTTCTGATTTCAGTGGATGCTGCTGTAGAGCACTGACCTCCTGTAAACTTGGCACACAGACCACTGATCAGTGCATTTTAAGCACAATCACTCTACTTAGCTGATAATTCACCATCATCACTATTTCCTGAACCTAAGCAGAAAGTCCTGCTTATTCTTGCAAACACAGAACTTTCCAAGCTTTAGATGATACTGGCAGTAACAATTTTGGAGTGTTTTATAGTTGACAACACCAGTATATTATTATAAATTAATTCTAAAAGAGCATACAGTTAAAATTGTTCCATAAGTCTGTTACCAATTTTTTTTTACCATGACACATATCTTTAACTTTTATGACATTTGTTTATTGCTCATTTTGAAGCTATCTGAACTCCATAGAGTAATTATTCATGTCAAGAAAACTAGCTCACAGTGAGTTTCTGGGTCACTGAAAGCAGAGCGGGTGGTGAACAAAGCAGCCACGCACACACTGCTGAGTTTGTAATTACAGTGAGTTGAGTGGTTGGCTGTCAGCTCCTGCTGAAGTAGGACATTTCTGTTCCAGTATTCACATTTAAATATGAATTAAGAACAATGTATAATACAATTCATAGGATAATAGCAGTGTGTTACTTTTTCGTTCCTGTTTCCACTTAAGTTCATGAACATATAAAACCCCTGCAGTCAGGAGCAGGCACTGTCTGTCCTGAAGTCAGAGGCTCTCAGTGCTCAGACAGCACACTGTTGCCCTGGGAAATACTGAGCAATGCATGTACTTCAGATTTTCCCAATATAACATGGTGTAGCTAATAGTTTCATTTGCTGGGATTGTTTCCACTTCTGCTAATATTGCACTGTATTACATGCACTGGAAATGAAGAGACAAAATGAACCTTAAGGCAGAGAAGTAGATGAAAAAATCTTCTTTTTGTCTCAGTTATGACAAAGTTACTTTGTCTCAACTGGAGTGATTATGATTTTTGATCAGAGCAATGCATCGGAAGAGTCTCCAGTTTAGTGTAATCATAGAATATAGCAACTGAAGTCGTACACCACTCGTCGCTCTCAGTGCCAACACGCATTCACAAGTTTTCAATCAACACAACTGCACCTGTAAGTACAGAGGTTAATAGAACTGATAACTACATGCGACATACCTATGACAAGGGGATATCAAATGATATACACAACATCCTGAGCAGACTGAAAAGACAGTTTCAGTCCCGGATAATCACACAGGCCAGAGCTGAAACATCGTTTTTATATTAAAATCACAACTTGTATGATGGCCATTTTCAAATGAAAGAACTGTGATTTTAAACATTATGTCTTAAGAAATGGTGGTGAAAGTTATAGTGACTGTGACTGTGTAACTAGCTGATATTATAACTGTCCATAGCAGATTTAATTAGTTGTCATCACTTTAATAATTAATAAGTACAAGTTATACCATTTTTAATGTCATGGCTATTAATGATGTTGAATTCTGAGTTGTTTGCTACTCCACCAATGTATTACCTTAGCTACTAAATTTGCATGGCTTGGGATGGTGATGGTCAGATTGGATTGCCATGAAATTTTGTAGACATTCATGGTCCACAGTGGTCCACTCTGAGTTTTCCTCTGGCGCCATCAGCAGGTTGACATTTGTGGTTTTGAAATGTCTCAGCGACTACTGGATGGATTGCCACAAAATTTGGTGGCCACATTCATGTCCCCCATGATGACAAAGTGATTGTTTTGTTCAAGCCTTTGGTTTATGACCAAATACCTGCAGAACTAATGCTGTTGCCATCAGCCTCAGCTAGTTTTTGTATTTAGTGCCAGTTAGAAGATGTTAGCATGCTACTACACAAAGCTAAGTTGGTGAGCATTAGCATGTTAGCACTGTCATTGTAAGCATGCCATGACCCTGACATTAGCATTTAGTTGAAAGCCCTGCTGTGCTGCAGTACAGCCTCACACAGCCACCGGCTGTAGTCTTTGTCTTGTTTCTATAGAGCGTTATGTGATGTTGCTCAAACTGACCTGCACAAGCAGCTGCATAATATTATGACTCCTTTCATTTATGCTCAAACCTATCATGTTTAATGCTGTGCTGACGACCAAAAGGTTTTCAATTTTAATTTATAGAAAATAATTACAACCACAATCACTACATTGGTCTATGTTATAATAATGTTGGTGAGACTAATTCTGTTAATAATGGCCTGGTTTGATTAGGACATACACAATACCTGGAACTGACACATGTAACTGGAATGCATTCAACATTAATGTAATTAATAGTATCACGTTTTCCTGTGATGCCCTGTGAAAATGTCAGCTGATAATGGATTTCCTTTATTTATTATACCTGACTCCTTAATTTCTGAAAACAGGTTATATCATTAGCATTATGTAGAACATGTAAGAGTGCAACATAAAACTCATGACTAGCACAGCTGTAATATTTACTCAGTATCTCACTGCCTTATTGTCCCCCTCACTCACTCCCAGGAAGAGTCCCGAGCTGTACCGGTGCTCTCCTCTTCAGAATACGGCCGTCGTCCTGTTCCCGTCCTCTATGAAACAGGCCGGCAGCACGCACGTGTGGCTTGCATAAAAGCTGAATTTTTCATGAAAAATGGGATCATCTGGAATGTGGCAGAGGGATACGGATCAGTGGCCCCCCTTTGAAAGCCTGAAGTATTTCAGCATGAAATCAGAGTGCCCTCACCGTGAAAGCATTGAATAATAAACAAGTGTTGTAATGTGTAGATTTCACGTTACTTAGTCTATATTAAAAATTCAAACATTTAAACCATCATTAAATCAGATGAAATTTAATTATGATATATATCTTTATTAAGGACTAGTAAATTGCAACACAAATAGTTATTTTAAGTGACACAGTATCAATCAAAAGACCTTAAATAATAGATAAGAAAAGATTGAGATGGTGACTTTTTCCAGGAACCTTAGGCGACGTCAGTAGGAACATCACTGTAAGGTTCAGGTGGTACAGACTCTCTAAATCAAATGTCTTCTAGTTACTGCAGCTCAGTATTGCAAATGATATCAAAGATCAGAGACTGGGTGTTCACATTTCTTCCTTCATTCTTAAACTGACTACCTGAACTACTGACTACCAAACTGACTATTTGAAAGTATATGATTGAAACGCTGAACACAAATGAGATCACTTTCCAAGCCAGTCTCAAGTACTTGAGTGAACATTCTAACCACCTGCTGCTATGAAACTTTTAATACTTTTACTACTTTCCCAATAACTCAGATTTTAGCTTCTGATTCGGTAATGATACAGTAATGAAAAGGGACTTTTGCCACTTTACCTTCCACATATTTAATCTCTCCTCTGCCTCTTTTTGTGTATCCCTTACCTCTGATTTGCAAGTTCCTGGATTCATTTTGTGTATCAATTCTGAACCCACGCAACTGAGACTAACCGCTTACATATTAGGATCATTTTTTTGAGCACCGACATCTCTCATTTGCCTTTGTACTCTGTCAGAAATAGACCTCTTATTCTCAGAAAGGGTACAGTATTTCAATCTGTTTGTTGTTGCAGTGTTTATTTGATAGGAGCTAATGTGCAAAGTGGTGTTTCAAAAGTAGAAAGAGGCAAATTGCTGAGCAGAATGAACATGTCATGCCAGGTAATATTTGTTCATCAAAGCCTTCATAAAATAATGGTTCACACCTCAAACAGCAGACTTATCGTCAGAGATTTCTATTAAGTCCTAAAGTGCTCTTTGTATTTACCATTCAAATAATTTCTGTTCATGTTATGTTTATTTCACAAGAATAATTATACACATGTTCTGTTCATATTTACTTTCTTAAACTCTGTTTAAGTTCTGAAGTATTCACACATAGTATTAACATTGACAGCTGGTATTTGCGAGGCATTATTTTGTATTTAAAGGAATAGTTAGACTGATAGCACTCTCATATCTGTCAGCTAAATATGAAGCTAAAGCCAGCAGCTGATTAGCTTAGCAAAAAGACTGGAAACAGCCTGGGTCACTATTAGTACAAGTGACCTCAAACCAGCACCTCTAAATCTTACTAATGAACATGTTCTGTGGTTGTTTGTTTAATCTGTACTGTGCTGTTTTCCCCTGTTTCTACTCCTGCTAAGCTAACTGGCTGCAGGCTCAGACAAATATCACAGTGGTATCAATCTTCTCATCTAACACTCCACCAGAATGTGAACAAATGAAGAATGAGAGTGAATTGAGGGTAATTCCCAAAATGTTGAACTGTTGCTTAAAAGAAAAGTATAATATACTATTGAAGATACTATACACACTGGAAACAGAGCCACTGTAAAAAAAGAAACAAGTATTACTAACACATTCTGGTCTGTTTGATGGCTACAATAAATAACAATTACCAAAACAAAATCTGTTTGTATTCATTCAAACTAATGATCGTTCAAGCTTTCGACTCTGTTTTAAGAACATCCTGTGAATGTTTACACAGTTTAATTCTTTCATGGTGCACTTGTGTTTAAAGCTCTAAAACAAAAGACGCATAGAAAATGTTGTCATTTATATACAAATGTTTAATGAATAACAAAAGGATGGCAGTGAACATTTACACACATTGCTGTTGGTTTGGTTCCAGATGGATCATAAAAAAAGAAACCTCTACTTTCCTCTTGAATCCTGTGCCTGAGTCCACCTACTCTTCAGTGGGACACAAACGCAGCTCTAAAGCTTTAAATACAATTCACAGGTTTTGGCAAACTACTCATCACGCTGGCAATTTGTCTTTATCAACTGCTCTATATGACAATAAACTATTGTAACATCCATTTGAAATAAAATGGAACAAAACTGGCTCACAGTGCCAACCAGGCAGATATGAAAAAACACACAGCTCGGCAGGCAGCTCAGTTTGCTCAAGTATAAGGCTCTGAAGCACTGCAACACTGGCAATTGGGTAATTAGCTCCACACCACTACTACTGTACAGATGGGTGACTGGTGTCCTTGAGAGCTGCGCTAATTTAGCAAACCCCACTTTAGTCAGGCACTCCTTTAGACAGTGAAGAGACTCCTCAGAGCGAAGTCCTTGTTACACTCGAGATGTGAAAACCACCCGGGGTGCAGCGTTGAAGGACCGTGGTGGCGCACCTCGGCCCTGCTCTACCTTGTGGTGCTAAGGACAAAAGTTCTCGACATTTGTCTACTGTATCCGTTGCACTGTTGGCTGCTGGTAATGGGTTTTAGTTACAGAGCATGACAACTTGTGTGTGATTGTGTTCTCAAGTCTATTTGTTTGGTTAGTGTGGCATGCTCAAGGCATCACAGTCCCTTGTGACAGAGATCGGGTCATCTCCGTGTGAACAAAGTAGGTCTTCAGCTCACCTTTGCCCTTCACATTGATGATGCCCCGACATGAACACATGTACCCTAATACTGACAAGATATGACTCGTCTCCTCTGTTACCTGTACGGACAGAAAGATGTGATTAGTTTACTACCGCACTGTGAAAACATGCACTTGTATTTTGTAAGACATCTCACCTGTATTTTGCCCAGTACCCCAGTTGTCTCCATCCTACTGGCCACATTAACACTATTTCCCCAGATGTCATACTGAGGTTTCTGGGCCCCAATAACTCCTGCAATCACTGGGCCGTGGTTTATCCCTAAATAAATAACAAACGTCATGGCTGATTATCCTAAATAATCCCTTTAAGCTTTAATTTAAGTTTTAATCTCTTTTTAAGGAAAAAAAATCAACTTTGTGCACAGTTTTATGCAGTGAAAAATGTTCTCACCAATTCTGAGCCTGAAGTCGTTGAAGGAGTGTTTGTTGATGACGTCAAGCTTCCCAACAAGAGCGAAAGCAAACTCCACCATCGTGCCGATGTGCATGTACTGTCGGTCATGTTCCTGGGGGAAATGCAGAAGGGAATAAAAGAAGCTGAAGGTGCCATATGAGCTATGTGCCATTGTCAAATTAACAGTAATAACTTGGGATGGCTATAAATATGTGTGACAATGATCACCATGATTGGAAATTGGAAGTTTTTTGCTCATGTCTATAATATTCTAAGTTACATCCTGTTGCCTCTTAAATCAATTGTCCTCTTAGGCTTTACGGAAGAGGGTAAACAGTGATATTTGTAGCTTTGAATGGGCTGAAAGGAGCTCTTCTTTCTTTCGACTTTGCAAATCTGCTGTAAATCCATATATTTTTCCTTTGCACAGCAACTCACTGCAGCTAAACTCCTTCCCAAAACAGTGATTGTCTAACTGTAGCTTAGTGACCGTACCAAGCACAGCAGGCCTGTCAAGCTCTGGCTTTGTCCAGATATGCATGGGAACAAAGAAAGAGTGATACTCAACATTTAAAGAGTTTGGAGAGTGGTGACTTTCAATTTTTTAAACCAAGAACATGAACAAAATTTCCAAGGAATGGATGAAACATTGTGTTATTGTATGGCAAGCTGCAAATGTTAGCATATCTATACATATGCCTTATACACTGCATATTGCACATTCCCCCACTCATATTGCGCAGTGTGCATATTTGTACTGTATTATATTAATATTTTAATAATATCTTTTCATATTTTATTGTAAAATATTTTATTGTTACATTTTTTATATTTGAGCTATCTGTCTTGCAGCACTTACTTTGTTTTCTCTTCTTCATATTTTTTCTTCTTACTTTGTCTATTGTTATGAACCAAAAGACAGACGCAAATCCCTTATATGTAAGAATCTACTTACTACGACTAGACCTAATTCTGATTCCGGTATAGTACCTACAATAGTTGACTATTTCATTAGCTAAAGTAGCAAAAGTAGTAGTAAAAGCTGCTGATATTGAATATAGGATGTTACTATTGTATATCAGCTAAAGTTAGCAGCTCTTTCCTTTGCTTTACTGTATTTTTGGCAAGTTTACACAGAGAGTGTTGTGTTTTACAAACTCATAAAAACCTTTCCTCTCATAACAGTAAAACATAGTATTTCAAAATATGATCAATAAAGCAAAAAAAAAAAAAAAAAAGAAACCTAACCCTCATGTTGCTCTTACAATTAGAATTTAAAACTAGCATTAGCATTATTTAGCTAGCTAGCTACATCTAATAAATCAGCCAATTACAGTTGTCATTTCAGCAAAGAAAATGCACGACGAGGATGAGAAGCCTTCTTCTGGGCCTAGTGAGCGGTCAATTAAGCAGATTTCCTTCCAATCAAGCAGATTTGTTTTTACAACACAATGTGCTGCCACATTTCTGACTGATGATCTCATTTGCTTCCATTGATTACACTCATGCATTCAAATGAGTTTAGTAATGAATCACTGATGCCTGAATGTTATGTGCGGCACATTTTAAGGAGCCACCCACACAAAGCTTCCAAATGTATTTGGACAGCGACAAATATTTCGATGCTTAAGCTTCATCCAGTTTTGTGGCCATAAATGAAAAATGACAAGTTAACTGAAAATGAGCTCAGCCTGCCAAAACTGTTTTGACACTCTGAGACAAGATGGCCATGTGCAAAGCAGTGCTTGTTATTCGCCTTGTCCTCTACTATCAAATATGAGTTCAAAGTAAAGTTGACTGCAAGAGCTTTCACTTCAAGACATTAAACTGTGTGGCTGTCCACTCACTGTGTGACCCGATGAGGTCATAAATGTGTGTTTGTGTGTGTGTGTGCATGTGTATAAAAGCATGCCTGTGCACACTCTGGTCCTAGTGTCACATTGAGTCCAGTTGCAGCCATATAGGTGCTGCCAATGGTCTTTATCTTCTCCACTCCGCTGAACTTCGGCTTGGACAGCAGCTGAGGACACATGAGGAACACAGTATATAACATCAGAAGAAGAGGAGCAGGAAATAACACCAGCTTTTAGCCAGATACTGGCACATTTTGCTGCTTCTCCTACTACTTTGGTGCCTAACAGCAGAGTGTGGTTGCCTCTCAAGAAAAGCAGTAGGAAATTTATTTTTTTTTGTCACATTGACAGACAGCCAGGATCATGAATAGGAGAGGAGTTTACCTCATCAAAGTCCGCTATGATCTCGTTGAGAAGTCGGAGACACTCAAGTCCTTCCTTATTCACATCAGACTCTGTATAAAACTCTTTGAAGTCTGGGATGGAGGCGAACATCACACACACCGACTCGTATGACTGATGATAAAGGTCCTGATAACGAGCAAGAAGAAAATAAGAGCTGGATGTGTTGTATTGATCAAGCAGCAGTGAAGGAAAGCTAAAGACAAATGGTCGGTGGTTTCAATGAGTCTTTACTACAGAAAGAAAATCTATGAGCTGAATACCCCCACACTAAACAATGACACTGAGTCTTTAAATAAATAACATGAAGCTTTGATTATCTCTGTGGGAACACTGGGTCACTGCAGCAGCATAATAGTAACAGCATTCATCACAGGAAAGACCGAAGTAAAAATAGAGCGAAATGAGGGTACCCACTTTACAGCACTGGGAGGAGAAATATAGGGTTGGAAAGTATGAAAGTATGCTGACAAAAGATGTGAATTAACAGCACATACAGAGTATTCAGATTTAATCATGGTCTTCTAAAAATCTACTTTTACATTTTAGGAAAAAACGTTCATTCACTGTCTACTAGAGAAGTGTTCAATAGGACTGGAACAGTCAGCAAACATCAAGTCTCTCATGTTAAAATGTCCAACTTTACAGCAAAAATAAACATGTTTACAGCCTAGTACAAAAAGTGGTTTTGTTCTCTATGGGTAATTTCTCCCTTTGTGGCAACTGTACGAGGGTAAATTTTTATATTACTCACTCCTTTAAAGTTTATCAAGGCTTAAAGCCAAGTTTAACCAGCTAGCCCCAGCCTGTCTCATCAATTTCCAAAAGAACCTCACTGTAGCCTCCAATCTGCCCTGAAGACCTAGCACTGTTGTCTGTACATCCATGGGTACATGGCAAAGAGGAACAGCCACTATGTAAATTTTAAATTGTAGCCCCCAGTTGACTTACTGACATATAAATATATGTGGGTGTTGAGGGGAGGGGTGGGGCCCATGTTGTCAGACTTTGGAAACCTCTTGATTAAACAAACGAGATATAACGTGTTCATTGGTGAGTGTTAGAGGTGGTAGACAGATTTTGTCGCCTTTGGACCAGAGAAATCCTCACAAAAGCAAACAAGCGTATTTCCCAAAATGTCGTATGGATATGCAGAATACATGAAAAATAATTACTCCTTAACTCATCATAGATATAAGACAAACATCTTTTCTTGGGAATTCACCTCATTTTTCCAGTTGCGTCCCAGGAAGTGTTCAGCAACGTGAGCAGGTAAGACGTTCTCCAGCAGAACCCGGTTGAGGTTCTCCATGGTTTCGATTTCCTCACACTCCCTCTTGAACTTGTCCCTCCACAGGAAGTCCAACCTACAGTAATATTCATTCTGTTACAGAAGGACACAGAGTAAAGAGACACCTGTGTCATTCACACCGAGCACTCTGCTCCAGAGCTACAGGCCACCAAACCCAAAAAGAGAAACGGAAATGTCCTTTTCAACTGACAGCAGATATTTGATTTGGACTGGAGGTTGATCGGACAAAACACAGAGTCATCTGCAACTGCCCCCGTGTATTCTTCCAGCTACAGAAATTGGTCCATGGCACGAGAGCGTTTCCTAGAAATAGGCGGCATGTGTTCTTTTCTAATCATTACCGCCAAATGGACTCTTTATTGGATTTCTAGCAAAACCTAACCAACGGAAACTAAAAGGCACGCTTGGTATTCATAGAAAATTAATGTCCCAATAAGACGACAAAGAAACAATGCGAGATGCTCCGTTGTCATTGCTTGAGGAAATAGTGTGCAGACAGGACTGTTTTGCATAAAAGATAGCCACTGCTTCTTTTTTATGTTTTGGTTATTCATGCTTGAGGGAGTTTTAAACACATCTGAATATGTCAGCAAGGCTCATCTATCGGGGTCAAAACATCCCATGAGTGTGTGTTCGTGCATAAGACAGTGTCCCCCTGAACACAGCATCATTATGTTCACATATTTCTGAGAGCTCCGGGCAACCTGTGGGCTGGCCCCTGCAATGTGTGTGTGGGAGCAATTTCAGTCTCCTGTGACATATATTTCATGTGTGTGGGTAGCAGTCTGGATGATGTATATATGTGCACTGAATATTTCTTCCCTTGGGAGGAAGTATGGTGCCAATTTAGAAGACTCCACCAGTAAAGGCCTATACCACACTGCGCTGAGATCTTGTGCTATAGAGTCAATAGCCTAAGGCTGACAAAGAAATACAGACTTGCAGCCTTAGAGAAGGATCCCAGTCTGAACCATTTGTGTATGTATACATCTGGAGTTTGAGCACTTGCTCCACTTGTGAAGAGAGGAACTCCTGCACCTCCAGGAGTCTAGAAACTAGGCCAGAAGAAACTGAGCTAATTCCAGATGCCGTTTAGAAACCAAGCTAACAAGCTTGTAAATGAGCTTTGCTCCATCGCGCATCTCTTCTTCAGGGATGAATTACAGATGCCTTCATTCTTGTAACCTGCTTTCTCCTCCCTCTGACTAAATGGCTGGAAATGAGCTCATTAGGGCTGACGATGAAAATTTTGCAAGGCAAATTTGTTAACAGCAGGCTAAAAGCATGTAAAAATGGATGCCTGTGGTGCCTCATGCACCCTCATATCCAGTTTATGCACTTCTGTGTCAAGAGCCTTTGGTGACGTCACTCTGAACACCTTTTGACCTGTTTCCAGAATTATTTTGATGATAACAGATGAAGCATTTTACTGCACTAATTCGTACCCAAACAGCATCCGGACGGACAAACCCAATTACCCCTGAACAACCTCGATACACGCACATCCCGGACCACAACATGACAGTAACAAAGAGTTTCGTGCAGCAAAGTTGTGTTTCCAAAACAAATGCTCCCCTCCCTTCTGGTGACAGTGACCCAAAATGAGAACAACACATGAAGCTGTTTGGACCAATGTGGCTCTAAGGGGAGCCCCGGTTTTGGGCACAGACACTCTGGGGGGAGTCTTTCTGACCACAACATCTGTTTTGGGGTCAGAGATGATGGATGATACCCTGAGAAAAAAGATAAAACACCAAATCTGTGTCCGCTGAGTTAGCTCTCACATGACACGAGGATGGTGGACACAGAGGAGATGGAGGCAGTGGGCCACGCAAACAACTATTTTGATCCTCTAGCATATTGGGCCAAATCCTTGAAGACAGGTTCAATAGCTTCTAAATTTTGTTCTGGAAAGCAGTGAAGATAATCTCACTCCTCAGGCAGAGCTTTTCAGTAAAACAACATCCTGCAATGGTGCTGAATGGCCTAATAAGACGGGACCAACTGTAGTGAATGACCCAGATAAACCTCTAATCTATAGGCTATATAGGAAACAAAATCTAGGCTATAACATCAGTATGTGTCACTATTACATCGTGATGTCTGGTTATGTCATCGTGGCGGCCAGTTAAGAGACGTACTGACCTGTCTGGCCAACACCAGCAGGGTGATAAAGAAGATGAAAAGAGACACTGAGCCCATTGTCTTTAGATCCTTCAGGACTCCTGGTCTGTAGAGAGAGAGAGGGACAATACAAATCATACTGTGTTGATTGGCAAAGTCTGGTGATACTGTATAATCAACAAATCCCTGGGAAAAAAAAGAGAAAACAAACCAACAATGACTTGATCAAAATAACACATATTGTGAGTGTATCCAAAGGCTGACCTATCCTATTCCTCTGTGCCATAAAGCCCCATTGTTGTTCATAAACGATTAAATACACATCAGTGAGCCACACTGTTGCACAGGTTAGCATGAACAGTTTTTTGGGTCAGTTTGACGTATAACATCTTGGTGCCATAAATACTCACTAGTGCTGAAAATAGTCCCACACTAAAGCAATATATCTCCTGTGCACAGCTGTTACTGGGGTTTCTTACAAATCTATGCAACCATGTATATTTGTGACCTATTTAAAAGACGTAATATTCAGTAGGAATAATGAAGCAAGGGGCTGAGTGGCACAGACACGACAGAGAAGAGACAGACTAACACGTGGTTGGTTTTGGGCTTTCTTTGGGATTTGTTGGCAGCAAGAAAATACACCAGCAGCCTTCTCCTTTAAAGGAGCAAATTGTTTTACATGTTTTACATACCATTATTACCTAGGAACTCATCATTACAACATTAGTAATGTGATTTCCCCCCTTCCTCACAGACATTCCCCTCAGTTCCTCTTAATACACCATGAAAATAAACTTAGACTCTTGAAGTGAACATCTTACCTGCTTTTCTTTATGTCAGTTACTGTATTGTGTGGTCATGTGTGGTGAAGTGCAGACTGGTTTTAAAGGTTGCGTGTCATTACCCAGTAACAGATATGTACATTTGACAACATTACAGCAGACATGATGTTCATTAGGATATATTACCAAACTCTGAGGACCTGTTCTGTAGTTAAAGGGGCTATTTCTGAGTTTAACGTGGTTTCGTGTCGGGAGCAGGTGGTTTGTTGTTGTTGCCTGACAAGAGCTTCGGCCATTGTTTTCTTTACAAGAAAAGAGATTATAATACGCCCCCTTCAGGGGAGATTGTAGGCTGCAGTGAGTCGCTATCGAAAAGTGACGAGATGGCCCAGGGCTAGCTTATTAGCATGGAAATAGAAGGAAATAGATGAAAGTCGTGATAGAGACAAGAGTTAACGTTGGTGTTGCTTTCCACCACTGGAGACAGCTCTTGGTGAGTAAAGGAATGAAGTTTGATGCTGAACTCACAACGTTTCTTTTAGACTGGTAAGTAAACAGCTGTTAATGCTAACGTTAGCTATGTAGCGATAGCAAAACTTACAAATAGCTCCTTTAAAACAACTGAATAAAATATCTTCCTAGAGTTCTGGAAAAACTTGTTTAAAATTCTATTCTCAATGCTTTAGCAATAGAAATGTACTCTCCTGCTACTAAAGCCACGGTGAGAAAAAGAAACTAAGAGAGAAATATTAGAGTGAGAAAATAGTATTTTCACTAGCCTCTCTCGGTGCTCTGAAAACTTTTTGCATAATGGGATTTTTCAGCAGGGACACTCCAGCCGTTAGTCAAATGTGAAAAATGAATTCAGCTCCATCAACACAAACGGCTGTATCTCATTCTGCCACTCACCCTCCTCCTCTCCAGGGCTTCCACGAGATCAACAGCCTTATAGGATTTTGCCACCTCAGCAATAGTCTTTCCCTGAAAACAGCCGTCCAGTCTTGTTTGTCATTTTAATAGACTCTGCTCAACTGCACCCTCTGCACCTTCTGCAGGGTCAGAAGGTGCAGAGGGTTCAGACAGAGAGCACTGACCTAAAGTCAGCCTAATAACTGTTTCATTATTGCTTAGATTAGGAAGTAGAAATGGTGTATGAGGCGTGTGTGTGTGTGTGTGTGTGTGTGTGTGTGTGTGTGCACGTGTGTGTACTTTGCAGGTACCTATACAGTTCAATTTTGAGGTACGGTGCTTTGCTAAATTCATCCAGCAGAGAGGCATGTGTCTGCAGGATGATGATGTTGTAGATCACCACGGCAACAAGCATCACCACCATCTTCAACTCATAGTTGATCCTCAGGAACACTGAGCATGACACCAGGCCCAGAATACAGCAGTAGATGAAGTACTGGAGACAGACACAAAAAGACACAAAAACATGAAAAAACATTTTCTGTAGAGGCGATGTGTGTGATGTCAGCAACAGGTCATCTCAATGTGTTTGTATCAAGCAAACACATTAAGATATGTAACATGATTTCAGTAAATGTGCTGCTCTAACAGAGGTGAGTCACCTGACATATAGTTTCCAAGTTTGCATACCGACAGCGGAGTAAGTCGATATTCTTACATAACAAACACATTTATGTAATTGTTTATGTAATACCAAAGAGTGAACAAAACAGTAAGTCTTGTATTCCTGTAGTCCTGTATGAAGACAACTGGACTTGTTTGAGGTTCTTGAGGATGCTTGACCTCTCCTCCAAGAGGCTTCTTCAGACTGATGGTTTGAGTGAGGATTAAAAAGAATCTATCCACATCAAACTGGAGCGAACATCACTAAACAGAGGAGGTGGTCTACGACACCGTTTATCAGCCACATGTCAAGCAGTCTTCAGAGCCCTCCACAGGCAGCTTAACACCCATGTACATCATGACTCATGTGACCCTAATGACTCATGTGGTGGCCGCTGGGTCAACGACTCACATGTTCTCAACGGCTCTCAAGATGTTAACGTCCCCACAATAGGGTAAATCCCAAAGAGGCCCTTTGGATATGGGGTGAAACTTAAAGAACCTCAAGCAAGTCTGGATGACTGAGAACCTACACAGACAATTCTGTGAGTCTACAGTGTGTGTGTGTATGTGTGTGTGAGAGAAGATGTGTACCACCACTAAACAGGGCAGTAAATGAAAGCCTTAAGATGCATATGTCTGACAACCTGGCGCCACTGATGACTAAAATAAACATCTTGGCTCCTCTGGAGTGACGTTTTTCTCAATGTTGGTGTGAAATTATATTATCGACTGAACAGAATTGAAACGGCTACACAGAAGTTTCCTTGTGAAACTTAATAAAATTGACATGGCTGTCTCTTTGAATTACTTTTGTCTTATGGTATATAGCTGTGCAATGAGAGACATTGCTTTCAGCAAATATCAAGGAGTGGGTTCATTCCCATGTTTACACCAACTTGTGGGGAGAATATGTGCATTTAGATTTAATCAAGAACATTTCCCTGAAAGTAACGGTATATGTTGTAAATACTGATACTGATGGTCAGTGACATTTACAGCCCATGTTGTTGACATCCCACTGTTTTACTTACTGGCAGATAAAATGTGTTGTCTCTTGTGTTTTCCTCCTGGTACTCCAACAGGCTGACATTACTTAGATTCACAAGTGGAGTAATGATCAATACTTCAGGTGGAGTAGTCACCAGGACCTCAGCTGGGCTAGTTATCAGGCCCTCAGGTGGAGTAGTTGCCAGGACGTCCTCCATAGATCCTCCAGGATCCTCCACGAAGAACTAACAAACAAAACAGAAAGGACGAAGGACAAATGTTCATCTCTTCAGCAAGTTTCCATTATTTGATAGTTAACAGTCTTTAGAGAGACATGCTACATTACATGCATCAAGGGTCCCCCAGGCAGGAATTGAACCGTGGACGATGTGGTTATTCAGTCCTTAGCCACTGGGCCACTGCACGCCCCAGAGGGCAGCAGGATTCATCCATCACCGAAATGTCACACAGCCAAAACTGATTTACATTGTCCTTCTATTCATCCTTATTTTATTTTATTATTTAATTTTCAATGTAAAGCACTTTGAGCTCTGTCTCTTGTATGAAAAGGGCTCTCAAAATAATGTTTATCATTATAATTATAATAATAATGATTATTATTAATAATCATTATTATTACTACTAATAATAATTATTATATTAGTAGTAGTGGTATTATTATTATTGAGGATGTTATTCTAAATGCACTCTGAGCATGTTACTGCTTGACTATTGTAACAGAATACCCAACAAGCACTAAATGATTTTCTTGGCGTGGCACTCATGGTTGAAACAGAAATCACCATGATGATCATGAGACTTTATTATGTTTCATGCTAAATTGGTGCAGCAATTACAAACGAATGCAACTCTCCACCTCAGAAAAGTATGACCATCATGCTTTTAATGCCTTGTTATAAAACAATATGATGCATTATGCTTCTAGCCATTCTTTAATGCAGTAGGCCTGGGCACTGGTACGGACTTCACAGAGAATGTTGCTCTTTGTATCAAAACCTACAATAGCAACATGTTAAAGAGGAATTTGACCAAAGCTTAAACTCAACCCATGATGTTCTCCAAATGCTTTTAGGTGGATGGTTTTGGCTCTTGATAGTATGTACAACCTACTCAAATTAAATTCATTAATCTGAAATCATGTCCATTGTACTCCTGCAGCTGTTCTATATGAACCACATCGCAACATTTTCTCTTCTCACCATATTGAAGACAGCCATCACCAGTATGAGAGCAGTGGTCGTCATGGTGAGGACCAATCGCAGCCAGGGATTATTGGTGACGATGATGCGGGAGGAGGTGGGGAACCAGGTAAGAGAGCAGGAGGACCCCTTCCTTCCCTGCTGAGGACACAAAGAGACAGAGGGAATGATGGGACATAGGGAGCAGCAGTGGATACTAAACCCAAAGACCCAACCCTCTGCTGGACAAACATACTATACAAGTCACCCTCTGGGGACTTTATAGTCGCTGTTGTGACTCAAATGAACACCAAGATACTGACTTGGTGGAAAGTCACATTGGTTATTCATATAGCTCAGGGCAGTCCTTACTATATCTATATATACTATATCTCAGCAAATAAGAATAATGCCAGAAAGTCCAGAACCAAGGCTCATCTATCACATACAGGCCAAAGACTGATGTGCATTAAATATCTAGATTTTATTTTTAATTTGTATGCAAGAGTTTCCACTTAAAACACATTGTCCATTTATTAGAGTGTTATTCTGGATATCGTTTCTCTTCCTGCTCCTACTGAAATTATTTTCAAGTGTAGTGAGACAGTTTTCTCTCACGTATGAGGACAGTATGCTCATACTCTGGTATGAGCTTTAGTGGCGACCTCACACTTTGAGCTACTAGATGAAAGGCTTTCTCCATGAAAGAACAACAATCGTAAAAAAGTACCACTTGTTAGTCATACTGAGTAAGGTTTCATAAGGACATGAAATATTTCCCTTTGATTCTCGTAAAACAGAGTCAGAGTGATGTTTACATCTTTCTTGAGCTCTCAGAGTTTTTCTTAGCAACAGCTTAGCTTGGAAAGACATTTCCCAAGGAATGTGTTTGATCACAATAACTGTGTAATTCACTCTTTCACAGCTGAACAGAGCATGTTCTTGAACTATAATATGCTTCATTAATGATGGCTCAGACGAATTGATTGCCCTGAGCCACATGACAGTACTTGGCTTGACCTAACCTGCACGGAGCCTATATGAGCTGGGTGGTTTCAAGATGGTTCTTTCTTTCCCTCCCTCCTGCAGGGCAGGTGCTTTCAGTCACTCAGTGTGGTTTGGTTTGGTTTGGCTCCTGTCGATCTTAAGATTTGGTTCATGTTACAAGTAGTTTAGGTTAGTACCTACATTCAGTGTTGGGGAAGCTACTTTAAAAGCACATTACTTTACACCGGAGGAAGTTGAACTTAAGCAAAGCTACTGCAGGGGGAAAACTAGGTGAGTTAACTAAAGCTCCTTTTGTAGTTCAAGTAAGTAAGCAAGTAGTAAAAAAAAAAAAAAAAAAAAAGAAAACAAGATCAAATTTACAATGTACATGTGATATAAAATTCTAACAAAATAAAACACTAAAAGTCACATGCTAGTTTATTGAAAAAAGTGCCAACTTGTTCACAGGTTATAACATAAACCAAAATAGTAATCAGAATCAGAATCAGAATCAGTTTTATTACCAAGTATGTTTCCACATACAAGGAATTTGTGCTGGTGGTTGGTGCAAACAGTATCATAAATAGACTTAGGGTAAGTTAAAAATTTAAATAAGATTAAAATAAAATTAAGATAAAAAATATATAACAAAGGAGTGGGATATTTGCAATAATGATAAAGACATGGGGAATGTAGTGCAAAAAATATCGACAATGTAAAAAATATATAAATATAATATATAATATTCATGGGAAAATGTCAGCTTTGAGTTTGTAAATAATGACTCTTTAAGTATGACCATGGTGGTTCTTTCTATATTCTGAGATTCAGGAGGTCTATCCATGATGATGTTCATTAAATGGAGCAACGCCCGCCCTTGGCTGCCTGATAAATGCATTGCCTGTGCATGTCTTCACAGTGGTCAGGGTGAAAGATAGAGAGGCAGTGGCAAAATAATAATTTAAAAAAATTCCTTTCCTTTTATGGCCCAGAATCATTAATGAGTTATCTTTAATAAATGTCCTGTTTTCTTAAAAGGTTGCTGTGCGCACTTCCCTTCTTGGTTGCGTTCCTGAACGAGCCATGGCATAACAAAACCCAACCAGGTGCATGAAGCTAAAGCACACACACAGGCACACACAGGTAGAGTTTGTTAGACACAGCCTCTTCCACCATTGCCCACAGCAGCTTTTATTGAGAACAGATTGAGTGTTAAATTGATGGTGAATACAAACCCATCGAACATAAGCTGTTCTTATTGAAGTGGTGGATGCAGCTGATATCTGGGACAGGACAGACCCAAGGTTACTGATAACCCCCAATTAATCACAAGTGACCCACTTACAGGGTGATAATACTCTCTTGAGAGAGAAGAAGGAGGAAAATGGGATCTTGAGGGAGCAATCATTTATTGATTGTCCATAAAACACTTGTGACAGGTAGCTGTAGCAGCCCATCCCTCCACTTGTGCTGGATAACAAACAACAGCTGCGACTGGATGGATGAGGACAACAGAGGGAAGATCAGCTCATATAAACCTCACGTATAACGGCTGCAGCTGATGCCGTGTTGCAACAAAACCCATGGGAAGTTCTGGCCCTCAGCAAATCCTCTGTTTAGTTCCTTATCTAAATAAAGCTAACAGATATATATTCAAACACGTGTAATAGATCAGGGGTCAGTAGATAGGTTCATCTATTACAGTATCCGGTACTGTAATAGATTCTTGTTTGTTAAAGGGAAAGTACATCTTAACTGTGTATATATTGTACATTATTTTGATGGATAAGTCATTACATTTCAGTCAATTCTACGTGAAACTTTTAAAAGTGCACAGGAGAGAGGTTCTTCACATCAAAATGACTGTGACATCAGAATTTAGAAGACAAGTAGAGTAAGTCTGTATTGAAGTTCTACACTAAAGAAAAAGGTAACTCCACTGGGCACTTAGGAATGAAGGTCACTATAATGTGTGATACACTTTGAATGGCAAATATGTGTGTGAGCTTTATACAGTTTTGCTCACTTATTTTACTTTCAACATCACTTTCACTTTGTCTGAATCACAGATCTGACGAGGATGTGTGTGTGTGTGTGTGTGTGTGTGTGTGTGTGTGTACGTGTATGTGTGTGTGTGTGTGTGTGTGTGTGTTTGAGTATTCACTGATAAATCCATGCAAACCCACCAGAATGTGACCAGCAAAGCAAAGGAGCAGGATCAAAGCCAGTAACAGGAATGCCAGGCCGAAGGAGATCCCCAGCACAGCAGTTCTGCAACACACACACGCACACACACACACACACACACACACACACGTGCACACACATTACTCTACACCCTCTTGGCTCTCTGCAGTCCCGTCCAGGGAAATAAATGTAATGGAAGTCTTAATGTATTCTACTTCAGACCTGCAATCCATTTACATTGAGTAAGCATAACAGTGGACCATACAGCAACAGAGTGTGTGTGTGTATGTGTGTGTGTGTGTGTGTGATGATGATGAAGTTACATTCATGTATCAGTTTTTCTAAGAAGGAACACAGCACATCTGATTTAATGATCCGTACCATAAAACACATGATGTCACGTCTAAATGTGCAGAGAGATGCTGCAACCGAACGAGCAAAGATAAAGAGAGAGAGAGAGAGGGAGGGAGAGGTGAATCAGAAAATCAATGGCTCCTCAGTTGCTGAATAACACCTTTGGCTCCCACAAGCCGTAAATTAGCGTGACCGTGAATTTCTCTCCTCGCTGTTAAAGAGACTCCACACTTTGATTCACCTGATCTATAATCACTAGCAGACATGGTGCCCTTTCATCTCCATCTGCTTTTTAGCATTCTGCCTCTTGCTCCCCTGCCTCTTTCATTTCAGCGTGGTCTTGTTGATGAGACAGCTGGCGTCAAATGGCTTTTTAACATCAACCCGCTGCTACAGATGGAGTTTGCTGACGCTACGGGGGAGTGCACCGTATAAAACCAGAGAAAGAGGTGCAGACTTACTTGGGCAAGACGAGGACCTGCACAATGAATATACAGCAGAATATGAGGCAGGCGCAGGTGACATAGTATTTGAAGGCTGGTAATGTTGTGGATCTGTACTGTTGAGAGAAGATAAGGCAAATGAAATTGGAAAATTGGGTTCAACATTATGAGGCTGCAGTAAAACAGAGTCAACAATAACACTGAGCCTGCACAGTATAAAAATATACCAGACTTCCATGAGGATTACATAAAGCATGATGCACAAAAAACGTTTTCGCATACAATATATGGTGGACATCCTGTGTCCTATATACTGCAGGTTGTCCAGGCCCTTAATGACTTCTGTTTCCCTGATACCTATACGGTTCGATTGATTTGTTCCCCCTGTGGCCAATGCTGGCTGGTGTTTTGTATGCATTCGCCTACCTCTTTCTCCAGAGCTTTGTTGTGAAAGAACAATGAGATCCTCTGGATGTCCTCAGATTTCAGCCACTGTCTGGAGACACAAGTGAAACAGATTCAGACGGCAAACAGGGAATAGCTCTTCCAGTCTTCACGGCGCCAAGACAAACCAAATACAAAATGTATGAACTAAATGTGAACATGACCATTTTGAGTCTTTATTGATTCAGTTCAGTTCAAAGCTGCATGACAGTTTGAGAAAAAACAATATCACAGAAGCATCAAAATACAATTTCCAAAAAGTACAACGCAACAAACAACACCAAGATCGACATATTCACAGTATATTGTTTGCATGTGTGTGTGTAAGTCATTCACTCTCCCTCAGGTGGCATGTTGGCATATATTAAGCAGCAAGATCTGCCCCGTCTCGTTCTCCTAGGAGTATATTCAGTTTTGAGAAGTCATGTAGTTCAATTGGTGTAATTAAAGAAAACGTTCCATATTTAATTGAAGGATTTATATTTTAGGAGGTACTGCATCTCTGTCTCCACCCCACCTGTGCAACAGTGACCAAATGTTCCTGTTTTCTTTTTGTTTCCATGATGTTTTTGTTTCCTCCTTGTTTGATTGTAGTCACTGAGCCCGGATCTGGTCAGGATTTGGAGTGGAGGGTGTCTGGGGAACTGGATTTAAGGAGCTTTCTTCTGAATGTTAATTATCAGTGGGTATCTGCCTAGTTCTGCTCGACAGGTATTCACTGGTCTTTAATTTGTATTTGTAAAATGAATCTGCTGCATGTTCATCCCAGCAGGTCCAGCTGTGATGACAGAGTGGACTCCATACTTCACTACCATATAGCACCATAGGCAGGATAACACTGTCCAATAATTCAAGACAGATTTTAATTGAGATTTGGAAGTTATAAAATGTTCTCTTAATTGCATTAAGAGCTTTTCTTTTAGTTTATTGCTTATACGTTTAATTTATGAAAACTTTTTTTTTCAGTGAATAAAGACAAAGGCAGTTTTCTTGTTTCTTGAGTAACAAGACAGACGTTAATATGCCCGTTAAGATTGTTCTGGATTAAATTACATTTAAAATATGGTTCACTTCCTATTAATTATGCTTAATAACAATAAAAAACTGTAGTTTATGACCTGGTTTTGTTGATAAGCGGTCACTTTTATTTTATTTTTGGGTTTCTCTTAGTCATTACAATTCAGTGTAATAAACCTTCACTATGTTAATCAGAAATCTCCTGAAGGTGCTTCCTCTGTTTTTTGATGCTAACTTGGTGTTTGTGCTGCTGGGAGGTGACTAAGCATGACCTGTGACTATGAAAAGTGATGCAGAAACAGGAAGTGCAGCAGACATGGCTCTTACTTTTGTGAGTTGATGCCATCAATGGTGCGAATCATTCTCTCATTGAGCTCCTCCTCAAACCTCCTTCTCTGAGATTTGGACCTGCAGTTAGAGGAAAGTAGAGGACGCATTCACACATGCACAAAGAGTGAAAAATGTTCTCTTGCAAAACCTTGCAAAGATCAAGTAGCGTGATTACATGTCATGATTTTTGTATGGCCATTGAGCTCACCTTTCTCGTCGTTGGAAGTGGTACTGCCCCATGGGAACGTCCTGAAACAGGAGTCACGCCATTGATCTATCAATAACTGACACATGCACCCGTGTGATGAGACAGAGAGTGCTGTGTTGTACTCACAGTGGTGTTGATCTTGCCATTGTCCGTGGTCATGCTGTCTCGATGGTGGAGGTTGGCGAAGGGTTTGGCAGCCCCCCAGGACTCCAGGTACCGGGTCATCCTGACAGACGCTCTCATCTTCCCGCCATCCAGGGAGGGACGAGAACGCACACCCAGCAAAGGGCTGTGCCTCTCAGTCTGAGAAAACCAAGAGACAAGTGGTGATAAACATTTTGTAGTGATTTCCGCGTCAGTAACTGTGAAACTGGGCCATTTAACCCTTGATAATTCATCTCCATACCACATTTAAATTAAATGTCAAATAACGCTGATGTAGATTCATTTAAGTGAACTGAACACAATAACAACTGAACTCTAGTTGGATCCATTTCTTGATATCTTATAAATACTTTTGGACCAAAGCTAATAAAAGAGAGACAGAGAGACCATGTGAGTTATCATCCCAACCATATTAAAGTGATAGTTTGGGTTATTTGATGTGAGGTTGTGTGAGGTACTTACAGTAAATAGTCAGTGTATTACCTGCAGTAGATGCCGGCACAGACGCTGAGCGATGTGCTGCTGTGGATGGGGCCACAATGCCCACAAAATGCCCACTGAAAAAAGCCAATATCAGTTGAAGTGTGAAAATGTAGTTCCAAAGGAAAGAGCTGTTTGACGGCAAGATAAAGCAGTGAAAATACTCAAAATAAAGCGAACACTTCAACTGATATTAGCTTTTTCTTTTGCCCATTTTTTAAAAAGTGGCTAAAAGATGTTTTACCAAGGGCCCTGTCTAAAGCAGCACATCCCTCAGCTTCTGTGCCAGTATTACTGGCTGTCTCGCCAAACGAGCCACGCGCCCATCCAAATCTATGGCAGGTAACACACTGACTATAGATAACTACCTCACACAAACCCACGTCAAATAACAAGCACTATCACTTTAAGCCGATATGAATGATAAATACAACACGTAAAAACCCGACAAAGCTAATCTTCAGTATCCAGAAAAACAAAATATCACAACAGGTGCAGTGCCCACTTTTATTCATCAACTGCAACTGTGTAAGTCAGACTTTTACACATTTACTCAGCAGATGTGAAGTAAAAAAGGACTGGGTGCTTTGGGGACAGCGATCAAATGACAGCTCTTGACTTCTGTGACCTGCCTGTCAGTGTTTGGAGCTACTTAAACCACTTTTAGTGAAGCATGATGAAGTTCTCCTTTTATTTTGGCAGGCGTGCCGACTAAGTGCTTCTCTCTGACTAACAGCTTCTCCACTTTACTGCTGAAACTAACGCTGTGCCATTGTAAAGCCATAAACCAGTGAAAGTTTTTTCTCCTTTTACAACATTTTTGGAGAAATAGAGAGGACATTTCACAGTGACAAGCCCCACACCACTGGTGATTTGCTTTAATTTCAGATAGAGAAAGGTACATGGCAGGAAAAGCCTGTAAGAATTGAAATAGACAGTGACTCTGTTCATTTTCAGCGGGTGTGCTGAACAGCTCTGACAGTGATAATCAATGACAATGACAGTGGAGATGACACCTCGTGTGATCCATGCTCCACCTCCCCCTCCTTGATCCATTCAGGGCTTCTTGAAAATGTCACAGAGTTCCCACAACCTCTTTCCAATATCTGATAGGATTCCAATATCCAATATCTGATAGGATATTGGAAAGCCACCTCCAATGAAGTATATAAAGGTTAAGAGTTTAAGAGTTTAAGGGGATAGTGTTGTGTTGTGAGAAGGAAATGTTACCACACTAAAAATACCCAAAGGCTCCAGTTAGACCTAAAACTGCTGGTTTGGTTAATTGCTGTAAGGCTGCATGGAGCAAGAGTAAATTAGGTCTCTCAAGTGTTGCTACTCTGCATTCATAAATAGGATACTAGAAAAATCTGAAAAAAAGTTAAATGAAAAATATGCAAACAGTGTAAGTACCAAACTCCCATGACATGCACGGCAGTAAACAGAGAGCGCTGTTAATAAGACGACTGATAACATGCAGCTTGTGCTGTTGCCAACACAACGCATTTCAAAACTGAACACAGCTGGTGAAATATGTTGACATATGTTCATATTTTCAGTGCAGATAGCTGACATTCACAACAGTACACAACAAAGTCTGCTCGATCAGGTGTTTGTTTTCTTTTTACATGCTAATGCGTATGAGGTGCATAAGCGACTATCACGGCAAATTGCAGAGGCAAAATTTAAATCTTGTCTTCTGTTATTCATGCAAATGTTCTATGGAGCAATAATACATTAACACTAGTAATAACACTTTGTCTGTTGGTGCACAAACAAGGTTTGTTCTGCTTAAAATCTGCTGGTTTTCTTTCAAAACTAAATTTGATGAATCTCATATAGATGTTACTGTGATTTCTGTACCATTGATTGATTCTTGTTATTGTGCATTTGCAAAAATTTGGTTTTTGTTTTCATTGTAAATTACTATTGTTTATTGTTTTACATGTTAGTGAGTTATTTTGGTTTAGTTTTGTCTTGTTTTGTTGTTTTTTTCCTGGTTTATTGATATAGTGTGATTTTCATTACTTTTGGGTGTGGACACCAGGAAGACTAGCAGCCACTGTGTGAAAGCTACTGAGGATCCAAATAAAGAAATAAAGAAATAAATAAAGTACCTAAACAGCTCCTATGAAATGCTAGGTGAACCCTTTCTTTTGGGTTCATTGAACATCTGATTCACCTTTATATGTTTTCTTATAAATTCCAGCCTGGAATATGTTGCTACTGAGAAGTGAACTGCATGAAGTCAGGCAATGACTTCATGTGAAAGCTACAAATCCTTGGTCAGGCTCTTTGGAGATGAATCATAAGATGAAAAAAAAAGACTAAAAGGAGCAGATTTGGAGGAATCAGTGCTGAATAGACACCATGGCTTTCTGTGTCACTGATGGTATTTCCAAAAGATGCACTGGAAAGCGTAAAGGCCTTAATTCTTCAGAGATGAGATGCCACTGTTGCACTGAGCCTCCTCAAGCCTATGAGGAAAGCAGATAGCGTGTCTTAAACAGGAAAATGAAAGGTCTCACTGGAGATATTTATGGGGGTGGGTGCATCTTAGCCAAGTTATGAAGGGATTAGGAAGGCAGGACTGTTAAGCGTGGTTTTTCACAGACTACATGCCAACAGCATATTCTATATAGAGATGTTCTGGGCAGAAAGTTCACAGAGGAGTCTTAAATGTCCTAAACAGGCTCTTCATGTCCTGGTTTGACAGGAGCTGCACAGTGTCTCAGGCAGTGCAGCTGGACATCACTTCAAACATCTTCTCTGAGTAGAGAGAGCGACTGAACGCTGACCCACAGGTGTTGTTCATGTGATAACAAACAGTTGTTTTATCTTAAACCAAAATTGTTCGCCTGTCCACTGTGTCGACTTCTGTGTAAACCTGACCAGCACACCAAGTGTTGGTGATGCAGCGGTGTTGTCCATGGTGCTGAAAGTCAACCTTCATATTTTTGCACTCTGGCTCATTGCATCTGCTATAAACTCCATGAAAACCCAAGTCATGAATCACAAACACACACATGCACTGTCAGTAGTTACTTCATGGAACCATGTCTGTGATGGTTTCTCACCTTGGGGTTGATGACCAGGTAGGTGACCACTCCGTGTTCTTTCAGGTAGGAGTCTCGGCTCTGTCCGTCTCCAGGCTCCACCTTGTATGAGCCCTTCAGATGCTCCAGCGTCACTGAAGAGATGTGGACCCTCCTGGAAATGACACAGGAAAGGGATAAATGGACAGATGTTGAGAGGTTAAGAGCTTGCGTCATTGCACCATTAACAGCTCTATCCAATGTGTTATTTATTTTCCAGCTTCATAACTACTGCAGTTCTCCCTTTTTGGGTTTGTTTGTTACCTCTGCAAACAGAGATGCATGGAGATGGAAATGTGCCTTTTTCAGCTGCCACATTTTTCAGATGCTTTTCAGCAGGCATAAGGGGAGAAAAACCAGTAGCAGCCCAGTGAGACAACGTGGTAGCACTGGAGAGGTTACTTTCAGTGTAGCACACACACAACCACCAGCCAATTTTCCCATGCTTGTTACAGAGAAAGGATGGCAGATCTAGATAGTTTCACAACACATGTTGTGCTGATTGGTCAAATGAAGTGGCTTTAATTGACTTAAATACTTGTAGAAGTAGAGTAAGTAGAATTAGAGCAGACATATCCATGTTCCATGTCTGTATACTGTATGAGGGCATTTCTTGAGGTAAAACAATTATATACTGTATATAAATATATTATTTCAGCTGAGTCTTGGTTGTGCTTGGAACATGTCAAAAGGCTCTGTCGTTCCCTCAGGTATATCATCATGTTTTTGTTTTAAGTGGTGGTTTACTGGAGTTCAGTCAACCTTGATTTTAAAAGACTGATACTGATATTAATATTATTTTAGGCTGGACTGGCCAATATCAACATATGTCTTGGCATTATTTGATAAATCTCATCATTTATACACCACATAAATGAAAAGAAAATTGCAGAGTTCAATGTTATTCTCTTAAGGGTGAGAAAACTTCCAAAACAGCCTGCTTGAGATACAGGCTCTCCACTGAAACTCAAGATAATGATACTTTGGTACGGCTGACCACTGGGACTTGGTCTCTTCTACTTTAGGCCACATGGAGCTGCAGCGGAACAGATGGAAATTCACTGACTTGCTAAAGTGCAATTCAACATTAATCACTGAGAGAGCAGGAAGTGTTAGTCAATTCCCAAAGCGTAGCTTCCTGTCTGGTTCACTGACTAAAACTGGCAACGTTTCAGGTACAGGTCTCTGGTTTGCCAACCACACGATAATTACAAGGATTTGCAAAGCAGCACTGCTGCAGCAGCGAGATCAAGTCAAACTTTCTTTGTGTTATTATGTCTCACCCTGGCACGCCTCCTGCCTCCATGTGATTGGCTAGCGTTACATCATGTGACCACACATCATACTGCCACTTGCGGAGGCCAATAACACCACAAAGGACATTCCCAGAATGAACACCAACACGCATGTTGATATCAACTCCAGTGGCATCTCGCACCTTCCTGTGGAGAGGACAGAAAAAGAAATGTTAAAATTCAAACTGAATTCATTCGCACTTTTCCTCTGTGAATGTTTGTTTGGTTGGTTTAACAAGCTTGGGAGCAGGAAACGTGTGCTTCGGTTTGTGAGTTACATAAGTAGGAGCTTTAGCAGGAAAGGTAATGTGAGTTGTTGTTCACGTCTGTGGTTCTTGTGTAGCAGGCTGCAGTCTGGCTGTTAGAGCGGAGATGTTGTTCTATGTAAATATGGGTTAAAAAGAAGAGGGTGGCTGTATGGAAACAAGTTCTCCATCTACGTAGACAGAGAAGTAATGATGTACTGATGGATTAATGCAAAGATAACATAAATACATTGGCTACATCTGATGTTTATCTCAAAGGAGTCAACAGGATGTGACTTATGCCTACCATACACTAGAAGATTTGGAAAAGGCTTTTAAAAGACGTGTTTTATTTTGAAATTACTTTCCTCTTTACCCATGCCTCCTTATCTATTTATTGCCAGTCTTACACCAAATGACTCACTTTCTCGCGTCGCCTCCATGCTCACTATCAACTCGGTTTGCTGCTGGAGAAAGCCTCATTGACTATTTGCATGAGCCGAGACTAAAAACTTCGGATAATATTAAACATGTCATCAAGACATCAAGACTTGACAACGCAAGAGCGAGCATCAGCTCTGCAAAACTCTCATGATTTATCCCGACATTGGAAATTGGTCTGTGACAGTGAAATTGCATGAAAAGTCGTTTGGTGTAAGGCCGACACTATAGAGCAGACAGTGTGCTGTAGCAGAAAAAAAACACATGCAGAAGATCAATGTCAATATTAAACACTGGAAGCAGTGGGAAGCAGCGAGTCCAGCACTGTCCAAAGTCCAAATATCCATCCACCAACACAAAAAATGAATGGTAAAGCACATTGTATCTCCTTTATGTCATATTTAGGACTTCTGATTTTGTGTTGTGTTTTTTTATGTAACTATTTCTTGGCGAATCAAGTGCCTTTCCCAAAAACTTTGAAAATTTGTGTTTTTGAAAAGTAGTTTCTTTGATCATTTCTAGATTGCCAGTTCAGAGAGTCCAGATTCAGTGTTGCCTCCACAATTTCCTTCTAGTCAGGGCGGACACCCCGGCACACCAGCACTGAAAAAACAGTCTGCTTCATCATGTCATGGGTGTACAACATCTGAGGTGGATGGCATCTTTAATCTGATTGTGATTAAAGGTCAGTGTTGGCAAGCCAATATATTAGTCCATAAAACTAGTGTGTGAGTGTGTGTGTGTTCAGGCGTGACTGAAAGACACAGAGAGCAGAGAGCAGAAGGGGGGGGGGGGGCTGCAAGAGAATATTTTTTCATTTGTTTGAAATTTTTATTTGTTCAGCTGGGAGGCTTATCATATTGCTTTCACATTGTGTTTACTGTGGAATTCAAACAGAGCTGAAATCAAGTCTGGCATTCCTTCTGCTCAATCTGTTTGACAGGCGTGTGTTTGTTTGTGTTTCCGTTTCTGTTTGTATGTGTGAGAGAAAGAGAAAGAAAAAAAGAGGGAGAGATCTGGTATTTTACTTGATGGCCTCACACATATCCAAGCCCATCTTCACGCAGTTCCTGGCATGGTGAGGCAGAGACTCAGGCAGACCAGACACACAGTAGTAACAATCTCCCAGGATCTTGATTCGCATACACTCGTTTTCCTTTGAGACAGAAAGAGAGAAGTGATGAGAAATGTGCATTTATCATCCAACCTTCTGATCCATAAGCTGTCATTAATTATAAATATCTTTAGTTGGGGTTAACTACTTTATTTGAAAAATGATGTTTCTCATGGTCTTTTCACCTCCACACAACCCTCACTCTCTCACACTCATAGTCACATCCGTCAAACCCAAAATCATACACCCACACACATAACACATTAGCTCTTATTCCACATGTGGGATGTGTAACAGCTCATCGCTGGACTGGGTTTATGTAACGGCAGCTTCCTCAGGCGGAAGGACAGAGCTGCTGGACACAACGCTGAGAGAGAGAGAGCCTGACTCAACTGTTTAGACCCGAATAGCTGAGCACCCATGAGACCGCGAGATTCACTCTGACCGGCCCACACCGCTACAACCTGCGGCTGTGGAGGTACAGCTGTGGAGGCCGACTCTGGCCGCAGGGCACAGTGAACACTTGTTTCAAGGTTGCGCTTCATATGATTGACAGCATAGCTTAGACCCTGTGCTCTCGTCTTGGGTGTTTTGTAATTAACTCATTTGTGTACACAATGCAAATTACATCAGCTGTTCAAGACTTCAGCTAAAAGTTGAGAAACTTGAGAAAACATATCCTTTTATGTTGTTAACCTCCTTAATTTCTCTATCAAATCCAATTAATTCTCAATGAAAACTATGACACTGTAACTTCACATAGAAACAGGTTTTAACTTATTTACTGGGCTCTAGAAATTAAAGGATTTTTATTGGAAGTTTTGTATGGTTTACAGGGGCGTCAGTGGTTTATTAATCCACAGTCCATGAAGTCAATCTCACACAACTCTCTTAATAAAACCTTAAACTGAAAATAAAGAGGGATTTACAAAAGGTAGCAAAGGTGACAGATTCTCCTCTGCCTAAATGTTTTCATTCTTTTTAGAAGCTGTAGCTTGTGGCAGTGCAGTATCAGAGTGCATTACACTGGAAAGTGTTTCCAATATTTTCTCTACCTCATTCACGTACTGTACAGGGAGGATAGACACCACACAGTACAGGATATTGCAATCCAATACAAGTGCACAAAAAAATACAGCCTCATAAATTGCAACAGAATTGAATCAAGACCTCTCTAGCATAGAGGGATTTTTACTGGGCTGTAATAAAATATTTTCTCCTGAGAGAATGTGGCCAACCCTGGACTGAACAAGAGATGAACGGTGAACTGACGCTGGACACACACAGGATCCTTCTCTCTCCTACTTTTTCATTCATTTCTGCTGAGAAGGACGCACTCTGTATGAAATGTGATGATGTTGTCTTGACTTTACCTTTGCGATCTGGTCAAACTTGCCAAAGAGTTCGTTCAGCATATGCACAAGTTCACCTGGAGAGCAGTCACTGGCCAGCCTGGTGAAGCCCACGATGTCAGCGTACAGAATACTGCAGAAAACAAGCAGAAACAACAAATAGGACAATTAATATTGCACAACTTAATAACACAATCATTAAAATCTAGCAACACAGTTCATTGCGTCGCTAGACTTTCATTATCCTCTATTAGCAGAGAGGCATCAAGTTCTTCACTGTTGGAGGCCATTTTATTAGCAGAGCAACATGGGTGCCGAGCACTCTGAAATTTGCTGTACTTGATGTGATTGCTTTGAATTAACTTGTATCCGGTGTTGTTCTCCGCAAACCCACTGAGTTCTTGATGAGCACTTTCTCTGTGATGGTGACTATTAAATGTTCTGGGTAACAGAGGGAATATTTTATTACAGAGGGAAGCCTTTGTCTTTGTACCTGGCAAACTACAAATCTAACAGGTGTGATGAGGAAACACTCAGGTTTCCAATGCAATTAAACGAATGTGCGAAACGCATTATGTGCTGGTCTATATATCTAGAGTGTAGGGAACTTATCTGGATCAGCATCTGTTTTTCTTTTTTCACCACCATCAAAGCAACATTCTTGAATTACAGCTGGAGACATGATGGTGGAGGCAGTAGCTGGTGTCTGGCTCTCCACCCACTGTTGAGTGTAGGAGGATCCCAGCAGAACCGCACTGCCACCTGTCCTTGAGTGTCAGTTCTTTGTTCTGGAAAGATTTCCCTCTTCACTAGAGCTAGACCATGTGAAAATGTGTTATTGTTGGAAGGATAACAGGCAGATCAACATGAGGACACACACACACACACACACACACACACACACACACACACACCTGAGGTCCACTTAAAATGGCCACGGTGATATTGTTTCTTTTGTGAAGCCCCAGCATGATGGAAAAACAGGTTTTTAGAGGACATTCTCTGGAGAGGCTCTTGTGCTAAGCCTGGATTTGTGTACTCTGCTCTGTTTCTATGAACTCCCACAATATAGAGGAGGATGACATTGAGAAAGGAAGACATAGGCCCCTCTTCAATTGGCAAAGTGACCTCAGAGCACAGTGGAGGTGGATTAACTCTGAATTGAATTTGGTCATGACAGTGAAAAGGGACAAGGAGGCGGAGTGCAGAGAAAATGGCAAGAAAGGAAAGGAAAAGAGAAGAGGACAAGAAATAAAAGGAGATGATAGAGAGATGAGAGGAGCACTGAGTATAGGAGTAATCCAAACGTGAGAGGGATGGGGATGAGCAGTGAGGAGGGAGTGGACGGGATGGTATAAGAGCAATCAAGCACTGAGATGAGAGCTGAAAATAATAACCTTTGTTATGGGAAGGCAGAGATAAAGGAGAAGGAGGCTTACCTGACATTGGTGTGCCGCTGCACATACAGGTTGTGGAAGTTGTTGGTGCTCTCAGTTCTACCAAAGTTGGGTCCCTGCAGCCTCTGGATGATCTCGGCTTTCATCACTCGGGCTATATGAGCCGGTAGTAAGGACAACAGCAAACGCTCCTACAGACAGAGAGAGGGGAGGGCAGAGGCAGAGTCAAACAACTGGAAAAAGAATGAACTATTTCAAGGAAATGTATTTGGTTCATAAAATGGTTGGTCAAATTTGGATTTACACAGGTTAACATGAGAATGCAATACCAACAATTTAATTTGCTATGGAAGAAAGTCATGAAACTTTACAGTTGTTCTTTTCTATTCTGTTCTAGTTTATTCTATTGTGTGCTGTTCTGTACGGCTCTCTTCTATTCTATTCTATTCTATTTTCTATTGTGTGCTGTTCTAATCTGCGCTGATCTGTTCTGTTCCATTCTAATGTATTCTATTCTTCTTCTCCAATACTCCATATAAATATAGCCGTTGTCATCCACAGCTAATATTTAACCGCCTAAATATATTTTCCTTCATCCTCTTAATGATGGTTCATTGAGGCTAATTTTTCAGCTCTGAGCACAGGAAGCCAAAGTCAAGAGGAGAAGAGCAATTGAGGCACAGAAAGTATCTTCATTTTCAAATATGCAGCATAGCAGAGAAAAGCAATGACGCATGTTCTGTAAATTTGTTCATTGCCCATGAGTTTTACCGTGCATATTAGATTATTATGAGGAGATTAGGGTGAAAATTTAATGAAACCTGCTAATGATAATCAAAAGGTCTGTCTCACATGTCTTGAATCGTTAATTGATGAATTCCCAAAAGGTGAAAACCTCTCAGTGAACGGTAAGAAAGCAGCTTGTGAACACTTGCAGGAAAGTGCATGTGTTGTGGCTGAAATACACTGAGGCAGGGAAGTGTCTCGTTACCACATCTATTTCAGTGGATTTCTCTCTGTATGATTTTGTTGTTGCATAATTGTGACCACACAAAGGTGGTGTCTGACCCTGAGATGCTGACAGCAGAGTTTGATGGCTGCTGTTGATGTTTTAGAAACTTGACATATTCTCTCCTGTCAAGTTTCACTAAAGCAGCACTGGAAATCTTAGCAAGACTTGTCATTGTATAGTCAGTAAACTGGGGGAATAAGAAAAGTGAAGAAGCAGAGATGTGAGATCCATCACCCATAGCTGTTGTGTAACCATGTAAGTTGTGGGTTTTTTTTTTTTTAACTTTGATTTAGCACCATGCACATTGGATGGAGGGTTGTTTGAGGGTGATTGTGGTGTGCGTGTGCGAGTGTGTGGGCAGAAGTGTGGGTGTGTGTGCATGTTAGAAAGAGTGAATAGCTGCCTGAGGGGGTGTGACTCATAAATGCAGCTCTCAGCAGAGAGGGTCATTACATTGTTCACACACCATGGGCTCATTTCCTAAAACACAGCAGCAAATTAAGTAGAGAGAGGGGTTGGTGGTGGTGGTGGTGGTGGTGGTGGGGGGTGGGGGTGGGGGGGGTGGGGGGGGGGGGGGACTAAAAATAGAAACTCACACCACCCGCACTTATTTACTTATTCAGCACTGAAGCAATATGAGCACTCTAATGTGAGCACACAGAGGGGGTATAATAGCCTGAAGAGATGTAACTTTGTTAATCATGTGTTTGATTAATGAACTAAAGTGATCTACATTCAGCTGTTGAAAGAGATTTGTTGGTGTTTAGTTATGCACTGATATTTGTGATGCATCCACACACATTCTAAAACACACGCACACGCACACGCGCACGCACACACACACACACACACACACACACTGACACACACGCTGACACACACCACTGAAAAAAATCCAACATGATAGTTGCTAATGTAAATATCTTCAATTATTCAAATGCCATGTACAGCAAACAAAAAACATTCACTGACTTGCAGTAATAAATCGTCTATAACTATATAATAATATAATATAATAATAACTATATTTTCACACATGAGATTGTTACACCCACCTGAAGAATAAATGACATACAAACATGTCATCCATTACTTAAATAATAAAAAAATGCAATTATATTTGTGTCCAATGGGGTATTTGTAATATTTCATATTGTACAACAATATGTTAATGATGAATTATGTATTTACCCATGTAAGGAAATACACATTTTACGATTCCAAAAAAAACCCCACTGTATAAACCGCCAGTTATTAATGTGAAATTTCATGTGTCATTTCCCTGGTTGGAGAGAATGGCTAATGTCAGGGCAAAGGCGCTAATGTCAGGCAAATGTCACTGCATAATGCCTCTTTAGACATGATCGACTTACCAACTCATCAGCCCTGACAAAACTGAGAAGTGAAATATTTTGGCTATAAAACAGAATATGTCTGAATTTCATTGAAGCTCTCACCAGGTTTGTGTTGCTCTAGCATCAGGAGTCAAAAGTCCACTGCTACGCTCGCAGCTTAACTACGGGCTTTATATTTTTAGAGTGTTGATCTTTTACAGAGCAAAAGTGAAGGTGACAAAGGAAGCTTCATTGCCAGAGCACCAAAAATGCCATAAAATAGGCAGAGAAACATGAAATCCCCGGTGAATGAAGAAGTCAACCTCTGGGCAAACAGGTACCGTATCATACAAACTGAACAGAGTCTGGAGCCACGCCAGCAGCTGTGCTTTGAGCTAAATGCTAATGCCTGCATACTAAAATGCTCTAAAGTTCACCACTTCAGTTTAGCATGTTAGCATGCTAACATTTGCTACAAAGCACAAAGTGCAGCTGAGGCTGATGGAAATGTCAGTTTTGCAGGAATTTGTATCGCTCTGATAATAGTGCTAGAGGAGAAGTAAGGGGATCACCAAAATGACTCCAATTCATCATGAGGGGGATGTGAATATTTGTGCCAGGTCTCACATCAATCCATGTAACATCTGTTGAGTCATCTTAACAAAAAGATGCCAGCCTCATGGTGGAAAGGTCGAAGGATCATCGTGAATGTCTGTACAAAATTTCATCGAAATCTATCCAATAGTTGTTGCGATATTTCAGTCTGAAGACCGAAGTGGTAGAGTGACAGAGTTAACTAGCTAGCGCTAACCACTGCTACAGCCACGCCTCTAGTGTGGCTAAAAAACTGAATAGCAGTCCTCAGAACACAGAGAAACTAATGAGTTAATGCCTTTTGTAGTTGTAACTAAGGTATTAGATCATTATTAGATTATTATTTGAAAAATGTATTTTATTCCACAGTAAAAGCATCAAAGCAGGACATGCATCCTCAGCAGTCTGATGACAGCAAATGACATTAGACTGCACTCACATGTTATTTCGATCCTGCCCATGAATGTAAACATGTACCTGTTGGTGTTTCTCAAACTCTAGTTTGATGGGCGACTTGATGCAGTTGCAGGTGTCTTGGTAGGTCTGTTTAAGAGCCAGGTCCATCAGATGCTTGTGGTACGCCCCAGCCAGGTTACCACAGGTAAAGATGATCACGTTGGCTAAGATCTGCCACATATAACACATGCACACACACATAAAGAACAAGGCATTAAAGTAATGTCAGGAGGTGTATGTACATTTAATTTTCCCACAGTATGCCTCCTTCCACTTAAGCCTATATTACTGCCTCATAAAACTGGGCCCAAGCACACACTTCAACTGTGCTTTTCCACCACTATGTCAACCTCAAGCTCTTTAAAATGTGGCCTTGCATAGCAATGGGTTGTCCTTGGTGCTGTATCCAAGGGCAATGAATGTCTTAGAGCATGGTTTATTGTTGGTGTGCTTTTCCACTGTGTATGTGTGTGAGAGAAAAAGAGAAGAGAGAGATATTGCATGATTAGATTGTATCAGTGCGTTTAATTTGATGGTTGATTAGAAAGCGTCACTGTGTGTGTTTGTGTGTGTTTGTGTGTGTCAGCTTCAGACAGGCATGTGATACAAAATCCCTTAATTTTACTGTGTTACCTGGCATGTTTCTGTATTTCTGATTAATTTTACAGATTATGTTATTATATTATTGGTTAGCGTTGTTTGCTGCATTAATAGCAGCTCCATTATTATGAGGTTTCTCTTTGTGGTGAGACTTTGTTTTACTGTATCAAGGGTCCATTCAGTTAGAGCCAGTGTTTTAAGAGCTGGCCCATGAGTACATTAAATGGCAGTTTGTTTGACTCAGGAGGCTTTTGTGAATGTGCTGTGTCACATTTATACAGGATGGGTTCACTGTTTTATAGCCCAAGCTTTATTAAAATGTTGTACCTCATCTTTTTTAATCTTGAACGGAACAATTTTACCAATTTAATCTTGATAAACTAACCGCTGTGTTGCAGCAAACAGTGCAGTGAAACAATCATTAAGGCCGTCAGTAAACTAAAATGGGAAGCTCACAGCAGAGTCACATCTAAAGCAGGATGTTGCTTCAAAAAATGTTGATTTCAACAGTCTTTTTTTACATGCATGTTTGAAGATCTGAGCTTGGACAGTCATCTGTCTTTACCTGCCAGACCAGAGGCTCCAGCTCTGGGGCGGTTTTGGCCAGACAGACGCTGAGGGTGACAGTGTGCGAGAAGCAGGTGATGGCGCTGGCAATAATGGCCCCTCTCATGGAGAAGGGCAGCATAGTGTAGACGACAAACACAATGAACAGGAAGAAGGACACCTGGAAATGGGAAACAGGGGGATGTCAGCAGGTAAAAGGGGCACATTTGTCCAAAAATAAATCAAATCTGGTCCTGATATTTCACAATATTTTTCATTATATTTTCTGTGGAAGGCAATTAATAATTGAGCTGCTCTTTGAGAGAAAAAATATATGTCAGATTTAAAAAACTGTAAGCATATACAGTATATCCCCTCAGTATAGAGTCCAAAAGTCTGAGACCACTTTCCCATGTAGCCTCACATATTGCTCCAGAGTAGCTCTAGTATTGCTCAAGTTCATTTACAAGGGAGAAAAAAAAGGAGCCATTACTATTTGTTATTGTGAATTTTAGGAGAAAAATATGAGAAACAACAAATCAGACAAAACAGAAACTACAGAGACTGAAA